>NC_140617.1:39434661-40034661 GCF_057381915.1 Diplotaxodon limnothrissa
CACGGCTTCTGGTTGGGAAACGTTGTGATAGTCTTTGTCTCCACGGTATTATCCGCTAGTTTCCCGATGAATCCCACAACCGCTTCCGTAAACACGTTGACATCATCATCGGAGCTGTTTCTGAACATGCCCCAGTCTGCGTCATCGAGTGCGTCCTGTAACGCGGCCACCGATTGATCCGTCCAGCGCGTGACCTTCCTCTGAACCGGAACTTCCTGTTTCAGCCTTTGTTTGTATTTTGGCATGAGGAAGATGGCGGCTTGATCAGACTTGCCAAACGGAGGGCGGGATTGTGCCTTGTAGCCGTCCTTGACCGTAGTGTAGCAGTGGTCCAGTGTCCTTTCACCTCTGGTGGGGCAGGTGATGTGTTGATAAAAGTTCGGCGCTGCGCGTTTGAGGTTGGCGCTATTAAAGTCCCCCGTCACAATAAGCGCAGCGTCCCGGTGTTGTGTCTGGTGCTGTGTGAGTGCCTCATGCAGCTCGCATAAGGCGGTGACCGTGTCCGCTTGTGGTGGAATATAAATGGCACTTACAATGACCGATGTAAATTCCCGAGGTAGATAAAAAGGACGGCACATGATGGACAGTAGTTCCAGATTTGGTGTGCAGGAGCGTGTGAGAGGAACAACGTTCGCACTGTTGCACCAGTTGTTGTTCACCATTAAACACACGCCGCCTCCCCTTGACTTCCCCGAGTCCCGTGTCCTGTCCATGCGGTGAACCGAGAAGAACTCGGCCGGCTGGATGGCGTGGTCCGGCACTGCTGGGTTCAGCCATGTCTCGGTGAAGCAGAGGAGATTGCAGTCCCGAATGTCTCTCTGGAACTTTACCCTGGCCCTGAGGTCGTCAAGCTTGTTCTCCAGTGACTGGACGTTGGCGAGCAGGATGCTAGGCAGAGGTGTGCGGTGTGCACGAGCTCTCAGCCTGTTCCTGACGCCGGCTCGCTTCCCTCTAGGCCGCCGCCGCTTCCCTTTGTTCTCCCTCAAGATCTCACTCGGCCAGCTTGGATCCGGAGTTAAAAACTTCGAATTGTGAGTACATTGTATACCAATAGAAACAAGAGTGTCACTGTCATACCTAATGTACCCAATGGTGATGATTTTGCCGATTTAGAAACGCTGAAAACTAACTTAAAAAACAAAGACAAAGAAAAAGTGGTCGGAGCAGTTGTGACTAGTGATGGGTTGTTCGCGAACGAAATGGCTCTTAGAGCCGGCTCTTTGACGTGAACGACGCGAGCCGGCTTCTTATCGCGAGCCGTCACGTGGGGTTTTTTTTTTTTCTCTCTCACCCTCTCTCTCTCTCTCGCACTTTTTTCCGCTTCACTCTGCACGTGAGCCTTGTGCTTTACGCTGGGCAGAGGGGGGAGGGGCGGTAGTTATACTCAGTAGCACAGGAACAGAGCCAGAGGGAGAGAGAGAGAAAGAGAGCCAGGGACAACAACATCACATTAGAAAGGTATAGTAATCATCCACAACTATTTTCGGTTGCAGATGATAAAGGATTCAGAAAGTTTATTCGTGCGGGCCCATATGACAGAGAATATGCATCTTCTTTATGTTTTCATATTTTAATTTATATTTAATTGTGTTGTGGTTTGCAGTGTTTTGTGTTGTTTTCACTTTAAATTTGTAAAAGGAAAAAGCTGAAAATTTAAATAGTTAAAAGTTGAAATGTGAATAGTTGATTTTTGTATTACATGATTTATTTATTACATTTTATGTGGAGTGAATAAATAAAAGTATATTTATGGTGGCCCCTAGAGACGAAGCACATATAAACTTCAAATCACGTACGAACTCTGAAGCATGTACAAACTCCAAAAGACGTAAAAACACGTACAAACTCCAAAACACGTAAAAACTCATAAGCACGTAAAAACTTAGAAGCATATAAAAACTCAAAACACATACAAAAGACAACAGAAGTGCTCCAGGATGCTGGGCGCAGTGTTGAGCTTTTGTTATCTTGTGGCTACACAAGCCAGCAAGTACCAACGACCGGATTTGATGTGTGGTAGTAACAGGTAAATGAACTTTTTTTAAATTATTTGAATATATATGAGTGCTTGTGTATGAATACACAAACAATACATACATGCTTTCAATTGTGTAATTTAAGTGATCTAGTAGCTTTGCTTTGGAAGTTCAGTTCATGCTAGAAATGTGTTTTGGAGTTTGTACGTGTTTTGTCTCTAGGTGCCACCGCATATATTTATATATAAACATATATAAATAAAACCACTTTTTGTACGTTAGTAATTCCTTTTGTGCATAATTTTATATTATTGTTAATAATAAATTAATTAAAGCAACAAAACAATCTGAAGAGCCGGTTCGGAGCCGAAAGAGCCGGCTCTTTTTAGTGAGCCGAACCGAAAGAGCCGGATCTCCAAAAAGAGCCGGAAATCCCATCACTAGTTGTGACGGCAGCCGACCTCACCGGCGCCATCTTAATCTTAGAAGTAGTTTCGTTACTCTGGGCCAGATTCGCTAAACAGGGCAAAATGGCACAACAACTCCAAAGGGTTAGTTTTAAAAAGTTTTTTTTTTAAACACAGACACAGGTTGTTTTTTTTTCAATATCAAGCACAAAAATATAAAGTATAGGCTACAGTTCTTTGCCATTAAATATGAATCCATTTAGCAAATGTTCGTAAATGACTTTGGAAAGGGACTCCCATAAATAAAAAGCAGGGTCACCTCTTACACACAATTTGTCATTATTATCTCATGTAAACACTGACAGTACTTTAAAAAATGAAAAATTAAATTAGTTGACATAAATCAGTTTGCACTGGTAGAACTTGTTAGTAAATCTGGCCTTAAAATTTAACATTGGTGTGATCGGTCAGAAAACAGTTTTAATGTTTTAAGGTAAAGACTGGTAACCCCACAATCTGACTAGATTGTATGACTAACACTGAAATAAAAAAACAGCGAAAGTGTGTCATAGTTGAAGGTAATGGCAACTTATTGATTAGATCAAAGCACTCATTACATAATCATTATTTCCGGATTTGTGGACTGTAAAGAAAAAAGTCCATCAGTGAAGGTGACACTAAAGGGAAATACTAGTAACATACTGACATTTTTAAAGTGTAAACAAGTGTGAAATACCACACTCTATGCTAATTTTATGAATTTATGAATAAATATGCTGCTTTGCATTAGCAGAACAAAGGCGGCTCTTTCATCACTTAGTCAGGGTATTTAAGGTTTTAGCTTCTCCAAGAGGAGACTTGAGGTCCAGCCTGAGAAGAGGTGCAGGGTAGATTCTGTTTATCTAACTCAGCAGGTGAAGATAGGTGCCCTCGTTAAATAATCATGACCTTTAGGACATGATTTAATATTAATTGCATTAAAAATGAATAGGCTTTGCCTGAAATCTGAAAATGTCTGCACTTTACAATCCATCTCTGAGTGAGGGGGGAAAAGGCTTTAAAGAAAGTCTGAAAGCACCAATGCCCTTCTCACCCCAGGCCCTTAAAAGTGCCTCAGTCAAGAGAACAAACTGCTCTTCTGAGACGTAAACACCAAGGTACATCAGCCCTGTTTGCATCTGCGGCACTCCATCACCCATCACTGTCTGGGCCTTCCCTTCAGTCTTTAAATCTGGAGCGACAGGGTGTCACAGGAAAAACCCATTGAGCACGCTGCGGGATGATGGCTTCATGCCCTTCTCCATCACACCTTTGTTCCATCCTCTTCTTCGAGCCATGACAAGGTAGGGGACGAGTTATCACACCCGTCAGCTTTATGAGTCCCTGTCTGCCAGTGCCGCGGTAATAAAGTCAGTGTGCTGCTTCTTCAAAATGGGGTGAGTCAGAGCAAGTGATGGGAAATTGGTCAGCGGAGTGTCGTTGAGGGGCAAAAAAAAAAGTACATTCTGTGCCATTGGCTTCTTTGGATGCATTGTTGGTTTGATTAATAATATGAGGGAAAAAAACCATCATTCCTTCAGAGTATTTTCTACCTGAGAACCCAGCCATAAAAGGCCCAAAATAGCCCCGAACCCTCCAAAGCTCAATGAGAAGAGAATTTATACTTATTAAAGCAAAAACTGCTGCAGAAATCTAGTGTTTGCACCTGGATAATAACACATCAACAAACTCTACGTTTTACAGTGACTCTAAAATAGATCCACAAGCACGTACCTGTCAGTCATAGACCAAAATCTCCATGCTGGCTCGTCTAGGATCAAAGTTCACGGACGTTATTTTTCATTTTGACAGCTTAAAATGGCCCCAAAGAGAATCCCTTCATTTCTAGTGATGGGATTTCCGGCTCTTTTTAGAGATCCGGCTCTTTCGGTTCGGCTCACTAAAAAGAGCCGGCTCTTTCGGCTCCGAACCGGCTCTTCAGATTGTTTTGTTGCTTTAATTAATTTATTATTAACAATAATATAAAATTATGCACAAAAGGAATTACTAACGTAAAAACAAGTGGTTTTATTTATATATGTTTATATATAAATATATGCGGTGGCCCCTAGAGACAAAACACGTACAAACTCCAAAACACATTTCTAGCATGAACTGAACTTCCAAAGCAGAGCTACTAGATCACTTAAATTACACAATTGAAAGCATGTGTGTAGTGTTTGTGTATTTATACACAGGCACTCATATATATATTCAAATAATTTTAAAAAAAGTTCATTTACCTGTTATTACCACACACCAAATCCGGTCGTTGGTACTTGCTGGCTTGTGTAGCCACAAGATAACAAAGGCTGAACACTGCGCCCAGCATCCTGGAGCACTTCTGTTGTCTTTTGTACGTGTTTTGAGTTTTTATGTGCTTCTGAGTTTTTATATGCTTCTGAGTTTTTACGTGCTTCGGAGTTTGTACGTGTTTTTACGTGTTTTGGAGTTTTTACGTGTTTTGGAGTTTGTACGTGTTTTTACGTGTTTTGGAGTTTGTACATGCTTCAGAGTTCATACGTGATTTGAAGTTTGTATGTGCTTTGTCTCTAGGGGCCACCGTAAATATACTTTTATTTATTCACTCCACATAAAATGTAATAAATAAATCATATAATACAAAAATCAACTATTCACATTTCAACTTTTAACTATTTAAATTTTCAGCTTTTTCCTTTAACAAATTTAAAGTGAAAAGAACACAAAACACTGCAAACCACAACACAATTAAATATAAATTATAATATGAAAACTAAAAGAACATGCATATTCTCTGTCATATGGACCTGCATGAATAAACTTTCTGAATCCTTTATCATCTGCAACCGAAAATAGTTGTGGATGATTACTATACCTTTCTAATGTTGTTGTCCCTGCCTCTCTTTCTCTCTCTCTGGTTCTGTTCCTGTGCTACTGAGTGTAACTACCGCCCCTCCCCCCTCTGCCCAGCGTAAAGCACAAGGCTCGCGTGCAGAGTGAAGCGGAAAAAAAGTGCGAGAGAGAGGCTGAGAGAAAGAGAAAAAAAAAAAAAAAAAAAAAACCCCACGTGACGGCTCGCGATAAGGAGCCGGCTCGCGTCGTTCACGTCAAAGAGCTGGCTCTAAGAGCCATTTCGTTCGCGAACGACCCATCACTATTCATTTCAGCAGCACTTTTTTTTGCCTTCTTTTTTTGAGAGACATGTTAGACTCTACACGCCCGCTGTGCACCGCGAGGAGTAGTAATTGCGTGAGCAGTAATTGCGCTCTCTGCATCTGTTAGGGAGAATAAGGGCCATCCCTGGGTCGGATGCATTTAGCCAGGGAGAGCACACGTGAACACCAGGTTCAATGGATGTATACAACATATAGAGGGTATGAGAAACACAAAGCAGACTAAATCTTTCATACTGATATTAAGTCAGTAATTATCGGTGATAACTGGGGTTTTTTACGGCTCTGTAAGTTGCTTCTGACAGTGCTCCCAATGTATTGAATGGCCAATTTGGGTTTTTTGGGGGGTTTTTTGCCTTTTAGCCCACCTCTGCCAAGAGTTCATTGAGAGGGTAGTTTGTCAAAAGCATTGCATTAATTGTTAAACTTGCAGGGGGGTTGTGCACCTGGAAATGAGGTCATTTATATTACCCGTCATTCTACTTTTTGAAGAAAAAAAAGGAAAGATAAAGCTGGCTCGGAAATTACTGCAGTGCAGTGATATTACATCACATAGCAACAAGAGCTATTCCAGGTTTCATTTACTTTTCAAATTTCTCTTTTCACTTCAGTTTGGTTTTAGTTTCCAGACAGGGTTTGCTTATTTTTGTTTTAATTTAGTTTGTGTGGATTAAAAATGCTTAGTTTCTAACTTTTAATTACTTTCACTGCTTTGATAGCTAATAATATGGGTGATATTTTGAAGAGAAAGATTTAAGATGTTCAGAACAAATAATAAAATACAAACACTTACTTTGCACTCATAAAAACATCCCAGTGTCAGACCAATATGTATGCACCGATGCCATTTCATGCTTGTTTCTCACAGATCATAGGAGATAAAGTCAAAACATTAACCCAGTTTTTCTATTATCTTCCACTTCCATCAGAGACACTGGACAGGATGTTGTCTATCACAAGTCTGACACAGATGTCTTTGGACTGTGGGAGGAAGTCAAAGTACCTGGTGATAACTCAGGTAGACATGAGGAGAATACAAAACGGTTGGTGGATTCAAATCCAGGACCGTTTTAAGCTGACCACTGTGCTGCCCAGAGAACGCTATTTATTCAAGTCACTGAAGTGAATCTCTCTACCTTATTTGTGGGTGGGTGCTTTTCTTGTGTGATTATTGTATAGCAGCCTACCAATAACGTGTAGTTCCTGGCTGCCTGTGAAGTTGGTTGCTAAAGTCCTACTCATGGAAACCTAAAGAGCAGTCAGTGATCTGGCTAGCAACCACTGGTCACTTGGGAAAAACAATTGTCCTCCTCTACTATTTGGCAAGCAGGAGGCTGTGGCTCCTGGCAGTTTCTTGGTAAAACCGCTCGTAAAGACGTCCTTGCAGTTACTTTGGTACACTAGCATTTCCATTTTCGCCTACAGTTACTAATTACACTCTTTTGTGGACGCAGACAGTTTAAGGCATGACAGCTGAGTACTTATTCCTGTTATACTTCTTTGAAGTCAGTTCCCGGTGGTGCGTGCATTACTCTATTACAATTCTTTGCAGTTACAAGAAACTGGCAGTTTTGCAAGTGTCCACCAACTGCTCATTGAGAGGTAGTGAAACTGTGAAAAGTGTGATGCAAAAGAAAAGCATTCTCCCACTTGTCTGCAAACACTTGCCAAGTATTTGACAAGTTGGTGTCTCCTATGCAAACTGTAGGCAACCGAGCCAATCTGTTCTGACAAAAGCAATTGCAAGAAGACCTTTGGTGCAGCACCCTCATTGTGAAAGCTTTACCTCGTGACAACCAGCACACTCCAAGAACCAATCACTTACTCATTTCTGTCGAGGAGTTGCCAACTGGTTGCTAGGTCCTAACAAAGCTAACTAGAGTTAAAATTACCCAGAGAACAGCTTTGCACTCTACCCTCTTGTGCAGAAATTGTCATATTTTTGGCTCTAACTAAACCAAGATAGCTGGCACCAAAATGCTCTTCCACAAACCAACAGATTTTTTTGACTGGAAAAAGCAGATCTAAGATGTTACCTATAAATCTTGCTCATGTTTAGATTAAATGTGAGCAATTAATCGACAGATGAATGAATGATAAGAATAATAACCCCTTGCACCCTGAAACCACTAAATAAGAAGCCTGTTCTATCAAACTCTCCAAGCTTAAATAAAAATATGCTCTAAAACGTAATCTTTCTCCAGCTGCAAGACAGTTCAGTGTTTCTGACAGTTGAATCTCTCTCCCCAAAATAGAAGGCTCAAGTCTGTCATGCTGTCAAAATATCCATCCTGCCAGAGTGTTACTGACAGATTAGGACGCTGCATTTACATAACTGTCACCTTCTGTGTCCAGGAAAGAAGGGGGAAAAAAACCACAAATTCCTCACTCGCTGTTTCACTATGAGTTTCTAATTTATTCGATCGGGCAATTGCATTTATATAGTTTTTTAAGAAAAACAGAATCATTATGGCAAGCCACAATAATGGCACGCATATTGTCTTTGATATTGTTACAGTATGATTCATCTATTGTGAAAGGTGAATGGATTCCAAATGCCACGGGCAGTGCATGCTACATTTGAGGGAACTGGAACAGCATCTAACACAATGGACCCAGCTGACTGGATCGGTTAGTCCATATCAGTTTTTGATGAAGCGAGACTGAAAAGCCACTGGTGGTCATTTATGTTAGTTTGCTTTTGGAAGGGGGGGTTTAGTATTTGGAAGCAATCTTTTTTACTTCTTTCTTTCTTGTGCTGAGTTGAGATTGAAGAGACCACAGTTGGTTTCGGTACCGACTGCAGAATTTCAGTAGGATGTATATTTCAACCCGATTTGTCAAAGCAAGCAGACAGAGGTGCAGTTTGTACTTAAGTGACTTAATGTCAGTGCTTTGACATCTCTCCTTACTTTCTTCGAATCCTCTTTGCCTGTTCAAAGAAACTAAGGCTGCACGCTGAGCGGGAACCTGCTGGACTGATGCTCAAACTCTTCCACTATTTCCACTTCACAGTAAGATATCGTACATTAGTGATAACAGCCAACCGGGGCAGCTGTCCCTTCGATAGTAGCACCCCGGGGTAGCTTTGACGAGTGAGGGTGACCACTAAGGTCAATAGAAATGGCACATGTTGCTGGAAATGGTCCATGAAAGCTCTTTCTGACATGACAGGGTAGCCCTCCATTCTTGCCAACAGACGTTTTTTTGCTTTCATAGCGCTTCCCCGTGGTGCCTGTCACAGACGAGGTCAATACACTCCGCTTTAGTAAAAGCAGAACTCTAAAATGATACGCGATCTGGATAGGTTACAAAAATGCCATCTCCAATTTTGGCTTATCTTTTGACAAATCTAATCTGGAACTGCCTAACGCACAAGTAAAAACTGCTTTATAAAAAAGCAAAAGACACACACGCACAGAAAACCCAAACTTTAGGTTAATCGACTTCATTACAGACAATGTCCATATTTGGTGTTGCATTGGAAACAAGGCTACTGCGATCTGGCACGTCTCCATGCCCCTTCCTTGCACTCCTTCAAGGAGGAGTATAGCACATATGGCCCCCTGGGCGGTATGGATGGGTCGCTGCAATCAGAGTGGGAGGACATGAGCAAAAGAAGTATCCCATCTGTCATGATGTCCTCTCTCTAAAATGGATTAATAACGGTCGAGAGGAGAAAAGCGAGCAGAATAAAAGCATCAAAATTATCTCCCACTGAGTGCGGGAATTCACAGTGTGCATGATAGTTTCAGATATCCTTTTTTTTTTTTTTTCATAGTGTGGCAGTCAGTGCTTCGTTTTGTAAAACTTGTTTGTAATCTTTTAAATGCATAACTAGGCATTAGTCAGCCAGGAGGGTCCGACAGGCCGCAGTGGGAAATGATTGTGAAATACAGTCTCGTACCGACACTGCAACACAGCACGATGATATCATTTGATGGCCTCGTGATGTGTGAAGCACAGAGGTGGGACCAAGTCATTGTTTTGCAAGTCTCAAGTAAGTCTCAAGTCTTTATCCTCAAGTCACAAGTCAAGTCTCAAGTAAAGTCAAGCAAGTCAGAGTCAAGTCTTAAGTCAAGACAGACAACTTTCAAGTCAAGTCCCAAGTCCGAAACTTTGAATTTCAAGTCCTTTCAAGTCTTTTTCTTTTTTTTAAAAAAAAACAATGTTGCAGTTATATGTTAGGTGTAAATAATAGACCATGTGTTCTTTTTTTAAATCTGTATTGATCTCATCACCTGATGAAACAAGTAACTTACAAAATATGCACAAACTAATTCTGAAATTGCACCTTGCACAGCTCAATTAAACTTTGCTGCAAGAATAGTCTTCCTCTAAATTACAAATTCACAGAATAAACATTCAGTGAAAAAATGCAAAAGCAGAACTTCCTGTTGAAACAAAAAGTGCTGAGATTTCTGTATGTACAAAACAATGAATGAATGAATGAATGAGATATATATATATATATATATATATATATATATATATATATATATATATATATAAACACCCAGCACGCCCATGCGGGCGGTTTTATCCTTCAAGCTCGGGTCCTCTACCAGAGGCCTGGGAGCTTGAGGGTCCTGCGCAGTATCTTAGCTGTTCCCAGGACTGCGCTCTTCTGGACAGAGATCTCCGATGTTGTTCCCGGGATCTGCTGGAGCCACTCGCCTAGCTTGGGAGTCACCGCACCTAGTGCTCCGATTACCACGGGGACCACCGTTACCTTCACCCTCCACATCCTCTCGAGCTCTTCTCTGAGCCCTTGGTATTTCTCCAGCTTCTCGTGTTCCTTCTTCCTGATATTGCTGTCATTCGGAACTGCTACATCGATCACTACGGCCGTCTTCTTCTGTTTGTCTACCACCACTATGTCCGGTTGGTTAGCCACCACCATTTTGTCCGTCTGTATCTGGAAGTCCCACAGGATCTTAGCTCGGTCATTCTCCACCACCCTTGGGGGCATCTCCCATTTTGACCTCGGGACTTCCAGGTTATACTCGGCACAGATGTTCCTGTACACTATGCCGGCCACTTGGTTATGGCGTTCCATGTATGCCTTGCCTGCTAGCATCTTGCACCCTGCTGTTATGTGCTGGATTGTCTCTGGGGCATCTTTACACAGCCTGCACCTGGGGTCTTGCCTGGTGTGATAGACCCCAGCCTCTATGGATCTTGTGCTCAGAGCTTGTTCTTGTGCTGCCATGATTAGTGCCTCTGTGCTGTCTTTCAGTCCAGCTTTGTCCAGCCACTGGTAGGATTTCTGGATATCAGCCACCTCCTCTATCTGCCGGTGGTACATACCGTGCAAGGGCCTGTCCTTCCATGATGGTTCCTCGTCTCCCTCCTCTTTCTTGGGTTTCTGTTGCCTGAGGTATTCACTGAGCACTCGGTCAGTTGGGGCCATCTTCCCAATGTATTCTTGGATGTTCCTTGTCTCATCCTGGACTGTGGTGCTGACACTCACCAGTCCCCGGCCCCCTTCCTTCCGCTTAGCGTACAGCCTCAGGGTGCTGGACTTGGGGTGAAACCCTCCATGCATGGTAAGGAGCTTTCTTGTCTTTATGTCAGTGGCTTCTATCTCCTCCTTTGGCCAGCCTATTACCCCAGCAGGGTACCTGATCACGGGCAGGGCGTACGTGTTGATGGCCCGGATCTTGTTCTTACCATTCAGCTGACTCCTCAGGACTTGCCTGACCCTCTGCAGGTACTTGGTGGTTGCAGCTTTTCTAGCGGCCTCTTCATGGTTCCCATTCGCCTGCGGGATCCCCAGGTACTTGTAACTGTCCTCTATGTCTGCAATGTTGCCTTCTGGTAGTTCAATCCCCTCAGTTCTGACTACCTTCCCTCTCTTTGATACCATCCGACTACACTTCTCCAGTCCGAACGACATTCCAATGTCATTGCTGTATAGCCTGGTAGTGTGGATCAGTGAATCGATGTCTCGTTCACTCTTGGCATACAGCTTGATGTCATCCATGTACAGGAGGTGGCTGACAACTGCTCCGTTCCGTAGTCGGTATCCGTAGCCAGTCTTGTTAATGATCTCACTGAGGGGGTTCAGGCCTATGCAGAACAGCAGTGGGGACAGAGCATCTCCCTGGTAGATCCCGCACTTGATGGTGACTTGTGCTATGGGCTTGGAGTTGGCCTCTAGTGTTGTATGCCACATCCCCATTGAGTTCCTGATGAAGGTTCTTAGGGTCCCATTGATCTTGTACAATTCTAGGCATTCCAGTATCCAGCTGTGGGGCATTGAGTCATAGGCCTTCTTGTAATCAATCCAGGCAGTGCACAGGTTGGTCAGTCTGGTCTTGCAGTCTCGGCTGATTGTTCTGTCTACCAGTAGCTGGTGTTTTGCGCCTCTGGTATTCTTGCCAATTCCTTTCTGTATCCCGCTCATGTATTGACCCATGTGCCTGTTCAACTTAGCCGATATGATGCCTGACAGGAGCTTCCATGTAGTACTGAGGCAGGTTATTGGTCGGTAGTTGGAGGGGACCGGTCCCTTCTTGGGGTCCTTGGGGATCAGGACCGTCCGGCCTTCAGTTAGCCATTCCGGGTGTCTCTCGTTAACTAGCAGTTGGTTCATTTGTGCTGCCAGACGCTCGTGGAGTGCAGTCAGCTTCTTCAGCCAGTAGGCGTGAACCATGTCGGGCCCTGGTGCTGTCCAACTCTTCATACTGGAGACCCTTTCTTGGATATCTGCCACTGTGATGGTTACTGGACCCTGTTCAGGGAGGTCGCTGTGGTCTGCCCTCAGATCCTCCAGCCACTGAGCATTGCCGTTATGGGTTGCGTCCTTCTCCCATATGCTCTTCCAGTATTGCTCCGTCTCCAGCCTTGGTGGTGCTGTTCTCTTATTGTTCCCTTGCCACTGAGAGTACACCTTTGCTGGTTCTGTGGAGAACAGCTGGTTTATTCTCCTGCCTTCGATCTCTCTGGTGTACCTCCTCAAGCGGCTGGCCAAGGCTGTGAGTCTTTGCTTGGCAGTTTCCAAGGCCTCAGGTATGGACAGCTTGCTGTATTTCTTAGGCACCTTATTTGTCGCACCTTTCTGCAACTCCGTTAGTTGGCTAACCTCCCTCCGTGCTACTTTGATCTTGCCCTCTAGCCTCCTTCTCCATGGAGGGTACTGCCCCTTGTCGCTGTTCAACTTGTAGCCAAGCATCTCACTGATCACTGCTGCCGTATTGTAGATCAGCTTGTTAGTGTCGGTAATCGTGGTTGTAGGTATTGCCCGTAGTGCTGCATTAACATCATCTAGCAGACCTTCTGAGGGTACTTCACGTAATCTTGGTAACCGGCTACGGGGGATCCAGGTTTCAAGCTTGGCCATGATCCTATTTTTCAGGTCAGTTCCTCTCGCACTCAACGATCCTTCTCCTATCGCACTTGGGGCTATGTACCCAATCTCGGGTGGGGGTGATGATATCTCCCCCCTGACCTGGCGTCCTGACTCCTCCTTGCCGTAGCATTTGTGTTGTACCTCGTCAATCTCTAGCTGTGAGAGCAGTCCCTTCTTTCGAATGTTGGAACACTGAGCTACTAGTTGTTTCGCCGTCATTGTGGATGTTGGGTATCGAAGAATCCATAGGTCCCTCATCCTATTCATGTAGCCCCTTCCGCCGGGGTTACTTGCGTAGTAGCATTCCAACAACGCCCTGTTTTCGTCCCTTGCCCACCGATGCCTTCTTGTTCCAGTAGCCCACTTTTCGTCAGGGTGCCCTGGTTCCTCAACACCTGACGCGGACCTTGTTGATCCGGGCGACGTCCGAGCCGGCATGCCTTCATATTTATCTGTCTCGCTCATGTCTGCGGTAGGCTCGCTTAGCATAGGGGGTCTAGCCTTAGGACCCTTACTGGATACAGACGCCCCCAGGCAGGAATCGAACTTGCGATCCTCTGTTCCAAAGGCGTGTAGTCTAACCACTACGCTATCCAGCTGCTATATATATATATATATATATATATATAAAAACAATGAACAAGAATGTGCACTTTAACTTGTTTCAGTTCACTATTAACTATTCTGCATTGCATTTGCAAAAGACCAAATTGGCCAAAAGTCTGTCAGTCATTTGTGCACGATGAGGCCGTAGAATGATGCCACCATAGCTGAAAACTCGCTCCACAGGAGCACTACATGCAGGTACTGCCAAAACTCTGGTGGCCACATGAAACAGAGAAGGAAGAGTCTGCATGTTCATTGCCCAGAACAAGAGGGCTTTCTGTCCATTAGCAATATCCAGGTAGTGACTTAGCTGTAGAGCTGGACTCTTCCCCACATCCTTCTTCTGCCTCTTACAGTAAGCAGCAAAGAGTCCTCCATCTTCACAGTCCTCTTGATGTTCCTCACCAGGAGTCACAAGTTGCTCTGACTTTGCAGGTTCCACCCACAACAGAGAAAATGCTGGATCCAAAGCAGCTGCTTTAAGGTACACTGGATCTGAAAAGGGGGCAGTGATCCCATCTTCTGCTCTAGACATTCGCACACTGATAAAGATTCCAAGAAATCTTTTGTTCAAAGATGCTTGGAGGCTCCTGACCAGACCATTCAGGAAACGGACTTGAGGCTTCAGTTTCTCAAGGTGGTGATTGAGGGACAGCACGGATGGAACAACAGCACTAATCGTGACTATTTTCTCACCTTGTGTCAAATCTGTTGCTTCTCCAAAAGGCTTCAAGATGTCCACCATCTCCTTCAACAGGTTCCACTCTCGTGTTGTGAATAATAACTCCTTGTGCCCAGTCATTTCAAGAACAGCACAGAGTTTTAGATGTTCACATTGGATAACTGCCTTCACTTGTCTCAGTGTTGAATTCCATCTTGTGATTACAGCAGCAGGGATCGCTTTCTGTTCACCAAATTCAGCTTCAAACACATCTTTGAATGTTGTGCTTGTGTGCAGTAGAGAGCTGAGCTTAGATAACTTTGAAAGTGAAGGAGATGCCACTTTGGTCTCTGACAAACCATCTTTCACCACCAGCTGAAGTGTGTGCGCAAAACACTGCAGGCGCTGTGTCTTTGCCATAGCAGCACCTACTGTTTCCTGATCTTCCAAGGTTAAGTCATGCCAGAGCTCTGGGTCGTCAAGATGATCACCATCATCATGTTCCTCAGCTTGCTCAGTGGGGAAGCACACAGTGAATGCTTTCCGCATATTGGCAGCATTGTCACTAATAATATAGTCTAGTTTATCTTTAATGTTGTATTCGTCACATATAGCTTCAAATTTCTCACAGATTCTTTCACCAGTGTGTAATCCTTTGAAGCGGTCAAAGGCCAGCAGTTTGGATTTTAGCTGCATCCTCTCTGTCTCTTTCTGTATCCAGTGCACAGTGATACCAAGGAAACCCCTCATCCTTCGGTCTGACCAAATGTCCACAGTGACTGAAACATGATCAGTCTCGCTCAACTGAGTTTTTAACATTGAACGTTTCTCAGCAGCAAGGTTCTCCGTTTTTGATATAATTGTTCTGCGACATACCGGGCTGTATTTTCTGTCAACTACCGTCAGAAAGTGCCGAAAATTCTTGTTTTCCACAATAGAAAGGGGCAGGTTGCAACCAATAATCAAGTCACTTAATAATGCATTCGTGATAGCTTTCTGCTGTGGATGAGTCATGCTGTACTGTCCGGCACAAGTGTCCATAAACTGTGATATGGAAGGCTGTTGAGGTTCATTTGTGATCCTCTTTTTCATCTGGTATTCTTCAAATCTGATAGAGGTAAGCATATTAGACTCATGTCAGAAATTCCATTTCAGCCATTCATGAATTGCATTTTACTTTAAGTTGATCCTAATAATCCTAAATAACTATTAACACTTAAACTCTCATAGTTTTCAGACAATAAAAAATATAAATGAAAAATATATAAACAATATTTATTAAAACACTTTTCTCAAAACTCTGCATACAGTTCCAATAAGCAATGTTTAGCATCCCTGTTAAGAATAACTGACCTTTGCAAATAAACAACAGCTAATAACATAAGATCAAAGTATTTTATTTGATGTATTGACATAAATGACAGAAGAAAAAGGCCTTATATAGCAGGACTACTCAATTACACACTAAGGTGGGCCAGATTTTCTAACCAAAATTTTTTTTCCCTGGCTCAGACATGCAAAAGTTAAACACGACCATATGTTACCGGCACCAGACCTAGGGGAATCTGGACCGGCAGCAAGCAGCACACAGGCTAGAGAGCACTGCGTAGCCAAATATGAGCAAACTGTGGATTAATAGAGAGGACACCGAAGTTAGCGTCTTGCTCGGGCCGGAGCTCATTTATTTCTCCACATATACACAATACAAATCACACTAGACCATGCATTCTTCCCATAAAATAACAGAGTTCACAAACAAAAATAAAGTTACAAAAAGCATTCTCTCAAAAGCAAAATAAATACAAACTAATCCAAAATGACTTTACATACTCACAACTTAAACAAAACACTCGCGGCTAAAGCATAACAACATACCAAAATAACCCATCTCACATTCACACCTTTCCCCACATTCGCGCCATATACGCCATTACTTTTGAACATGGCGTCCCCCGAACACAACACAACATGGCGGCAGACGACTGCAAACGTTGTTTCACCAACGAAAAGCTTTCCCCTTAATACATGTACTCAGTACTGCTTGGCTAACACTACAACACATTTTCTGAAGCCGCAAGTTGCCACTGTCATAGCATATACTTATAGTGCTACGTAGCATTATGCCGATGATACACTAATACTCATTACAACAAAATACCACAAAACAACATCATCACTCTCATCTCAAAATATAGCCGAATAGTTGTTACTCAACTTACATGACATTTAGAACCAGTTCGGTAACATAAAAGTTTGTTTGTCAGTACCTGTGGATTAATAGAGAGGACACCGAAGTTAGCGTCTTGCTCAGGACGGAGCTCATTTATTTCTGAGCTGCGCGTGCACAGAGCCTATTGCTAGAGTCTCTCTGGTAGTTCCACAGCAATGCAAGAGCAGTATCTACTGGCATAATGAAATATAACCATGGTCTGGCAACACATAACAATGTCAAAATAAGTCACAATAATAAACAAAAAATAAGGGTGTAATTGGTTTTCTTACAAAAATAAACATGTAGCTCTACGGGGTTAATGATGAGGAGGAGACGGAGAGAAACTGTCTTCCCTGAGTACAGCTACAGAACCCACTTTCTGAAACGGACCCTGCTCACCATTCACCGACAATTCTGAGCGAACAAGTTGCGTATTATTCTTGGATGCGCTTGTAGGACCGGATTTAAAATAGCATGACAAACATATCATACCTGTTAAAGCCAAACAGTATCATCAACGTAGCCCGGAGAACATTTGCTAATAAGATGAAGTTAGCTAAGTCGCTATCTCATCGTAGCAAAAAAAGGCAGCACTTACCGTTCTTTATGCAACTTCAAATGTCGGACAAAGTTGGAAGTTGTTCCATCTCCGTCTGTAATTCTCTTCTTGCATGTTTTGCATGTTGCATTTCGTTTTTTGTTGACTACTTCGTAGTTTATGTAGCTGAAAGAAATTACTCTTGGGAGCATTTTTGGCTCGAGCGTTTTTTTTTGTTTTTTTTTTAAATCTGGTTAATTTGATTGGCTGTGCTACAGCTCACGCTCACATACATACGGAGTGTGGTAAGAATGAATGAATGAATAAAGTGAATTAATGGTCCACACTTTTTATATAATATGTATGTTAAATTTTAGATTTGGGTAAAATATCAAGTCTTTTCAAGTAAACAGGTTCAAGTCCAATTCAAGTCCCAAGTCACTGGTGTAAAAGTCCAAGTCAAGTCACAAGTCTTACAACCTTTTTTCAAGTCAAGTCTAAAGTCATAAAATTAATGACTCGAGTCTGACTCGAGTCCAAGTCATGTGACTCGAGTCCACACCTCTGGTGAAGCACACACCTGAGTCTTGTCCAAGTCATGCCAGGATGTTTTAAAGGCAGGAAGCCTTCACTGCAGATTCCCATCACTGTAAGTCCAGCCTTGTATGACAGCAGACATCATATTAGAATCTAATAACAAACTGCAGTATGTATGTATTAGTAAGTTTCCATTTACAGTTTAAAAATGTGTCAAATGCAGCTTTAATATTGTATCATGTGTAGTGAATGTTGTTGTTTTTTGGTTTTTATCTCATTTTGGTTTCAGGAAAAGTTTGTCGCTTGTCAAAAGATGGGTGCATATCAGACTTTTAGATGAGCTATCTAAAATTTATATGACTGCTGCAATTCAAACCTGCATCTGAGAAAAGATACCAGTGGCTTCAGAGCTGATGATACACAACTCTTAGATTTTCGTTTTAAAAACGTGCTATTGGACTCCAGCCCTAATTTGCATTTGAACATCTTATGCTCATCTCCAACACACCCCTGCAAACATGGAGCTTTCCAACAACTTTGGCCTCTTCCATCCATATTTGTTATGGCCAAAGCAAAGTTTCAACACACTAAGACAATGTATGCGTTATATTTTTCAATTTATGTTACATTACAGTATGTCAATCAAATTGTATGTTTGGGTGTTATGTAATCTTGCTGTATTATTAAGAAAAATGCTATTTTATCTTTGGGATTGTTGAATCAACTAAGGAAATGGGAGAAGTCGCTGAACTCAAATTGAGTGAAAAAGCAGCCAATGTCCAAAGAAAAGTTTTGAAGATGTTTCAGAAAGCCTGTAAAACAGTTGCTCAAGAGTATGGCTCCCTGAAAGCAAAAAATAAAGAAATCAGGGGTGGCTCAAGACTTATGCACACTGTACGAGGTTTAAATCATATTAATTTGATTTTTTTCTTAAAGTGAAAAGTAGGTTGGTGGCACAATTAAAGTTTATAAGAATAGAAAGAAGTAGAAACGTATGTTTAAAGCAGTTATAGTTATGCTGATAAGGACATTTTTTACAAAGTAATGAAAATGTGTAGTAAGAGATTGGAAAGAAAAACACTTAAGTGGAGCGCTAAAGCACTCACACAGCTCTTCAGGGATCTGCTGCTGTTGTTGTTGTTGTTGTCATGTACAAAAAAGTATCTCCAACAGTAAAAGCCATACAGAGAAAGTAAACCGGTGGCTCCAAAGTGCATGAAAAAATTAAATGAGTACAGAAATCTTGTACCTCCTTGACCTTTTGGAACTTTATAAAACTGGCCTGGCAAATAGTGCTGCAGAAGTGTAAAAGAAATATTTTCCATACCGAGCATTAAAATGAACTTGTGCATGCAACAGTTTCCAAAAAGAAAAAAGAAATGAAAGAGAGGACAAGGGCAACATGAGATTTAAAAGGTTGGGTAGTGCTCAAAGGAACATCTGGTAGAACAGCTTACAATTAGTTAGATTAGTCAGAAACATGATTGGATATAAAGAAGAGAATCCCAAAGAGTAAAAACATTTGGCACATTGTGAATTAAAAAGAAATACGACAAAGTAAGCTCAAAGCTGTTAAGCAGATGAAATTCTTGCCAAACAAAAATGAGAAAACTTTTTACACTTCACCAGCGGGTCTCGTCCTCATGCTCAGTGTTGGTAAAAGTGGTGATGCAACATGGTGGTGAACATCAATCCTCCGACTTGTTTGCAACTTGGCTCTGGAATTATTTCAAAGTGAGCTTTTTTTTCTCTCTGAAAAGACAACAAAGTGTATCAGCTTTAACTTTTAATCAGTTGTTAAACCATATATTTTAAATGTTTTTAAAGGATCTGCATAACAGTAACCCCAAAATGCCTTTTTGGAATTGCGCTGTTGTGTTCAGGTGACTAATTCTGAGAATCTGAACAGGTGAGTCTGACGTCAAAAAGCAAACCTCAACAGCTACAGTTGGGTCGATACGTTTTTGGATGATCACATCATTTTTGTGGTTTTGCCACAAAAATCGTTTAAACCAAACAATCAAGACTTTCACTTTTAATTCAAGGGGTTTCACAAAAGTATTGCATGAAGTGTTAACTGACTGAAATACCTTAGAGCCAGTTTTATACACAGTTCCCCCATTGCAGTCGCTCAAAAGTAACTGCACAAGCTACCATAATATCTAATATACTTACCCAAGTATCATACAGACCACCTGGAGTTATTTTGTAATTTTGGCTTTCAACTTACAAATGAAATCTTTTGGGAACCAACTCTTGCCCTGAATGGTTTAGGAGTTACGGTAATGTGAAGGAGACATGGTAACATCTAGCAGAGCTGATTTTACTGTGTTCGGTTTGTTCACTGTACACCAACTAACCCAGTAAAGCTCTTCTTCTCTTTAAAACCATTTAAAATTTGTCTCTACCACAAACTGTAACTGAGTTCCGGTCATTGAAATGGCACTTGTATAATGGGTCCACCATCCAGGCTGATGGTTAAAAAGTAAAAGTTTTTTCTTCAGTAACTGAAAAGCATGCTCTGTTGGATAAAGATGACTGACTGACTTGGCCATTGAAAAGTCTGCCACTTCTTTGCCTTGAGAAACTCTTGGCTCTTTGCAGTATGCTTTGGATGATTATGCATTTGCACTGAATGCATTTGCACTAATGAAGGGCTGTTGGTTCGTCTGATCATGTTTGGGGCATTTGGCTATAACCCTGCATAGTTCAGTATTCATCCTGTTCTTTCTATCAGCAGTCACACCATCAATAAACCCTAGTGGCCCAGTTTAACCGGCAGCCATTTATGCCCATCCCCTAACATTGCTTCTGTCATGTTTGAATAATGATTGTGTGCTATGGTTCAGATCCGTTACTTTTTCATTTTGGTGTCATCCGTTCAGAGAACGTTTCTCCAGAACTGTGCAGGCTCTTTTGGATGTTTTCTGGAAAGCTCTGCAAAAGCCATCTTGTTCTGGAGTGTAACCAGTGGTTTGCGCCTTGCTTTAAATCCTTTGTAAATACATTCATGCATGATCTTTCTTTAACAATGATTTGCCTAACTCCTCTGGAGTGTTCTTGACTTGGTTAGATAATATGAAGGGATGTGTTAACTAGAAGAAGACCTCAGTGGGGGTTCAGATTACATTAAGTACATTTCAGGCAATTTGAAATATATGAACTGTAAAAAGACAGAGCTCTGTTTTCATTAATTAGCCAATAAATGCATTGATCTTCAATAGTTTTTATAATGAAGTGTATGCACATGTATTTATCTGAAGTAAGTAATCTGAATATTAACACTTTCCACAGAATGAGACTCAGAGTTAACTATCAGTGAAATCAAAGTGTGTTTGCTCACTTCATAGTTAAAACAAGAACTATTCAACATTTCTTGTTTTAACTATTATTGTCGGGGGGCGCTAGTGAGCAGCGGTAGGATGTAGACGTGCTTTTCGGAGCTCTCCACCAAAACTCAGATTTTTACTGAACACCACCATAAATTCTTACACAGGCGGATATTTTCTGCGGGTGAACGTGTCCAGGCTGATCTACGCTGTCCATTTTTGCGCAATGAGACCGAAAACGAACCCTCCGAGCAAGAATAAAACCATCGAGGGCTATGTTAGCAACACCGCTAGCGGGGCTAATGCTAGCACCAGTAGCCCTACCGAACCAGAGGCTGGCCCCCACGAGGACAGAACCTACACCCTATGCAAGGAGATGTGTCGAGAAATGGCCACTTCTATAATGGGGAAGATTGATGAGCGGTTTGATACTTTTGAGGCTAGATTTCAGTCGCTCCTTTTGGAGCAGAAAGAGATGAAAAGCCGCATGGAAAGTCAAGAACAAGCGACATGTGCCTTGGACGAACGCGTAGAAGTGCTAGAAGCCAAATGTTCGGACCTAACTCAGCACGCCAACCAACTCAAAAGCAAACTCCAGGACTTAGAGGCCCGCTCTCGCAGACACAATATCAAAATTGTCGGCATACCCGAGGACGAGGAAAAAGGTATGCCCACTGACTTTGTTTCTAGGCTTATCCCGGAGTTGCTGGGAAAGGAGCACTTTCCACATCCGATAAAAGTTGATCGTTCACACCGCGCACTACAAGCGAAACCACCTGCTGGTGCTAAACCACGCACTATCCTGGCCCGCATTCATCATTTTCAGGAGAAGGAGCTGATCCTGCGTCGCTGCAGGATGCAAAAAGGCTGCGAGTATAAAGGAAACAGGGTGATGATATTTCCGGACTACACCAACGAAGTGATGAACCAGCGTCGCGCTTTTAATGGTGTGATGCAAACCCTGATGGAATCAAGCACACACTACGTTACCCGGCAAGGCTCTATGTATACTGGCGTGATGGGCAAGCACCGTCAATCTTCAACGACGCAGATGAGGCGGCACGTTGCATTAAAGGACACGGGTCGACTATGAGAAATTAAGGTCTCAGTGTAAGGTAACTGTAGTGGTTCTGACTGCAGGAATGCCTGAGCAATATTAAGACTTCTAACTTTAAAAGACACCATGCTGAGAACTGGCTTTGGACTTTCAAGTACAACATTATACCAACAACCTTAGATGAGACATGCTTACTGGTGTAACATTTTCTCAGTGAATGATGTTTGCTTTTTCTATTACATGGTGGTGGTAATTCACAGCACTTTTATGTTTTTATTCTGAGTGGTGGGCGTGAAGATATCTTGCCATTTGCCCGGCAGCTCCCTTCGAAGTGAAGAGGGGATGTTATGCGTCAGGTTCCGGGGGACGCGTTTTTTGGGGAGAGGGTGGGTTATGTTTTGATTTGTTCTTGTTCTACAGCTCAGGTGCACTAGTTTCATTACTGCCAGTTTACGACTTTCTGTCATTTTGTATGAACAATGTCACTCCTTATCATTTTTCTTTTTTTCATTTTTCCCCACTATAATGGCTAGATCACAGGCTAGTATACAAATGGGAAACAGGGATTTGCAGCTTGTATCATGGAATGTTAGAGGGCTTGGTTCAGTTGTCAAAAGGGGCAAAGTATTTAAACATTTGAAATCTCTTTGTGCAGATGTAATTTTTCTGCAAGAAACCCATATAAAATCTACAATGCGGCATGTTTTAAAATGTAACTGGATATCTCAAATATATCAGTCACCCTTTACATCACATGCCAAGGGGGTAGCTATACTATTTAAGAAAAATGTCCCATTTCAACTAAAATATGTAATCAACGATCCTCAGGGACGATGCATAATGGTTTCAGGGATGATGGCTTCTCTCCCGTTAACCCTACTAAATATTTACGGTCCAAATACAGATGAGCCTATGTTTTTCAGAAAGGTGTTTGACTTTCTACCGGATGATACTGACTCAAATATAGTAATAGCAGGAGATTGGAACTGCTATTTAGACCCTTACCTTGATCGGCTGTCAACTCGTCCTCCCCCAGAGATTGCCTCTGTGCGGCTTCTGAATAATCTTTCTAAAGCTAGAAATTTAGTGGACATTTGGAGACTTCAACATCCCACTGATAAAGATTACTCCTTTTACTCTGGCGTCCATAAATCCTACAGTCGAATTGATTATTTTTTGGTCAGTTCAAGCCTTATTTCTCAAATTTCGAATTCCAGATATCATAATGTTTTGATTTCTGATCACAGTCCCACATCTATATCACTGAGTCTTAGTTTGCCTAAAGTGAACTATTCCTGGCGTTTCAATCCAACCCTTCTCAGTGACGAAAAGTTTATTAAATATATTGCACCCAAACTCAAGGACTTTCTTGACTCAAATGACAACAGAGAGGTCTCTGATTCAACACTGTCGGAAACATTAAAAGTCGTAATGCGTGGCGAAATTATTTCCTATAGCTCAGGCCTCAAAAAGGAGAAGATGAAGCGACTTTCTGAAATTAATAGTGCCATTCCTCGTCTAGAAAGGGCTTACCAGAATTCTAAATCACCTGAGGATTACAGAGAAATATTAAAACTCAAATACGAATACAATGCAATTATGAGTGACCAGGTTACCAATCTACTACTGAAGCTGAAACATAAACATTTTGAGATAGGAGACAAACCCAGTAAATTGCTAGCGCAACAACTAAAAGGAACACAAGCTTCAAGAGCAATTCACAAAATAAGATCTAAATCTGGTGCTTTTCTAACAAACCCTATAGAAATTAATAAGCGCTTCAGAGAGTTCTATCAGGAATTGTACTCTTCCCAGCTGAATGTAACACAGTCTGCCTTAAATGACTTTTTTGATTCTCTCAGTCTGCCTAGGCTAGATGAAGCTGCCAGAGATCAACTTGATTCGGACTTTACATTGCAAGAAGTGGTAGTTGCTATTAAGTCATTTGCATCTGGGAAGGCTTCAGGCCCTGATGGTTTTGGCATAGAATTTTATAAGAAATTTTGTGATGGTCTTGCTCCATTCTTGCTTAGGATGATGCGTGATTCTAAAAACAGGGGCGTACTACCCCAAACTCTGTATGAAGCAAATATTTCGTTAATCTTGAAGAAAGGCAGAGATGACTCAGATCCTGCTATCTTCAGGCCAATTGCTCTTCAAAATTTTGATCGAAAGGTGATAACCAAAATTTTAGCAACTAGACTGAACAAGTACTTGACCTCCATTATTCACCCCGATCAAACGGGATTTATCCCTGGCAGACTTTCTTTTTTCAATGTTAGACGTCTTCTCAACACCATTTATTCTGACCATGGTAGTTCGGGAGGAGCAGCAATTTTAGCTCTTGATGCACACAAAGCCTTTGATCCGGTTGAGTGGTTTTATATGTTCGAGTCATTACGGAAGTTTGGGTTTGGTGAAATATTTATATCTTGGATAAAATTAGTATACGCAAATCCAATCTGTTCAGTTCTCACAAACGGAGAGAGGTCGGCGCCATTTCTTTTGCAGCGCTCTGTTCAGCAGGGCTGCCCCCTGTCCCCTGCTCTATTTGCTCTGGCATTAGAGCCCCTTGCGATTAAGATAAGAGCACATCCAAAAATACAAGGGCTCTTGGTCGGAGGGGTTGAAACTGTTATTAGTTTGTACGCAGACGACGTACTGTTATACCTGCGTAATGCAGAAGACTCTGTACCATCCCTTCTTAATCTGGTCACCTCATTTGGCAAAATTTCAGGATATACAATTAACTGGGTTAAAAGTGAACTTATGCCTTAATCTAAAACCGGTTCGTCGAGTTTTCTTTGTAACGTTCCATTCAAAATAGTTAACGACCATCTCACATACCTTGGATTAACTGTTCCTAAAGATCCCAAATTAATTTTTAGCTTGAACTTTGCTGAATTCTTGTCAACATTAAAGCATAACATCGAGTCATGGAAAATTCTTCCCCTATGGTTGGTCGTATAAATTCCATAAAAATGGTCTCTCTTCCTAGATTTCTGTATCTTTGCCAAAATCTTCCTATTTATCTCACTTCCTCTTTCTTTAAAGAGTTGGACTCAATTATTACTTCTTACATATGGAACAACAAGAATCTTAGGATTTCAAAACTACATCTACAAAAATCCAAATTGGACGGAGGTCTGAGTTTACCAATATTTAAACATTATTACTGGGCTGCAAATCTAAGAGTCTTGACCTTCTGGCAGCAGACATCCTCAGATCTTGGTGATTTCAACATCCCCCTTTGGGTTAAAATGGAGGCTGGCATTGTAAGGGACTCCTCTCTAGAGGCCCTGCTTCTCTCAAAAGTAGGGAGGGCTAAGAGTCTTAAGAAACTGGGGTTTGTTCCGAAACAATCTGTGTGGATTTTAAACCAAGTTAGAGGTTTTTTGAACTGCCAAACTCTGTGCAGGCACCAATATGTGATAACCATGCCTTTTTGCCTCCTTGGGATGATAGATCCTACTATGTTTGGAAGGAGAAGGGCTTACTCAAATTCAAAGATCTTTATATAGATGGAAAATTTGCATCATTTAATCAACTTAAGCAAAAATTCGATTTATCGCATTCACATTTTTACCGTTACCTACAAGTCAGATGTGAGTGAAGTTGGCCCCCCCACCTTCTTCAAATCCAACAAAAGTGGTATCAAACGTTTGTGCTACGTTTGTGCTGGTTTGTGCTTCTAAAATTTCCGTTTGTGCTGCTTCTGTTTTAAAGATATTAATGAAAATGTAAAGGTCAAAAGGTCAACTAGCCCCCCCACATTACCCAAATCAAACAAAATTGATGTCAAACGTTTGTGCTACGTTTGTGCTGGTTTGTGCTGCAAAAATTTTCGTTTGTGCTGCTATCATTTTAAAGATATTAATAGAAATCTCTATAGGTCATCAAAGGTCAACCAGCCCCCCCCCCATATTAATGGAATCAAACAAAATCGGTGTCAATCAGTTGTGCTATGTTTGTGCTGGTTTGTGCTGCTAAAATTTTCGTTTGTGCTACTATCATTTTAAAGATATTAATAAAAATTTCTAGAGGTCATCAGAGGTCAACCAGCCCCCCCACATTACCCAAATCCAACAAAATTGGTGTCAATCAACTGTGCTGGTTTGTGCTGCTAAAATTTTCATTTGTGCTGCCTCTGTTTTAAAGATATTAATGAAAAGGTAAAGGTCAAAAGGTTAACCAGCCCCCCCCACATTACCCATATCCAACAAAATTGATGTCAAACGTTTGTGCTACGTTTGTGCTGGTTTGTGCTGCAGAAATTTTTGTTTGTGCCGCTATTATTTTAAAGATATTAACAAAAATTTCTAGAGGTCAACCAGCCCCCCCATATTAATGGAATCAAACAAAATTGATGTCAAACGTTTGTGCTGGTTTGTGCTGCAAAAATGTTTGTTTGTGCTGCTAACATTTTAAAAATTTTAATAAAATAACGTCTTGATGTGTGCTTAATCATCCAGGTAAGTAAATCCCAAAATGTTGATTCTGTTCATCTGGACATTTTCAGTTGGAGAAACGTTTCGTCACTCATCCAAGTGACTTCTTCAGTCTCAGCTGACTGCAGGTTTCCCCAACCTTATAAACACACGTGAGTGAAGTTGCCCCCCCTACCTTCTTCAAATCGAACAAAATTGATGTCAAACATTTGTCCTGCAAATTATTTTGTTTGTGCAGGTTATGTTTCCCTAATTTTATAAACAGTACATGTACAGTGAGAGAGAGATGTTACATCTGTCTTCACTTGCATCCCAGTCATAGAAGCGTTGGAGGTCGTTCATAAGAGATTACAGGATCATCCCAACCTCAGCAACAGGACCACTCTCAGCACTGATCAGTTGTGTTTGCTTTTGGAACTGTGTCTTAATTCCACCTATTTTGCATAAGGGTCAGTACAGGCAGAAATCTAGGTGTGCCATGGGTTCCCACAGGCCCCTGGTCAAAGTCACCAAACCAGTTCGTAAGCAGGTACAGGTGTGGCCAGAAGGGTCCTCAGAGGCACTGCTTTTAAACAACAGGCTGCCACACACGACAACACCACAGACTTTCAGGAATATACAGAAACTGTCACTGCCTACATCCCAAAATGCATCGATGATGTCACAGAGACCAGAACTATCACTGTCCGGGCCAATCAGAAACCATGGCTCACAGGTCAGGTTTAAATGCTCCTAAGGTTGAAAAATGCAAGCCTTCAGAGCCGGGAATTAGGTGAGTCTAAGAACAGCAAGGGCAAACCTGTCACGTGGCATCAGCTATAGCAAAGCTTCAGCGACAGCAGAAATACTTGGAGGCAGTGGCAAGGAATACAAACCATCACAGACTACAAGCCCACTCTACAGACCGTGGTGACACAATCCCCAGACAGTGTGTGGAGATCCCTTGCCAAAATCAGTACACGCAAAGCTCCAGGTCCTGATAACATCCTTGGACAAGCACTGACGGACTATGCTGTGGAACTCACAAATGTCTTCACAGACATCTTTAACACATCACTAGGGTCAGGCCGTCGTTCCCACATGCCTCAAAGCCTCCACCATCATTACTGTACCCTAGAAGTCATCTACCTCCTGCTTTAAGGACTACCGTCCTGTCAAACTCACCTCCATCATTATTAAGTTAAGTGCTTTGAACGGTTAGTCATGCATCAAATCAAATTATCGCTTTCCCCCAACCTGGATCCATTTCAGTTCGCATACCGGTCAAAACGCTCAACCGATGATGGAATTTCAACTGCCCCTCACTCAGCCCTCACACATCTGAACACTAGAGACTCATCTGTCAGAGTGCTGTTCATAGACTTCAGTTCAGCATTCAACACCATCATTCCTCAGCAACTCATTCACAAACTGGATCTGCTGGGGATCAGCACCTTGCTGTATACAACCTGTCCCTGAATGTGGAGAAGACCATCGGCGACTCTACTTCCTCTGCAAACTGAGAAGCACAAGAGATTCAACCCCCATTATGAGCACCTTTTACAGAGGCACAGTTGAGAGTATCCTCACCAGCTGCATCACTGTGTGGTATGACTCCTGCATTGGGTTCTGCAGGAAAAAATGACAATGGGTAGTGAGAGCAGCCGAGAGCATTGTGGGGACCTCTCTTGCCTCCCTCCCCAGGAGATCTACTGCACCTGCCTCATCTGGAAGGTCCTCTCCATTACAGGTGACTCCACTCATCCCTTCAACAGCGTCTTCAGTTTGCTGCCATCAGGAAGGATACTGAAGAGCCTTCGGGCCAGAACCAGTAGACTGAGAGACAGCTTCGTCCATTGGGCTGTCAGGATGCTGACCATCTCTGAATCGAGAAGGGGGGCCCAAGGGTACATCTTTTGCCATCTTACAATGCTGTGATTGTAGCCATTCCCCACTTTCTGTGAATGGTACTCATGGCCATTGATCAGTAGGCTTTGATTAGTTGTCATTGATCAATGGTCATAAGAATTTGCATACTAACAATCATGGAACTAACCCCCCAGCACATTGTTCTTTCAGTGGCACTAGTTTCCTTCACTATGCAAATGTACTGTTTATAAGGTTGGGGAAACCTGCAGTCAGCTGAGACTGAAGAAGTCACTTGGATGAGTGACTAAGCGTTTCTCCAACTGAAAATGTCCAGATGAACAGAATCAACATTTTTGGATTTACTTACCTGGATGATTAAGCACGCATCAAGACGTTATTTTATTAAAACAATTTTAAAATGTTAGCAGCACAAACAAATATTTTTGCAGCACAAACGTTTGACATCAATTTTGTTTGATTCCATTAATATGGGGGGGCTGGTTGACCTCTAGAAATTTTTGTTAATATCTTTAAAATAATAGCAGCACAAACAAAAATTTTTGCAGCACAAACCAGCACAAACGTAGCACAAACGTTTGACATCAATTTTGTTTGATTTGGGTAATGTGGGGGGGCTGGTTGACCTTTTGACCTTTACATTTTCATTAATATCTTTAAAACAGAAGCAGCACAAACGAAAATTTTAGCAGCACAAACCAGCACAAACGTAGCACAGTTGATTGACACCAATTTTGTTTGATTTGGGTAATGTGGGGGGGCTGGTTGACCTCTGATGACCTCTAGAAATTTTTATTAATATCTTTAAAATGATAGTAGCACAAACGAAAATTTTTGCAGCACAAACGTAGCACAAATGTTTGATACCACTTTTGTTGGATTTGAAGAAGGTGGGGGGGGCAACTTCACTCACATACAAGACAGGCATTTTATGCAATCCAATATGAAGAATTACCAAGATGTTCCACATGAACATAACCTTTTTAAGGTGTTCCTGAGCCCTCCTTACTCCAAACATTTGATTTCTACAATTGTACATTTGTTTGATGACAGCATTGAAGTGCAGACTACGAGGATGTCACGTTCCCCCCGAAGGGGTCTAGGCATGCGAGTGAGGGGTCCAGTAACAAATGAGTCCAGAACAGAATGAAAGGAAAACAGACTGGTGTTTTTAGTAAATAAAATAGTCTTTATAATAGACAATCATAACATAAGGAACCGGCAACGCCGTATTACCAATAACACGTCAAAGGGAAAAAAGGTCTCAACAACAAAGAACACAACAACCAAACAAAAACTCCACACCACAAGGAGGCACTTCCAGGGGCCCACAAGCTCACCCTGTCACTAACAGCAGCTGGCTTTACTGCTGCCAAGGCCCACAAGCCCACACTACTCACGTAAAGCAGCTATACTGTTTCCACAACTCCACACTTCAGGTAGGCTAACTACACACCAAGACCACAAAGCAGAAGACACCAGAGAAACACCCCACCCTGCTCACAGCTCATCCCCAGCTTATATGACCTCAGAGAGGTGATTGCTGACTGGGCCCAGGTGGTAAATGAGTCCAATGAGCAGCAGCTGTGTCCTGGAGAGAGAGAAGAGCAAGAGAGAGACAGGGGTGGAGCAAGAGAGGAGGAGGCGGAGAAAAACACCACGCCCACACAAGGGCAGTATCAGGAGGCCCAGCTAGGGCCGTAACAGAGGATAAGAGACGCTTGGAGGGAGGAATTGGGCATAGAAATATCAGAATCAATGTCGGACAAATGCCTATCAAAAATTCATTCCTGCTCTGTTAACAGCAGACATCAATTAATACAATTTAAAATTGTCCATCGGCTACATTATTCCAAGGTTCGACTACACAAAATTTATCCTTCAACTTCCCCCATATGTGACAGATGTAAAACATCAGAGAGCACATTGGCTCACGCTTTCTGGCATTGCCCCTCATTGACCAATTTTTGGTCCAAAATATTTGACTGGTACTCTAAAGCTTATGGGATTTCCATCCATCCATCTTCATCCGCTTTATCCACATCATCTGCAAAAATCAGAGATGAGGTGTTTTGTTTTTTTGTTTTTTTTGTTGTTTTTTTCATATATATATATATTTTAATTTACTTAGGAAAATTAAGAAAGGTTGATTGTATTTCGGTAACTGCAAGTACTGTTTTCTTTTTTCAATAAAAATATTTTCAAAAAAAAAAAATCAGAGATGAGATTCTGAGGCCACCAAAGCGAAAGCCCTTCGCCACTTGGCTGCGCCTAGAAATCCTGTCCATAAAAATTATGAACAGAACCGGAGACAAAGGGCAGCCCTGGCGGAGCCCATCACCCACCGGGATACGAGTCCGACTTATTGCCGGCAATGCGAATCAAGTTCTTGCAACGGTTGTATAGACACCCCAGACACCCCATACTCCCGCAACACCTCCCACAGGACACCCCGAGGGACACGGTCGAATGCCTTCTCCAAGTCCACAAAACACATGTAGACTGGTTGGGCAAACTCCCATGCACCCTCAAGTATCCTCGAGAGGATAAAGGGCTGGTCCAGTGTTCTGCGACCAGGACGAAAACCGCATTGTTCCTCCTGTATCCGAGGTTCGACTAGCGGACGAACTCTCCTTTCCAGCACCCTGGCATAGACTTTCCCAGGGAGGCTGAGGAGTGTGATCCCCCTGTAGTTGGAACACACCCTCCGGTCCCCCTTCTTAAAGATGGGGACCACCACCCCGGTCTGCCAGTCCACAGGTACTGCCCCTGATCTCCACGCAACATTGCAGAGGCGTGTCAACCAGGACAGCCCTACAACGTCCAGAGCCTTCAGGAACTCGGGGCGGACCTCATCAACACCAGGGGCTCTGCCACCAAGGAGTTGTTTAACTGCCTCAGTGACCTCGCCCCCGGAAATTGGCGGGTCATTCCCCTCATCCCCAGACTCTGCTTCCTCCTCGGAAGATGTGTCAGTGGGATTAAGGAGGTCCTCGAAGTATTCCTTCCACCGCCTGACAATTTTCTGAGTCGACGTCAGCAGCGCTCCGCCAGCACTATACACAGTGCAGGTAGAGCACCGCTTTCCCCTCCTGAGACGCCTGACGGTTTGCCAGAATCTCTTCGAGGCAGTCCGAAAGTCTTTTTCCATGGCCTCTCTGAACTCCTCCCACACCCGAGTTTTTGCTTTAGCCACTGCCCGAGCCGCATTCCGCTTGGCCTGTCGATACCTGTCGGCTGCCTCCGGAGTCCCACAGGCTAACCAAGCCCGATAGGACTCCGTCTTCATCCTTGTGGCTCCCTTCACCTCTGGTGTCCACCATTTGGTTCGGGGATTACCACCACGGCAGGCACCAACCACCTTGCGGCCGCAGCTCAATGCAGCAGCTTCGGCAATGTAGACGCTGAACATGGTCCATTCGGACTCAATGTCCCCAGTCTCCCTCGGAATGCTGGTGAAGCTCTGCCGGAGGTGTGCGTTGAAGATCTCACGGACTGGGGCCTCTGCTAGACGTTCCCAGCACACCCTCACTACACGTTTAGGTGCACCAGGTCTGTCCAGCGTCCTCCCCCGCCACCTGATCCAACTCACCACCAGGTGGTGATCAGTTGACAGCTCAGCCCCTCTCTTTACCCGAGTGTCCAGAACATATGGTCGCAGGTCTGGTGATACGATTACAAAATCGATCATCGACTTACGGCCTAGAGCGTCCTGGTGCCACATGGGATTTCCATCTCACCCAATCCAGAACTATCCCTGCGACTGTGCGGGTGCCAATCGACCTCGGAATGATGATCACGAAAAGACTTATTCTAAAGGAATGGAAGTCCGCTGCTCCTCCCTCCTTCAGCGTCTGGCTCAATGACATGTTATCAGTCATTCAGCTGGAAAAAGTTCGATACCTGCACACCTGCAGCAAATGTTTTCTTAAAATCCTGGACTCCGTTTTTTACTCATCTTGAGAAAGCTCACGTTGTATAAACATGTACCATGGCACTGCAATTTCCCTGTTTATTACATATTCATGACATTTAATTCATTAGGGATACTGGTAGTTTCTAATTTTAATGTTTTCTTTCTTTTTTCTTTTGTCTTTTCCTATTGATTATTATTATTATTGTGCTATTTCTTGCCCTATCATCTCAGCGCCTGAGCTGTATTTGTTTGTTGATGGGGTTTTCTATGCTGAAAAAATTAAAATAAAATATTGATATAAAACAAACAAACAAATTGTCCATTTTTTTTGTGTGTGAGACGTCTGTGATTAAATTAGAACACATTAACAGGGTTCAGGTTAAAACACAATACTGGTGTGTTTTTGTTATGACAGTTTAATGGCATTAATGCTTATGTATGTGTTTAACACATTTCTGTTTTTTCAAATATAAACAGATTTGATTTACTTATGCTATTTCTTTTGCCTTGCATTTACTTATCACAGTGAATTCATTATGTAAATCTCTAATAAACCAGGAAAAATAAATAGCATGCCACATAGTTTTTGTGTCTTTTCCTTGCTGTTATCCTTGCATATAGTCTCTGCTTTTGGGTGTCCATTGGGATGCTCCAGTCACTCAGAGGTAGTAAGTGTATACATGTACAGTTATCCCAGTGACACCAAGAGCAGATAAATGCTTGGTTTGATTAGAAAGAATAATATTAGCTCTGGATTAAAACAGTAACAAATATGTAAATGAATCACATTCAAGTCCTACATTTGAACTTTTTTTTTCTTACAAGCACAGAGTAAATCACTGGGATGTATAGTGTTTGGTTTTACAATAGATTCAATAAGTTTAAGAGTATGTTCTTGCTACCTTAATATGGCACTGAAATCTACTAATTTGTTGGAGGACAATCAACCAAAATGTTTAATATACAAGTTAAATTTGATTTGTCTGTCTTGTCAACATATACTTTTGTTTTAAAAAGAAAAACAAAAAAAGATTTTAACTTTTACAAATGCAAACTTTTTTGCTAGTTTTTCTCTGTGGTGCTGCTAGCATACGTTGCTAACTTCCAGAAACTACTGCTCAACTCCATGGTACAGCAAACAAATAAAAAATAATAATTTGGTCTTACCAAAGGAAAGAATTCTGCGATCATCCACTTCAGATGTTGCCTTTGTTCTTTCAGGCCATCTGATGTTGCTGAGCTGGCTGTTGTCTAAATAAACAATTAGTAAAGTGTTTCCTTCCTCTCTGGTAGGTTTATTTTGGTTTTCAGCCTATTGACAGCCTCCTTCACTTAAACTTTCTTTGGACCTCATTCAATGAAACTCTCAATATATGTGCCACATGCCAGTTCAATACTTGGAACTCCAGATTTTTTATCTTCTTAAACTGTCATAGAATAACAAGGGATCAGGCCTCACTGTGCCCTAAAGCTATCTGTGAGTCAGATATCCATTTATTTTTGACTATCTAAAATTGTTCAAAAGTAATGCAATATTTCTAACATTTTTAACTTTTATTATTATTATTATAAAGTGCTTAATTTAAAGCTTAAAGTAGAGTTTGCATTTCAATCACATTTGATTTAAAATTTAACTGTCATGGTGTTCAGAGGCAAACTGCAAATATCTGTTATGTGCAGAAACCTATGAGCCTTCAAAAACAGCAAGCTTTATACTATTGTAATGGTCAGCATAGGTGAAAACCTACTGAGAGTGGTCTTAGGGCACACTAACCATAAACCAGGGAGCAGCTTTTACACTTTTCCAGCATCCGTGTCTGGGGTAGTAAACATTTTTTTTTTTGACATCACAAAGATGACACACTGCATTAGATACAGTGTGGGCATAATGTTTTTGCTCAGCAGTATACATGTTTGTCTTTTCAAAACTATGATGCCTCAGTAAAACAAATATAATCTCCGTTCCCGCAGGATTTTCTGTCCACTTTAGATGGCTAGATTGTGCCAGAAAACCATTTCACCCTCTACCTTTGATCAAACCCCTATCACTAACATTTTATTGCGTGGTTGTCCTTCCCGAGAGATCCCGCAGTTGTTATTTATGAGGGCTCATAGTTCTTTTTTCCCCTACGCCAATCCATTCAAGAGTGCACTTGCCTGTTGCATCAGCCTGATCAGGATCAGGAGTTTTAATATGCAGCTTCTCCTGGTAGAAGAGGTAAATAATCAAATGAATTTTCCTCCACAGCCGGAGCAGCAAAAAAGGAAGTGGCACTGAAAGCCATAGTGCCACCTTTCTACCTTTAATCATGAGATGAATATTTTTAGTAGCCAAGTTGGAGTCACAATAAAAGTATTAGAGCAGAGGGAAAATTCATATTCATTGAAGTCCCTGTTATTAAGCGAAAGCCATGTTAGAGGTGTGCTTGGAGACAGAAATAGCACAGTGTTTGAACAATAAAATTAAAACCAAAGAGGAGGGTGTTTCATTTTGGAAAAGTTTTTTTTTTTAATCACTGATAAATGGTGACTTAAAGTGTTGCATTGAGGTATTGTAATTACTGCTTATTTAAGGAATAGTTTATATATAATTAAAATGCTGAAATAAGGTTTGCTTTATAAACAATCAACTGAAGCATAATAACCTTCCCTTATCAAGGTGAACACAAACCATGGGAGTCATGTAAATGGCATTTCAACATTTTCTTGACAAATTATTGTAACACTTGAGTAAAACGTGTGCTGCCCACACACCTTTCTGAGTAGTTTACATCAATTGTGCAGAATGTGCTAAAGGCAAAAGCAGACATATCAAATGTATTATAATTTTCAATTCTGAGAAAGCTGAATTTCGTACCTTCTCGGCATAGGAAGCTGCCCACGGATAGCGCACACTCTCTCACTCTCACTCACACACACACACACACACACACACACACACACACACACACACACACACACACACATTGAGATGTGAGCTCTGCACTGCAGCAGTTCAGACTCACATAGATAGACTTGAATATAGGTGACTGGTAGAAGAATTAGAAAGACCTTTTTTTCCTCCACTCTTCATTACATGAGACTCGGAGCTTGAACTGTTATGATCATTAGTTTTACATTTGACTAACTAGGTTTAAGGCTTCAAGCACCTCGCATTCAAAAGGTTGAATTTTAAAACAGTCCTGCCACTGGACAGCTGATTAAGTTACTGCTCAGCTCCAAAGTTAGAGTGGACAGTCGCTGCTGATTGCTGGCTTCTTGTCTTCAGGGAATCAATTATTTTCATGGGTGACAAAGTGTAGGAAAACGATGTGCAGGAGCTCTCACAGATGAGCAGATCAAACCAAAAGTTAAGAGCAGCCTAAAAGATCCAATGTGTTGCTAGCGTGATGGATGTGGAATGTGCATCTGCTAAATGAAAATCTTCCAGAGATCAGAGGAAGGGAGAGTCATTTTGGCACTAAAATGAGCCATTCTCGAAGACACCATTTTCAGCTAGTTATGCAGGGGTATCGCATTTTGAGACGGATGTGACAAAACCCTGGGGTGGCACAGTGGTCTAGTTGGCTAGCACTCAGATTCAGAAGTTTTCATGTTTTTTTTAAAGATGTGCTTTGGACATGGGCTGCTTTTTCATTCATTTTCAGATAAACTATTTTTTGTTTGTTTAGCCACTGAACGATAACCTATGACTCATTAATGGATAAAAAAAAAGGCATTAAACTCAATGAACCAATGCTGTGTTTACACAGAACAGACATGTTACGGCCCTAGCAGGGCCTCCTCGTGAAGGTGCCTGTGTGGGCGTGTCCCACCACCTCTTCTGCCTGAGGTGCCACCTTTCCCTGTTACACAGCTGACTCACATCAGTAATTAAAAGTATTTAAGCCCAGGGAAAGGTGAGCTCTGGGCCAGAGTGCCAGTAGTGTGGTTACAACTAGTGAGCTGAGTGTTTGTTGTGTTTGCAGCTAGTGAGCTGTGTTTTGGTGGTTTTCAGTAGTGATGGGCAGATGAAGCTTCATGAAGCACTGAAGCTTTTCATCCAATTGGTTCACCCCAGCGCAAAGCTTCTTGAAGCTTCATTTGCTCCAGTAGGACACCTACTGGACATAAAAAATATTAGTTGGCATGAATTTGAAGAGTGTGGCCTTTTGCACACAGCCTGTAAATGTCAACAACAAAAGGAGTGTGTAAAACATGTATATTGTAGTGATGGCATTATACTGTGTATATTTATACTGGCAGTATAGGAAATGATTATTTGGAAATGCTTAAAATGGAAATGATCATTTACTGTGAGGTGTGGTTGGAGTGTGGACAGTGGTTGTGCTTTTGTAACGTTGAGGTATGGACAGCTACACACTGAGGCTTTGAGCCTCAGTCCTGCCTGTTCACATTTTATTCTGTAAAAACTAAATTTTCACTGCTTTTATGGCCTTTTTAGTGGGGAGAACATAGCTAGGATTTAATGATTTAACAAATCGTTTGAATCCTTTGTCCTCCACAATGCTAAATGGCTGGGAGTCCTCAATCACCATGCTAACCAGGTCTTCATCTATTTGAGATTGTCTTTATTGTCTTTCCTCAGGAGAACAAAGGACAAATATAAATATCACACACGTAACTTATTACAGTTGTATAATATTGTTATATCATTTAGTAACATTACTGTATGCTATATTATCATGGCATTTGATGGCTCACCTGGTCTTGCTCCACAATCGGTGTTCCCCCTATTCTCATGCAAAGCTCTGTAGTGCCTAAGCATGGATGAGGTGTTGTTGTTATATCCCAGCTCCCTGGCACATAGCAAACACTTCACCTTGTACAAAAGTAAAGACAGCTTAACATAAATTGTATTGCACCATCAGTATTATGAAAATACATCTTCTGTAGAAATTTACATACCTTGTTGGGAGGAATAAGATCAAAATTTTCCCACACAGGGGAGGACATCCTCCTCTTCTTAGCTGGCTCCATTCTCTCCTGACTTTCTCTCCTCACTCTCATAAACCTCCAAACTGTCTCCAAACTCTCACTAACAACTCTCCATCAAACACCCACATTTTTGAATGAAGTCTGAGGGGTTTATATCGCTGTCATAGCTCGCGGCAAAGTTCGAACCACTTCATGAACCAGTCACGTGGTACAGCCGGGCAGCGAGGCTTCGGACGTCATCATTTTCAGCTCCTCCCATAAATGAAGCAAGCCTCGATACGCGCATCGCGGAAACGCCCCCTCAATTACTCGACACAAGCTTCGAAGCCTCGATACAGAACGTCACATCACTAGTTTTCAGCTAGTGAGCTGCTCTTTCTTTTTGGCTTACGTTTTACTTTATTGACCAACGCCTGAGTTTTCTTTGTTTTTCTTAAATGGTGATAGCGGCTTGTCCGTCTCTTTTAGTTGAGCTACTTTAATAAAACTCTTTGATTTAACCCTTTTGCCTCCTTGACTCCTTTTTCTAACCTGGTCACTTTTTGTTACTCCCCCCTCACCGCCTAGACCCCTCAGGGGAACGTAACAAGTGGGGGCTCGTCCGGGATTGTTGAAAAGGGAGTTTTGAGTTGGAATTGGTTTTTGATTATCTTGCTTTGTTCACCTTTAGAGATTCAACTTCCATAACATAAAATCAGTCTCTATGCGGATGATGTGTTGCTTTTTCTGCAAAACACACAAACCAACCTCTCTGAGGTAATTACTTTAATAAACTGGTTTTCAAGAGTTTCAGATTATTCAATTAACTGGCCAAAATCTACAGTTCTCCCCATTAACTGCTCCTTCCATAATTCTTCCTCTGCCCCACTGCAATCCAGAAATATTAAATATTTAGGTATTAATGTCTCTCCTAAGCTTTCAGACTTAACTAAACTAAACCACATCCCACTTCTAAAGAAAGTAGAAGGCGATCTGACTAGATGGAAATCTTTACCCATATCACTCATGGGAAGGGTCGCCACTATAAAAATGATGATCTTGCCAAAAATAAATTACTTATTTTTGATGATCCCTAACAAACCATCACAAGATTGGTTCAGATCTCTGGATTCATATATTTCCAAATTCCTTTGGAAAGATAAACCCCCGCGTATTAGCTTAAAAACGCTACAAAGAACCAAGGATAGAGGAGGATTAGATCTGCCTAATTTTCACCAATACTTCTTAGCCAACAGGCTTCAGTTCATCTCAGAATGGTTAAAACATACCTTCTTAGTTGAGCCCTGGCTAGATGTTGAACAGGCACTATGCAAGGATCTAGAGATTTCAGACCTACCATTTATTAGCTCAAACATCAAAAGACATGAATGCTTTAAAAGTATCAACATCAGCTTTTCTCTAACAGCATGGTGGGAGTTTCTAAAAATAACGGAGTCTTCATTAATCCCATGCAAACGTACACCTATCTGGAATAACCCTGACATATTACAAAACAATAATATGATTAATTTCCCAGAATGGAGTTGTAAAGGAATTAAATACTTAGAACATATATTAGAGGGAACAGAATTTATTCCATTTGACAGACTAGTTGAACAATATGGGATCAACAAGAAAAGGTTTTTAGAATATCAACAAATTAAATCCATAGTAAAAAAGAAATTTAACCTCAGTCAAGTTGAATTACAAACACCACTAAGTGCGGCACATTTTCTTACTCTTAAATCCCCCAAATTATTATCTAAAATATACAGAACACTTTCTAAATTAGATGAATCAATATCCCTTCCTACTGCAAAGTGGGAAGCAGATTTATCAGTCAACCTAGACCAAAACTTCTGGTCTCAGATTTGCTTAAAAACTTTTAAATTAATTAAAAATCCCAGTCTGCAATTAATACAATACAAAATACTTCATAGAGTGCACTATACAGGTCATCGGATGTTCAAGATGGGCTTTACATCTTCCAACAACTGCTCACACTGTCAAGGCAATACACCAGACAATTACATCCACGCTCTTTGGTTCTGTCCGCCAGTGCAAAAGTTTTGGCGCGAGATATGTGAAGACTTATCAAAGTGTCTGAAATGTAACATTCCAACTTCCCCCTTAGTGTGCCTACTGGGCAGCTTAGATAATGTCACTTCAGAAAAGAATATAGCCCATATGATCTTCACTGCCCTATGCATAGCCAAGAAAACAGTCCTCATGAACTGGAAAAATAAAAATAATCTTAATTCTAACCAATATAGAAATTATCTATTAGATTACATTAGTCTTGACACAGCCTCTGCCACCACATTAGATCAATTGCTCTGGGCCCCTTTTATCAGCTCCATCACCTAGTGGGGGTGGGGGGTCATAGTTTGGTCCCGCCTTCACTGTTGTGATTGGTGAGGGGGTAGGGACAGGCTTAGGGCGTCGGGGGGTTCCCCGGAGGCATCTTCCTTGGGGAGCTCAACCCGGGGTAGCGGTCACGTCCGGTTGGGGGCTCTGTTGGCTCTCAGGTGACTGTTTCCTCGCGGCTGCGTGCAGCGGGGCTAGGGGAGGGTCTGTGCTGACGGACGTGGGTTACTGACCTGGCAACCTGGCTGCCCCTGGGTGGGTCCGGGATGGGCGTGAGGTTCTGGGGGCGCTCCGTCTCTGGGCTGGGGCCCGGGCCGGGCCTTGGGGGCTTGGGTCCTGGTTGGTGTGTTGCCGGGGTTGTGGGCGGGTGGGTGCATGGGGGCCCGGCCCTGGAGCAGGGTGCCGCCGGTGCGTCGAGCCGCCTGGGGGGCTCTTCAACTGGTGGGGGGGATGGTCACATCTTGCAGGAGCTTTCTTCTCTTCAGGAACTCTCTGCAGGAGGGGGAGATACAGGAGAGGTGGAGGAAGATCTCAGCCTGGGCGTTTACCGTCTTATGTAGTCTGGAAGATGTGTGGATGGTGGGGTGGGTGCAGTTTTCTCTGTGGTGGGGCTGGGTGGACTGTCCAGGGCTCTGTGGAGCCGGGGGGCGCTACTGCACTGGGCCCCGGTCTGATGGGCCTGGGCCCCCCTTCCCTGGCGGGTCGCGGAGGGTGGGAGTGCCTACTGGGGTCAGCGGGGGAGCTGGCCCCAGGGAGGGGTTACCTGCCCCTCCCTTCCTTCCCTCCCCATCTCCAGCTGCCTCCCTCTTCCCGCTCCTCCACAACCACCCACACATGCAGGGCCTTGGAGTGGGGGTATGTCACCAGGGTGCAGAGGAGGCTACCCCCCCCCCCCCCCCTGTCCCCTTCTGGCTGCCTCTGCCTCAATTTTATCCCACAACTTAGACATTCACATTATTCACACTCTCATTACACATACATATAGGATCTTGGGGGTGGGCACAATCACGGAGTCCAAATCACCATCAGGGTGTATACCTCACCCCTGACGTCGTTGCCCACCTCTCAATTTTAAATACACTTAGTCATTGAGGGCTAGCAGGAGGGACTATGCGCTTACCTGCTGCTCCTTGGCAGGTAGCTCCATGCCCTCCTGGGTTTTAATTGCACCTTAGAACACATATGCATCAACACTACAATGAGCGGGTGGAGGGAGGTTTGGAGTCTTCTCCCACCCCCATTCTCTGCGGCCTGCTGGAGCGGGAGGGCTAGTAGGAGGAGTTGGCCGTCCGACTGCGGTCTGGGGTGTGGGGCCTCCCTGCTGCTGCGGAGTCGGGGTGGTCTGCCTCTCCCCACCGCAGGGAAAAGGGTAACACCACCTGGGTCTGGGTGCAATTCCCCCCTCCAGGGGCAAGGGTACCTAGACCCGGTTTGTAGAGTACACTTGGGGAGTGTGATTGTGTGTACAGCGTCTCTTTATGTCTGTCTCCACGTTGGTTGAGTGTGGAGTGAGTGCATATGAGAGCATGAGGGTGGGAATGGATGTTTGTGTCTGTGTGTGCCTGTATGTCTGTGTCTATATGTCAGGTTGGGTATCAGACGCCACGTCTCTGGGGACACCTCAGGCCCTCCAAGGTTTGGAGGCCTATCTCCACCCACCACCACTTCCCCTGCCGGTGGCGGACTCCCTCAGGTGTCGGTGTGTTGGTGGTTCTTTGTGTCTGGGGGTGGGCGTCCGGGTACACACCGGCTCACTCCTTGGCGGCCGCTTGTCGGGGCCTGGGGCCTGGGGCTCGCTCGGGCCCCTTTGGAGGTGGGGTGCCCCCGGCCTCTCGGCCTGGGGCTCGGTCACTCAGGCACAGCTGGGGGCCGGCGGAGCTCACAGGCGCGTCACTGCAACTCCCCCTGACTTCTGCTCCGCGGCTGCTGGGCGAGCTCTCATCTGGGACTCTCCTCAGCTCTTACTGGAACAGTGGCGCGGCTGCCCCTCTGTTGGTCTTCCATGGTCTCTTGTGTTCTGGGGGCCTCTGGATGTCTGGAGTTTTGATCTCCTCCATACCCGCTTCACACCCTGGAGGACGGGGCTGTGGCCCCCCCACACTCCCTAGCAGATCATTACATGGAGAAACCTTTGGAATGCAAGCATGCTGATCCACACAGGTATGCACACAGGTGTACACACGGGTATTCACAAACGCGGACTAAAGCTTTCTTGGCTGCTGCCTCAAAGCACACTGTGCGCTGTCTATCTTGCGTGCTGCACAATATCGTTTATTATTTAGTAAATATTGATATCTATGACTAGCTAGTTTATTGTGATGGTGCTTTGTTTTCTCTATTATTATGTTGCTCTTTGTTGTTTGCTGTCTCCTCTGTTTGTTTTTTTTGTTTGTTTTGTTTTTTTTTTCTCCATACAGGTGACCCAGGAGTTCTTTTTTTTTTTCTCTCTCTTCCCCCCCCTTCTCACCGTCTCTTCTCCCCTTTGGTTTTCTTTCTTTCTCTCCCCCTCTTTCTCTCATTCATTCCCCCTGTCCTATTTATTAAAAAAAATAAAAATAAAAAATGACAAAGGATGAACTGAAGCTCTGCCATCACGTAATGTCGCATACTGCTGTTTCTGATGTCATTTAAAAAAAAAAAAAAAAAGAGATTCAACTTCCCAGTTAAGTTAGGTGAGTGTCCAGCTGAGCTTAAGTTCTTCCTTCGGGCACTCTTTTGTTGTTTTGCCTTTATTATTTTCGGAGTAATCCTGGGCGGGGATTAGTTCCCTGTTGGGGGTAGGCAATTCAGGGCTCCGGTCGCTGAAGTTTCGCCTTTCAAGTCGCCTCGAGCCCAGCACGTTCCAGAAGAAAGGTAGGTAAAGTTTGTTGTGCTTAGGAACTGGGTAAGTTGTGTTTGTTTAATCTGTATACTGCAAGAGGTAAGTTGGTCAGTTAAAGTAAATTGTGTAGTTTTCTGTTAATTGTTCAGTAGTCGCGAGTGAGTTGGCAGACGGGTGTGGTAGTGTCCTAATTAGGGTGTGTTTGCTGAGCCTTCTCCACCCCCAAAATGGATGACACAGCTATTAGTGCACAGGTGTCTAGAGGCTCGTTTGTGAGCAATAACATTCACCTGGTTCCAGTCTTCTGTGAATCCAGTGTTCAAAGCTTTTTCAGTGTATTCGAACGCATAGCAACTGCACTGCAGTGGTCTCAAGATGTGTGGGGGGTGATGTTCCTGTGTAAGTTGACAGGTAAGGCTCAAGAAGCTTGTTCCAGTCTGCTTATGGATGACTGCTTAGCTTATGGAAAGATTAAAACTGCTGTCCTCCAAGCCTATGAACTTGTACCTGAGGCCTATAGGCAGCATTTTCGAGGTTTGGAGCCGGCACAGGGTCAGTCCTACCTTGACTTTGCTCGGGAGAAGGCAAAGCTTTTTGGTAGGTGGTGCTCTGCAAGCCAGGTTAACAATTTTGGGTCGTTACGTGAGCTCATGCTTGTGGAGGATTTTAAAAACTCTGTTCCTGAGTGTATTGCTCTTTATTTAAGCGAACAAAGGGTTTCCACGTTACAGCAGGCTGCCATACTGGCAGATGAGTTTACCCTAACTCATAAAACAAATGCTGTAGAATGTGACATCCCTTCTCGCTATAATACATCTTGGAGAGCTAGGAGGGAGCCAGCTAACGAAGCTGAAAAAGTTGTGGTTTCGAGACCCAAAACGACGCTTTGTTTCTGCTGCCACAAACCTGGACACCTTGTTGCTAACTGTTTGAGACTGAAACTCAAACAGAAAGCACACTCAAAGCAAAAATGGCCTGCTTTGAGAAAAGTCAGTCAGGGTTCTCAAACCGACAAGGTTGCCCGGCCTAGTAAAAGGCTACACTTGGAGCATAATTGCTCAATAGTGTCATGTAGTCAGTGTAAGAGGTCAACTAACCCTGAGCTGCCGCAGGTTGACCAATTCTCCGGTCCTCAAAATGACCTGCAGGGGGACAGACTGTGTATAAAACCACCAGTAACCCTTTTGCCTCCTTGACTCCTTTTTCTAACCCAGTCACTTTTTGTTACTCCCCCCTCACCGCCTAGACCCCTCAGGGGAACGTAACAGACAACTTAGCAAAGAACCAAACTGAAATTAGATCTTTAGTCACTTTTTACTAGCATCCTGTCACAAAGAAATATCATTTGTTCCCATTTCTTTAGTTGCCTGTATGAAAAATACCAAACATAGTTTGGCAGGCATTTAGCACCAGCAAGGTGATTTTCAAAGAGCTCTTAGCTGAAAACGTGACATATCTCAACAGGATGTGCAGTGTGTCCTTAAAAAATTGAGGAAACTGAAAAAGTGAAAGACAAAAGAACATGTGGCATATGGGGATAAAACAAACAAATAAACAAAAACATCTACAGCAGTTTAACAGTACCTCAAAGTCATGTCCTTAAGAAATTAGAAAAATCCAACAAAGACCTGACCCAGGACCTGAGAGATGTATCTGACATTTCAGCTGCTCCATCTACTGTTCACTGAAGCCTCATCAGAAATGGTCTCAGTGGAAGGGTGGCTGTCAAGAAGTCATTTTGAAGGTAGGGAAAAAGAGAGAATGGGCTGAACTATGCCAAATTATTCAAGGACTGGACTGAATCACTGGCCATAGGTCTTATGGAGTGAATATGAAAATTATGGCTCAGATCATTGTCAATATTTATGGAGGAGGTCATGAGAGAGGTACAGCAGTGAGAAGAATAGAATAGAGTAGCTACTTTATTGTCATACGGAACATACCCGAGTTAGAGCAAAATTTTGATGCACTGACCCCCCCCCCCCCCCCCCCCCCAATTGGACTAATACAATACAAAACATATAATAAAGAACTTAAGATAAAATATAAATGTAATATACAGTATCTATATACATATAACAATGTATTGCACAGCAAAAGCCAGTATAAAGCCCTAAAATAACCATTTAAAACACGAAGAGTTTCAGAGAGTGTTTTGTGCAAATATGGAGGTAGGAGAGGGGAGAGAGGTTGCCGTGAGTCACTGAGTTCGAGAGTCTGTATACAAACATGGGTAAGCCAGCATGGAGGCACTGAGGATGACTCTGATCTTGTGTCAAAGTGTAATGTACTGATGTCCCTGAGTGACAGTCCTGTGGTTCAGAGTGAGGACTCAGATGTTTGCTAACTGTACGTTTTTCCAGCCAGCAATGAGTATGAAGACACTGCTACCACCTGGACTAAATATCTGGCAGATACCAGAGCTAAAATTAATATCACAGCACCATATTATGGTTAGCTAACACACTTACCAATAGCAAAATGCTCATTCATTGATAGATTTCTGGTGTCTAGGTTTATTTATTCCTTAATCACAATGGCAATTTACTAAAACGAACGGACAAAACAAGGTTTATTGGTCACATACATAATCATGCAGAGTACAACATACAGTGAAATGTGTCGTGTCCAAGCTGCGGACAAAGCCGCGCCATTCCAGGGCTTGGTGTTTTGGCACGAGGGGCCTAGTACTTACTGGATACTGGGAGGGAATCGAACTTGCAACTTCAGCTCTGAGGGTTTGTGGTCTCACCACTACATTATCCAGCTGCAACAAAAGGAGGCTATGCCCTAACCCTACAACAAAGCTCTGAAGTAACTTAATGTGGCTTAATGTTCTATTTACTCAGTGGTTGTGAATTCTGCATTGCACACAGAGGACAGTGGGACGGGAGCATTTGGTCTTCTGCTTTATCATTGAGCAACCTATACGATCGTATAGGTTGATTATCATGTTTTTTGCATGATAATCTAGGTTTCAATGTTTTTCTATTTAGTGACAGTGTCTTTATTAAACAAAAAAAAGTCCAATGCGTAACCCTTGTGGACACTATGGATTCTCAACTCAGCTGTTGCAAATTCTTGTCTGTGCAGACCTGTCAGGAATGTTGGATTGGGACATAGGAGGGTAACTAGTTCTGCTCTTTAAAATTAAAGCAAAAGAGTTGTTTTCACCTCACCAGAAAGAGAAAAAATCTGGTATAAAAATGCACTTCAGCCTATACATCTATTTGATATTTTGTCTCCTTGCTAAGAATGTGGTAAATGTTACTGCTGTGGATGGAATTTCAGCATGAAGGAAATGTCATCTACTAAAGATCTCCATGACAATCTTATCACAGAAAACTTTTCACTTTTGATCTCTGGCCATTTCTGACTTAACGCTCATTTGCACAGAAAATATATGGCCTAAGGGGAAATTGCATGACAGGTGCTGTCAATTAAAGTTGATTTGAGATGTATAGATGAGCTGTGCAAGTTATAAATGGGATTCTTAGAACTTGCTTAAGCAAGTTTTTTTTTTTTCATGCTCAGCATCTTTTACAAATTGAATTCAAACACCCCACTGGGATTTCTTTTAATACTCGAATAAATTTTAACACCAGGTTAAGAAATGAATATCAAGAGATGGAGACATAAAGATGTAGGGGGTAAAAAATTGCTGTCACTAAAGGAATCACATTTGAGTTATAATGTCGAATTTAAAGATTTACATAGGCAAAATGTTTATGATAATGTTACTCTTTTGAGTCCTATGCTTGAGAGAAATTTGTTCTATTCCCACACTGGATTATAATTCCCCAAATCAAATTCTGGACTCAGGTACAACATCTTGTTTAACCGTATTAAAGGAAATGAAATGATGGCAAAATCAATGAAAAAACATGATTCTCCCAAAGAGGAATGGACTCATTTTTTCCCCTTTCTCTCTGTGATTTAGAATATCAGCTGTAAAGGGTGGCATCAGCCTTATTTCCTCAGGTATATAATTCTCCTACCTCTGTCAAAAGAGTGAACCGCCATCTATTCATCACCAGGTCAATCCATCATTCACAAACTTGTTGTACATATTGTGATAACAGATACTACTTTGGTACTAATTAATAGACTAATTAACAAACACTTGAGTAAAACTAGGACAGCAACCTCCTTGCGACTAGGAAAAATGGCTGTTTGCCTGCATTGAATCTTTTCGCTTTCGGCAACCTATTAGAAGTAGTTTCAGTGCAGCAACCACTTGCAAATGCACACATGGTAAGATGCAACCTGTCTCCAATTGCAGTGCAACCACTATTAATCACATTCATATAGGTTAGTGAAGATTTGCAAATAACTGCCATGTAATTTAGAAATGCAGACAGATTGATAGCACGTTTCAGTCAAATCCAGTCTGAGTCAGTCTGTGCCAATGAGTGGAACTCATCTGCAATCTTTGCAATAGGGGGCTTGACTCAACTGGTTGAATTTTGGTTATTTTTCTATACAAGGGCAATAGCCTATGTCAGTGGGCCCCAACCCCCGGGCCACGCACTGGTGCCGGTCCATGCGTCGTTTGGTACCGGGCCACGAGAGTTGAGGCTTGGGTGTGAAATTGATGTTTTTCAGGCTTTTAATTGGTTTTTATCATTTTTTTTTTAATCGTTTTTATTGTTAACTCAGTTTCCCTGGGTCTTTTCCCATGTGTTATGAATAAATCTTCTTTTTTTTTGGTACTGGTTTTATTTTGCTGTATTTATCTGTGACACCTTAAAAGCCCGTCCGTGAAAATATTGTCGGACATAAACCGGTCAGTGGTGCAAAAAAGGTTGGGGACCGTTGGCCCATGTCATTTTGCAGCTAAATCGCTGTCCTGCAGCAACTATGTCACTATTTGTGGAGGAATTTCTGTTTCACATCTATGAAGTTACTGTTGTTACTGGAAGAAATTTAATGTTCACATATACGTTATTAATTTTCTTACTGAGTGGGGCTCGTTGTTATGATTACACTGAGCCACTGTTTCTGAGGTAAGTCACTTTCAATCTGTGCACAAAAGTTTAACAAAAAGAGAAAAGAGAGACACAAATTGTAGACATAATTCAGTGGGTTGGGTAAAATTTTGCAACAAAGATGATATGAGTAAAAATGTTTAATTTTTGATAACAGCCACTGTTATCTCTAATGTGACTGTAGCGTATGACTAGAATTTCAGTTAGCAAAACTAGAGCACAAACGTCATGGACTTCTTGTATTTCACAGCAGACCATATTATTATTATACCTCTTATTTTAATGCCCAAATAGGTGAGTTAAAATAAAATTTAAATCAATTTAAACAAATTGAATAAAAAAAACAAAACATGCCTTTTAACTCACCTATTTCACCTTGATTCATATCTTCACTTCCCACAAGGCATATTAGTGTTAGACCAGCTGGTAACACTGATTAGAAACCTAGTATTTAACAAGCCTGAAAGTTAATCATTGGTCAGGGTTATAGTTTGATGATTGCACACTGGCACTGAAATGCCACCAGGCATAATTCCAAAACCACAAAGCCAAAAGAAGAGATGATCGACTGAGAGGAGTACAAGCTGGATCTATTGATCAATCACATCCAGACTGTGCAAATATCACAAAGATCTGTGATATTTTTTGAGTTATCTGCAGACTTAATTTCACGTCCTGACATGATTATTGAATTCTGACTAAATGCAGCTTGTAGCTGACGTTTTCTTAGATCATTATCTATCAACAGTATTATTGTATTATTATACAGTATTATTATCAACAGTAACAAATGTAAGAAGCACAGTTTCTCAGTTTGACTCTTAGCTCTGGACTCTCAGGGTTGCCAGGTATGGTGCAGGAACAATGACAGCTGCTGTTTAGCTAATCTAAGTGCTTCTACTGCATTTACATGTCCTTGATTATCCCTGTCCACTGTGATGCGTACATCTTGTGATTACTGCACACCCACAGTCTGAGAGATCAGACAGATCTTTAGACTAAATTAGCAGCCCTCACTCTGTGGGAAGAGAGGAAGAGATTCAGCAGGTAACACATCTTAAGAAATAATGAGTAGGTCTTAAAAAGATAAAAAACATTTATATTTATATATATATATATATATATATAATGTGTGCTATTTCATTGAGTTTGCTCACTGTAATAAAAGCACAATAACTCATTAAACATTGAGCTTTAATCAGCAGCAGTGCTAAATTTCTCTTAAAAATGAATCTGGTGTAGTTTCATTCAATTATCATAATCATTTGTCAACAGCAGCACATTATTTTCTCCAGCATCCTTGCTTTTGACAATACCTCATTACCCAATTTCACCACCCCACGAACATAGCTGGTGACAGCTTGTAATTATTAATTGTATAAGGTTTTGGTGAAGGTTGGAGTCTGAGCAACTTTAAAAAGCTTACACCGTGTTCAAGGTCAGGACTATTGTTTATTTTACCATTGTGTTTGGAAAAGCTATTACCATTCTAGTTTGTCCAAACCTGAAAAAAAAAAACATTCTTAATTTTCGGCGACATTTTGCTGAAATGGTCCTCAACAGCAGTTGGGAGAAAATGCATAAAAACAGGTGGTGACAGTTGGGGGGTCTTGTCTCTGAACGCGACTGTGAGGTGGTGACACCTGGCTGGCGCGCTTAGCTCAGCATGACCAGCCAGTTCAAAGACCTCCTCCTAGGTAAAGCATCTCATTATGAGGAATGCGGATTATGAGCACAAGAGACCAAGCATTTGCAAAACATACTCAAAAAATATAGTCACAGCTGAAAACGCTCTAAAAGAGTTTAAAAATAATATGAAAACATTGCGCTATAACTCAGCATTGAAGTAAGAAACTAAACTCAGCAGTTACACAGACCTTGGTATAAATTGGCAACACTGGGGAAAAATATGTATTCTTCAACCAGTTAATGAGTGGCTGCTGGAGGCTCGTGGCTATTGGTGAGATTGGTTCCAAAGATGGTGCTGAATCAGAAGGTTCCTTGTGATTGCTTTGGTTGCTAGCAGACTGCAGTGGTTATCTCTGATTTCCATGGAAGATGTCGACTTGTCGACAAACATTCAACAACTAACCACTGAGCAGTGATGAAACCTGAACTGGGAACAATGTTACTATCAAAGTAAAAGTTGCCCCTTTTGAAGCACGTTAATTTCAGCACCGAGGCACAATTTTACTTAGATGGTGAACAGCCATCCTTTGCATTTGTGTTACACTTTTTTGTTTAACATTGGCAAGTATGTGCAGACAAGTAGGCGTCATCTATGGAAACTGCAGGCAGGTGTGGCAACCAAAGGAATTGCAAGTAGGCTTTTGGTGAAGCACTGTATACCTCCTTTAATATGGACTTTTCCATAGTAACCAGTGGTTACCAAAAGGTCACCACCTGGACTCTAAGCCTGTGTAACTCGGACAACTGCTAGCAAACACTTGCAGCCAGTTGAGTTAACACTCATTTTTCCTAGCGACCGGTACTGTGGACTAGTCCACAAGGGTTTGAACCAGAGATTATTGTAGGGTATATCTTACAGTATGCAGCACCTTGAGGTGGCTGTTCTTGTGATTGGGCACAATAAAAATAACACTGAATAGAACTGATATCATTTTGCTGTGATGTAACAATGCTAACTACTGCGCCACTGTCTCACCCAAGATTAGAAAGCAAGTTGGATGATGGATGGCACGATCACACAATGCCTTTCCAGAATATGAGTTTGAGTCTTTTGAGACCATTTAGAGGATTTAATTAACTTTAATCACCTGAAGAAGACATTTAAATATGTTCTCACAGACTACCCTGCATATTGACAAACTCTGGCAAGTTGTTGCATGGTTTGGGAGTTGGAAAGATGATTATAGGAGTTGCAAACTATGGTGCTTCCTTCACTATTCTTCCATGCAGTTTTAGTATTGGTATGTAGTGTCCTTTTTCTTCTAAACACATCGCAAATTTGACATAGTGTGGAGCATCCACCTTTTAGGATTACGTATTTAGATCTTATTTTGGTCTCTGCAGGACACCCACTACTGTGTAGACAGAATGTTGATTTGTGATTTGAACACACATTTAGATATGCTTTTGTATTCTGTTACAGGTTTGTACAGTTCCATAATGCTTCTTGAAGGTGCTGTGAAAGTTATTTTGATTAAATCAATACTTCCTTGAGAATTCATGCACCGCTACAGAGGTACTACAAAGTGGTATGCCAATGAAATTGGACAGCAAGCTTAGCAAATTTCAATATTTGTTATGACAGCAGATGGAATGATTGTTCTATTGAATTCTTGCTCAACTTCTGAGAGCAGCATCAGCCACACACAAAACTGTTGTTTTTCTGTCTTTCAAAAGAAGCAGTGTCACAGTGCGCGTTCACACCATTAATAAGCATTTGGATATTTTACTACTGTGTTAATTTGATAGATTTCCTCCGTTATTCATTGGTAGTTAATAACCAATAAATTAGACACAAATGTCTTTTTTTCCTCTTTACTTTTGTCCAACAGCAAATATTTGGACTTTTACAGAACTTTGACACCATGAGAGGAAATGTGGCAAATTTAAAAGAATAAGAGATTAAAAAAATGCAATATGGCAGTGGCCTCTGAATTCCACAGCAATATCTCAGCTCACCTGGGACACTGGAGCACACAGATGATCTTACAACTTACCCCCTACACTCAGAAAACTGCTGCCCTGCGCTGCACATGCAGGTCCGATTTCTTGCCAACAATATCACCTCTTTGCGACAATCAGGTTCCACATTAAAGCATAAAAAACAGGTCCAAAAATGCATTTTTGCTAAATTTTGGGAAAACTGCAGTTAATTCTTAAGCACTGCCCCCTGGTGACCACATTGTGCAACTACACAAACCAATAAAATGAACATATTTAAGTGCACATGACATGCAGGTAACAATGTTATGGAGTAATTAAATTTTATTGCTTTTGCTATTCCCTTTGTTGACTTAACATACATACAAACAAAGAACATACACACAAAGAAACCAACATTTTAAGACCTCTTCTTTCACCTTAAACAGATATTTATTTAACTAAAGTTGAAAATATCATTATCAGTTTACCGGACGGTTACATATAAATATATAAGCATAATACATTAAATAATATATGTTCATATCAAGGTTGTTTATATATATAGATTGACTTCTTTGACCAGAAATAAGATTATTTAAATCATTTACATACAATGCCTGATTTCTTTTTTTCATTTTTGTCATACTTGAATGTTTCAGATCATTTAAAAAAAATGAATATTAGACAAGGCAAGGCAAGGCAAGTTTATTTGTATAGCACAATTCAACAACAAGGTGATTCAAAGTGCTTTACAGAGACATTAGAAACAAGAACAGATAAAAAGCATGATTTAAAATTGATTAAAACAAGCAAATAAACTAACTAACTAATTAACAAACAAACAAACAAACAAACAAAACAGTATATAAAATCAAAACAGATAAAATCAGAACAGTAGATAAAATCAGTAGTTAAATGTAAGTTTTGAAATTTAAGCTTAAAGTGTGGATTTGGTGCTTTATTCAAATGCAGCTGAGAACAGGTGAGTCTTCAACCTGGATTTAAATAAACTGAGTGTTTCCGCTGATCTGAGGCTTTCTGGGAGTTTGTTCCAGATATAAGGAGCATAAAAGCTGAATGCAGCTTCTCCGTGTCTGGTTCTGACTCTGGGAACTGATAAAAGACCGGATCCAGATGACCTGAGGGATCTGGATGGTTCATACTGGGTCAGGAGGTCATTGATGTATTTTGGTCCTAAACCATTCAGAGCTTTATAGGCCAGCATTAGAACTTTAAAGTCTATCCTCTGACGGACAGGCAGCCAGTGTAAGACAAAGTTAACCTAAGTGCAAGATGCGGTTTTTAAATGATTTCATTTATTAATCAAAAAACCTACATGCCCCTGTGTGGAAAAAGCAACTGCCCCCTAAACCAAATGATTGATTGTGCCACCCTTGACAAGAAAAACTGCAATCAACCATTTATAATAACTGACAATGAGGAATTTTTGTCCACTCTTCTTTGCAGAATTGTTTTGGTTCAGCCACACTGGATGGGTTTTGAACATTAATATTCTTTTTAAGGACTTTCTGCTGTAGGAAGTTTTTCTGGTAGAGAGCAGAATTCAGTTCCATCACTTACAGCAAGTCTTCTGTATAGCAGCAAAGTAGCCCCAGACATCACACTACCTCCACCTTGTTTGACTGTTGGTATGATGTTTTTTTTGTTTTGTTTGTTTTTTAAAGAAATGCTGTGTTAGTTTACCACAGATGTCACAGGCCACGGAATATTTTACTAAAAGTCCTTGGGGATCATCAAGAAATTTTTTTTGTAAATGTGAAACAAGCCTTTGTATTCTTTTTATTCCTTTAACTCTCTCATGGATGCCATTTTTGCCCGCTCACTGAATCACTAACTCTGACCTTAATTGAGGCAGGTGAGGTTCTTTTGCGATTAGTTGTTGATGACAGCTTGGAGTCATTTTGTCGCGAAGCTTTAGAAATGGCCTTATAACCAGGCTAATAGACACCAATGATATAGCTTTCTCAGTCAGACTGGTTCTATTTAAGTGTTTCCTTGATTAATCAGGTGAAATGGAACTCAGCTTTCCGAATAATGGGGTTAATTACAGTTAATTCACAATTTAGCTTTTTCGCAGAAGGCCAGGTTTATTAACATTTGCTTGCTGATCTGAAACATAAGTAACTAATATAAAAGGAATATTTATATATATACTCTTTTCACAGCACTATATACTTTTTTTTCATAATTTTTAGCGGCATGACACAAATCTTTTATTTGACATGCAAAACTGCTGATTGTAGTTGCGTAGAAAATGGCAAAAAATACTTTTCTCTATAACAAAGCGCAAAAGTTTAGTGAGTGAATGATGGTAATTCTTTTCAATCACAGTACAAACACAAACCCTTTTATGCACTGCTGTAAGTTTACATTTCATGAATGCAAATGACAGTATTAGTACTGCTCAAGTTATTCTTTATGCAAATACTTGAATTGATGGAATTCCTTAAAGCTCGCCTACAGTGAGCTGAAAGACAATAAGGGTTGACCTTTCAGTCAAAACTACTACTGTTCCTCCTCTCTGCTTATTCCATTTTATAGATTAAGACTGTGTAATCAGCCCAGAACAGCCCGTTGCTGATCCTTTGTCATTATGGATGCTGCTTACATTTTCAGTGGGCTGTCTACAAGCTCAGTGAAGTACAAAATAATTACCAGCACAAGTAATGTGCCACCTCTCTGTGTTGGGCGCTCCACATGGACTTGCGCGGGTAATTAAATCTGCAAGTTCGAGATAAGAGAAAATAGACAAAAGACACTCAAACACATGGACAACAAAATTATGAGGGACAAATTATATTAAACAGTATATGTTGTAGTTGGAACTAATCTGTGTAAATTGTCACACCTTTCACTGCCCTGGTGAATACTCAAAGCCGAGTGTGAATGGGAATTTATGCTTGGGCAGCTCAAACACAGAAAACTAAAACTACATAAAAAAAGATCATTTAATGCACTTTAATGAATAAACTATCTACAGACTAACCAGTAATTTGTTGAAAGGTCCAACTTGGAAAGTCTGCTGTTGCATCTTTGATGGAAAAGTTGAAAGGTTGCACACATTCAGGCATAATGTAGAGGAGTTCATATCTCAAACAGCTTGTTCACCCCCCAAAACATCTTTTTGCAAAATAGCATGCATACCGTCTGGGAGAATCACCTACTCTTCATTCTTCATCAATGCTGACTTTTAGTATACACTATACATATATATTGCAACTCGGTAGCATTTTTTCTTAGTTTTTCTCTCTGCCGGTTTAATGGGTTTATCTTTTAAACTATATGTCCTGTAGTAGTAAAACACAAGACTGACTTATTCCATATTAAATCAGTCAAATCTGAGAGGTATACACCCAAGTGCCTTTGAATCAGCTGATTTGTATATATAACTTTAGTGTTCTTGATGAAGCCATGGAGAATTTTACCTTTCCCTTAAAGTTTGTGAGCCATTATAACTTAAGTACAAGCACTACAGAAAATTTAGAGAACTGTAAAATATATTGATGCTCTTTTTAAAACCACATCCTAATCAATTCTATACCTCCAGTATGCATCACAATCTAAATGCAATAACAAACTTGTTAAGCTTTTTTTTTTTTTCTTCTTTCCAATCACCAGATTTGAGCATTAATATCTTGGGGTACATCATACTTTCAGTAGCTGAAGTCCACCATTTTACTGTCATTGACAGGGTGGATCAGGGGTGGGGAACTCCAGGCCTGAAGGGCCGGTGTCCTGTAGGTTTTAGATATCACCCTGGGTCAACACACCTCAGTCAAAATGACTAGTTCATTGCCAGGCCACTGGAGAACTTTAAGACATGTTGAGGAGGTAATTAAGCCATTTGAATCAGCTGTGTTGGATCAAGGACACATTGGACACAATGCAGTGCATTTGTAGAAAAATGCACTGCATTGTTACTAAAGCCAATAATCGTGCAGCGCTAATCAATTGATGAAACAGATGTTGCTAGCATCATCATTAGACCGAATAACCTACATTTTAAAGGCTAAACAGCAGACCTTTGAGAACATATGGACACCCTTCATCACTTTTGTCAAGAATTTGGATATAATAAGTTGAGGGAGCGGTGAAGCTATAGCTTCAAAAGCTTCCTTTCTACCCTCATTTTAATACTTTGCTCATAGTTCAAATCATTCAAATTCTGCTTCAATGGTGTTCCGTTCTTCTGCTGACAGCCCATTTATCAGATTGTGAACAACAATGATAATGTGTAACCTTGGCATGCAACACCTGCCTGTTCTACAGGCAGAGAAAATTATTGAGCACATCCATTGGATGGATAGAACCACTAATCCCTACACAAGTGTTTTCACAGGCTATGCTGTAAATCCATAGATGTCGACTTTGCTATGACTTTACCAGGTCAGCAACCCCCTGGTAACTTCTGGTTGCTATGCAAAAATGTATTCTCTGACTTGTTGGAGTGGCTTCTGGAGGTTGCTGGCTGTCTTTGTCTTGAGTATTTTCTCATCACCTTCTGAGGGAGACTTTATCATTGTAACATGCTGATGCAGATATCTACCCGGCACCAGGCCATGAATGACCAGAGAGTGTAGAGCTGTTGAGACCTGGCTTGTATGGCCTTGTTGTTATGCCAAATAAAGGCCTAGTGCTCCACCTACCTGACTAGCCTTCGGTTAACTTCCAGGCTGCACACTCGCTAGACCTGCTAGCCCCTCCTCCCTCACCAGACCACCTTTCAAAATATAAAGCTGCAGAAAAGTCAGCATCTTTTCAGTGCAAAATACCACCAACTTTTGCAACCTGCTTGTGACCAAAACAATCACTAAGAGATTTTACTTTAGCGACTACCAACTACTTTTGCCAAATGGTTTCAGAATGCACACTTTTCCCTAGTGATCAATGGTTGTCAAACGGTCACTAACTGGTCTTTATGACCTCATGAATGGTGCTTTAGCAATTTCTCAGCAACTCTAAGCAACCACCAGTAGTCAATTGCAAATTTCTCAGAGAATACGCATTTTTTATTTTTCCATTGTGACACTTGGTTGCCAGATGGCCGCCAGCAGGTCTGTTGGCCTGTGTGACCGAGGCCTTAGATGCTTTGATATACATTTTCCACCCGCAAGTACTAAAAGCACTCCTTTAGAAAACAATATGGACTTTCAATCCCATCAATGAAATCATGCAGGGTTAACTTTTAATGCCTTTGTTTTACTTAGTCCTCCCCCAGAAGGAAGGGGGGAAAAAACAACTTTTAATGCCTTAAACCTTTGCAGAGTACTTTTTTTTTAAACTGATTATAGGAGACAGATGGGGTTGGGTCTTTTAAAAGGGTGTTTGCTTGAAACATAAAAGCAATGGTACAATATAATGAAATCATGCTGTATATAAAACATTAAAAATGCCAATGGGTCTGAAACGTAAAGCCAAAGATGAAAAGCTTTGAAGCTGCATTGTTTCCACTGAATAAGCAGTTGGCGACTCCTGGTTGCAAAAAGTCAGACAGTATAAAAGTCTGGAAAATGATCTTTAATCTCACTTGATATATAGCTCTCAGCTATATAGTGCTCTCAGCTGTTAGCTGTTATCTTAATATATTTCAACACAGCCTTAATTTTGTAAATTCTTGCTCCCCATCAGGTGGAGACTTCCTGTGGTGCTATGAAGCTTCCCTCTCACTATTCTGGGAATCTCCTGCATTCATAGATGCACAAACCAAAGCATCTCACAGAGCATGGAGCAGTTGTCATTTTGTACATTGTGATTGACAATTATGTACTCTATGCTGTAGCCTTTGTTTTTGGGTGACATTCATCCTTCACTTTTCACATTTGGTTTTAAATCCGTCTACAACCTGAAGGTTCAAGAAGATGTTTATTGTCATATGTAGAGTAAAAAAAAGTGCATCAGTTTAGACAATACAATGACATCCAAATTGGGACTTCACTAACCAGCTGCTGATGTTGGCCTTCTACAATTAAGTCATTAGTTTAAATTAGTTTGCTTCTTATTAGAATAAAAATGGCTTTACAAGCTTCTGTCTATGTGAAGGCATTCATTGACTTAACCTGAAGCTAACTAACCTCACCGATTCAGAATCAGACATTTCTTCAAATATCCTCACTCTCAAGATCTAAATCTCAAATTAATCTCCCCAAAATTTAATGAATATACAAACAAACACACACAGACGAACACATAATCTACACAGGTGTGTGTGCAGTGGTCTCATGGCAGATAAATTATCGATTACAGCTCTGGCTGGCCGTCATTTTGAAGAGTTCAGAAAAGAGGCGATACTGTTCCTACCCGCACAAATGTGCACACACACATGTCAGAATCAGAATCAGAATCAGAATCAGAATGGGTTTATTGCCAGATGTTGAGGTTTACAACATTAGGAAATTGCTGCGGTGCTTCAGCAATATACTTTGAGATTAAGAATTATGAGACACTCCCCAGCAGAACCATATTTCCATAAACAGAAGGCAAATTTAAATTTCATAGAGTTTTTCCTGAATTACTGCTCATAAACCACTCCACCCTTACTCTGTAAAGAGGCACTCTCGGTAATAGCACAGGGGTAAATGATTGTGAATTAGGCTTTACTTGATAGTCACTCATCAGCTTGGTGTCAAGTTGAGCCAGTTCACCACCCAGACTCTTCTACTATGAAGCCATGCTGTTGTAATAGATGCAGTTTGAGTTTAGCATTGTGTTGCTGGAATACAACTTCTTCTTTGCATGCCGGAGCTTTAACCCCAAATTTGTGGATGGCACAGTGAACTCAGAGACAGTGATTTCCATTTCTGGAGGTGTTCCATGCACAATGCATTGATTTCCATGACAGAAACATGCCTGTTTTCAATTAAGTGCCGGGTGATGGTCTGAAGGTCGCAAACATGCAATATTGATTTTCAGCCTTTACTTTTTTTTTTTAAATGCCTGAGATCACATTGCTTGCTAGCCTTAGTTCACTGTACAAAAAGATCAGATTTCTATGAAAGAGTCAGTGGCACCTTTAAACCAAGATGAACCTTGAAATGAAAACAGTGTCAGATGACTCTGTAGCTGTCTGCTCAAAACAGAAATTTGTTATAGCTTTTAAACGTTTAAGGCAAGTTCAGCTTAATTTCAGCTGCTGTGTCAGAAACAGATGGCACACTGCCAAACAGAAGTTTCACTTTGACTTTATCGAATCATCAAACTGGGAGAAGAAACTATTTACATGCAGGTTGTACATTTCTGAGGTCAGTACCAATGACTTGAAGAGAATATTTGAGCTTCAACAAGGCACTGAGTTCTTTATTGTTTGCCGTATCATTCTTGTTGGATGGCAATACTGATAAACTGTTTCAGTTACAGCGCCTGTATATTAATTATAGCTTTACATGTTTGGAAGCCGTGTCTGGTTCTCTTTCAGTTTTCCCACTGGACATTTTAAGGTAATGCTTTTTCCCGGTTGTATTTTTTTCTAATTATCTAGGCCACTAAATTACATGTAAAGTAGTCCAGTGACAAAACTCTCAAGTAGCGCCTAATGCCACTGATGCAGTCTGTCAAAAGCAGTTTCCAGGTGTTTTCTTGCAGATAAGAAATCTGCAATCTTGAGATTGGAGGACACCATGAAACATGGCTGCAGGGAGAGTTCAGGGTGTTTACTGAGTGCTTCATATGCGAACCACTCAGTAATACAACTCAGTTATGAATGATATTTAGTGCTGCGCTAGTATTTTTCTACCATCTTGATAACTGTGTTAATTAATTAAGAACCTTTCCAAAATAACACTGAGCAGAAGACTTAAAGGCTTACTGTGACACAGCTCTTCTATGCAGTCAGTGCCCATCTGAAAGCTGCAGGCAGGAGCAGTTTTAAAATGCAGGCTCCAGGGTGGACAGTTGCCATCTCGCCCCTGGCATTATCAGTGTTGGCATCTGACACTGACAGCAGTGCCGGAGCTCAACCCTCCATTGAAGACGAGGAGAGAGGGTCACATATTTCCACTTTGCCCTTGGACACTTCTAACAAAGACATTGTCTGGATGATAGCGGGGGGAGGGGATTGGAAAAAATACCCGCCCTTCACGGAGGTTGCTGGGATGGGGAAAAATCTATTAAAAGAGGGGAAAAAAAGAAAAAAAACTCTTGCTGTATTTTATACACAGTACGCTCACACTTGATTGCTCTTTTGCAGCTTGTCACAATCAATTGTGTCAGAAAAATGAATGTGATGATAAAATAAAGAAGTTAAGCGCGCTCATACATCATTGCATAAGCAGATGGAATGCATTTGGACACATTCATGGTATTATATTGAACTTTCCAAACTTCAAAGGACTCCTAAATGCTGTTTCCTACTAGTATGCTTATTTCATTTGTATTTGCTTACATTTTGCATGAGAAATGGCAGCTTGTGAATGCGTGTAGCTCACTTAAGGTATACTGAAACACCAAATCTTAGCACAAACCTAGTTTAGCTTGCTGTCAGTAAATGGCTGTATGAGTAGGACCCAAATATAGGATTCGAAAGGCAGCTTTTTTTCATACACCCTCTGCTCTATTAAAATATTGGGATTTAGGAGCTTGGCACATTAGATAGATACCCAAATCAACAACAAGAAAGGGGAAAAACTAATCACTTTCTTTTACAGGGCAAACTGTAAAACTTTACTTGATCCCCTACTCTAAAGAGAAGAAGGGAAGATGGGGGAAAATGTCAGATGTGGCTCGGGTGGAACAGCCCCCAGCTTGAGTGCGTCATGTGTTTTGAGAATTTGGTTAATCCCACCATAGTCCCAAGGATGCAAAAGAGCCACTTGAAAACCAAAAATCTCTTCTGAGTAGAAACTTGACCTACTGCAAAGGAGTGCTGGATCTGGACCACAGACGCAATGAAGGTTTGCATTGTGTAAAAGTGTCTGATACAGCTATGGAGGGATGCTATACGCTATTGGAGTGCCAGCACTCTTGTTAAAAAGCTGCTGGTGTCATGCTAGGTCCAGATGCTTCAAATTGGTCATTAATAGTGCTTTCATTCAACAGTCCAAACAGAAGATGACATAGAGGCTTTGTCTTCAAAGTAATAGCTGTTCTCTTTTAAATATGTTGGTTGCTGTGCTAAGGCGCTGTGTTTACCTTGAAGGCAAACTGTTTCTGTCTTTCATTGCACTTTCCGCTTTCAGCTCCTTTTGGCGTAGAGGAATGTTTGCAGACAACACCGTTAAATTCTTCCATGCACATTATAGCTGATCATGACAATCTTACGGTGGCCCCTAGAGACAAAGCATGTACAAACTCCAAAACACATACAAACTCCAAAAACCTCGCACAAACTGCATAGCACGTACAAACAGCAAAGCACGTGCAAACTCCGAAGCACGTACAAATTCCAAAGCACGTACAAGCTCCAAAACACAATGGAAGTGCTCCAGGATGCTAGGGGCAGTGTTGGGCTCGATTTGCAAAATAAACGGCAAGTTTGTTGCAAACACATGGAGTTGGATACCGGCGGAAAACACCTGCAAGGATAGAACAACCACACTCATTTAATCAAATAATAAAAAAAAAAAAGTTAATTTACCTGTTACTACCACAAACCAAATCCGGTTGTTGGTACTTCCTGGCTTGTGTAGCCACAAGGTAACAAAAGCTCAACACTGCCCCTAGCGTCCTGGAGCACTTCCATTGTGTTTTGGAGTTTTGTACGTGTTTTGGATTTTGTACGTGTTTTGGAGTTTGTACATGCTTTGTCTCTAGGGGCCACTGTACAATCTGCTAGTGACTAGAACCAGTGACCTAGACTGGTAGACCAATGACCTAGAGCCAGTTGGCGAATACTAATTCTTCCCTGATGACGGGTTGTTGCTAACTGGTCTGTAGGCCTATAATAACTTTATATTTATAAAAACTTTGCTTTAATATAATTTTTGCATGGATAGTTTGGTACCAATGCAAGGAAACATCTAAGTGCTTTCAGCCTGAAATGCTACAGATTAATATTTGAAAATTCCAGAACCTTAATGGTCTAGGTCGAAACTTGGTTGAAATTTCTTTGTTTTTTCTTTTGTCTTAAATCTCTTACCGAGGAAGTACTTGTGGATTGATTTGTGTCTGATTCTGATGCCATTTCTCATTGCATATTTTTCCCTGCATAAACTGTCAAAGCTGAATTTTATTTGTCCTAGTCAAAACGTATTCATAACAGCCACATATTTATCAGAAGGCACTTAAATGTGTCACAGAGTCACTTACTGAGGCATTCCATTGCAATTGGCTGTGTGTTTTGTAAGACCCACAGAAAGAACCGTCACCCAGATTCTTTTTTTAGCACAATTTAACAAAATTGTGACAACTCTGAGTCACATGGATATTTTGTAGTGTACAAACTGTCAGCAGCAGTGTAAATACATGAAGTAATATATCCTCAATAACAACCTAGATGGTGTCACCTGCCAGATAAGTGTGTCAAATCAAACTGCATGGAAAAAAGGGTGTTTTTTTTTTTTTTCTTAAAACAAACACATCTACATAGAAAAAAATTACAAGTCTGGGTTCACGATATTTTTTGCTAGAGTTAGTATTTCTCTTCATTTATCATAGCTACAGTCAAGCTTCTGCCCTTAAATTAAAAGGGAAAACTCCAAATAATTACAGCAATAACTTGCAAAGTGCACAGCAGATTCTCCCTAATATTCTAACACACACTCATGCCTTGTTTTATCTGCCAGGTTTCATGTTGGCTCTCATCTTGCATCACAGGGGACATCAGATGTTGATCATGGCTAAATGTGTTGAGGTTGTCTGTAAAGATGACAAGTGCTATGCGAGCAAGGTAAAAAAAATAAATCCTCATGCCTCGCACTTTGAAGTCAGCATCAAAGTGTTTCCACCTGTTGCCGAGTGTCACCCATGCATGAGTTACCAAGGATTGAGAAAGACTGCAGATGTTTGCTTCAATAACAACAATGTAGAAATTTCTTCCAATCAGCTTTTGGAATTTTAGTTCTGTATTAACAATAATTTACATCTAAATTTCAAAATTGTGAATATTTTATATGAAGGGACATGAATAAAAATATGGTAAGAAGACAAGACTTGTAGGTGGTGCAGATGCTACCAGTCTAAAGGATCATGTGTAAATCTACACAAAGCCGTGGGTATAACCGGAGATATCTGCTATTTAATCCATTTTATCTGTCTTTAGGTAGCAGTCCTCATTGTTACAAGAGCTCATTTCTGGGGATCGGTGTGATTATTTGGCTTCACTGGTGTTGTATAACATCAAAGAGCGAACATATTCTTTCACCACTTTGTACTTGGATTTTGGTTTTAACATGGGCTCAGGACTGGCCTTAAATTATAAAGGTGGACTTATAAAATGGTCACTCTCCCTGCATTGTGTATGTTGTGTTTTAGAGGTATAATATAGTAGGTTTGTAATTCAGTGCTCCTACATTCTCTGTCAGGATGAGCATCTCATTGATGTGTGGTATCCAGTTCATTTACGATTCAATCCTTCTTGTCTGTGGTCCCAGGTTATCAATTACTGTATTTGTTCTAGTCCATGAATTAGCTTCGATGTAACATGGGTCATAAATTGACTTTCTTCCATCAGATTAGACAGCATAGGTTGTTATTTAAAACCTTTGCTCAGTTCAGTGATCATTAAGTTTTGACATTTCTGCAGGTGGAGCAGTGTCTTTGTTTCTGTTAGAGCAGCTGTGGTTCAAAGGGTGCCACTGTCTTGGAACACTACAGAAACCCCGCACTTCAATGACCTTTCGTGCCCTGTGGACGGGAGTTTCATAGAGAAGGACACTGCCATCAGGACTGAAATGTTTCTTCATAGGATTAAGGTGTTCACTCAAAGCAAAATTGTATTGATTTTCAGTGACTTTTTCCTTTTAGGTGGACAAGTGTTCCCAAGCCACCCCAGCAAAATGCCCAACACAGCAGAACAAGGTCACAATAGTATCAAGTAATTGTAGGAACCAAGGGGTTTAGGTTTTTCGTCTGATTTGTCTGATGATCACAGGTGAATGGAAATGTAATTGCCAATCTTTCCAAAACAGTTGATCTATTATGTTTATTTTTCAAATAATCTTGGTAACGAACCTCTTTCAGTCTCAATCTAAGACAAAACTAAGTGGAGGCAGAATCGCACATTCAACTGATATCTAATACATTGTCTGTCACAAAGAACCATGGCACTGTCCACTAAATCATCCCACTCAGACTGGAGCCACTGTCTCCTTCATTTCAGTATCTTCAAAATTTATTATTTTTGGCTTACTCTCCTGCACCTGAGCAAATAAGTATAAAGAAAATGATCCATACAATGAGATGTAATCTCTTTTCTCAATATCCACTGAAAATACAAAACTGAAAGATTTTTTCCTGCTTTTTCAGTCAACTGCTTTATAATTACTTTTTCACATGAGACCATGAGAAAGGTTTAGGTAGTTCTTTTTTCCTTTTACAAATTAAGTCATCTTTAAAAAAAAAAAAAAAACATTTTGTTTTTAGTCAGGTTATCTATATCGAATATTGAAATTTTTTTTAAATGATCTAAAATATAAATGTGAAAAATATGCAAAAGATGGAAATCCAATACTTTCTCACAGCTGTATATAAGAAAAACGTTCTTAGTTTTTCACAGGGCTGCACAGAAGCTGATGGGTATACGATGCATTTTGGCAAATGACTTCCATCTTCTGCTTCCCATAGGGACTGTTTACCTCTAGGGAACCAAAGTCTTCTCAAATGTGCTTGGCAAATAGAATTTGGACTAAAAGCTGGCTACAAATGAAAACCAGAAAACATCCAATATCTAAAATCGTATCCTTTAGTCATGTTTGACATACTTGTATGCCAATGGAAACACATTTTCTTTCACTTTGCATTTGACATGAATATTTAATTGTTTTTCTGCAGATACATGAGCACACAACGAATGCAAAGACAGCAGTTCAGAAAGTCAGTGGGCTTTTGGAGTTCTGGAAAATTAAGAATTTGAAACCGCAAAAATACACTTCTAAACCTCAGGGAAATCAATCTATCCACTTCTGAAACATTTAAACACTTTGGTGCAAATGATGGTGACAACAGGTGAACTTGAGAGGCAGCCATAAGACAACCCCAAAAAAAGAGAAGGATTTCACCTGCTTACCCACAGCAGGTGAAATGGATTCAACTGGACAGACAGTTTAACCGATGATGATGATTAAGTGTTCTCTTAATTTACTATGCTTGTGGGGACCAACAGCCCTGATGCGGACAAAATCCTGGTCCCCACGAGTTTGAAGGCATTTTTCAGACTCAAAATGTGGTTTTAGTGTCAGGGTTACAATTAGGTTACGGTTAGGTTTAGGCCAGGGGTGGGGAACTCCAGGCCTCAAAGGCTGGTGTCCTTCAGGTTTTAGATATCACCCTGGGTCAAAACACCTGAATCAAATGATTAGTTCACTGCCAGGCCTCTGGAAAATGTTAGAACATGTTGAGGAGGTCATTTAGCCATTTAAATCAGCTGTGTTGAATCAAGAATACATCTAAAACCTGCAGGACACCGGTTCTTGAAGTTTGGAGTTCCCCCACCCTAAGAATGAGTGGGTACAGAGGTATAAAATAATATTACTTATGGTTCTATATTGTATGTCTTGCCTGACATGGATAAATTAAGTTTATTTTGAAAGTGGAAATAGGTTAGAAAAGTTTCAAATGATAAATCATTAGAGAGCCGTCCCCCTGTGAACTCCCTGGCTGGTATTGCTTTGTAAGGAATCTTTGTTATCCGCAAATCCGGGACGATATCTGTGTACCTGTGCTGAGTTGGGAATTGTGTCAGCAAAATGACAATAAAGATAACAAAAGCTTCAGAAAGCTCTGTCCAAGAATCTGCTGAAAGTAAAATCAGTGGGCCGAACTTGGCCTCGTACCAAAACTGCGATTCTCTAAAGGCTTCCAAGGAATGTGGAATAATTTGCATTTGATCAATCTTCACTGAACCTAATAACATTTAAGATGTTATTTTGAGAAAGAAAGCTAATTAGAAGTCATATTAATAGCTTAAAAGTGTCCTCCTTGCAAAAAATTTTACAAGGCTATTTTTTACTCATCACATTACTGAACTGTCAACTCAAGAGACTTATTCACTTCTCTTTCTGTGCTGCACTGCCCATGTTACATTAAAGATTGGAGTCAGTGCCAAAGATTTAAGGTTATTATGAGGCACTTTTTGAAAAAAGTCTTTACATACATATATGTGTTTGTGTGTTCCATGAACATGTAGTAACTGAAATGTTAACATATCAAAAAAACAGGATCATGTGATTTTTTTTTCTTTAATTTAATTTTGTTTTTTTGTTTGTTCTTGTGCAGCCTGAAGCGTTTTTGATTGTCGCCTGTTATTTAACCAATGCTTTAGCAGAAGTAATTATTCTGCTGTGCTTTAAAAAGCACAAGGCATTTACATGTGTCTGGTTTCACCAATAGAACATCATTTTTGATGGATTGCCAACTAAAAGCTTTTCTCAAAGGTTAAAAAGAGCTGCTGGAGGTACAATGGCCTTAAACACATTTGTCAAATCAGATGACGGGTTTAGTCACTTTAAAAGTCAGCACTGTGTGCCTATTCAGACATAATTTCTGTGGATACGGTTACACAAGAATATGACACAAAACTGTTTTTGAATAATGTGGGATACCCCTCTGAGTTTGGCCAGAACGATTTAGTCATTACTTTAAGCTGTTTGGAATGGGTAATCAGTAGACAGGCAGCCAGCAACATTTACAAGAAGCACTTTTATTTTATGGATGGTTGAAGAAAATGGTTTATTTATGGAACGTACAGATCAGCTTCTTTGATTTGGGTGTTATATGCAGAATGCACAGTTTGTCCCCTGTCAATTGGGCGAAAGAGAGCTGGTGATGGTAGGGGTTGAATCAAACTATATACAAGCAATCAAGTGGGGAACAAAGTTCACGTCAGACTCATCATTCCAAGTTTTAGGTAGACTTCTGACATTCATGACATTTTCCACTCAGACTTCACTCACTCAGGTTTAAAGGCCAGTCACTGACCTGTTGGCCACTTCTGTTCTCTAGGGGGAAAAAATCTACATTCCCTGACCAGTGGGCAATTAGTCAAGTGTTATCAGTCACAGAGATGCACCAGGTTCCTTTTGTCACCAGTAGATTGCCTGTAGTTTGTATGCAAGATGCCCATTTGTTTGCAACCACTCACCATCTACTTGCTAAGCCACTAAGTGATACTAAAACAGTGAACGTTTGCCTCCAAAGTAAAAGTTGTGACTTGCCACCGAACCAACACATTTCAAAATGCAGAATTTTTACCTTGAGGACAAAGTTTTTCTATTTTTTGTGGCTCTTTTTCAGATTTTACTGCTATTCAGCAAGTAGTTGGCGAGTGTTTACAGACAAGTCAACATTTTTCATATAAACTATAGGCAACCACAGCAATCTGCATGTGACCAAGCAAATGCAGGGTAGTTTTCATTGTAGCATCATATACCTCTTTGCAACCAGTTTTGCCTAGCAACAGTAAGCAATCTACCACAACCACTCAGGAACTAGCAGGGGAATATAATTTCTCCCTAGCAACCGCTGGTTACCAGGGAAATAATGACTCTGGGACCTGGGATTTAGCAGTCAATTGCACAGCAATTGCTTGCAACCTTCAGCAACCAGCTGGGGAACACTCTTTTCCCCCCATCAACTGGTTGTTAGCAAGTGACTGAGGTGTTAGTGAAAACTACATGTGTGATAAAACAAAAGTGTGATCTATTTGTGTACATGGACAGAAATTTAGCTTTTTCTTGTGACAGTCAGGTTTACCATAAAAATAAAGTTTTGACTGGAAGTTTTGTTTTGTTTTGTTTTTTTGACGTACAAGCACCACTTTGTTTTTTTCTTGGTTTGTAAGGGTGTGCCACCCAGGCAGGCCAGAGAAAGTTTTACTAGTTACTCACACCGTGAAGTTTTCCTGACAGGAGTAGCAATGAAAATGCAAGAAGTAGAGGTGGTGAAGATGGATGAGTTTAAATACCTGGGGTCAACCATCCAAAGCAACAGAAAGTGCATAAGAGAGGTGAAGAAGAGAGTGCAGGCAGGGTGGTGTGGGTGGAGCTGAATGTCAGGGGTGATTTGTGACAGAAGAATAGCAGCAAGACTAGAAAGAAGGTTTACAAGATGGTAGTGTGACCTGCTGTGATGTATAGTTGGAGACAGTGTCACTAATAAAAAGACAAGAGGCTAAGCTGGAGGTGGCAGTGTTGACAATGCTAAAATTTTCACTTGGAGAGACCAGAAGGGACAAGATTATAAATTAATAGAGGGGACAGCTCAGGTTGAGTGGTTTGGAGCCAAAGTTAAAGAGGCAAGGGTGAGATGGTTTGGACAGAGGCAGAGGAGGGATGGTGAATATACTGGACAAAAGATGATGAAGATGGAGCTGCCAGGCGTGAGGGAAATGCGAAGACCTCAGGAGTTTAATGGATGTAGTGAAGGAGGACATCCTAGGGATTGGGTGAGATGGAGGTAGATGATCCACTGTGGCAACCCCTAAAGGGGGAAGCTAAAAGGAGAAGATAAACGAGCATGGCTCTGTTCTGGGAAAGCATAGTTACCTGTATGTCTGCACAAAACAGAGCAAAATTGATGGAAATGTGAACGCAATGTACCATCAGATTTTGATCCACCATCCAATACCACCTGGAAAACAGCTTCATTTTTCAGCATGACAATGATCCCAAACACACTGCCAAGGCAGCAAAAGCGTACCTGGATAGAAAAACACACAATGGAACATTATCAGTCATGGACTCCCAAGAGCCCAGATTTCAACATTATTGAAGCAGTGTGGGATCATGTTGACAGAGAGCCAACATCTAAAGAAGAGTGTTGAGTGTCCTTCAAGAAGCCTTCAAGAAGCCTGCTTTCTAGTCATACTTAAAGAAATGACTAGAAAGCTGCCTAAGAGAGTTCAAACTGTGCTGAAGAATAAAAGTGGTCATACCAAACGTTGAGAAGTGTACAAACTCCAGTATTGAGTTTCCATGCATGCTTGCATGTTTTAATGAATCAAAACCAACAATTTCCCATTTTCCTATTGAAATATAAAGAAACGAGTGGTGACTCCAGACTTTTGCACAATACCGTAGATCATGAAAACATGCATTTTTTTTCTCTTTTTGGTACGGAGAAGATTAAAGGAACTATTATACAGACAATCAAATGTAAGTGTTCTTCACTGCAGTGACTCCACCACTGATGCACCAGTACTGTTGTGTTTCAAAGGATGGATAATACAAGAGGGTAGAGGCCTAAAGGTCTGCCCAGCTGCATATTCTGCATTGCTGATATACTTTGTATCTAATATTCCACAACTGTCAAAATGTCAATGCTTATGAAAAAAGGGAGTTTCTTTTTAAGATAAAGAAAAATAATTGCAAGCCAGCATATTTTGCAAAGTGTTGCCCCTTTTGACATGGTTAGTACAAACTGTGCAAGTGGAAAGGACTTCTGTGTGGCGATGTAGCTTGTTAAGTCGGGTAAGAAACTCTGTAGAGACATCCAGTTAAATATTTCATCTAAGTTTGTGCCAGAGTCAGATGATATTCATGCAGTGCAAGCTGTATCTTTCAGCAGAAAATATGTTGTGATCAGGACCAGATAAAATGTGCCATTTCCTTCCCTGATCTTCTATATGGGAGCCCTTAGATTTTTTATCTATGAAAACTGAGATACTTGAAATGTGAGGATTTTGTGTTGGTAATTACAGCTGAGTGACCGACAAACAGTGGTTTCCATTAATAATAGAGTAGAAGTATATCTAAGAAAAACAAAGCACAAAAACATTACATTAAATTTTTACGCTCACGGTCTCATTGCTGTAGTTAATGGGAAATCATATAGAGATGAATGATGTAATGATGTATTTGTTCAAAGCAAACTAATCTACTAAGTTTTACTTTGCTGTAAAATGAAGTAAATAAATTGTTTGTTTACCAGATTTGTGTCCCTTAAAATGTAAATGAGTGATTCAGAAAAACATTTTCATCTGTCGACTGTTTCATCCTTTTGTTTTTCTATTTGCTTTTTTAATTTATTTATTTTTTAATCAAAGGCTGGTCCCACAAATGCTGAAAGTCTGCTTCTTCAAACAGACACAACACAACCACAGTAAACACTTCAAACCATTCGCAGTGTTTCATCTGTCCCTCGGCCAGACAATCATCTTTGGAGCAAAAGGTCAGAATTGTGCTGGCTTTTATGACGACACCAACCGAAGCTTCTGTCAGCTGTAATGTTAAAAATTAAAGGGTGAGTCTTTGTCATGTTTTTAGAACGTGACATAGACGTTTTATGTAACCTGTAATCAGAGATTAGATTATTTCTGAATGTGTTGTAGACCTCTTAGTTTTTGAGCTTTTTTAGTTTTCATGATGTGGTGCAGGGAGAGGCTACCACTACCAAAGACTACAATCGATTTGAGTCATTGCTTTATCTGCAACAATGTTTAGGTGGGTGCTACTGATCATGGTCTTTTGTTCCCAACTGATAATTCAAACTTATTCTAAACCCAAGTGGTGAAACAACAAAGTTGTCACGGCTGGCGGAGGGAGCCGTGTGGTGTGGAGGAAAAGGAAGACCCAAGATGAAGCAAACTGATGATATGAGTGATGTTTTATTTACAAAGGTGGTGGTGGCAAAAACAGGCAACGAGGTATGAGTAATTTACAAACGGAAACCTAAACTGGGAGAAACTAAATATCAAACCTGAGACCATACAAAGGGGGTGCGGGGCAGAGGGACGCAGAGACAGGACACCATGGAACGCAGATGAATGCAGAGATACACAGAAATACACGGATGAATGCAGACGAGCCGACAACCAACACAGACCGACACCCACTAAATATACACACACAAGGTAATCAGGTAATCACACACAGGAGGGAAGAACAGCTGAACCTAATACACATGAGGACCGGAGGAGACAAGCTGAACACCATGACAACAGACACAGACCTTCAGAACAGAACAGGAAATCCAGAACACGAGCCTTCAAAGTAAAACAGGAAACACAGACTGATTTACAACACAACACGGGGACCAAGGACAGACACAGGTAGGGCTGACAATACACCAAACTACAGGTTCAACCCTAAACTAATACAAATCAGAATAAACACAAAACGCTGGGTCAACGACACAGGACCATGACAAAAGTGAACAAAGTAAAAGTCCAAATGGGGTTTAAACCTGTGACTTAAGCTACAGCAACCTCTCCAAACTCATAACTTAGAAATTATAGGTCTCTAAAACCGGACTATTATCTGAACACTAACTTTTAGCCAATGTTGATTTAGCTAGTGAGCCAAGAATCACCTCAATAGGATACTTTCTGCGTTACACAGAGATGAAGACAGCGACTGATGAAATGGCTAACCTAGCCAAAATTAGCCAAACTCTTAATCTTGTAACACCAGATCAGTGAAAAACATGATTTCTTTTGGCTGGACCCACACTGATGAAAATGTAAACCTGCACAGCAAAATCTCTAGTGTTAAATTAACACTGGAGAGTGTCTATATGGGTCCACACCTCTGAGTGTTAAATACAACACTGTTGAGTGTTAAATTAACACTTTTGACAGTGTTATATGTTTAAAAGTAACCTAGTCAGTTTTGAAGATTAACAAAGACTAACACTGAGCAGTGCTGATTTTCTAACACTGGAAAATAACTCAAAATGTTAGAAATATTCCAGTGTTAGAAAACCAGCACTGCTCAGTGTTAGCCATTGTTAATCTTCAAAACTGACTAGGTTACTTTTAAACATATAACACTGTCAAAAGTGTTAATTTAACACTCAACCGTGTTGTATTTAACACTCAGAGGTGTGGACCCATATAGACACACTCTCCAGTGTTAATTTAACTCTGTAGATTTTGCTGTGTGTCTGCATTAGTAATGTGTTACACCTTACTTCTTACTTTTCTAAGTAAGTACAGTATGTTACTTACCAGAGAAAGTGATTTGTCAGACTGCATGTTAAATTACTTTCACGTCACTTTATGTAAAACGACCTGAAACACACTGTCACATAATTACCAGTCAACAACATAAACCTTGGACTAGAGTTCCACAGACCAACACAAAACCCTATCTTCATGCGAATGCACATGCAATCTTTCTTTTAATTTTATGTATGAACACAAAATTGACAACGAAAAGCAAAGTTGAAAACCAGATCAAAGAGACTTTAGAGCAATCGCCACAGTGATTCTACTGTTAAAACCTGAGCTGGTAGAGATGAAGGCTACAATGCTGGAAGCCTGACTGCTCATCACTGCCTTTGCTACCTGTTGAAGTTCAGGCTCTGGCTGCTGGGCTGGAGTTAGCATACACACAGCTTTAAGATCAGTCTGGATTTTTCGTTTTGCTAGCTTTACAACTTTCTGCACAGACGGTATGCTAATGCAAAGAGCCAAAGTTGTGTCAGCAGCCTAATGGTTTCCCCATTAAGCTCTTGTTCTTATGTGTAAGAAAGATAGAAGTAAAGTCCATATATCCAGTCCTCTTCCTCTTCCCACATAAAGTACAAACTGAAATTAGTTGGTTGTAGTGCAAGTATGACTGTAATGTAATAACTAAATTTAGCACAGTTTGTGCTAAATTTACAGTTTGACATATGTTACAACCAGTGTTACATTACGAAAACTGTGGATAAAATTCTCTGGATGTATTATTAATAACACTTACAAGCTACACAAGTAGCTCCTAGCGGCAAAATACTTGCTGCTATGACTGTTTCTAAAAATTTCCATTTAGAGTTCAGGCTAAATACCAAAAAAGAACAAACTTGTTCTCATCCCTTAAGACTGCACCTAAGGTGTGAAAGTGTTAGGACTTTTAAGAGGCCTAAAACAGTGGAGAAAATGGGACAAAGACAAAGAGGTAGAAGAAATATTCTCTAAACGCTAAATGATGGGACGTTAATGAAACGCTCCAGATTACATTGTGCAGAGATAATCAGAATCAGAAACTTTATTGTCATTGTCATGAGAACAACGAAATTAAGAATGGTCCCCGATCATTGCATCATCCCTAGCAATATCAAAATATAAATAAAACAATAAAATTCAATAAATAAAATAGATAGAATACTTAAAATACTAATAAGATATAACAGTAAAACATTCACATACATTCCCACACACATGCTTCAGACCGTGCATAGATTAACACAAGAGTGGCGTGATGGACATTTTTTTGTAGTATTCAGATGTGTTATTGCAGTTGGATAACAGCTGTGTTTGAGTCTATTAGTCCTTGCTCTGATTGCCCTGTACCGTCTGCCTGAGGGCAACAGTTCGAACAGGGAGTGGCCAGGATGTGAGGTGTCTTTTATGATGTTTTGGGCCTTTTTAAAACAGTGGGCGTTGTGTAGAACTTCCAGTGTGGGGAGAGGGCAGCCAGTGATCTCTTGGGCGGTGTTAATGATCCCTTGGAGTGCTTTCCTCTGAGCCCCTGTGCAGCTAGTGTACCAGATGCATATGCAGTAAGTTAGAACACTCTCAATGGTGGCTCTGTAGAAGGACACCAGCAGTCTCTGTGTGATGTTATTCCTCCTGAGAATTCTCAGGAAGTACAGTCTCTGTTGGGCCTTTTTCAGCAGCTCGGAGGTGTTCACACTCCAGGAAAGGTTCTCCTCTATATTGACTCCCAGGAAGCGGAAGCTTGCCACCCTTTCTACACAGTCCCCATTTATGAATAGTGGTTGGATCTCTGCCTTTTTCCTTCTGAAGTCTATTATGAGTTCTTTGGTTTTTGAAGTGTTGAGGAGGAGGTTATTGGCCTTACACCATGACGTCAGCTGCTCCACCTCGTCTCTGTACGTAGACTCGTCTCCCTTGGAAATGAGCCCCACCACTGTGGTGTCATCTGCAAATTTCACAAAGATGTTGCTGTGGTGGCGAGGAGTGCAGTCGTGTGTGTAGAGAGAGTAGAGCAGTGGACTGAGCACACAGCCCTGGGGTGAGCCAGTGCTGAGACTCAGGGCTGAGGATGTGTGATGGCCAACTCTGACTCTCTGTCTACGGCCCGAGAGGAAGCTATTGATCCACATGCAGGTGCTGTATGGAAGCCCCAGGTCTTGTAGCTTGGCCACCAGTTTGTGTGGAAGGATGGTGTTAAAAGCTGAGCAGTAATCCACGAAGAGCATCCGCACATAGCTACCATGCTCTTCCAGGTGAGTTAATGCAGCATGCTGTGGCTACAGCGTCTTCCGTGGATCGGTTTGCTCTGTAGGCAAACTGGTGTGGATCCAGGCTGCGGGGCAGGGCTGCTGTGATGTGTCTGCGGACCAGCTTCTCAAAGCATTTCATTACCACTGGGGTGAGTGCCACCGGTCTGTAGTCATTCAGGCCGGTGATGTGGGGCTTCTTAGGCAAGGGGACTATGGTGGAGGACTTCAGGCAGAGTGGGACAGTCGCCTGTGCGAGGGATTTGTTGAAAATCCTGGTGAAGATCCCAGCCAGCTGTCCTGCACAATCCCTCAATATTCGACCTGGCACACCATCAGGACCCGCCGCCTTCCTCGGGTTAACAGCCTGCAGCATGCGCCTCACCTCGTGCTCTTCCAGGGTGAGGGTGGTGCTGCTATGGGTGGCGTGTTGCTGCTGTGGCTCCAATACCTCCGGTACCCTGGTCTCAAAGCGGGCAAAGAAGATATTCAGCTCCTCTGCCAGCTCCAGGTCACCGTCCGCAGCTCCGAGATTGATCTTATAGTTGGTTAGGTGCTGGATGCCTTGCCACACCTGCCGGCTGGTATTACTAATGGTTGTGGCCGATCTCATTAGAGATGCCCTTATATTTTTCTACCCGACACAATAATGCGTTTTCAGTGATCACAATGCCAACATATCTGGAAACTTGGAAACATGCAACAATACAGCAGTGATGACTTCGTTTTGTCACGTCCTCATAGTCTGTGCCCCCATTAGTATCAAATGGCAATTAAACAATTAACATCACCCCCTTGATAAATAAATGCAAATAAGTACGTCTAAGTAAACTACGTTTAAAGTCTATCTTAATTCAAAAGAAATGTTAATTACTTAAGCAGGGCTCATAAATTCTGTCATTTTTCGACTGTATTCTTTGTCCATCCCTTCGCTCTTTGACAGTGCTCTTGTTTCCATAATTGTGGCAAGTAATTGGAGAATTAAAATTAGAGGAACCTAATGTCCCCTGCTGAATTTCCTGCCCATATTGCTCAAAAGAAAGTTCAGACAGAGAAACTATTGCTGTGACAGCAGTGGAAATACGAGATAATTACACAGTGCATACTAAAAATATGTCAGAAATCATCAACTTCCAATGGCTAATACCAGTTGAAACAAGAAAACCATTCATCTGGAAAAGGTTCAGCATTGATGGTGAACTGTGAATACTGACCTGTATGTACTGTATGTGCTGATTTACAAGATCCACAGGTTATCGCAGTTCTGTTACCTAATCTTCCTACAAATACCCTGATTTTTGTACCGCTTAAACTATAAAAGTCTATGCTAAAGAGTCTATGCTGAGATGACGGCATGAAAACAAGCGCTAAATTAAATGAATAACCTGGGAAAACTTTGGGTCCTGGCATTTACATGGATGTTACTTTGACAAGTACCGCTCGGCTTCACATTGCTATTGAAACAACACTCTCATCAGAACATCAGTGCGCCTCCAAACAAAAACTGCTCAGGACAGAATGTGACAAAAAGCCGGCCTGTAAATTTACCAGGTCACAGAGCGACAAAGCATCCGTGGGATGCGCTGGAACAAACCTGATCCATGGAGACCCCACCCCAAAGCATCGACTGCCAACATCCTATTCCCTTGGCAACCCAAGGGAAAAGGCACCCACACAAGGCAAGGCAAGGCAAGGCAAGTTTATTTGTATAGCACAATTCAACAACAAGGTGATTCAAAGTGCTTTACAGAGACATTAGAAACAAGAACAAATAAAAAGCATGATTTAAAATTGAATAAAACAAGCAAATAAACTAACTAACTAATTAACAAACAAACAAACAACAGTATATAAAATCAAAACAGATAAAATCAGAACAGTAGATAAAATCAGTAGTTAAATGTAAGTTTTGAAATTTAAGCTTAAAAGTGTGGATTTGGTGCTTTATTCAAATGCAGCTGAGAACAGGTGAGTCTTCAACCTGGATTTAAATAAACTGAGTGTTTCAGCTGATCTGAGGCTTTCTGGGAGTTTGTTCCAGATATAAGGAGCATAAAAGCTGAATGCAGCTTCTCCGTGTCTGGTTCTGACTCTGGGAACTGATAAAAGACCGGATCCAGATGACCTGAGGGATCTGGATGGTTCATACTGGGTCAGGAGGTCATTGATGTATTTTGGTCCTAAACCATTCAGAGCTTTATAGACCAGCATCAGAACTTTAAAGTCTATCCTCTGACGGACAGGCAGCCAGTGTAAGGACCTCAGAGCTGGACTGATGTGGTCCACTTTTTTGGTCTTAGTGAGGACTCGAGCAGCAGAGTTCTGAATGAGCTGTAGTTGTCTGACTGATTTTTTAGGTAGACCTGTAAAGATGCTGTTACAGTAATCAAGCCTACTAAAGATGAATGCATGGACTAGTTTTTCCAGGTCCTGTTGAGACATCAGATCTTTTATCCTTGATATATTCTTGAGGTGATAGTAAGCTGACTTTGTTATTGTCTTAATGTGTTTTTCTAAGTTTAGGTCTGCATCCATCACTACACCCAAATTTCTCGCCTGGTTTGTGGTTTTTAGATGTATAGATTGAAGTTCTCTGGTGACCTGTAATCGCCCTGTTTCCATGCTGCAAAATGTCAGAGCTGTTTTGGCAGCAGGAAATGGACTGACACAGTCTTGGGCGCTTTGTACATGGTGTACATTCCACAGGATTCATTTCATTTAAAGGTACAACTTTTATAAGCAAAATTATGACCAGTGATAATTTACATACTTACGTTTGAAGGATCCATTTCATTGTAGGTAACCTCTGTGGTTGCCTACAATAAAATGGAAAGCAAGTGAAGACGTACACCTACAGTGATTTCTTTAAATGACAAACTGACAGCAAGGTGCATTTGAAGTTCAGTATTTATATTACTGCATGTTGCACACTTATAAAGTACAAAATCCGAGGTTAGAGAAGTCAATCACTCTTCCTCACAGACAGAGCCAGACTTAAGTGTTTTGCTTTTTTTTATTAGTGCCTCTTGGTTTGTCATGAGGAATAAGGTGAGCACTCTATCATTTTCTGGAGTTCTTTTACATTTTCTCCTTTTGTTGCACATGGCATATATTAAAAAGTAGAGCAGAAAGAGCTAAATAGCCAAGACTCGAGTAAAAATGTAAGCGTTCACACGAGGTTATAATGTGCTGTTGATTTTTCCTGAAACGTTAATTTGCTTTGAGCTGCTCAAACCGTTTTCTGATAAAAGCCAGGGCCCATTGAGATGCAGCGGCGGCGGCAGCTGATGTGACAGGATCAGGCAGGACCGAGCCACTTGCGTCTTTGGCTAGCATACTGTACTTGTCTAATGATGTCACATTACATGGTCACCTAGGAAACCGACAAAAGACTTGAGGAGAAATGGTGAAGAAGGTGCAATTTCCCTGACTGACAGGGCTGTGTAATGCTGTGCAGCATGCATAATTAAAAACGTGGCACACACTCCTTCTGGCTTGTTGAGTCTGCTGTTGAGCTGAAGCAGTTTTTAATGTTGTTCTCGTGCCTTCAGTGTAGTGTACTCTGCACTGACGACTGTCCCCTGTGGATGTGTGGGAAAGAGGAGGGGATGAGGGGATGCGAGGAAACAAGTAGATGGCTGGCTTAATGCTTGTTCCCGTTTTAGTGGCTGATTTTAGATACAATCAAAATAAACACGGTACCTCAGAGGCACAAGGCTTCCTTCCAGTGGTGTTATTTTCTTTTTGTAATTTGCTCAGGGTTTTTTTGTTTTCTGTTTTTGTTGGTAGGCAGTGAGTCAAGTCCATCCCAAAAAAGCAGCTGGATAATAGAGTAGGAAGAAATGCAAAGTAAACATGGGCCGTGCCAATCAGCACTGGAAGCACCTGTTGTTCAACCTGATGTTTGTTTTATCGGTCAGAACTGGGAATTTGATGATAACTGTCAGTTGTAGCCAAAAAACAAGAACAATATCTCATCTCCAACTTTTGATTTTCCTAAAAAGAGCTCAAGTGTGATCCTTCAGTAACTTTTGGCAGGTTTAGGAGTCTCATGTGACTCAAACTAACAATTTCATCTCCAAGTCTTGGGGTTTACCTTCCTGAGATTGTTCTTTATCTAAAATGTTAGTCTGCAGAATGACATCATGCTCGGCGCACTTGTTAAATCCTTCTTCATTTCTGCTGCGGCTGAGATAATGCAATCGACCTTACAGAAAAAAAACTGGGATGCATTGTAAAATGTAAATGCAAATCTCAGAAGAATTTTTCATTCAGTTGGTAAAAAGTCTTGGACTCTCTTCCAACAAGGCCATGCTGTTGTAACAGATGCAGTGTCTAGTTATGTACAATATTCCCTATTAAAGGTGTATGAAACCTGAAAGGGTGCATATGTTGCTCTAAAACCTGGAAGGCAGTGAGTCAAATTGATCCAAAAGTCATATGTTCATCCAGGAGTTCTTTACATGATAGAGCTTTAACTTTTATTTGCTGATGACACATTAACTGTGTCTACCTGATCATTGAACCCTAATTTTCAGCCTTGATCCTTGCACACAGAGATTTCATTAATATTCCCAGAATATTTTGATGATATCGTGTAATGTAGGTGATGAGATATTCAAGGTTTTTACAATTTTACGTTGAGGAACATTATTTTGAAATTGTTGTTGACACACCTCATGTTAGTTAGTTTGAAAGTGTTCCCACGACTGTTTTTTGCTTATTTGTCCTCGCAACTTTTTCAAGACGCGAACCAAAATTCTAACTTTGTTAATATTTTTCATTAATGTGAAATGTGCCATTTTAAACAGTTGATATGTTTTCCATAATCTTTGAAAAGAAACCTCAGCAAAACTGGGTTCAGCGGATGCCCACTCATTTATTTTATGTTTGTCTTCTTTTTCATTGATAGACTTGGAAATGGACTGACTTAGCACTTTTCAAGTCTAGTAATATAAGAGTAAATTAAATAAGTACTTCTTGTATTCAGTCAAATTCTGACTGATATTGCTCCTTAAAAGAACCTTTTTTCATTGAAAGAAATTGTTCAACTGTTTACCTTTTTAGTATTGAGGAGCCTGTTTTGCTTTTGAAAATGTACATGTAGTTAACACAATGTTTAGTAATTACCCTTAGGTCATTATTGTACCTACAAAAATGTACTTTTGTTGTACCCCTAATTCTGAGAGTGTGTGGTGCCTATTTTTCCCCACTCATTCACTTGTGGACAACCTCTAAGTCACCATTAACATTTGGAGAACAATACTAGAACTGAAGGTAGTTTCAACTGACTGCTTTGTTGTTCCAGTAATAGGCAGGTGCAGCAGAAAAGAAGTAAACATGGAAGTCCAGTCATTGATCCAGATCCTTTTGTCTTTCTTTGTACAATCTTGTGAAACATTCAAGTCTATGAAAGCATTTTCTCAGAAAAAAAGGACGAAAACTTGCATACTTTTAGGAGGGACACATCCAAACTCTGATTTATCTCTTTTATTTTTTCATTCTGTTCCGTACACGTTTAGCTTGGCACTCGCTCTTCTGCTTAGCCTCGCACCTCTATCCTGGGGGACAAACGTAGGGAGTCAAGAGTCGACACCAGGAAAGGGGAGTCGTCTGCAGAGAGATGGGAAGACGCAGTGATGTGACTCTGTGCCAAATGTTTACAGGCGAGCTGACATAGTTAGAAGATGGAGAGGGCTGAAATGAGCCTGTCTCTCTCTGCACTCTTAGAGGAGCGAGAGATAGGAAATCTAGGTCATCGCCACTGATGCATTGCAAAGCGAACTTCAAACAAACCTGGCCTTTAGCGCGATGGCTCTCCAAAGCTGTGCTACATGCCATCAGAGACTGATCACCATTTTCTGCCAAGAGCTGCCAAGACATGATAATATGTAAAATAAACACAATCTTTATCTGTCAATCTTTTGGTCTGTTTGTATATGAATCTGGCTTCATATACACAGAGAAGCCTTCTTGGATCAGGTTTTATAACCAATTAGTTGTCCTGTAGTTGGACCACATGCAAGGCTTCTATTTCTCATCTGCCCTTCACTTGGAATTGCCTGAGGGAAGTCTTATCCTTAATCATAGCCTTGGGAATTGTGTTAAAAAGCTTTCTTCCACCATACAAGACTCGATCTTTCTATTTCAAGGGCAGCTGTTTAAAATGATAGTGCTGCGTAGGAAAGGGTTCCATTTCCTTTAAGAGGCAGCTCCCTCAAATTGCACCTTCTGACATATTTTTTTGACAGTTTAGAGGGGGAAAAAAATCATTTGATCATTTATCACTTTAGTTTTTAACAGATTTTACTCATTCATGCTGATGAACAGTTAATGGAGACAGAAAAATGTAACGACTCCAAATAATGGCATTCAGGATGTATCGTTTCCCCTCAAAGACAGCTGCAAAGACAAAATTTGAGTCATGAGTGATTTCAGACCACACATCAGTAGTTTGGATAACTTTTCAACAGCCTTTGCCTGTGTGGGTCTATTCTGATTTGGCTGAGATGTTGCTAGAAACATAAAACGCTGCCATTAGAAATGCATGAGTTTAAAATCCAAATGAACCGAGAGCTGCATTAAAGGGAGAACAAAAACTGCCCCGCAGTTCAGAGGAGACACTGTTTTGTGCTCATCCTTGCAGAATAATTTTAGAATAATATTTAACCTCGTGGTGCATTATGTAAGCTATAATTAATGAATACAAGTCGCAGGATGTGAGTATACTTGTTGTGTATAGGACAAAGTGTTAAATAAATGGTCTTTGCGCATTGCTAACATGAAACACTCGAGTGAATGTGTCCGATGATTGTTTAAATGCTTTTTAAAAAAACTTTTTTACATTGCAGCCCGAAAAACAGCTGCAAACAGCGAATTATATAATCTCCACTTTTAAATTCTATTGTGTCTCTTTGCTTAGCTGATTAATATTACATGTGCAAGGGGAGAAAATCTAATTGTGAGGTGACAGCAGTGGGGTTAAATTGGGTTTCCTTTTTACTTCATTGTTATAGGAAACAATTATGAATAAATTCAGTCTGAAGTTCCCAAAGATATTTAATCCTTCCTCCAAAGAAAAGGAAAGATGATTGTTTTAAATATCTTTGTAGCCAATTTTCTAAAAGTGAGGTTAAATTTTCCTTAGCTTACAATACAATTTTGTTTATGAAAAGGGCGGAAATGTTAAAAAGCTGTATAGACTACTATCGAGTAAGCTAATACTTAAGTTATATTTTAAGCCAGAAAATTTCAAACATGGTCGTAAGTGTTCATTTTATCAGGTATTCAAAAATACCTGTTGGTAATTTTCCAGGGACTGATTTTAAAGCCTTTTACTTCTCAGTAATTGTTCCCCTTTGGTGACATAAAAAGAATACATGTCATTTCTATTATCAACTATGCTGATGACTTACAGCTTTATGTGTGTATTTCTCCTGGAAGTTGGGTGTTGATTATAATAGGGATTTTAATAGATGACATTGATAATTGCCACAGATTGGGACTAAAATACATGGATTGATATATTACTTCTTCCAAAAAAAATATTCCACACAATTAAATAATTTAAATAATAATAATTTCATTGTGTTTAATTTTTAACAGTTGAGCAGTATTACAAATTCTAACAAGTGATGGTAAAGGCAGCAGCTGCAGTGAGCTGCTGGTTGACAAGTTCAGGGAACAGGCTGTGCTTCTCCTGTTCCTCAGCAAGGAAACCTTTAGTGTGACGAGCTATTCTGTGGAAAACAAACCATGTGTAGCATAAAATTAAATAATGGATACTCTTGACATTTTGGAAAAGGCTTTTTTTCAGCATGGATTTGTTTGTCTACTCTGCAAGGTCTCAACTTTTTGCACTTGTGTTGTATTCATAACATAGCAGGTTTCTGCCAAAGCTGAGATTTTTTCTTTATTAATGCGCGGTCTTTATCTTACATTACAATATAAAGTGGCTTGAGGTGGGTGATATAGAAATAAAACTGAACTGTGTTAAACTGAGTTTAAATTTGAAGCCTTATAAATTTTTACTTTTTTAAAAAGCAGATCAGGTTATGACCACATTACGTCCTCCTGTTCTTTGCATTTTTTCGTGGATACAGCATAACAAATTTATTAGACCACCAAAAATCATTTTCTGTAATGGTTGACCCACGTTTAGAAACTAAAATATAATTCTTCTTGTTATCTGTGAATTTTCAAATTGACTGTTTTACAATAACCAACAATACTGAAGCACTGAAGACGACAAATAACAGTTATTTACTTACATTCCTGAAGAGAAAAATGAGTTTTAGGAGTTTAATATTATCCTCGATTAATTTCTGACTCTTTAAAAATATTGATGTTTTCTTGTTTTTATGAAAAATGAATTTCTAATAAATGTGTTAAGCACTGCAAACTTTGTTAAACTGGTGTTGGACTGGTGGCACATTCATTTAGAAGGCTGTTGGTAGAGTAAGTCAAAGATAATTACAGCCAAACAAGCGCCTCACTTTAGGGCTTTCCTCACAATCCCAGAAAGTTCACTAACAACATCCTTATAGGCTGGCTGCTCTCTCTTTAATCACTAAAATTACTGGTATGTGTTAACAGCACTTTGGTGCAGGTATTAGCAGATTATTGTCTTTGAAAACAAACCATGGGACAGGAATCTAACATCATGGAAAATATTCACAGCAAAACAGTTTTGCATCAAAGGGTAGACAAAGTAAATGCTCCAACCTTCCCACTTTGCCAACTCAAACCAGCGGCTCTTACTCATCTCTGACAGTCTCAGCGGGGCCATATTTGCCTCGCATAATATCTTAAATTGGATAATCTCATACGTCACAGTCTTCGGATGAGAGCACGGGACTCCCCCATATTGAGTCCTGCTGAGCAGTAGCAAGTTGTGTGATAAAAACCAAGCTCTCCTGCCAGCTGTGTGGGAGGCAAGAAGTGTTTTATAGGAAACAGCAGCTGAATGGTCATTTATTAGTTACATGAGATGCTCACATGATTCCACTTCTATTCTAGTAGGGCTATTATTGGAGATGTTGCCTGACTATAGTGCCACCGAATTTTACTTTGAAGTGGATTAAAGACATCAACTTCAGCAGATTGAGGTGCAGATTTTAAATATGATCTAAGGTTTGACATCAGGCACGTGTGGACCACTTGGGTCTATTTCCATTCATTAAGAGAAGGGAAATATCCGTGTGAAGGCTGGGGGCTTTTTGTTTCAGGGTACTGAATATCTTGATTAGTGCTTGTGATGCATCATTCATAAATCAAAGTGCAAGGCCTGATTCGCCTGGTTATCACTACAAAGCCAAACAGAGCTCATTGGGAATTACTTATTATTCATTCACTCAATTACGTTCTAAACAAGATTTCAGGGAAACATGTAGGACATGGTGAGTAGATCAGACCTGGTGCATTCACATTCCACAGATGCCAGAATAGGCTGGCTTTGAGCAGCATGATCCATCTAACAGAAGCAATAACGTGTGTGTCCTTTGTCAAATCCTTTTAGCCCCATTCGGTCTTAAAATTGTACATTTCTGTGCTTTTCTTGGTTTTGTTTTCTATGAACACAGTGACTCTTATTGAAATAATGTGGCATAATGTCAAGGCTCAGTGCATAATAACCAGCACTGTACTTTCTCCCCAAGCATCCATATCACACACATCCTGAATTTTAATGCAGAGATAGATGATGCTTGATGAGCTGCAATTCAGAATGCAAAGCTGTACAGCAAAAGTTGATGGACTGGAAGAATAACTAAAGTCTTTTTCATTTTAACTTAGAGAGACATCTCTGAAGAGTAATTTATATACTCCTGGTATTGCTCCTAGAGTAAAAGAAACCAAGAGTTCTTTCAAAATTAGATCATTACCTACAAACAAGTCAATAATCAAATTAACGTGAGTAAAAGTGAGCAGAATTCTCATCGTAACTCAGTTTGTAGACGTGACCAGACTGAGGCCGTTACTGAACTTGGGGTCTGTTTTGTTGGTCTGTCACTGCTCATTTGCTTCTCTGAAAATTAGACATGGACACATAAATTGCATCAAATAAGTAGCAATGTAGTCTTCAGAACAGTTACAAGTAGTCCGTTCCTCGTTGTTGACAAAGCTTATAATATAAGCGTACATATATACATGTACTAGATGTAACTCCAATTCTGAGTATGTACACTCAAGAAAAATGAAATTGGGTGGTTGTTACGTTTACAGGGTTCAAACTTGTAATTTGAACGTAATTAAATCATGTAGGATCTGCATAAAATTTACCCATAAGTGTGACTGTGAGTGCAAATGGTTGTCTGTCTCTCTGCGATAAACTGGCAACCTGTCCAGGGTGTACCCCACCTCTCACCCTATTCCATCTGGGATAGGCCCCTGCAACCCTGGTAAAGATACGAGGATGGAGTGGAAGTTGTTAGAAGTGCATTTAAATTTTATGTTAACCACACTTTAGCTTTTGTTGAACATTCCATGATTCTTTTATGTTTATTCAAAGAGTTATTTTTTTGAGCGTAAGATCCTTAATGCTCTTCAACATTGATAAATGAGGGCCGTTTGTGGCTCTGCCCCGGTAACAATAGAAAATAGTAGCGTTACTGCTTTTGCTCAGTAAATAGTTGCTGCTCAGATTATGTTGCTAGGAGTATGAATGGGTTATTTTTTTGCATAATAATTAATATCTAATATATTTTGATACATAAAGTATATAAAGTATGGATGCACAGTAGACTAGAACCAGACCGACAAAGGACTTTTAAGACTGATATCGATACCGATGTTTGGTCATTTTAAAAATCCGATATTTCAGTATATCAGCCAATCAGTTTTTTTTTCTTCTTTAGGAAACATAAAACATAAACAGATTTTTCTAACATTTGTTATGTGTATTTATTTATTAACTGGTTTATGCCAGTTAATCCGAGCCCTGCTCGGATCAGCTGGCTGTTGTGTTTATGGTGTTACAGACTAGCCTCTGTTGGAGGAAGTATGCAACATCACCACTCATAACATGATCGAAAGATGTTTCTCGTGCCTCTCCTTTGCTTTTCAAATTTGCATTTATGAGTTATTATGAATGCAGATAATTGGAATCGGCCAATAATGTCAGCCCGCTGATAAAGCCATCAGACACTACAGTGGACTGCTTCCTGAAGAGGAAGAACCATTAAAGAATGGCATCAAAGATGAAAAAAACATGGATAAAAAGCAACTCTGGTTGTACTGGACAGATTGTTTTTCTTTTTACAGCTGTTTCATTCACTAAGAGAACCTCTTTTTATATTATGACCTGTCTTCTCTAGACTAAACTTCAATGACCGAGAGCGCAAACACAAACAAGTAGGCCACATTACCAGTCGTCCTACATATTTTTGACAGTGTACAGCAACAACATGTAGATGTAGGTCTTTGAGCCATTACGCACAACGGCAGTGACTCAGTCATCATCTATTTCATTTTTCACACCAGCGTTTATTCACGAACCATAAAATTGTGCATATTTAAATGGCAGAATTTGGATTGGATTTGATTATGGAGTGCAGTCTCGTATATATACTTAACCTGTTTTTGATTTGACGAACGCAGCACAGAAATTTGAGCTTCTCTCCTGGCTACATCTGTAGAGGATTAAACATTATGTCAAGCTGCACAAACTCTTTGAATAAGGATGTTAAGCGCACAACACTACTTGCCTCAGATATCATGCTTCTCATTCCCACTTCCCCAGTGGATACATATGCAGGGCCTAATTTTCTTCTTGAGCGGCATCATCATCAAAATATGATTGGCCTACAGAGGCCCTCAGACGTCTATGAATTCTGTTTACATGCAGCCTCTTTCTGTCTGTTTTGGAAGGTTGTAATTCATCAATACTGTAATGCTGCATGACTGTTCTTCTCAACACATACTGACATTCAATATGATTTTATTTACACGAGGTAATAAAAATGAATCAACCAATGAAAAAACACTATTATTTGTTAAAAGGGTGAAACAACATCTAGGAATGCAGATGACAAAGGCGCCGCTTTTCCCTGTAGTCTTCTTAAAGGTTAGCATTTGTCTCACCCTCCTTGTCCTCTTTACCTCATTCCTTCACTCTTAAGCTAGTACACATCGTTTGGAAGCATAAAAAAAACTATAGCGAGCTTCAAACACTTCCAGTCAAAGAAAATTCTTTCATCATTTCCCAGCAAAGCGCAGCACTTTCTCTCGACTGCTTCTAGACCTTTCATGCGATCATGCAGAGACTGGGGTTGAGGTGGGTGGGATATGGGTAGTGTTTGGGGGCCCAGCAGGGGTCTGCCAATGGTGCAGTTTGTTTTCTTTGGTTTGATCTGCGATGCCAGAGACTTATTTGTACTCATTTCTGTAATTGGTTTCATTAGAAAAGGGGCTAATTATAAGTTTACCACCGCCTATAAACTAAAGTTGCATCGGCGTTTGCGTAACAGCTTTGGAGCGTTAAGTGTAAAGCAAATTTGTTTTAAGTGTCCAGTCCATTTCTGTGACAAAACTTTGAAGAAATGGCCAAAGACGAGACTTACACAAGTCATCCATTTCTTTTTGCACTGCAACAGTTCCTCCTCCTTAAACTGCTCTCGTTGTTTCACTGTCACCGATCAATTCACTGCTTTTGTTCGGTTTGCTCGGCCACGTCAGACGAGGCCACTCAGACGAGCTTTATAGTACACATGCATCACGAGTAAACAGTGGCTCCCTGAAAAGAATTACCATTTTGAGCTGTCAGATGTAGGCCAGGAGGACGATAAAAATACCTGCAAACCAGACTCAACGCAACGATTTATTTTTAGAACCTGGGTTCAGTTACTTTTTTTTTTCTTACTCGCATAAGGCTGGAAAGAAATCCGTTACAGGAACCAGGTCCAAGTGGTACTGTGCTATAGGTCACTAAAAATGTGTCTTTTAACGCTATTTTTAAGACGTTTTTGTGAACACGGCTCAACACTTTTGTTAGCGAGCCAGTGTTATACAAGCCCGAACAGTCGAACGGTGCCATGCAGTTTGGAAAAAATGGACTCCTGGGGCTGACATGACACGGAGATTTGACTGTCAGAGAACTCAACATGCGTGGTGCACAAATTGTCTGGTCCCTCTTTGTTTAGTTCAACGGGGGTTCATTGTGACTTTGCAACACCCGATGTGTTGCTTTCTCTCGCGTGCTGAAAGAGACGTACTCTTGCCTCTTTGTGCCTAAACAATACTTCAAGCTGATCTGTGTTCAACAGACTGCGAGGGAGCCAAGCTGCTGTCACATCCGAGAACTCTGTCGACTTGTAGGAATCACTCACCCATATTTGGCTGGTGGCCTTGGGGGGGAAAAAAGAAAAAGCATCTTATATTAATGTGCATTGTGCTTTACCAAAAAATAAAGCCTAAAAATAATTTCTTTAAACATTTTGGTATAGAAAATTAATGTAACTGCTCCCTTGAAAGCAGGAGCGCTGTGGATGCTGTTTATCACATTCAAACTTAACGTCAAGTCGTATCCCATTAAATCTCCTCTGGGGAGCTGGACTGAATTGGAGATGAGCGGTGAATTATGCATCGGCTGCATGGTGACATCATCTCCAAAAACACATGCCCATGCATCATCTCTGCATGAGATGAGAGAGGTTATGTCCTTTTTTTTGCTGCAAACTCTGCAACTGGAGAAAGGGAAGAATGCAACTTGCTCTTTGTGAAAGTTGCACATGAAACGAGCGGTCTGTGTCATTACTCAAGCATGGGAACAAATAAAAACGGCCACTATTTGCTCAATGGGAGGGGTCACGCTTTGTTAATCTGTGTGGTAGCTTATAATAACTTTGTCATGTTGAGATGTTCTCCGCTCTGTCCTTTTTATCACTCTCCGTTTGGTAGGCAGTAATTGGAGAAGGGCTTCGAGGCTTCCTCCAGTGACCTCATTACCCCAATTAAATCTGTAGCCTTCTCTGAAAACAGTCCATCTCGCAAAGATTATCACTCCCAGTCCAAATGAGGTTGAAGCAGCTAAGGAAGCAGGGCTGGGACATATGGTCGGGCTTTTTTACATTTTCTTGCAGTGAGGTTCTTCCTTTTTTTCTGCTCATTTAGAAGGATATTCTTCTTACATTTGAAATAAAAAATTAGTTTAGGACGTTTGGAACGTCATCATTGTTCATCTAGAAGTGTTGCTTCAAAGTTCTTCCAGCGTTATTCTTCAGACCTGTACGTTGGAAATGCCGGTCAAGGCCATTGCTACCAGTGTGTTTGTCATCTAACAAACTAGCTAAATTTGTCATATAACTCTAAACCTGATGAAAAATACTGACTGGGATCTGTATTTACAGTAAAGAAATTCACTATTTAATACTTGTAATGAGTGGAAGGGGGAATGATTGTCTTCATTTTTTTAAACAGTTTTCACCTTATTTTCTTATGACTGTAATCAAACGCATCCGAGTAATTTTGAGTTTTATAGAAATTTCCAACACTCATCTGGGACTCTCCTCAGCTCTTTCTGGGACAGTGGCGCGGCTGCCCCTCTGTTGGTCTTCCTTGGTCTCTTGTGTTCTGGGGGCCTCTGGATGTCTGGAGTTTTGATCTCCTCCATACCTGCTTCATGCCCTGGTGGACGGTGCTGTGGCCCCCCCACACCCTCTAGCAGATCATTACATGAAGGAACCTTTTTAAAAAACAAGCGCGTCCATGCTCACAGGTGTACACACGGGTGATCACACCCACAAACTACACCCTTTTTGGCTCCTACCTCAAAGCACACTGTGTTCTGTTGATCTTATGTGCTGCACAATAATGTTTAATAATTTTCAAACTTCTTCTGCTCACCTTCAAGGCCCTTCATAACCTCGCTCCTTCTTACCTTTCTGACCTGTTAACCACCACTTGTTCTGCCCGTTCACTTCGTTCTTCTTCTTCTGTCCAGCTTACTGTACCTTCCTTCCGCCTCACCACCATGGGAAGCAGAGCTTTCAGCTGCTCTGCTCCCAGGTTGTGGAACTCTCTGCCCCCTGAAATAAGAAATATTGGTTCTCTCCCCCAGTTTAAATCCCAACTCAAAACTCATCTGTTCAAATCTGCATATTCACTGTGAATCCACTGTTTGTTCATTTTATCTTGTGCTTTATTTTATTGTTCTTATTCTGCCATTGTTTTACTAGGTGTTTTATCCTATTGTAAAGTGTCCTTGGGTGACTTGAAAGGCGCTCATAAATAAAATTTATTATTATTATTATTATTATTATTAATATTTAGTATTTACTGTCATATTCCCATATATCATTGTGATGTTGTTTATTCTATTACTCTTGTTTTCTTCTGCTTGTTTTCTTTTTTCTTTCTCAACAGGTGATCCAGGTGATCGATAGATGCATTTTTTTCTCTGCTTATTCTGTTGGTATTTGTTTTTTGCCCTTTATCCCCGTCCCTCTTCTCAGCTGTTTTTCTTTCCCTCTTTCTTTCTCCCCTTCTTTCCCCCGGTCAAGTCTGTCCCGTATTCAGCAAGTGAAAATAAAATAAACAATAAAAGGTGAATCAAATGGACCATTACGGCAAGGCTGGGATGGTCCATTTGGTAAAGTAAATCCGTTGGGCATCTTTCTTTGCCTTTAGACAACAATTCTGATGGCAAAAGAGCCAAACGGGATAGGCAATAAAAAAAAAAAAAAAAAAAAAAGAAGTTTCCAACACTCAGTACTCACTTGGGGCCACTTTTCATCGCTTCGACTGTTAATGCACTGTGTACACGTTGTCATTTTTCGAATATGCCAGGTAGAATTCCAGGATAGCATCTTCTTAGAATCATCTCCCATAAATCGTCTTCCAAGAATCACCTTCCCGGAAGACAAGAGATTGTGCAGAGAAACAATATTTATAGAACATCCTTTTACTTTTGTTTTTGACTGAGCTTTTAGCTGGAGTTTGAGCAAGTCTCAAGCTACACAGTGAGAGAAATGATGATGCTCTCAGTTAAAATAAACCCTTTTCTCTTTTAGAAAGCTTTTTCCTCTCATCAACAGTAGACTTATCTATGGAAGCTTGTTTCCAGCACTGAAAAAAAAAGTTACCATTCATATCTCAAGGCTAAAAGGGCAGGTGGCTAATGGCCAGTGTAGGGCGTCTAAAAATTTTGAGTTAACAGTTGAAATTTTCTCTGCCAGTCAGGAAGTACATACTTTCCTTGTTACCTGGAAGCAGAAGGCATCAGCTGTTCAACAGTTCAACATGAACGCAATTTATGATTCAAGGAAAGCACATCTTTCGCAGAGCTTCCTGGATGGTAGAGCTAACTAGAAATTTTAAGTTATGGATGGTATTTTTTTTCTTCAGTGCCGGAAGCAAGCTTCCATACTTCTACATTTCAGTTGTTACTGAAGTGATAGCAGCAGAGAATGTTCGGCTACAGTCTCATGGCAACTCTTTCAGTTGTTTAGGGACTTCAGATGTCTGTCTGACTACTGATTGATCCTACGTGTGCCTTAGACTGTGTCAACCGGGGGTCTGCATAAAGGGAGATCGTCCAGAATTTCCAACAACTCTTACCTGGGAATAGGAACTACAGAAATCACTGTTCTTATGAACAATGGAAGGCAATCATCACAAGCAATTAATACATGCACAGGTTGGACCCCTTCAGAAGCCCAAAGAGCTGCTGTAATTCTAGCATAGCATAGATTCAGTAAGGTGCTGAAAAAGTTTTTCAGATATTTTAGCCTATACTGATATGATAGAATCACACAGTGATGCTACAGATTGGGTGAATACAAATTTTATTCACTTAATCTATCACACACACACCACTAGATACATCAAGGGCACCAGAGTTCAGTATCTTGCTCAAGGACACTTCAGCACGTGGACTGGAGGAGCTAGGAATCGATCCCCAACCTTCTGATTGATAGACAACTGGCTGTATAGACCCATAGCCACCCACATACAGCACCTGGTATTCCCAATTAGTCTCCCAGCTAAGTATTAACACAGCCCAACTCTACTTGGCTTTCTAGATCAGACAAGATTAGAGATTCTCAGGGTGGTATGGCCATAATCCCGCACATTCCACCACATCCCAAATGTATGCTACTGCACTGAGATCTGGTAAATGCTAACATGACCAGTCTCAATGATATGTTCAGGACTTGTCAGACGAGACAATGTTTGTTGAATCCTCTTGTTGCCTCTGTGAATGGTAACCTTAGTTTCCTGTTCTTAGCTGTGGCCGGTGTGGTTTTCTGCTGCTGAAGCCCATCTGCTTCAAGGTTCAATATGTTATTGTCATGTTTGCTGTGTAGCAGGCAGGAGATTGGACCCAAATGCAGGACTCTCAGGACACAGAGGGATGAACTAAAGGAGGCAGCTTGTGCTGTGAAAAACTCGAATACAGGACACAAAAAACAAAGCATAATGGTAAAAATGGTAAATGGCCTGTATTTATATAGCGCTTTTCTAGTCCCTAAGGACCCCAAAGCGCTTTACATATCCAGTCATCCACCCATTCACACACTGGTGATGGTAAGCTACATTGTAGCCACAGCCACCCTGGGGCGCACTGACAGAGGCGAGGCTGCCGGACACTGGCGCCACCAGGCCCTCTGACCACCACCAGTAGGCAACAGGTGAAGTGTCTTGCCCAAGGACACAACGACCGAGACTGTCCAAGCTGGGGCTCGAACCGGCAACCTTCCGATTACAAGGCGAACTCCCAACTCTTGAGCCACGATAACTAGAAGCTAGCAAACTAAGGTCTAAGGAAACTATAAACTAGGAGCTATGGAAACTCGGAACACGGATCGAACACACAGCACTAAAGGAGGCACGACATGACAACTAGCATGGAAGACTGAGGACTAAAATACACGGGCAGTATAACGAGAGGATGGCGAACAGGTGGAAACACAGCTGGGACTAAACAGACATAAAGAGACAGGAGGAAGCAAAATTAGATGCCTTTACGTAGGATAAGGAGTATCAAAATAAAACAGGAAGCATGAGACATAAGCAGACTTGACACGAGACGTGGAAACATGACAGGCTCAGAACCAAGCACACAACACTAAGTGAGGAGAACGGGAAAACCAAACCTTCACTAGAGACAAGACACCAGGAATACAGGAGACAGTTATACACTCAGAGATGCTCTTCTGCAAACCTTGTTTGTAATGAGTGGCTATTTAAGTTACTGCTGCACTCCTATCAGCTCCAAGCAGCTTGACCGTTTGACCACTGGATATTTTCTCATTTTTGGACCAATTCCTATAAAGCCAGTGACATTAAAGATTGTACATGTGATCCTATAAGAAGAAACTGAACGTACTCCTTTTAAAGTATTCCGCTTCAAGATATGATTGAGATTTTGCTGCTTTTTATTTACTGGAAATATTTTACTTTGTTGAAAGGATTCACTAGTCTGAGAGTTTTTTTAATAAAGAATTTTGTTCAAAAATGCACAAAAAAACCTTCAGATTTTGACTTTAAACAAGTCTCTCAAAGTTTCGCAGCAGTTTCTGATTCCATGTTTTTGAAATAAAAGTTTTATAAACAGAGTTGTATTTTCATGTAGCTTATCATTTAATACAAACACCTGACAAGTATTTCCATCAGTAGATGTGTCATTGGAGCAGTTTAAAGCTTCATACCGATGCTATCAAGAGGAACTGTATTTTGAGAGACTTGGAAACCAGCTCTGCTTTGTGCTCTGTGAAGTTTTTGAGTTTGTGAACTGGGATTTGATCATTATCCTTAAAGCTATTTAACTTGTAGATGAGCAAAACTGAACATCCCAAACGTAGTAAGGAGAAATTTAACGAGTCTACATTACGACTCATAAGAGAGATGAAAAATATGTCCATTGAGTCTTTGGTTTATCTGCGAAATTATTGTATCACCAGTCCACTGATATTCCAGGCTCTCACCCAAATCCTCACATTGGCAGCAAACAATCAACCCTCTCTAGACACTAAGTCCTCAAAGTTGCACACTAACCGGTTGAGTTGAGGGCATTTGCGGACGCAAACCTCGAATAGAAGTTGGGTGAATCAATGCAGTGTTTGTCCACTTCTTCGCTCATTAAGGAGCCTCTATTCACATCAGGATCTGGATATGACAAAGAAAGCTCACAAGTGCACACTTTCAGTCCGAGAAGGGTGGTTTTTCTCCTCCTCAAAGCCCTCCCCTCATCGAAATTCGCCTCACAGAAGTGCAGTGCCAGAGGCCAAAGTCTTGACAGGGGTAGCCCAGTGAGGGGGAAATCAAACGAGTCCCTTTTTTTTCTGACTGCCTGGCCGACAGGGAGGCCTGCTTACCTACAAGTCCTTAATCTGAATCCCACCCTTGCAGTTCTGGAAGGATGGCGGGGTAGCTCTACTGTCTATTCATCATCTTTAGTGATTCAGGGTTTTGTCTGTTACCCGTTTGGATTGGAGTGAATCCTTGGTTATTCATAAATACCAGTAATACCTGAGCTGCACAGATGGAAATCCTTTCAGGCTTTTCAGCAGACTTGTCACATTCATCTCAGTTTACTGTTAATATTGAGCAGCAGAAAGATGGTGATAAATATTGATACAGTGGAATGAATACTGATGTCAGATGTAGATATATCACATTGTGATAAAAACTGAGACATCTCTTTATATATTTTGTTGTATTTAAAAGTGCGTTTTTAATAGTCAGTGTAATGAAAACTGGAAACATGATTGCCTACAGAAGTCTACCAGAAGCAGACCAGGAAAAAATAACTGGCTTGGTGGTAATAGGCACAGCATGTATAGCCCCTTCTGCTGGAAATGAAGATATGGTTTGTGTTAGGTCATGCGTAGCTACTCTGCATAATTATCCAAGATTTCGGCAAAGATTTCTGTCTTTAACCATTTTAAATTATTCTGCATTACCAGTCTTACAGTCGTGGATATAAATTCCCTAAAAAGGAAAAAAGAAGCAGAGGACTTTTACTTCTTCATCCTTTTGCAAAAACTGTAAAGTCAAAATCTACTTTTCAAAGTTTGAAATCATTTCCTCATGACAGGCTCTGATTTTCTGACATGCTTCTCTAAATTCACAGGAAATATACTCTCATTTTAGGTTGCAGAGAAATGAGCTGTGTTAATATTCTTTTTGCATTTTTTCTTAAATATTCATGTGGACATAATATTCACTAATTTTCCCCATATCATGGTGGTCATTTAATCAGCTACCAACGACCAATATTAGACACTAATATTACACATTTGCCCTTCAGTGACTTGCTAAAGACAGCATTTTTATAGTGCATTTCAGAGCTTTTCTGTTATTTCCATTGGGCGGCAGTGCGTCTATCCTCAAACTTGAGCTTCACTGCATTACCCGTCTGCCTGCGCACTCTACTCACAGCATAAGCCGGCGAAAAAAGTACTCTCTCCACATTTGTGTTTGTTTGTCGAAGCAGGCGCATAATGAGGATGATTATCCTCCCGTGCGTATTTTGGTGAGCTTCTGCCAGTGCGCCATGTGGAGGATGAGGACTCCAGAGGACCGCAGGTCTGAGAGAAAGCAAATGTCAAGGCAGACAAAATAAGAGAAAATAAGAGTTGTTCTTCAAAATAAAAGCAACTCTGGGGAAAGGGAAAGAGTGTCGAACTTGCTCTCGATCACAATAACGAGGAAAGAGGGGAAGAAATGGGCAGAGGGTGCAGTTCCACCGGATCTGTGCTACTTCTTATTAATGTAAATACACTGTGACACAGTGTATGGAGCTTTTAGCTACACCCCACAATTCTTACTTAGACCCACGTGGGTCATTCAGCCAGCCCTCCTCCTTTTTTTAACCGCCAGTGCGCGCTCGACTTTTATGTTGAAGGGAAATCTCGTCGTGTCCTGTGCTGCTTGGGTTCAATTGTCCTCACTTGACGCATCTGGTGTCGGTACAGCGGCACTGAGAGAGAGAGAGAGAGAGAGGAGGCTTCTGGTGTGCCTTTTTTCTGCACATCACTTTGGAAATTCGCTCTCGCGCAGTCGTGCTTAAAGCTGAAAGCTCACCTGCCGGGCTTCCGTGGCCGTGAGCCGCCGTGCAGCTGATTTAACAGGATAACCAGACTAATTGCCTCTCCCGATCTTGCCCTTGATTGATTTCCGTCGAACATTCTTCCAATCACTGTCATGATTTTCTTCTTTCCTGCTGTTTGAAAGCGACCGGCTGCAGGTGTTTTTGTTTTTTCTTTTCTTTTTTTGGTTTTATTTTTGCGCTCCAATTTGCGCCAGCGAGGACTGGCAATATGTAATTTGGGGACAGACACTGCGTTTTTCTTTTTTTTCTTTTTGGAGAAGTGGACTATCTCTCTCCTGGAATTCCTTATTGTATTCTATTTTTTTTAAAACCCTTTCTGCTTTACTCTGTCGACCGGAGCAGATTCGGATACACCGTGATGGTGTGGGGCTATTAGAACTAACCACAAAGTGTACGCCATCATTTGGAAACTGCTTGTTGGTAAGTTAAATGCAATTGTTTCTTTGGCCAAAGTTGGACCATGCTGCCCCCCGTGGATCTGTTTAAACCCACGATTCGTTTTTGTCACTGACATTTTCATGTTCTGTGCGCGCACACGATCCTCCTGACTATCTACCACCTTTAATAAACGGAATCCCAACACGCAGCGCTTAAATGCGCATTTTTGGATAGAACGCATTTGTCCCGCTGTTACGCGTAAATCCCAGAGGCTCCTTTTTTTATTTTATTTTTTTATCTTTAGAGCTTCCTCTGTTGTGTGGAGCTGTTCACGGCTGCAGTACGGCAGTAGAAGTGGACCGCTGAAAGTCTTCTTCTGTATCCTTCATTCAAAACGTAACTATCCGAGCGGATTAGTCCGTCAGCGCACACCAACTGTTCTTTTTACGCATTCTTCTTCTCTCTCTTTTCCCCTCCTCCTTCTCGACGTTAATTGTGTAACACTGTGCGCATTTGCACATCTCTCCGGTGCGTCAGCATGCGTGCGTGTTTTGTGTACGTGCGCCTGTGAAAGTAAGAGAGCACGATCGTGTGTTGGTGGAGGGGGGGAAATAACGTGTGCCAGAGTGAGGAGGGATGGGAGTAGAACCCAGCCGTAGTTATATTTCACATTATTTCTGCTGAGTGGTTGCTTGGCAAGTCAGCTCTCTCTGTGCTTCTCCTCCTTTTGCCTGCTTCCCTCCTCTGGGTGGATGGATGATGGTTTATGGTTGTCCAGATGAATGTCTGAAGCTCCAGTCTGGCTCTGACCAGAGTGGAGCTGGTCGTGGTGGTTTGGCTTTTACCCACTGAACATATTTGAGAATCAGGAAAGTGATACTGATGTAAAAGTTAGAACAGATGCTGGCGTAAAAAAAGAAATGCATAAAATCCATACTCCCTCATCACTCCCTACACATGAGTGACAGAAGGCTCTGTAGCCTTACAAGCTGTATGTCACCATTTTTTTCCCATCAAGTAACAACTGCTGCAGCCATGCTTTTTTTTCTTTTTCTTTTTCTTTTTTTGCAAAACCATAGCACGCCATAGCCCGCAGGCAGTGAAATCCTTACTTCCAGACAGCTCCTCAGTCTTGCAAAGGCATTTTCTAATTCTGTTAACAGCATCATTGCTTGCTCCAAAACCTCCTTGCATCATGATTTGTTCATAATCTTTCCCCTTCAGTTTCTCCTAAACGCTCTGGCACATGTCTTCCTTTGCCTTGTGGTATTATTTTATTATTATTATTTTTAAATCCCGACATATCGGGTTAATCTTGACCACGAGCGCAACCGGTAGCACATGAATTAATAGGTAAGTGGCAGCAGCCACTTAACAGAAGCCCTGCAGCTACATATTGAGCTGAGTCAAGTGCTTTCACACCGAAATTGATTTAGACGGAGATTATGTCATCCAGCGTTAGCACTTTTTTCTCCTTTTTTAAAAAAAATGCTGGTCAAGTTTACCCAGCAGCACTGAACTCCTCTTCTGACGAATCAAGTGTAGCTTTAAAGGATATGGTAATGAAGTGATTGAAGATGTTGTTTTCATTACTTGGAATCCTTCATCAGGGCTGAATTACCAGGTCAACCGATTCAAGGTGCACAGACAACAGCGAACATGAGTTTTTCAGTACAAATAATTGGATTTACATCCCACTGATTCATAAAAATGAACCTTTAACATGTTTAATTATCTTATCTAACATTTTTAACCCTTATCCTGCAAGTACCACCCATCTAGCAATAAAACGAGGTAAAACGAGCCCCAACATGCATTTTGAAATGCCACCTGATCCCATTTAGCTTCCCCTTCTCTCTCTGCTCGACAGGAGAATCTGAAACCATTACAACTTTTTCCCCCCTCCCCTTCCCGTCTTGATTGATACTTTTAATTTTCAAGGAGCTGTCACCGAGGCCTATTGGCCTTGGCTTTGCAATCAAGAGGCAGACAGTCAAAGGCTTTCAAATGAAAGAGTTCATTAATGCGGTGGGAAATAAGAGTTGTCTCACTGTAGAGTATTGGCTCTGTGGTAAGACTGATTGGAGCAATTGATGAGGATTTGTGAGCAGGAATGCTGGTGTGGAAGCTGAGAGTGGGCCACCTCAATCATGGCTGCTAAATGACATTAATAGGACTCAAGGGGAAATGGAAATACTGAGAGGCGATCCAGCTTGCGTATTTATGCCCGCGTGCGACTGCGCGCATACGTTCAAATATCACAGCTGGAGCTCGAACAACCTTCCATTCCTGCTAAAGTTATTAGCTGCTGTGGAATCCAAGAAGATGTGGGCTACATGCATAACAGATGAGCCCTCGGTTAAATCTTTCTCAAAATCCAATTCCCCTCGAGATGAGATTCCTCTTTCCCCGCGCCTTGTTCCATTTTCCGTCGCAATCATTGGGCATCGATCTGATTCAGAGCTATTTATTTTTGTTGCTGCCGTCACGTCGTGAATTGACAAGTATGGTAGATCAGGTAGATAACAGAGTGTCTGGGCATGGTGCTTCGCCCATTTCAAGAAGAATCATGACTTGTGACTACAAGAGAAAATCTGCCTTTGAAGCAGTTAGATGTGGCTAATTTGGTTTGTGAACTTGAGGGACAGTAAAAACTGGTAGTATCTACTTTACATATAAAGGCCTTAAAGTATCTCTATATAATGTAATAACTCTATATGATGTCTCCTCTTTCCATAATGGAAATTATTTGGAGATACTTGATTTCCTTGTTTGGAAATTTTTTCTGAAACCATGGAGCTTTTTGCAGATTAATTCAACTAATGTGCTTAGAAAGAAATCAGCCACGAGAGCTAGTATCTGTAATTTTATTGCAGTATCGAGGCCAAATATATTGGTTTCATGCACAACGGCTTGATTAATATGTTAGTTCATTAGTATATTCGTTAAACAGAGATAAAATTAGAGCATGCAGTGACAGTCACCGGTTCTCAGCGATGAAGGTTTGCAGTGCGAATGAGGTCATAGCAGCTTGGAGATGGACTGCGGCATCATCAGAACTCCCATTGACCTTATATTGTCTTTTTAGACCTTTTATACCCCAAATAGTTGTGATTTTGACTGTGTCTGTGCTTGATAAATACAGTCACTGGAAGCCTTAAGATTTGTTCATTGCTCGGTTCTACTTGTGGGTGGGCTTCAATCAAATAAACATCTTCCTTAGAATAACAGCAGAGTGACTGGTTGAGAAAAAAACTTCTTTTTAACATGTTTTACTAATTTTGTAAATGGGAAGTTCATTAAAGGGGGCATATTATCGGTTTCCTTAACTTCTGTAATCTCAGCCAGAGGATCAGATTTCCAACTGCTCTAAATGCTCATTTTAAGACAGTTTTTAATACTCTTGGCTCTGTATGATGTCAGAGAGAGTGCATCTACCTAATACACTAATCTCAGGCGCACAATTTGGGCTGTTTAAACCCTAGAGACCGTTTTTGCACTGGTGGATGGCATTGCGCACCGAAAGTGGTGTTACATCTGGTGGTGAAGTCGAGCTAAGATGTCGTTTTAGATCATAGGTGTCAAACTCTGGCCCGCGGGCCAAATTTGGTCCGCAGCCTAATTACATTTGGCCCGCGAAGCCATACCAAATTACTATCAGAGCTGGCCTACTGGTATTATACAGCTAATATATATATTGTTTAGTATTAAGCTTTGCTTGTTCGATATTCAGTTTTTCAGCAAAACGTGTTTGAGTCCATAAGAAAAGATTCATTCTTATATCTGGAGGAATAAATATGTTTCAATAAATATTAACGTTAGCCCGCGACTTTGTTTCAGTTTTGAATTTTGGCCCACTGTGTATTTGAGTTTGACACCCCTGTTTTAGATGCTCTTACGTAGATTCAACCTTTGTAACATCATGTGTATAGTTGTGTCAGTTGTTACCGCCACTGCAATGATGTATCAGCGCAGAATCTTAAATTCAACTCAAAAGGAGACTTTCTGGCGAAAACCTCCACAACAAAAAAACCTCTTCAATTTCTTTTCTTCCAGTTTTGATGTCTTCTACTCTTGTACTTGGTGACTGACACCTATCATTTGGCAGAATACTGCAGTGAGCACGTGCTCAGCGCCACTATAAATGGCAGCATGGCTGTGCAACCACCATTAAAATGGTCCCTATAAGTGGTGAGGAGTGGGAGCTACAAAGGCCTGCTATAGACAGTTAGAACTGAGGGGCGGCATCAAGGCCCAGTATTAGAGAAAGATCTAATACTTTTAAATGTTATTCATGCAGACCTGCTTGAGTGCAACCCAAGAATGAAAAATAATGAGCTGGAAATGAGGATGACAGGTTTTGATGGGTTCCAGCTTATTATGTAGTGATGTAGTTTGGTGCCCTTGGTTTGGATCATAATAGTTGATGCTGGAAAATCAGTGAGCAGAATTTCTTGGTTTTATACTTGAAATCTGCAAATCCAAATCTTTTGATTTGTGAAATTTTACAGAGTAACTGTTTACTACTTACTGTAATTTAAAAAAACCCAAAAACACTGTCCTACGACATAATATTTGTCATCACCTGGCTGGTGGATCGCAGTTCTGCTACATCTGTTCTAGAGCACAGCAGTCGATGGTTGGCATCATTTTATACGGTTGAGTAACCGTCATCATGTAGGTTACGCGAGGCCAGATCAAAGAGTTTGACAGAAGTAGTGTGCAGTGCTCTCGTTTTTGTCTCCAAATAGTTTTCATGCAAAGAAAATCACCCTTTGAGTCCACAGTCGCATGAGGATGGCAGACCAGGCTGTATGGAAAAATAAATGGTCTTCAGAATTGGGTCCCGCATTCACTTCATGGCAGTTGAGCCCTGGGCGCGCCCTTTCCTGCTGTTACTCAGCAGAGAGGTGTCATAAACAATGGACTTGCTTGCAAATCATTTTCATGGCCACCCATTTTTTTCTTTTTTAGACCTTTATCTGAATGCCTTCATGTGTGGATGTGAATTGAGCTGAGTGTCTGCCTCTGCCATGCTAGCTTTATTTACTTTCTGCATTTCGAACAGAAAAATGCCTCAATAAAAGGATGGTAATGGCATCATCTCTAGCTGTCTCTTTGCATTGCTCTTAAAAAAAATCCCACACATATACACATGAGGCTGTCCTGCATTTGTGTGCTTCTATCAATGGTGGTGGGGGCGGAATCAAAGAATAAAGCTGACCCGAATCAAATGAAATCTGAAAGTGTTTATTTCCCCATTTGTTACAGCAGAAAATAAAAGAACTTGGGGTCAGCCACAGTGTAGCATGCCCCCGAGCTAAAATGTTGTGCTGGTCAATTGTTACATGGGTAAAATGGAAAGAAGGCAGCGAAATAGTCGTGTTGCACTTTCTCTGATGAAACAGCCATCCGAGGCGTGATCAGTTACCTCAATATACGGTATTTTTCTTTGCTAGAGGCAACTGACGTCGAAAATGAATGTTTTTCCCCCCACTTTTTAATCAGCACTAGAATGAGAAGCCTATTGCTATAAGCAAGAGAACAGAATTATCATTTTCATCCTTTCTTTTCAGCCCCACTGTCATCGCGCCATGTCTGGAGGTGATCCTCTGAGACCCATCCAGCCTAGAAAGATGAAGTTGATGTGTTTTAGATAGCTTTTAGAGAGATGTGGATAGAGGATGGAAATTGCATGCCAAGGGAAGCAAAATGAGCAATTTTTCCTCCCATTTCCCTTCGTCTCTTCATAGGATCTGTGCTTACTCATTCATGAAGGCTTTGTTGTGACACTCCATACATTGGTGTGGCGATAAAAACAAAAAAGTCGTACAGGATGCCAGTTGGGAGGAGAAAAAAAGTAAGCCAGGCTGCATTATTTTGCAGGATAAATGCATACCAGAAGAGAAATGGCTCTTTAATGTTATCAAAACACTATCACAACTAGCAATCTGTATTCACATTTTGACCTGCACTCTAAGTGGCTGGTGTCGAGATATTCAGAGCATTTTTACAAACCAATTTAGGACGGTCTCAGCAACAGCAGCAACGAAAGAAAATACTCATGCTATAATATACAGCAGCTACTCGAGTGGGAGCCGTGGCCTATTTGCATACTCCGTGTAAATGCACACATGGCTACCCCTCGGTAGGAACGCTGAGAGTGTTTGCGCCAAATTCTCCCCTCTGAGCCAGGCGGGAGCTTAAATAGAACAGCTACGTCTAGGGATTAACAGTGAGTGAAATCAAGGAGCGCTTCATTAGCAGTTCTTCATTAGCCACTTCACATGAGACCCGGGGCAACATTGTATTTACAGCTAATTTTAAACCGATATGTCAAGCTGAGGGCAACACGTGCGCGGTGAACTTTCTTCGGATCAATTCGGGTGTTTTTAGCTTTGTGTTGAGGTTATTCATTTTTAAGTGTAAAATTCCAGCGCTACAATGTTGTTACATTAAACATCATGATGTGATATTACACCTGCCGCTGAGCTCACAACATGGCATTCATACTATTAATTAAACCACTGAGTGTTTGTTATATAAAAGTAATTAAAGGATCGGGTTAAACTGGGTCAAACCCACTGGAGCTGAGTTCCTGACATGCCAGAGATCAGCTCTGTTTCCTTCATTATTTTACCATTACAAAGCCACTCGTACCACAACAAACAAATACAGAATGTCACCCGATTTTTGGGGGGATTTCTTTTTTAAAACACCTCTAGTTACTCAGATGTGTGTGACTATCAATCCAGTGCTGTGCAAACGTCTTCATTTCTTTGTATTTTGCTAGGAAAATAGGAATCAGTGTTACTGTGTTGAGGCAAAAACACAGTTTTTGTAATTGTAATGAGCTTGAACGTCAATATTTGGTATGACCACCTTTATTCCATAACACAGGTTGAACTGAAAGAAGCTTTCTTGTCATTTCTTTAAGTAGTCTTCAGGAATAGTTTTTGGGTTTCAGTCCAGTTCTTGTGTAATTTGCAATACCTCAACCTGTCCCGTTTCCCATGTTTCAGAAATGCTTTTGAATTTTCATAAGGACCCATGTACTGTGAGCAGTAAATGGATCAACTGAAGGGCTAGATGCACATCCTTGGTCCTGTCTCAGGTCTTTGCTGGATTTTGTCCTGACGCTGTCAATCCGTGTTATCGTCTTTTGCATCGTTCATAGATTCAACTAAAGTAAATGGGAACATGTGTTTTTGCAACAGGCAACTAATAACAAAGTGCATAAAGATGATATTTAAATTTAATTCTGTGCTAAGTTGTCTGTCATGTGTAGACATATCAATGATTCATTGAGTTAAGTGTCTGTTTTATGCTTGAATGAATCATAGATCTAGGTTAAGTGGCTTAACAAACAACAAACATTCCTCTGAAAATGATCAGGCACAAAGACTGAGCTGAAAGTGAGTAGAAAAGCAGCTAATGGCCAAAGAAAAACTTTGAAAGACCTTCAGAAAGCCTGGAAAACCATTTTTAAGACCACCAAAAAAGACAAGACAGTTTGGCTTCTTGGAAGCAAAATATAAAGAAATCGGGGATGACTCAAGACTCTCGTACGTTACTGTACTTCAGATTGATTATTTAAATCATCGGACTTTGTGTTGGGATCTTACAGAATTTTATCTGTCTCGATGATGTTCTGCACAGCAAACAACTGAGCTGTTAGAAATTCATGTTTTCAGTGAAAACACTGGGAACAAAGCAGTCATGCTGACGACGAATCCTGCACCAGCAGGGCTGTTTTTTTTCTCCTTCCTTTTTTTCTGGTATATTAAGTGGGTTATTACAGGGAGTTTTCCTGTTATGCTGCTTAAATGCAATATTTGCAGTACTTTCATTACTGCGAGCACAGAACTCATCTAATCACTGAAGTGAATAAAAAAATAAAGCTACAGAAAATCTGTCTAATAATGAAAACACAATTAATTACACTGAACCCATAATTTGCTGCACTGATTCTTTGTTGGGTCAGTGCAAAGATTCATTTTCTTCTACTTATGTATGACAGTATTATCAGTGTTTCCCAAACCATCAATTGTATGTAGATGTTAATTAAAAAATACGACAAAAAAAGCAAATCACGAAATATAAATGAGTAGAAATGATTGGTTTATGTAGGTTGGCCTTTTTCCTTAAAAGTAATTAAGAATACACTTACACTCAAGTAAAATATATTATCATCTGATAATTTGGCACGTCTGACTCTGAGATTTTAACGCCGTGGAATTTTTCTTTGTAACTTGTAAATTGGTGTTTAGAGACTGTGTCTGAAACGGCGTCTTTGTTATTCTGGACAATGCACATCCACAGAACACAATGTGTGTAATTTTTAGTGGACCTACTTTCTTTTAAAGAATTAGCCCCCACTTTCACTGTGTGCAGTGGGTCCTTGAGCATCAAGCCCACTAGACTAGGGTTCCCCTTTCTCACAAATCCCAATGTAACCCCTGCTGAAAGGGTAATTTCACACACAGCCAGAGTTAATGTTGAGTCAAAAACTGCAGTGCGCGTGCGTGCATGCGTGTGTGTGTGTGTGTGTGTGTGTGTGTGTGTGTGTGTGTGTCTTACACATACAGGTAAGAAGATGAAACTCAATCCATGAAATCCAGGTTTAGTATTATTTGAGGCTGAAGGCTTATCACATGGCTTACAGTATAAAGTGCTTTGTAACAAATGAAAGAGTTATTCAACTCTATTGTAGCTTCTATTTTTTGGCCTCCATAGTGTTATGTGTCCAGGTTCTCAGTTTCCATTCTCATGAATACTTTCTTAACATTTTGCATGAATGTCCCCATGAAGCCAAGGATGAACTTAGCCACTGACCACTATTAAATGATAAGGTTATAGTAACCTCCCATATCGCACATTCATATGTAAATACTGACAAAATGTGTCACATACATCTGTGACAAGAGCTGTCCAGAGAATCTTCTTCTTGTTGTGTCCACAGTGTAACCTTAGAGTGTCACCAATCATAGTAGGGACAGTTTCTTTTGTTTTCCTACAACAAACTATTCATAGCCATATGAAGTTTGATGGCCAATCTCAGAATACCTCCACGTGAGTTATTACAGCGGGGAAAATAAGTATTTGACACATCAGCATTTTTATCAGTAAGGGGATTTCCAAGTGGACCATTGACACAACATTTCCACCAGATGTTGCCATCAAGCCAAATATTGACGTCATACAAACAAATCAGAACATATAAGTATACAAGTTAAACCACAATAAATAAAGTGAAATGACACAGGGAATAAGTATTGAATACATGGAGATAACAAGGGGCAAAATGACATAGAAAGCCAGGAGATCACCTGAAATCTGTCAGTATTGATAGAGAAATCCTGTCCCCTATCAGTACTAATTGATATCAGCTGCTTTAGTCCTAATTGATGGCCTATAAAGGCTCCTCATTACCCAGAAGGCACACAGGAAAGACTTCATGATGGGTAAAGGCAAAGAACTCTCTCAAGATCTTCGTAATCTTATCGTTGAAAAGCATTTTGATGGGAATGGTTATAGGTGCATTTCCAGAATGCTGAATGTTCCTGTGAGCACTGTGGGGGCCATTATCCGGAAATGGAAAGTGCATCAGTTCACCATAAACCTGCCACGATCAGGTGCTCCACGCAAGATCCCTGTCCGAGGAGTCCAAAGAATAATCAGGAGGGTTCTCCAAGAGCCAAGAACCACTCGGACAGAACTTCAGGAAGACCTTGCATCAGCAGGTACTGTTGTTTCAAAGAAAACTATAAGCAATGCACTGAACCGCCATGGCATCCATGCACGCTCACCACGCAAGACTCCATTGCTGAACAAAAAGCATGTCAAGGCTCGGTTAAAATTTGCGCAACAGCATTTGGAGAAGCCTGTGGATTATTGGACGACTATAGTATGGTCAGATGAAAGCAAAATTGAACTTTTTGGCAGTCATTCTACACACCATGTTTGGAGAAGAAATGGCACTGCTCACCACCCCAAGAACACCATACCAACAGTCAAGTTTGGGGGTGGAAGCATCATGGTTTGGGGCTGCTTTTCAGCAAGGGGTACTGGCAGACTTCATATTATTGAAGGCAGGATGAATGGAGAGATGTACCGGGACATTCTGGATAAAAATCTGCTGCCATCTACCAGGAAGCTAAAAATGAAAAGAGGGTGGACATTTCAGCAAGACAATGATCCCAAACACAAGGCCAAGGTAACAATGAAGTGGTTTCAAAGAAAGAAAATCAAGTTGCTTGAATGGCCCAGTCAATCACCTGACCTAAATCCCATAGAAAATCTATGGAGAGAACTGAAGATTAAAGTTCATAAAAGAGGCCCAAGGAACCTTCAAGATTTAAAGACCGTTTGTGTGGAAGAATGGGCCAGAATCACTCCTGAGCAATGCAGACGACTGGTCTATCCATACAAGAGGCGTCTAGAAGCTGTAATCACCAACAAAGGCTTTTCTACAAAGTATTGAATAAAGTGTGTTCAATACTTATTCCCTGTGTCATTTCACTTTATTTATTATGGTTTAACTTGTATACTTATATGTTCTGATTTGATTGTATGACTTCAATATTTGGCTTGATGGCAACATCTGGTGGAAATGTTGTGTCAATAGTCCACTTGGAAATCCCCTTACTGATAAAAATGCTGATGTGTCAAATACTTATTTTCCCCGCTGTATATACAGTGAGACTTATTGTATTTTTAAAATATTGTGCTTCTTGGTTTTGGTTGGATGTTTTGAGGGGTTTTTTCTTAACCAGTGAAAGAATTCTGCAATCTTCCAGGGTCTTTCAGGTCTTTTGGTCCTGCCTTATTTCTATGAATGCAACAGATGGTTGCATCGCTTTTTACCTCATACTGATTGCTCAAGGGAACATCTAACAGTTCAACACTTGAAACGAACTCCACATCCAGGCCTCACCGGGAGATGAAACTCGTCAGTCAGTTGTTCAGTTAATTTTGAGCTTCTCAAAACAGTGGACTGTGTATGGTGCCAATTCCTAGTCAATGCTATAGTTTTGTTAAACCTCTTGAATGAAAGTTTGAAGTCTTTACTGAAATTGCGTATTGAATGCACGATTTTAAAATTCACTGTGACGGGCCCTAGAGGTAACATTAAAAAAGGGGGGAAAAAAACCCCATCGTTATCCAAAAACGTATGAATCTGATTGTATAAAACTGGCAGAATTCTGATTACCTTAATTTAAGGTAATGACCTTATCTCCTTAGAATGAAAATATTTTTATTGCACACAATATGTAGCACTTAATGAAAGTTAAAGTGCTAATTAAGTCAGTTGAAATGTTGTGAGGGGGGTTTCACTTTTTTAACTGAACAAAAGTTATAGAACTGTGATTAAACCAAGTCACACAGCATGCATAATAATTGGAAGTCCTGCCAAATGCCCTTCACTATTGGTGCTACAAAATTAATGGACAAGAACAACAAGTTTGATCCATCCATCTATTTGCTTCCGCTTATCCTTTTTCAGGGTCGGGGGGCGCTGGAGCCTTGGAGTGAGAGGCAGGGTACACCCTGGGCCGGACAGGTCGCCAGTCTGTCACAGGGCAACAAATAAAAACTGATTTGGGATTATTAAAAACAGACATTGTAACATGCTATATGTTACAATGTCTGTTTTTAAAATCTTTCTCAGCATTTTGTGACATTAATAAAATATGTGTTAGTATTGACCACTTTGCATGAAATAGCAATCGTACTATCCTCAGTTTGATTGCTATGCAAATATTACACATTTTCATGACACAATAACATACCTCCAATACATGTAGTACTTTCTGGCAAAAGATGAGCCAAGCGAAGCTGCAATGTTGCACAGCTCAGCACTTTCTCCTCTAATGTTGATGTCAGCAAGGCTTAAATAATAGTTGGTGCAAGGAAGGTATACTAAGCTAATTTTCAAGTTACCTCTTATGATTTTCTCAGTGTTCTTGCATGTACTACTGTATTATGTGAGGTCTGAAATTTAAAAACAATCATTAATTGGTATTTACAATTAAACCCAATCCAGTTGTAGCTGTGGCTGGGCAGCATCATCTATATATCTGAACAAAACAATTGCAGTAATAATCTGGTCCCCAGGTTGGCTAATGATAGTCATAATTTTATGCTGCAAAGGCATCTGTTGCATTAAAGCTGTTTGGGGGGGGGTGGATTACTGGAGCCAGAGCTGTGCTCTTTTTCCCGAATCCTGGACAAGACCCACAGAGACCAGCTCTCAACAGGGTTCTTGATTTATGGGCCACTTTGCAAGAAGGGCCTGGGGACGCAGCACTCCTTGTCCTCCGATATTGAATCTCGGCTGCCTAGCATGGAGATGTGGGTCGTCTGTTATGGTGTGAAAGCTTATTTGCATTGTGCCGCTCAGCTCTCAGTGGTAGCTACAGCATGTCTGCTCGCCTTAGCTCTTAAGTTTATTTTTGCTCTCGGGGCTGTTTGTTTCAGATGCGAGAGGGACATTTTTAGAGAAAGGTGCACTCAAGACAAATTGCTTTCACGTTTGGGTTTGTGTGGTTATGTATGATACGAACATATATGAAAATAAACATTTGCTGAGCACCAGTCCCCTAAGGTGTCTGCATTGCTATACATTTAACCATTAAAGCAGACATACTGTATACTGACTATTCTAATCAAATAATTTCAAAGCCACGTGCGGTGTATCTTCACATCAATTATTATCCTTTGCACGGTGCATCCGTCAACGATGAAAGTCAAAGTACTTTCAAGCAGTACACAGCCTCTATACACAGTCAGATCAATTGGCTGTACAATTTGAAACACATTCTTTGCTAGAAGAAAGACTTTGATTATTTGTTCAAAGGCTTTGTTTTGTTTTCTTGCTGTTGGCTGGATTGTGCTCTGCTTTTGGCTCAAGTTGATTCTTCCGACTGACTGATTTGATTTAAAAAAGCTGAAAGATAAATGTTTAGCAGCCTTAATGATTATAGTTGCTGTAGGGTAGGCATTTATTAACTTGTGTTAATAGTCTGACAATCCTCTTTCATTCCCCTTTAAATAAGCCTATGGTTCTGCTGCTTAGACGAGACAATTCCACTGAAGTGATTTGGCAAACTACAGAATCTGCCGAGGCATTAGTTGCCATTTTAGTTCTTCTTTTTTACATATGTATTGGTTAAGAACACTTACGTTAGGCATCTCATTGATTGCTATTAATATTTCTCTTTAATCTGTAAAACTCTGCTCCAAAGATGTGCTGTAGTAGAACTATGTAGTGGCATCGTTTTCATGATGTAAAATGTGCAGTACGTTTTCTTTTTTTCCTTTTAGCTTAAAGTCAGGGCAGCTTTAAGAACTAAGACTTTGATGCTTTCCAATGAATAGCATTAACATACTGTAGAGTTAGCTAGAGACTCATCGGTTCAGCAGCAGATCAGTCTCAGTGTCACAGATTTAAATTTAGGTGCTGAGTAAAAATGTGTGTTCAAGGTTGTGTGTGAGGGAGATAAAGAAGAAGCGTTTCAGCCTGCGAATATCTAATCGCTGCTATGGGAAGTTTCCACCTAAGCTTGAGGAATTTTCATGTTATTTAGCATTTCTCTGAAGTACACGTGTTTCTATAGTTAGACATGGCTAAAGTTAAACTTCAGATAACCCCGCAGCATAAGGTTTTCGCGGGTTGTTCGGAAGAAGCGACTGTCGCAAGCTGCCCTTTGAGGCGAATCTCAAATTTATAACTGGATTTTATTACACGTAATTCTGGCAACGAGCTAATCCAAGTCAATTGAAAGAGAGAATCTCACATAGCTGCTCTGAGGCTGGACTCACTTGTATGTTCTAGGCTTCGCTGCTCTCGTTTCTCATTCAATTTGAAAGGCAGTTTGTCAAGCATTGCCAGACTGAATTGCGGATCCGTTGCTTTGCTGTGCACTCTTTGTGATGAGGTGGCTAATGTTCCTTATCATGACATCAAAATGGAGAAGCTGAGAAGTGAATAATTACCTTGTTTTATATGAAGCTACCCAAACTCATGCTAGCTTGAGTAGCTGCATATATAAAACTATTGAAGCTAGCATGGATAGTTTTATATTTTAACTGAAGGTCCTTCAGCTTCTTTCGTGGCTCGGTTGTGAAGCCTTATCAAGTGATGAGTACAAGTTATTTGGTTGTTGCTCATTACTTTGTAGTTGGTAATTGTTTGCAGGGCTGTCAAAAGACTTGAATTTGAACTTGATATCTCTATCAGTGAAAATCCTCAGTAAAATAGGCTGCCACTGTTTGTCTCTAGTTGCTGGAATTTGAATGAAAAGAACTGGATTAGTAGGAAAACAATGGATTTTGAACGAAAACAACAGAATTAGAATGACAACAACGGAATTTGAATGAAAACACAGGAATTTGAAGAAGAACAACCGAATTTGAATGAGAAAAACAGAATTAGAATGAGAACAACGGAATTTGAATGAAAAGAACTCGATTAGAAGGAAAACAACGGCTTTTGAACAAAAACAACAGAATTAGAATGACAACAACGGATTTTGAACTAAATTAACAGAATTAGACTGAAAATAACAAAATTTGAATGAAAAACCAGGATTAGAATGACAAGAATGGAATTTGAATGAAAACAACGGCTTTTGAACAAAAACAACAGAATTAGAATGACAACAACGGATTTTGAACTAAATTAACAGAATTAGAATGAAAATAACAAAATTTGAATGAAAAACCAGGATTAGAATGACAAGAATGGAATTTGAATGAAAACAACGGCTTTTGAATGAAAACAACGGAATTAGAATGACAAGAACGGAATTTGAATGAAAACACAGGAATTTGAAGAAGAACAACTGAATTTGAATGAAAAAACAGGATTAGAATGACAACAACGGAATTTGAATGAAAAGAACTCGATTAGAAGGAAAACAACGGCTTTTGAACAAAAACAACAGAATTAGAATGAAAAGAACGGAATTAGAATGAAAACACCAGAATTTGAATGAAACACAGAAATTTGAAGAAGAACAACTGAATTTGAATGAACACAACTGATTTAGAATGAAAAGAACTTAACTAGAATGAAAACAACAAAATTTCAATGAAAAAACAGGATTAGAATGAAGAGAATGGAATTTGAATGAGAACAACAGAATTAGAATGACAAGAACGGAATTTGAACTAAATTAACAGAATTAGAATGAAAATAACAACATTTGAATGAAAAAACAGGATTAGAATGGAGAGAACAGAATTTGAATGACAAGAACGGAATTTGAATGAAAAGAACTGGATTAGTAGGAAAACAACGGCTTTCGAATGAAAACAACAGAATTAGAATGAAACACAGAAATTTGAATGGAAACAACATAATTAGAATGAACACAACTGATTTAGAATGAAAAGAACGGAATTTGAATGAAAACACTGGAAGTTGAAAGAAAACACCGGAAGTTGAAAGAAATCAACAAAATTTGAATGAAAACAACAGAATTAGAATGACAACAACGGATTTTGAACTAAATTAACAGAATTAGAATGAAAATGACAAAATTTGAATGAAAAAACAGGATTAGAATGGAGAGAACAGAATTTGAATGACAAGAACGGAATTTGAATGAAAGCACCGAAAACACTCTAGTCGATTTTTTCAGACTTTAAAATAAGCATAACCAATTCTAGACAAAACTATTGTGCTATCCTGTTAAATTAACACTGTCTATTAACATCACAGATGGGCAGGACTAATTTTCTTGCTGCCTAGCTCTCACATTCATATTACGGTTTAATTTTTAGCCTTAGCCGCTAGGAGCTAAGTTGATGATAACAAATGGCTAAAGTGGCTTTTGGAAAGTAGTTTCAGTTGCTCCCTTATTTCCCAAGGGGTCGTCACGTGTTTGGTTTGACGCAGACGTTACACCGGATACCCTTTCAGCCTGGTTCTGCTGGAGGTAAAAAGAAGTTTTTTTTCTTCCCACTGTCACCAAGTGCTTGCTCATAGGAGGGTTGTCTGATTGTTGGGGTTTTCTTTGTATTGTTATAGAATCTTTTTCTTGCAATATAAAGTGCCTTGAGGTGACTATTACTGTGACTTGGCTCTATATAAATAAAATTGAATTGAATTGGCTGTGACCCTGCCTCTCTGTAGCAGTACTGTATGAAGTTATGTGTAAGTTGGAGGAGGTGAAGATGACACTGTTTGTGCTGATACTAGTCCAGCTGTAACATTTGCTTTTGATTAATATCACAGGATAAGTTTGATAAGTTCTAGCTGGTCGTGCCAAGTTCTAGTTTAAATAACCCTCTCACATACACTGTTCTATATCAATCAGCGGTATCCTTCCCACTTATAGTCACTCACCTCAGAGTTGGGTGAACTTAGGAGCAGCCCACTTCATGTTGCCAGTTGTCGTTACAAGTGACTTGATTTAATTGCCATTCCATGGTCTGTCACCGCATCCTTCTCTTCCTGGGGGGATGCTCATTAAGAATAAAGAATGAGCCAGATGCTAACTGGCAATTGTTCTAATAGTATAAAGGGGGCACTTTACCTTAAGCAATGTACCGCGGTAACATCTGGGAGTCCCTACAGCACGTTTACAAGAAAAGTCTGCTTTGAGGGTGGTAGTCTTGTTTCAAAGAGTGCTTAATGATCTGCAATGTAGCAAAAGAGAAGCATCATCAGTATTAATTTACCAGTCTGTGAATCATCACTGTAATATTTTGTTATAAATCAATATCCATCAGAGTTCATTTAAAACTTTTAGACAGCTTGAAAAGCAGCAACAAACAACTCTTTGACAGTCTGGACAGGTGTCTCTGTTTTGATAAATCAACATCTATTAACGCTGTAAAATTTAGTGGTGAGATGTTGTATAGAGAGTTATTGAGATAACTCAGTTAGACTGATGTTAATTACTTTCATAAACTAGGGATATTCTAAATATAAAGCCAGTGTTACCTGCCATTAACATCTCTGTTTACTGCTTGGCACCATCTCATGACGCCTCTCATGGTCGCCTTCCAAGAACCCTCAACCTCTCCTCTGCTTTCACGTCTTCTTCTCGGTAGCTCCCGAAGGATCTCGCTTTAGCCTTGCCCTGGAATATCCAAAGAGAGTTTCATTCATTTAATGTCATAGTTATTTCCTTGACAGCCAGGCGGGATAAAGAATCTAGTTAGCAGTCAGCTCAGGGACTGGGACTAAGACTTGGACATGACTGCAAAGACAGTTTGTATGTGTGCCTGTGTGTGTATGTTTGTGTGTGTCCTTAGATTCCCTTGCAACTGTTTTTCTACCTGATGGTTCACTAAAAACTCCTAAGACCAAAAACTGTATAGTGCATCAGTCACATTTGACCCATTTTGCAACCACAGCTATCCCCATCTTATACCCTTTAGATGGAATGCAGTTTTAAGGCACTTGAACTTTTCTGACCTAGAAGCTACATATACTGTCTATGCTAGGACCCTACTCATGCAGGCCTATAATCTGATCAGTGAACCTCTTGAACCTCTTGGCAACCACCAGTGGCTAGGAACAAATATGTGATATGTAAGAAATTGACAAGGGGTTGCTGGAGATTGAAAGCGCAAAATTGATTGCAACAAGCAATGACACTGTTAAAAGTACAATGCAAACTGTAAATATGGACTATAGTATTTGCCTTCAAAATAATTGTTGCACCTCTTGATATTTGAAGCTGTAAGGCAAAACCTTTAATTTGAAGGTGAACATTTTGCTGTTTGCGTTGCATTTTTGCAGGTTTCCCTACAGCTCAAGGATTAATAGTGATTGTTTGCTGACAAGTCAGTGTCTTCCACGTAAACTATGGATGACCACTGCAATTTGCTAGCAATCAAAGCAATCACAATGAAGATTTTGTGTATTTCCTGACCAATCACCAGTTGGTCGGGGAATGCAATACTTATAAAATGCTTATTGCTCTGTGGCAAAATCATGAGGTTGAAAAAGTGATAATTACAATGTGTTCCAGGAATCATAAAAGCAAATTATTCCCATCCTCAGTAATATTTCTGTAAATGTAGTCTGTCGTTTTCTACTTTAACATGCAGGCAGTAGTTCTCACGTTTTTTTGGAGTCATTTTGATATAATTTTAAGCAAAATGATGTTCCTAAAATTGTCAAAGGGGTGTTGAAACAACATGTGAACAATCCTGTAGCGAGTTAAACATTTGCATAAAATGTATTAATACTTCAATGAATCGTGCAGAGAGGTGAAATGAATGAATATGTGACAGACTTGTCCAAAATCTCTTGGGGATTGGGTATGTGCCAAGCTCTTTAAATAGGTTGCTGTGGTTTTGTCTGACTCAATGACCTCAGCATTTTTAAAATTCTCACAGCATGGCACCCTCATGAAAATAAAATGAGTTTGGCATCATATTGTAGCTAGATGGTTAACTAATAAAAAATTCCCATTTCCCAAAGCACATAGCCAGTAGCCTCAATGTGTCACTTAGCATCCATTCAAATATGCAGTTTTAAAACTGCTTTATTCTTACCACAAATGGCAGCTAATGAAAACCGTTGCATACATTTTTGCTACTCAACCACTTTTTGCTGCTTGTTATTTATTCACATGTGTGCCCTTGATCATTAAAAGCCATTTTTCTTCTGGTTCCTGCACCAAACAATGACGTTTATGGTATTAAACATGTGAATTTGAAAAACAACCGCTTCTTTCTCTTTCACTTCCTGGGTACGGTACATATCAGGAACATGGAGGCTTGCAAGGCAAGGTTATTAGATAATCTAAAATGGAAAAATTCAGTGAAGAGAGCACAGACTGTGGGTGGGAGATTGTGGGTGTGTGTGCGTCAGCCAAGGGTGTAAGGGCCTGAAAAGTGTTTTTCACAAATAGAAATGTTAATAACTCACCAAGCAGAGTAGATATCAATTTATCGAGTGGAGGTAGGGGACAGAGGGGTAACGGCTAGAGGCAGTGAGGCTGTATGTCCATAATGAGTAAGCACATGTTATGTTTGGGAATTTTTTTTCTTTTTGGCATTATGTGAATCAAATCACCCGTAGTGACCTTGGTAAGAACAAAGTTAAAATTAGATCCTGCATTTTTTTTTTTACCTTTAAACGATTGTATTATTTGTAAAAAATTTTGAGAACTACAAGAAGCCTCGGAGAGCACATCCTCTGCCAAGACCAGTGCCTTATTTTCTGCTTCTTTTGGCTTCTCCCCGTAGAGGTCACCAAAGCGGATCATCTGTCTCCATCTCACCCTATGTCTAGAGGTATTCCCCTTTTCCTCCTGCCTGGCAACTCCATGCTTAAAATCCTTTGACCAGTTTACAAATTTTGTCATTTTAAAAGAAAGAATGCACACCAAGTTATAACGAAGTATGTCTTTGCCTGTGGTCTAAATCTGCACCACATTTCATGACTTTCACTTTGGCAGTTTTAAATAAACTACCAGACAGACTTTCACTTTAAAATTGCCAGTCAGCATTCCTGTGAAAAAGAGTAATGATTGTATAATTTTGACACACATGGCCGTCAGACTGAGCCAAGGTTTGAATCCAGGATGAAACGCTCAGCAATGGATGAACAAACACAGACAAAGAGTCCAAGTTTTACACTTCAGTTCAATCAAAGCTCCAGCCCACAGATCTGAAATCTTTACCCAATAACCGGGACAAGAATTTATGTCATCCGAATTTGTCCGTAATTGCTTCTTCCTGTTAGTTCCCATTGGTTTCCCGGGTAACAGAGAAACGAACGTCATCAAGAAACATCAGATATGGCTGAGGAAGAAGGAAAGGGGACCCTCAATGTGAACTCCCAAAAGTGTGTGACAGAGCAAGAGAGATATAAAATTAGAGATCCGTATAAATCATCATCTCAAAGTCCATCTGGCGAGCTGTACTAAAGCGTTAAAGTCTCGGTCATAGATTTGCGAAACTGTTTGCGCGTGACTCTGAGATGCATTCCTTGGGGCTAACTCTGAACCCCGAGAGTGTTGAGAGAGTGCCCCATCTCTCTTCCTGAACCCTCCTCAAAAATAATTGAATTTTGGATGGATCCACTGAGAAGGAAGCACTGTCAGGGTAAAGACGAAAGTGGAGGCTTGAGGAAAAAAACAATCAAGGAATGAGAGGCAGGTGACAGCACCTTTTGGATGAGCTTCTCTTTAAAGGATGATACACTGTGAAATGTTTGACAGGACAAGCTTTCACAGGGGGATTTTTGAGGGAGGATTAAAAAAACCCCAAAAAACAATTTCATATTTTTCTTGGACATCTAGTATCCATTCATTTCTTGAAGGAGGATATCTCTTCTTTCCACTCTATTGTGTTTCTGATCATATTTCTGACAGTTCGACAGCTGCACTGAATCTTTCCCTTCTCAATGGCTCATAACCATGTGCCAAGAAGTAAGACGATAGCGACAATAATACATCGAAACGCGTTTCATGGTTACTGATAACAACTTGGGTGTTTGACCTCAATAAGCCCTTGAGTATGTGGCCATCTTCTTAAACATACTCCAGCAACATCAGACCCAGAGCATGAAAGTTAGACAACACAAGTCTAACTTAATTATATTTTTTCTTGGACTTGTCGGGTATGAGTGCAGTCAAACATTCCTGCTGGCTACAAGCCCTGTCTGCCACCAGCAATCAGATCACTTTCATTGGCTTTCATGCCAGTCTACTCAATACTCGAGTAATCAGTGCAATCAATTTTGAAACTATGGACTGCTTGAACTGTGGCAAATCTATGCTTTCTATTGGACAGACCGATAAAAAAGGAGTAACCACAGAGTGTTGTTATAATTAACCGATTATGCTGGGAGGAGGAAGATGATAGGATATTTAGGGTTAGAGAGATATCTTGTTAAACAAAAAAAGCAAGCTGTTCAAAGTCGACTGCAGCCATAAAATAAGCTTCAAACACCAACCTCAGTGAGAAATGATGGATTGCAAACACAAGAAAACCTGGCTGCCAGATGAATGCATCAGCTTGTATGCCGAATTAATATATTTTGTGCTTTTTGCATGACGTTTCACAATTGTTCACAAAACGCTCAAAAGTTTCACCTGATGCTCAAATATGCCCGAAGTGAACGGAATTCTGTTTTTCATGTTGGCACAAAATAGCAACCACTTACTCCGCAAACATTTTTTTTACAAGCTCAACTAAGGGCTGCCTTCTGCAGTTGAATTCAGGACAACCACACCCACGATTGATGGGATTGACAGCCACAGGCCCACATCATACAGTCAGGTCCATGTGTTTTTGGACAGTGGCACAGCATTTGTAATTATTCCTCTGTATAACATTACAGTGGAGTTGAAATCATTGATGTGATTGAAGTGCAGACCTTCAGCTTCAATTCAAGGGGTTTCAGCAGTAACCAGAAAATTGATTGACATGCAGTTTTATGGGCTTGGATTTTTATTTTTATTTTTTTAAACTGGCAATATGTGGTCCAACGAATGAAAACTAAAGTGGGTGATCACAAATTCTTTCCTTGGTTAAGAAAATCTTCTTCACCACATCAAAGTAAGTCAAGTTAAGGCAAATTCAGTGTCTGCAATCAAGAGATATCTTCATGAATGTAGCCACAAAGGGTTTACAACAAGGTGCAAACCATTGACTACACTCACGAACAAGAATGACAAATAAGAGTTTGCCAGAAAACATCTGAAAGAGCCTGCACAGCTGTGAAAAGTATACTTTGGAGAGACCAAGACTAATTTGTACCAGACAGATGGGCAGAGAAAAGTATAGAGAGAGCTCATAAATCATATCGCATCATCGGTTAAACATGGTGGAGACAATGTTACAGCATGGGCCTGTGAAACTGGATCACTAGTGTTTATTGATGATGTGAATGCTGATTGAAGTAGCAGGATATATTCTGAAGTCTACAGGGCTGTACTCTGGATGGATAATAAGCCAAAGCATAGTGCAAAAGCAACCAAAGAGTTTTTCAAGACAAAGAAATGGGACATTCTTCGATGTCCTTAATCTGAACCCAATAGAGCACGCTTACTCTGAAGACAAAACTGAAGGCAGAAAGTCACAAACGTGTACCAACTTACGGTGGCTGCATTAAAGGCCCCACAGAGCATCTCAAGGGAGGAAACACAGTATTTACTCCATGGCTTCTAGAGTTCAAGGAGTCACTCATTCCAGAGGGTTTAAGAAAAGTACCTTATATTCCTATATTTAAATTTATGTTAGTCTTCCTATTTTCAGGGGCTAATCAGTAACTGGACACACTGTGTATAAAAATGGATGTAATATCTAAATTTCTATTTTAATACTTTTGTTAAACCCCTGGAAATAGAGCTGAAATTCTGTGCTTTAATCACATCTTGATTTTCTGACTTAAAATTCACTGTGGTAGTATACAAAAGGAAAATTACAAAGGATCTGCCATTATCCTAAATGTATGGCCCAAACTGTTAGTACAGTGTGCACAAGGTTTTTTCACAATTCAAAAACTTTGACTTGGAACAACATAAGCAAAGTTTTATCAGCACTGTATGGAGGATTCCTTACAAAACACTGGTGTTGCATCTATGTTCAGCACTGGGAAGACTCACTGCATACACAGAGCCCACAGAACAGGACATCATTTGGTCCAGACTGAGTCTGTTTACCCTGCTGCTCTTCTGGCAGGAGATGCAAGAGTCTGCTGATGGCGGGGCAGCTTCTTCTCTCAGACTGTAAGACTTTTCAACACCCCTTGAAGTTCACCATCAATAAAGGCTCAAATGTCAATAATCCAAACTAACTTTGCTCTATATAGTCCACATCACACCCTAAAAAAATAAACTAGTTTTAAAATATATTTTAATGATAAAACACTGAATGCAGTGCTGAATTTATTTATTTAATTTTGGAGGATAAAGCTGGCATTGCATATTCTATTTTGTCTCTTCGCTTTTATCCATTTTTGTAATATCATACCACGATACCTTACTGTTGCATGTCTGTACACTTGGATCATATATTTCTCAAGTTCCTATGAAAAAATAGACCAGTATCTTCAACAACAGCTTTGTGAAACTTGAATTATGGAGCCAATTTCCTCCCACTACCTGATTCTTCTGTATATTTAAACCCATCATTTGTTCCTATTTTGGCAAAGCTATATTTACACCCCAAGAGAATAAGAGCATTACTGTATTTTCCTCATCAGTATAGTCAGTACCAACAAAATTAATTACAGCACATCACGAGTGCACTTTCTTAACCTTTTCAGTGGTGCTCTCTTTGATTTTTACAGTCTTGGATATCACTGTTAGCCGCAGGGACACAGAACAGAACTGGTGATTCAGTTACTTCCTCTGTGTTCAAACCAAAGAAAGGGGCCACAGGTTTTGTGCTAATGTTGCAGACTTGCACCCACCATGGAAAACTAATTAAAAAGATAAGATTTTTCTGTAGTGACGTGTAGCTTTTCTGAGGTGGCATTGGTTGCAGAAAGCAAGAGCCGATGACAATAAGCCTTTGACAAGAGGGAACGCAGCAATGTCGCCATATTTGGCTGCTGCCCAGTTTCGCATGCCTCCGAATTTCTCAAGAGTTATTGTGACTGTTCAGAGTTTCTCCAAAAAGGCTTTCTGATACAGCTTTTCAGGCTTCAATGTGAAGCATCTTTGTCCTGACTGAAATGCCATTTGAAGGACCCTTGTAGCCTATGGAGGAATTTTAGAACCAAGTGTATTGCTGAGGAATGTTTGTAGCTGCTGGCAAAGTCTGAATAAACACTATTAACTGCAGCGAACTTTGGGCCCATCTGTTTTATCTTAGATTAAATTGGCTTGAAGGTGTACTTTATCATCTCACTAATAAATTAAAGAATCCCTGTGTGTTCGTCAATCCATCATTTTCAGCATACTCCTGTGTATTGCAGGGGACCCGAGTAAGCGCAGAGATGGTTTGGGGCAGTTGTTGTCTTTAATGCAAAGATACATTTCTTTTCTTTATTAGGAAACAGACCTGTCTTGCATATTACATTAAAATATCCCATAATACATACATCATAATGACAGTTAATTGAGTGTTTAAGTTCATCATTCTAGCACACACATGGATTCAGGCAGGAATTCGTAATTGGAGTGTAATAGCTTTAAACCTACTGCGTTTGACTGGCATCGATTGAAATGCCATCTTATCCCCATTATCACCGCAATTAGTGTCACTACAAGCTACAATTTAAGGAGTTTTCAATATATTAAGCCAGATTCACTGTTATCCACTTCTCACAGAGCATTTCCGAACATTTGTGCTCACAGAGAGATACCCAGATCTGAGCAGGCGCCTGATTGTGTTATTTTGGTTGCAAGTAAAGGGGGATGAGTGTTGAAGGTAGTTGACAAAGCAGAAAAGCCTGGTTTGGCTTGATAGAGATGTGTCTTGACATTTCATTAACAGCATTGCCCTGATTATACAATAAGTCCCTGAAGAGGTGCTAATATAAATAAAGCAGAAGCAGATAAACAAAATTTGCACATAGAGATGCTGATTTTTTTCCAACTGACCTTAAGGCTGATAGAAACTCTGTAATTATTGGCTCAGGACCTTTTTCTTTTCTTTTTTTTTCTTTTTTTTTTTTTTAAGGAAACATCTTCTGCCAAAATCATTGTCTTTTATTTTTCTTGGATGGTTTCAGCACATTCACAGCTTGCCTCAGTATGGAGTTATAACACATGCTTTTCTTTCTTTGTAGGACTGATAAAAAAAAAATGAAAGCTCCCATCCCTCTTCTGATCCTGCTTCATGCTGTTGTGGTCCACTGCCTGAAAGTTGTGTCGAAGAGAGGCTCAGGTAAGTCTCATCTCTGTACGGAGTATTGTGCAAAAGTCGTGAGCCACCTCACGCTTCCAAGGACCCAGGCTCATAATTTTAAAAAAGTGGCCTTGAACAATAGTTTGAGCTTTCTGAAGGTCTTTCAAAGTTGTTCTTTGGATGTTTGCTGCTTTTACACTAATTGTCAGTTTAGTCCTGACCATTTTCACAGGAATACAACACTGTATCTACACATAAATTGCAGTGTTGGGCACTTTCTGCCTGTCACAAAACGTATAATGTTTCCCAGTTCCTTTACCTGAATCTCTGCTAAATGCCAAACATACAGTAACATTATGGCAGACATAAAATAGTCTTTTTATTCAGCAAAGCCTGGTATAGGGCCGGAGAGGTCCTGCACTTTTGCAGAAGTCTCGTCAGAAATGGTCTCAGTGGAAGGGTGGCTGTCAAGAAGCCATTCTTAAGGGAAACTGGGAGAAAAGGTTGATTTATGGCAAATTACACAAGAACTGGACTGAAAGAGAGTCAACAGATCTCATGAAATCCAAATTTGACAACAGTTTAAAACAGAAATTTCAATGTGTACAGAGGAGGTCAGGAAAGAGAGACAGCCATCTGGAAAACACGGTGGAGGCACTGTCATGGTTTGGGTCTTCAGAAAGCCAGTGGTGTTGTGGGTGGATTGGCCTCCATAGAGCCTGGACCTCAACAGTAGTGGAAGATCATCTTGAACATCAGAAAACAGAGCAAAAGGCAGCCGAAATCTAAAGAGTTTTGAATGTCCTTCAAGAAGCCTGGAGAACTGCTTTAAGAAACGACTGGAAAGCTGCCTATGAGAGTTGTGCTGAAGAATAAAAGCGGTCATACCATATATCAACTATGATTTGAATTTGATTGCTCATTGGAATTCTCCAAACTCTGATTTTGTCTTATGTGTTGTATTTCCATTTATGCTTGCACGTTTCAAAAAGTCACTATACCTAATTCACGTTTTGCTAGTAAAATATAAAGAAATGATATTGGCTCAAGACTTTTGCACAATGCTGCATATGTAAATAGTTTTAACATTACTCCATATCCAACAGTACCTACAACAACCACATTAATTTGCAGATATTTCCTTGAACCTACCAAAACTTCACCAAGGCTCAGTGTTTGCTGTAATAGAGCGAAATCACATGGTCCCACACTATGGCATTTGGAGAGTAGTCATCATACTTTGTTACCAGCTGCAAACATGTGGTATGGCTAGCTGTGTGTGTTTGTACGTCTCAATTAGAAGTGAGCAATATAGCTTCAAAAATATATCATGGTATTTCAAGAAGTCATTACAGGAAAAAAAAATACTGAACGTTTTATCGATCCTTGCAGGCTGCAAACAGCAGCATTTATAAGTAAATAAATGAGGGGCATTTTCCATCCCTCTTTTCCGATGTGTGACTGTCACTGATCTAATACTACCTAATTGGAATCTACTGAAACAAGGTGCAGGCAGCAGTTGCATTACACTGCAATAGTAGTGACACAGGATTATATCCAGCTACAACATAAACCAAATGTAGGCACAAAAGTAACCTAGGTAGTAAAAGTGTAACATAACTACTTAATTTTGTTTAAGAATCATTGAAGTTAACATAACCTTTCAACGCTTAAGGAGTATTTTCACATAATAAAACTGAAAAAAGTTTTCTACCTGTGATGTTGTAACTTGGCTTGCTTAAAGCCCTGCTTTTACCTGCTGCAACCACATCAGTAATTTCCATCTACCATTTGCTCTTCCTGTCATATGGAGCCCAACTAGCCAGTGCTAGTTTTGCATTTGTGTCTCAAATTACCAGCTACTTACTGTCTATGCCCTTGTAGCCTGGTTGTACTCTATGTTTTTCCTCAAATGGTGAAACAAGTTTGTTGTTTTCACCTTTGGTGGGAACAGCTATGTTGGAGATTGTTGAGGTAGCTCCTTTTATAGGTAGTAAATCATCACTGGAGGTAGGGCTGTGCGATATGACCAAAATCTCATATCCCGATATAAGAATTCTATCGTCCGATAACGATATAAATCACAAAAATGTAACATTTTCTGTAAATTCTGTGAATCTCGGGCAGCTCGTCTTGCGGGAAGTGTTTCCAGCTGCGTGTCGTGTACTTGGAGTCGAGTGTTTTAACTAGAGATGGACCGATCCGATATTACGTATCGGTATCGGTCCGATACTGACCTAAATTACTGGATCGGATATCGGAGAAAAATAAAAAATGTAATCCGATCCATTAAATATCACGAAAGCACCTCACAAAACTTGCAACACGCCGTAACTCGCCTCAGAACGTTAGCACGTCGGAGCAGTATGCATCACGTGATAGAGCAGCTGTGGCATGCGGGACCTGTCGGTGGTCTGGATAGCATTTGGAGCTTCGCTAGCAACCCGGCATTTCATCTCGGACAAAGTTATCCCCGAGAGAAGTAAAGCAAGTGTGTAAGTCCATCTCTGAATGTTTGTAAAGCATTCCCACGTTAAGCTTAACGAGCGACTGCCTCTCGCTCTCCGGCTGCTACTTCAATCGTGAAACTGCTTAAATGATCAGCTGATCGGCTTTTCTGTCGTGAGTCTCTCTTGTTTGTTTTTGGTCCACTTTGCGCCAGAAAGAGCAAACCAGCGGCTGAACAACAGCAGCACGTTTAAGCTTGATAAGCTGTTGTTACAATTTATTTAATATTACTTTCTACACCAGGATCTTTTTCTAGTAGCTGACGGCTGGTAACTGTGCAGGGGCGGATCTAGCAAAGTTTAGCCAGGGGGGCCGATAGGGCATTAACTGGGAAAAGGGGGCACAAAGACATACTTTTCTTTCTTATTCTCATTTAAAATGTCTAGCTTTTAATAAATAATTATCTGACACCCAAAGTTTTAATTTGATGTAAAATGAATAGAAGTCAATTACTGTATATAGTGACTATTAAGTCTAATATATATACCCTAGTAAGCTATAGTACATTTTCCTTTGGGAAGGTACCATCTGTGCAGTCTGCAATTTTGTTGAAGAAAGATGTTGAATCTATTTAATATTTCTTGAAAAATAATTGATTTCTGTGCATTTTTTTTCACACTGCATCAAATTAAGGTTGATTACGTCGATTAAGCATCATGAGGTGGCGCGTGAGGGGTGGTTCCCTATTTTTTATTTATTTATTTTTGTTGTTGCTGGGAGTTGGAACCCTATTAGTTAGGTTGCTTAATATTTACGCTAAGTACTCTTTAAAATACCAGAATAGGGAGGATGGTGTAGGTCTAAGTTTATTAGATTGATCAGTATTGCTGAACTATGAAATATTTTTTTTGTATACAGGTATAACAGAATAGCTTTAGTGTAGTTGTTGTTTTAAACTTGAGTATGAACTTGCAGACTTGCAAAATGCAGCAAGATATTTTAAAAAACAGTTTTGTTGATTAAAAAACACTATATCGGATTCATATCGGTATCGGCAGATATCCAAATTTATGATATCGGTATCAGTATCGGACATAAAAAAGTGGTATCGTGCCATCTCTAGTTTTAACCGATGCATGAAACGATACATTTTTAGACATAAGTTGTAACAGCCGCCGTTTTCTTTGTGAGTATTTATTACACGGCGTGCTGCGGGGAAAAGCCTGTTCTAACGTTTGAGTCTAAGGTTTATTTTTTAGCACCTGGCGGCTCTTTTTTACTTCTCATCCGTAAATAATCTGCTCTTTCATGTGATTCAGTTTATTTTGAAAGGTTTATGTGGAACATAAACAAGCGGACACGCGATGCTGTTACCGTCGTTGTTGCTAAAAACATAAAAACAGTCGCTTCTCCGTCCGTAGTGGGGTTATATAAAATATAAGAGAAAGAGAGAACTTTAAGAAATTAGTATAGCCACTACAGTGACCATCAAAACGATGAAAAAATATTGCCGTAAACAGTTTATTTTGCGACACCACGAAACAAACGATAGCGTAAAATGAAACGATAGACGTTTTTATATCGAACAGCCCTAATTGGAGGCTAACGCATGGCTCTTGCTCTCAGACATGCTTGGGCTTGTCTCGTTGTTGTGTGCAATAGAGAATGTAAATGCACTGTAGCAATGTTACAACAACAACATTCTTGTATCACATAAAAATTTATACCAGTATTATTAGGATAATATTGTGGCTGATGTAATACGGCACAGCCCTACTGTCAGCATGGCACAGTGTGCCTCTGGAAGCACATATTGTAACAGGAAATACCACCTAGGCTGGTTTTGAGATGTAGGGGGTGTTTATATATCTGTACTTTGTAGACAGATTCAGCCAGTGCAATTATTCAGTCACACATGTGTATTGGGTTCAGTAAAGGTGAACTTCAAAGATGGGTGTGGTGCAATCCATGAGTTATATAGTCAGGAAAAGCCAGAAGTAGTGCAGCCAAGGGGTCTCCTTTTTTCTCTAAATACTAAATAACCTTTAATCTTCTTTTGCTCAAAGCTGTCTTTATGATCCCTCTGTTTTGTTTTTAATAATCTAACCTAAAATCTTTACATCAAATCCCCTTTTTAACACTGCAGGCTGCAGTTTGCGTTCAGTGTGTCCTTCCGTTGCACAGCCAGTCAATGCAATGAACACTGCTTAGTTCAATAGTATGTGCTGGTGAGAGGAAGACACCCAATGTTCTTGGTTCTTTCTTTTTCTAGGCATGGGAAATGCACTATTGCTGCATCGAGCCTGTTAAAGTGATGACAGTTAACATTCCAGACAAACCCAGGATGATGACAAAATCAAGCGATGCATCATGCATCAGGTGGCATGCTGGTTACAGAGTTTTTATGTTGGCTAAATGACTGCCAGCATGTTTGATGGCAGTTTGGAAAATTACACGAACAAAGAAAATAAACCAAAAAAACTAAGGGAAACAATGTGGCCTATATACACACCAGGGAGACAGGAAACATGTTATATTATAATATTATATGAAAAGAAGTACATGCCTGAAAGTCCCACATATTAGCATTCTCACACTTAAAACAAGCCAGTTTAATAGTGAGTGAAACAATGATCGGTGAGTATTTTTTTCCTGATGGACTAATCATGGAGTTGTGGCCTTTGTAGAAAATCAGATGTTTACATGAGCGTCTCATGTCTCCATCTCAAGAGTAATTAAAAATGTAGATGCAAGCTAGAAATATCAACACTGGCATATATAAGGCAGTGTACTGCCAGTCTTTTCTTTTCTTTTTTTGCAACAGCTGCTTGCATCTAATATCTTTTTACCAATGCATATTGGACGCAGGTGCGGGGATGGCCCAAGGTTCATCAAAGGGCTTTCTGCTTTTCCAGCAGAAGTCCCCACGGGCCATCTCTTCGGATGCTTCACGAGCCATTGCCTGGGGCAAGGATTTGAAACGTGTCCACTGATAAATGAACACCCCGTTCGAGCCAGACCTCTGGCTTTTGTTCCTTTTCTTTTAGATTGCACAGCTTTATTAGAAGCCACACTGGTTGCAAGTTAAAGCTCCATTGTAAAAATGGGATTCTGGGCAATGAAAGCCAGTTTGAAATTGCATTGCTTTCAGTGGGCAGGTGAGTATCCCAGTGATGCAGGTGTTTTGTTTTTGTTTTTTTTAAATCGGTGTTTCTTTTGTTTCAGACAAATCTAGTGGAGGGTTTGTTTTTACATTTTTTTTGTTTGCTTTTTTATGTTGCATGTTTATTGCATAAAGTATCTGGGTTTATGTTCTCATTCAAGAGCCAAAACTTGAATCACAGCATGGCTTTTCTTTGATAGAAGTCCTGGCGTGTGGAGGACGTGTTATATACTGTCAAAATCCTGCAAACAATTCAAGTTTTGGTTGGCTTTTACAGCTGTAAAGCTTTTACTTGCCAAACGCTTTGGCTCAAATGTGAAAATACATCAATTTAAATGGCCTGGCCTGGTAAATGGTCGTTACTAGTCCCTAAGGACCCCAAAGCGCTTTACACATTCAGTCATCCACCCATTCACACACACATTCACACACTGGTGATGGCAAGCTACATTGTAGCCACAGCCACCCTGGGGCGCACTGACAGAGGCGAGGCTGCCGGACACTGGCGCCACCGGGCCCTCTGACCACCACCACCACATTTAGTGTAAACCAGAACAGTTAAAGGAAAAAGGAAAAATCAATAAGTCAAATGTTTGAATCTCTAGTAAGACAAATGCATGGGGCTTTACTGTATACTGTGAAAACTGTTTCAGCCCATTAAGTGAAATTCAACAACCTGACTGACTTCCTTAGGCACGAAGACTCCGTGATGTTGCACTTGCCTGCTGTTTTGCCGGGTCACACAATCACACAAAACCTGCAGAGCGCTGCACACGTGCACTGCTATCATCCGTACATTATTAAATTCCAAACACTCATCTCTGAGTAATGCTTTGTCTGCATTTGTACTCTGAGTGGAACGGTGCAAAAACATGCACCGCATATCTGCCATACTAATCCTCAGCATGCATAGGTAGCACAATGTATGCGTTTGTCCTCTGCTGTGGTTCCTCTTTGTTAGAATGCTGATATGGCCTGAATGGTTGGGCGAACAGAATAATTATGTGTATTTTTGCTTAATACAGCATATCAAGATATGTTGGAGTAAACCCCCAACCCTCCCAACTCCTGGATGCACTTCCACTGTTCGGTATTTTCAGGAGATGATGTTCAATCCATGGTGTAAACATTGAAGGTATTTTTTTGGAGTCAGGTTTCTTTAACTTGAAACATCTTGTACGGTTGTTTCTTGGAGGCTATTGTGTGTACGGACACCGGCACTAACAGGTGAAAATCACTTATTTGAGAATTGTTCATTCATTTCTCATTAAATAATGAACTATACCCAGAAGTCTTCATTTATTACTCTAGCTCTGAGAGCAATTGCTGACATTTAAAGGAGGAAAAATGCAGAAACAAATTATTTAGGAGGCCTTTTGATAAATATTTGGCACAGACAGCAAAATTATGAGTTGGAAAGTCATTTTTGGACAATTTGTGTAATCAAAGTTTCTGATCTGTGCTTGGTCATTAAAAAAGTGCCTTCTAATAATGGGTTGTGTTGCTGTTATTGTTTTAAATGCACAATCAGCTCCCTTGTTGGCCACTTTTGCTGTACTATACAATAGCTGCTCAGCAGAGCTGTGTGATGAATCCCTGAAAGTGCAGGTTTTGTTACTCGTCGGTGAGCTGAATGGAGAAGAGTCCTCTTTCGATGCAGCGCACAGCCATTTTTGATTTGATATGAAATAGAAACTTGAAAGATCACATAAGGTCTCTCTTTAGCCTCTCTGAGGTAATAACTATGCATTTATTCTTCTTCTCACCTCTGAACATGGATTACAATCAGAGTGAAAAGGAGCTTCAGAGGTCCTGAATGCAGAGCAGAATAAAAGAGCATGCACCTGGGCACTGCAAATGGAGCTAAACAAGTTGAATGCATCCTAAATACAGTAAGAGATTTCTAAAATGTTTCACTGGCAACACCACTACTGTGTTACACTCTGGCTTTTGCTGGGTCCTTTTATCTTTCTGTTGGCCTATTTGCTTGTGTATCTGTTTGAGATATTTACTGCAATGCATCTCAGCTGTTTAACATGTCTGCAAATAAAACACTGGCTGCTTTGTGAACTGGACCTGCAATCAGGCCAACAAATACAGTCTTGCATGAGCTGTCTTTTATTTTTGAAGGGAAAAAAACCCATATTATATGGAAAAGACAGGCTTAACCAACACACTGTTAACTACTGATTTGTTACCAACTGAGGTTCTAGTTTTGCTAATAAAAAAAAATGGCTTAAAAAAATCATCACTGGAAAAAATGAACAGTCAACCCATTAAAGTAGCTTTTAATGCAACCAAAGCATCAAAACAGGGACAATTTGCGATGCTGTGGTAATCAAAGACCTCAGAAAGTGATATTTAGTGACTTCAATTAACAATAGCCCAAATCCTGCAGTCTTGAGCGACCCCTCATTTAACTGAATTTACTTCTACGGAGCCAGACTGTCATGTAATTATTAAAAGTGGTCTAGAGCAATAGTCCTTCCAATCCTTTTGAGCGTCTTTCAGAGTTTTTCCATGGAAATTGTCAGCTTTTCCACTCCTTTTCAGTCCAGTCCATGTATCTCATCATTTTAAGAAGAATGTTTTTCTTGTTTGGTTGTTTAAATCACTAAAACTGGAAAAGGAGAAGGCGAAAGAGAAAGTGTCAGGCCTAAAAACAACATCAACATCAGATGAAAATCATGTCCTAAAGAAATAGGAAAAAATCCACTTGACAGAGAACCTGAAAGATGCTTTACTTTTTACTGAAGCCTCATCAGAAATGATCTCTGAAGGGTGGCTGTCAAGAAGCCTTTCTTAAAGAAGGAAAACTTGGAGAAAAGGCTGAGGTATGCCAAATTACACAAGAACTGGACTGAAAAATGTGGTTTTAGAGAGTGATGAATCCAAATTTGAAATTTTTGGTTCAAATATTCATCATTACAGAGGAGGTCCGGAGAGGTCAACAGTGAGTATCTACCATCTATAAAATAGCGTGTAGGCTTGGTCGTGGTTTGGGGCTGTATTTCAGTCAGTGTCATTGGAGATCTTGTTGAATTTGTTAAAATTATTAATGCAGGAAAGTATGTTTAGATTTGGATCCACCATGCAGCACCTTCTGGAAAGAATCTAATTGGCAACAGCTTCATTTTTCATCATGACAATGATACTAACACTAACATGTGTTAGTATCATTGTCACTGACATTGCCAATGTCTAGGTAGAAAAACACCCAACAAATGTTCATGGATTGTCCTCCCCAGAGCACAGACGTCAACATTACTGAAGCAGTGTGAGATCGTCTTGACAGAGAACAGAACAAAAGGCAGAAACATTCGAAGAAGAGCTTTAAATGTCTTTCAATTAGCCTCGAGAACTATTCCTGAAGACTCCTTAAAGACATGACAAGAAGGCTGCCTAACAGAGTTCAGGCTGTGATGAAGAATAGAGGCGATGATACCAAATATTGACTTTAAACCTCTTTAGAAGTGTACAAACTCTGTTTTTGCTTTATACGGTATTTCCATTTATGTTTGTACGTGTTTGTCATAGCAGAAAATAGAGAAATAAAGTATGGTTGAAGACTTTCATACAGGTAGCTAGGTAACCAGGTAGATGTCCTGCTTTGTCATCTATTTTATTCTAACTGGGACCATAATTTACAAAATGGACATCATGCTGTATGAAAAAAAAAGACTTAAAACTAGCATGACAGACCATAACATCATTAGGGAAATGCTTAACCCTCCTGCCATCCTTTAAAAAACTCACACCCATCACCCTAGGGACCATTCTCAGCCACGCCATAAAAAGACCATATATCCATATTTTATTCCACTTTAAATTAGCCAACCTTGTAAAACTACTTCTCCCTGAAATATTCATGTAAAGTTTTAATTATATTTTCGTTGTTTTAACCCTTCAAATCCCAGTGTTATTACATGAGCGCCCTGTGTTATAAGCCCCAAAAACCCAAAAACGAAACTAAATATTTCCACAAAAAACCAGTTGAAGTAATATGTGATTGTCATTATAAGTAGGCCTTTAGATGGACCAAAGATTGGCACCAACATACATTTTGACCTGCCATTATTTTTTTTGCATTTTTTTTGCAATTTAAAAATTAAAACTTCAAGGCCCTGAGTCTTCATTGACATCCAAGAAAAGAAGAAAAAATAAAATCATATGATGATAATTTGGGGTTGAAAAATAGCGTTTATAATGGAAGTCAATGGGCAGAAAATGGTCCCCAGGGTGATGGGTGTGGGGATTTCTGCTGCTCAGCCATTTTAGGCTGATTTAAGGAATTCACACTGGAATATTAACATTGACAGGTAAAAACTATCCTGTGGCAAGTTTGGTTATATTCCACTGAACACAGTGGAAATGGCAGCCATTTAACACATAGCAGTGGCACAAAAAGGTCCCAAGAAGGCAGGAAGGTTAAGTCATAAATCAAGTGAGATGCAGGGGTATTTTTTTCATAGACTTCTATATAGTCCAATTACCCTTTACCACCAGAGGAGTCACACACATCTTGCCATTACAAAACAAATAAAGGAAAAAAATGCCGTATATTTACCTCAGTTTTTTGTCTTTCATACACCGTCTTGACGGGGAATAAAGCTCAAGTGCGCTATTGATGCACAAACTGTTGGGAAGCATTTTAAAAACAGACTGTCAGACTTTTTATTGTTTGTGATTTATATCTTATGAGGCAGGAGATTAACACTGTCACTGTCATTTTCCAACCTGTTTTTCTCGCTGCTGATTGGTGGTGTCATCTATTAAAGTTTACTTGTTGCAGTGCTGGAAATATTTCAATTTCACATTCTAGTTTACAGACGTCGCCACCTTGACAAAAACTGTTAGTCCCCCCCCAATGGACGCTGGTGACAGCTGTACAGTCACCATAATATTTGTTGACATTGATTGAGATAAAGTTAGCCTCTCTCCTTCCCCCTGCTGCACAGACATTAGTCCCCATTTTTTCGCCAGACATTGATGAGTCCCCTGACGAATGATGCTTACCTTTCCACCGCCTCCCAGTAATTCCAGTAATATATTACCCATAACGCTTGGCTCACTGCGAATGCATCATGTAATGCGTCGTGCATATGTAAAAAGACGGCCTCCGACATGCGTTCGTATTTGGAAATTGAATACTGACACGCTCCTCCACTTCTGCTTTCTATTTTTTTATTATTATTAAGGATAGTCGAGTCCAGCGTGTCAGTCTGAAGAGTATCTGTAAATAAAACTCAGCACCTCAACAAGGCCTTGGTTCCCATTAGATGGCGGCCGCTCATAATCTGTCTCTCCCCTTGCTGTTTATGGCGGCAGATAAATACAAGTCCATGGCACGCATTTTTCTCTCACTTTGCTCGCTTTTTGGTTCCACGCTTGGAGCAGGAAGAATCAAGGACACCCTGACAGTCAATTAAATTTACAGTCTTCACGCCACGCGCCATGCAACTCTGAGAGGACGTCAACATTAATATGTCAGTTAAAGCAGTTAAAGGATAGACTCCCCCACCCTACATTAATGGGGCTACTCACAATTTGGCCAATAACAAGGCCTCTCTTAATTGGACAAGACAGTGATTCCTAACGGGATGTTGGCGCACAGTGCAAATTCAATCATGGCGGGCGCCTCGACTTTGTAATTCATACTGCGGGATGTTAAATATGGAAAAAAGGTGCCAGCAAGATTTTTGAGGGGCACGGGTGAAGTGACCTTTGCCGTCTGTGCCCACTGTGATAATTGGCGGGAAAGCAATACGACCGGCTTCATGAAAAGAAGTTTTAGCCAAGATTGAAAACTGGAAGTCAGAATTGAGGCTGTCAGCCTCTTTGTCTCTCTGTCGTAGCGCACGTACAGAGTCGCACGCGCGCATGCTGTTCATCTTCCCTTCGGTCAATACTGCACACCTGTCACAAATGCTGAATGACTCCCTCCACTGCAGCACCCGTTCATAACGAGGAGATTGATCGCACACATGCTATTAGAAATAAACTGGTTTGCCACATGGAGTTGTTTTCCCTCCCCCGCTGCCTAGAGACTGACGCTACTCAACAAGTGTGACAGATATAGGCCTCTTGACAGCTGGGGTTACTATGGATATGTTCCAGTTTTGGGGGGGGGGGGTTGCTTTGGAAACACATGCCACAGCCTTCCCTGTGAGATGGATGAGAATCAGTCAGCTGATTTATAGGAGGAATAGTGTGTCCGTGGCCTGGTTTCTGACCTGTTACAACATCACAGCAGGGGGGAAAAAGCCAGAGAAGGGTGTAGCCTGCTGTAGCTTGGTGATGATGTGTGGCTGTAGGTTGAAGTCCTTAAAGCTGATGTGTGTGGATCAAAGATGTATCAGATTTATTTGATGAAGCCTCTGGTGTGATTGGATTCGGGTTTACCGAAAGCCAGCTTTGGGAAATGGGCGGAAGTGTAGGTGGAGCTAATACAGTGAGACACCTGTCAGTCAGGCAGATAAAATTCACACTTTTCCTCTAAACTGTGGCACTTTTTTTTATCCATCTAGTTTCCTTTGCTGTGAGTTGCCCAGTTTGGGATTGTAGACATGTCAGCCTCTCTTCAGAATGTAACGGAAGTAAATGTCACTCACCTTGTGCAGCACTAAGAAAATACATTTGAAAAAGTTAGCATCAGTCTCTCTTTCATAAACTAGAACCCAGTCACTCCAAAATAAATAGGTACATAAATAAATCAGCAAACTGCATCCTGAGCAGGTTCATGTCGTTGCTATTTTCTTCCTGCCAAACAAACCTGCCATCTGTACAGATAGAATCACATATCTACCCCTGCTCAGCCTCATGCTCATGGCAATGTGACTGGATGTAAAGACAAATAGTCTCCCGCTCTGCTGAGCTGTAATGATAGCAAGCTCCTTGGTTGGCAGATATAGTTTGCTAGAGTTCAGATAGTTCCTATGTAAAAAAAACAACAACGTTATAATACTGCAAAAAGTGTCTAAGTTATAGACTGTGAATAAATGATGGGTATTTGAAACTATGTCATCACCAACTGGCTTTGTTTTGGGGTTGTGTTTTTTGGGGGGGATTTTAAGTCTCAAACTTGGTCTGCTAGCTGCTGCCAACAGGCTTTTAGATCAAAAGTAACCATATTTGGGTGAGATGTGGTTTGCCACCTATGGCTAACACCCTTGGTTAGCAAACTGCATCCATATCCCAGCATACCCTTTGTGACCATGTGGGGCCACACTGTGCAGACCCAAGCGGCCCTGGTGCTTGTTTGAAATATGGGCACCCTGTGGGCCCGCAGCATGCCTCACCCTAATGTGACCTATATTTCCCTCTGGTACTGGGACCCACAGTGGGTTGCCCTGGGACTCCATCTGGGCCACACATTTCACACTAGTAACAGTAAGGGAGCAAAAGAAAGAAGCAATTAAAAGAAAGAAATTTACTAAAACTGGAGCATTGCCATCTCTGAGTGGGATTTACCTCAGAGAAAACCATAATGGATATTTCCATTAAAATAAAACTGATAAAGTTGGGAAGTCCAGTTCATTGTTCAATTATTAAGGAAGGTAAGGCAACAACTGTGCGTGTCTGCACACCTGTCAATCATAACTCCACTCATAACTCTTAAGTCTTAACAAAATCCGAACCTGTGAGTCATGAAGTAAATTAGGTACATGCAATCAGAAAGCTGTCTAAATGATTGGTTTGGAAATCCTCAAATGAGTAAATGAAATGGTGAGGTTAAAAGTGAGGGATTAAAATTTTCAAATATACAATTTCCGTGTTTAACGCTTTCATTTTTCTTCCCACCGTTGTGTTGTACTTTCCTGTCTCTGTTCACTGACTTGGAACCTCAACTGTCTGCAGGCATTTGACATTAAATACAATATAATGCATTATCTTCATTTTAATATTTCTCTCTGAAAGATAATACATTCATTTCAGGCTCCCTTAGCAAATTATGCAGCCCACTTTAACAGCTGGGGCGTTTGGTACCAATTTGAGAGATTATATGTGTGGATGATAATGAGCTTTAGTCCAAAAGAGGATTTAAACATGGAGAAGGCTGGACACTACTTAATGTAAGAAAATCTGGCTTCCTGGTTTAGGAGAGAAGACTTTAGAGAAATAAAACTCCCCAAAGAAGAAAAAGAAAACAGTGAAAATAAAAAGTAAATAAAATATAGTTTGTAATCAGGTTAAGGCAATTTGGACATGAACAGCAATGGTCCCGGAAATTATATTAATTCCCCTTGACTGCTTGGCTCACACAAAGCTGTGCCACGGGGGGAAATGAAGCTGTAGTCTCTTATGCAAATGCCCCGAAGGCGGCGATGGGACGGTGCCCAAAAATATCACACGCTTAACCTGGGGCTGCTCTGCATGATTAATCCATGTAGGTACTCCCCCTCACTTGGCGTCAGTCCTTTTCTGTATCTCTATCCGGTAATCTTAACAGAATTTCATTTTCTTTTTTTCATGTTTGTGCTCATAGGTGGTCACAATTAAAAGCAGTTCTTTAGTTTCTCTCCTTCACATCAGCTGTGCTGCTTTCACTTCAACCACCGTGCCGTTATTTTGCAAAGCCGCCTTCTGCCACGTCTCGCCAACCTCTACAAAGTAATGACTGTTGCTGCATTTGATTGGCGACTATCTTGCCAGACTGCATCACCGGGGAGTCACATTACAATTAAACCAATACGCTGGTGTGTAATCCTGCAATCATCATTATAGTTTGTTAACTGGTTCAGCCCAAGTACGAAAGGCTGACCTGTTTTACTCATGCAAGATTATCTTACTGCAGCAGCAGCATCTCTGATTTCTTTTTGAAGGTCTAATTGGAAAGCAGTGCCTCCTACCAGGGACAAAATTCTGTGCTTCAACCTTAAATTACACGCCTGCTGTATTGGTTTCAGAAGTGAGTGGGACCACCCCGGGTAAAAAAAATAAAATCGAATGGGTTTGTCAGATTTTTAGGCAAATCTGACAAACTACTACTTTGGCATCCACTTGTCGCAACCCTCGCAATCTTCGAGGCACTCAGTGCTTTTTCCTTCCACCGTCTTTAATTCAGTGTTGCGACACTTGGAGTGCATCTATTGATTATAGCGCTAAATTTGTTTTGGACTGATGCAACTCGCTTAAGTCAGACTTCTGAGGGGAGTTCACTGATTTGCATGGCAACACTGTCTCTTTTCATTTTCCAGCGTCAAACTTTACCTGCTGTTTTAACATTTTGTACAGTTGTTGTAGAGATTTAAACATTGATTTGAACATTGATTTGATGTTTTATTACAGAAGAAACCACATACACCTACAGATATCATATGCTTAATATTCTTCTTTTATATGTATAGAATGCATTACTTTTTGCAGTATCTTTCTGTTGGCATTCTCGGGAAATACTTGGTTTTGTTAAAGAAATGGGATGAAAGACAAGTAAATCAAGCGAAAGATTTATGGTGTGGGGGACTAAAGCTTTCCCATACACTCACTGAGACGTTGGATTATAGACCACTGTTCAGCAGAGTAATAGGTATTTGTTTCCACAATCAGTAAATGGAATTACTCTTGGAAGTGCTCATGCCTTTATTATGCAATTAAGTGTGCTGGCTCTATTTTCCTTGTGAGGATAACTTTACTTACATTACTCAGATAGCATATCAAGACCATGGGTCAATCTCTGAGGCTAAAAGAATTTGAGCTAATACAGGGCAAGGTTATCTTAAAAATTCCTTACTTACAAAAACTCTTCTGATCTCTAGAAGAGATTCCCACATTGTGACAGCTGTACTGGGTGTTGACTTTTCTCAATTAAAAAAAAATTAAATATCAATACTTAAGGCTTAATACAGCCAGACAGTTTAATAGCAAGCCAATAGGTTTAGCTGATCATAAGCAATTTGCCAATCTATTGGTATCGAATAAATTACGAATAAATTCTTTACAAAGGCTGTGGACAGGTGTCTTTTATACAGATGATGAGTTCAAACAGGTGCCATTCATACAGGTAACGAGTGGGGGACAGAAAAGCTTCTTACAGAAGACGTTACAGGTCTGTGAGAGCCAGAGATTTTCCTGGTTTGAGGTGACCAAATACTTATTTTCCACCCTAATTTACGAATAAATTCTTTACAAATCCTACCATGTGAATTCATGGATTTTTTTTTTCACATTCTGTCTCTCACAGTTGAAGTGTACCTCTGGTGCAAATTACTGACCTCTGTCATCATTTTAAGTGGGGGAACTTGCACAATCGGTGGCTGACTAAATACTTTTTTGCCCCACTGTAGTTAACCTAACCCCACTAACTGCATGTCTTTTGACTTTGGAAGGAAGCCGAAGTACCGTTTCTAACTTTAGCTTAATTTTTGAGTAAAAACCTGGGATAAGCAGAAAGACTGCCTGTCTCTGTACGAGGGCGTGACTGATTTTCTGTTCCCCTTTGACCTTGTAAACCAATTATTTCCTTGTTAGGACTATCCTTAAAAAATTCAGACGGAGGATAATGTCACACGATGGGAAGTTTGTGGCCTTTTCCTGCCTTCAGTGTCTCTCCATTGTGGAAGAAACTGCATGAATGGCGATTTTTAATTAGCCCTCGCCTGCACAATGAGGCCGCGGTCGCTCGAGAGGTGATGTTTTGTGAATGCAGGAAGTCTCCCAACAACGTTGCATTTGATGAGGCTGTCAAGCTCCCTCGCGTCAGCCAGGCACTCAGCGTGTGGCCCTTTTTCAATGATTCTTTATTGCAAAGTTTCAACACATCCTCTCTCACTGCGTTCAGTCCCCGCTCAGTCTACCCTTAGCTGTGACAGCTAAGAACAAAAACACTACTCTCTTGTTCTCTTTGTACACGTTCTCTCTTTTTTTTTCCCTGCAGTCTTTTTTTAGTCAAACTAGGATTGGTCAAAGCACAATCAACCCATTTCTGCAACAAGCAGAGGCACAGTGAATCCTTACAGGTCTCATGGGAGTCCTGCCAAGTTTGGGGCTTTCAGTTTCCCCCCTTTATATAGAAAGGAGAAAGGATGCAAGCTCACTCGCCGAGGAGCATGCCTTTGTTGGTTGCAGGAGACTGACGCACTGCAGGAGTTTTGGAAACAAACCAGGCTGACTCTATTCTCCAGGCCTTGGCTGCTTTTCTCACTACTGTTCTTTACTCTGAAGATACAAGCAGGTCCCATTCATTTCCTACTGCATAGCATTTTTATTCTAATTAGCAGGGAATTACCTGGTATTCCGCCCATAGGAAAGGATGGCTCTAAGTGTTTTAATCCCACACCTATTGTTTCCGCTACTCGAATTAAGATGTAGCAAATTTGCTTTCAAAAAAATCCACTCTGTTAAAAAAAATTGAGCTCAACTCTTGCCCGTAAACATGCCTTGTAATTTCATTTGGCACGATTTACAGAGGAGTTCAGTCGCAGATTTTCCTGTCGTGTTTACTGCTCACGTTTGACGTGGCACATGCTTGAAATATTAAAAGCTTTTTATTTATGATCCTCCGGGGCCCCGAAAAATGGTAGAAGATGATTTCCCCGTAGTGCAGTGATCAATAAATTCTACATATTAATTAAGTTCCACTGTCATTTCCAAGGTTTCTCTCAGGGATAAGCCTCTCCACTCTCTTGTCAGCCAATCGCAGCAAAGCGGGGGCGCCGCACAGCCTCCCCCATGTGCTCATGAAACAAACATGCGTACAGAGGTGCTGCATCGGAAAGGTGGCGGCAGGCGTCATCGTCTATAATTTACAAGAAGTGTTTTTCGTTTAAATCCTTTTATGTGACAGAAAGGGGTAGCTCTGTAAATGTGAGAAGATCTCAGCTGTGGATCAGAAAACCATGAAATGCTTTTACAGCCCCAGCGGCCTCCCAAAACGATTAGACTCCATTAATGTGTGAAACACAAATAAAAAGGGAACATGGGAAATTTCAGTTGTGGGAATGCACACAATTTGCTCCTAATCCCTGAACTGAGAAGTCAAAGAGACGAAAGACGCATCGAGGGAGCCTCTTAAGCCAAAAACAATACGAGACTTCTGGTTGGAGACAGTTGCTGTGCCAAAGATTTAGCCTTTATTGTCACAGCACGCAGCCCGCAGTATCCAAAGATCTCTATTAGCGTCGTCTGCTAACCGAGAATTACTACAGATGTTAGTGGGCGTTGCATCTCCATCCTGGCAGTAGCCAAGCAACACGGCACGCCGTGACCTCACAGTCCCGAGTGTTGCTGCGCTCTCAGCAAATCCTTGCACTCGGTCTCGCTCTCCGACAACAAGATTAAAAAGAGATTCTCCTCAGCTCTCTGCCTGTTTCATGCATGTGATCTTGCCGCAGGGTAATAAAACAGTTCCCGCTTCATTCAGCCTCAGATGCAAGTTTCCCCCTGTATATCATTTGACATCAAAAACACTTAAAATAAATTGCTGTAGAAAAACACAATGTTGAGGAAGCCAATTAAGTTTGATTCTTGAAGTGTTACCCTCTGAGCGTGTGTAATGAGGCCCATAGCTTAACTGTGAAGGCTGCTAGCTGCTGTTAGACAAAAGAGGGGGTTTTGGGGGGGAGGGGGTTCATTCACATAAGTACCAGAGATGCTGTTGTTTCCCATCAGCAAAACAGATGAGGAAAGGGGAATGGATGAAATAGCTTGCTGGATGATTAACACCCCCCCCCCCCCCCTTTTAAACATGTATTAATTTTTTTTATTTGCAAGATCTTTCCGATTTCTCCACACCTGCCAAAACAATTCACTTAAAGGGACGGCGTTGGTCATTTTTAGGCAACCACTCAAGCGTCAAATTTGCTCCCAACCTGTCGTGTAATGAAAATGTAAATTAAACAAAAAAACAGCTGGGATTTTTGCGATTTTTGACAAGTCATCTGTGCCAGTTGCAGCCCCGATGCTCTGCACTTCAAAATATAAGTATCCCAACCCAATTCAAACACCTTTCACTTGCACCACATTGAAATTCAAATATGGTCTGATTATAATGTTTAATGTGGATGCCACCCTCAGCGGTTTTAAAAGCATGTGATATAGGCATGAAAAGAGCCCCTTTTTTCGCTGTTTGCATCGCTCTCTGAGGCTCTGTCGCTTTTTTTTGTTTGTTTTTTTTATTGTGCACAGAGTGCCTGGTCTTGAAAAAACACAAGGACAGCTAAGGATTATGTTTCTGCATGCATCTTGCATTGCCTTTAATATGCAAATAAAAGATTAGCTTTGAAAGGAAACTGTTTGGCATAGGAGTTATTTCTACCAGGGGGTGATACTAACCACCTTTTTTTTCCTAGTTTTTTTTTTTTTCCTCTTGTCAAGATCAGACTGAACCATTCCACCAGGAAACAGCATTCAGAGAGCTTTGCTGTGACAGTGAAGGAGCGCAGTTATGGATAGCATAAAGCTGTTACGTGCGGGGCAAAATTCCAGGCTTCAATAACATGACTCAGGAATACTAATTTAAGTCAAAGGCATGTGTCAGTGTTTCATTTCAGCCACATGGTATAAGTTAAATGACGACTCTCAGCATGGCTCTGGCACATCAAACAAAATAAGAAAAAACCCGACATGTCTGCAATTCATAGCGAAAGCCGAATGCAGCCGGGTAAATGACTTTGGTATTACACTGTCAGAAAAGCATTTCAAATGTGCCATGGGAAGCAATTCTAGCATTTCTTTTGATCTCCATTGCAGAGGGGAGGAGGAAGGATTAGGAAACATTTCATATCATGGAATTGTGATCCCGGCATTAGAGCTATACAATGCGTCTGCAATGTCAACATCTATAATTGAGTGATTTAAATGACCTAATTTTTGCGTATGGGCTACCCTTGCAGTTGCATAGGCATCAGAACATTTAACCCTTTAAAATCACACTGCGGGCTTAATAATGATGGATCCACTGAAAACAAGTACAAATAGCTGATTCTCAGCCTCTCTTACTGTAGCTAAGTGACCCTAAACGCTGTAAACCCATGAATCACCACTCATTTTCTTTTAAATATTTTGCTTCCAAGGATCCAGACTTTGGCTGGTTCTTCACTCTCTAAAATGTAAAAAAAAAAGACAGTCCTATTTAACATTGACCTATGAATCATTCAAGTATTAAAACAGCATCTAACTGAAGGGATGACCCAGTGTTGTGTTTATACATAACAGACAAAGAGCCATTTTTAAAGGCACGTTGTTATTAGCGGACTGTGGAAAAAAATGCGTAATTCGTTTTTAAATTTTAGCCAAATCTATGAAAAATGTCAATGATAACACATTTACACAAGTGTTACAAAATAGTATGTTTGAAACAACAAGGTGATTCCCAAAGAGAGATTAGCTGGAAACTTGGGATTTCTCAGGATGGTGTGCAGTGTGTCCTTAAAAAAATTGAGGAACCTGGCAGTGGCATGTCTAAACTATCTGCAACTTATGAACAGCATCAGAAAGTCAGGTAACCCAAGAGTGTTCAGGCTGTGTTGGAGACAAAAATTGGTTATACCAAATATTCACTTTCAAGCTCATTAGATCTGTTTTTGCCTTAGTGCCAATGCTTTAATAAACTGCTGCACCTGTTTCCCATTTTTCTAGACAAATACAAGGAAATTTGTTTTGCCTCTAGATTTTTGCACACTACATGCTAACATACACAGAGCCTATCCGGTTGTTAAGTCTGACGTCACTAGCTGTGTCTGGGCCTGAACTCCGCTGCAGGTCAAACGATCACTATGGCATTACTGAGAGTTGAAAAACTGTCTAAAGTCTTTCATCTTTAATAAAATGATCAGCGTTCTGCTCTACCAGGTGTAACAATTGAGTTTAACTTGCAGGCATCCATGAAAACGGAATTTATGACATTTAACGGAGTTAGAAGTTAGCAGGGAGTTAGCTCGCTAGCTTCCGTCTAAATACAATATAGCATGTCCTGACTGCGGGGTTTTGGAAACAAATTAAAACGTACAGCTCTGTTATTACGTCCAACATAAATGAAGACAGAAAACTAAACAGCAGTGACGTTTGTAGGGTTACTGAAGTTTGGCTAGCTGGTATATAATGATGTGCCACGTGACCGCTAGCGACACAGCTATGTTAGCATAATATAAACAAGCTAACTTTTTTCCCACTCGATAAAAGTTAACGTGAGTGTTCTCGGTGGTCAGGAACAAATGTAATCGCATGGCAGGATGCTGTAAAAGGACCAAACTTCAGCCAGGAGAACAACTGAGATAATCCATCCACAATACGAGGTTAGTCATTCATATACTGCTGCATGGGCTGGGCTGTAGTTACATCCTAAGGTTTTAAAAACTGAACTTAAATAAATGATTAGCAGTAATAAAAGCCGAGGGAGGTCAACAGTGATCACTGACTGTTTTAGGAGCTTTTTGAGATTAAATAGAAGAAAATACAAAACATTAAACATGTTAACAACACAAAAGCCATATTAAACGCAGACTACTTTAGGCCCGGAAGTAGGATTCGTCACGTCATCACTTAACGACCGGATTCTAAAATAAAATCAACTGTTTGTCTACTCTGAAGCAGAGTATATTTAATTTAGATCGACAGCTCGCCACACTTATTAAATCAGCATCCAAGATGGATAGGCCGCTGTTGTTTGGCATATCGACTCTGTGCGCGCGCGCACACACACACGCTGAGACAGTGAGGTGCAGATTATCCAATCAAACGTCCGTGCCGGCCGTGTACAATTGATCAGAGTGCATTTGCTCTGGGCTGACAACCCAGTGGGCGCTCACAGAGTTTTTGACTGGCTCAGAGGGGGGTTAAGGATTATTGACTGTTGGATAAAGAAAATAGAGAAATCTACAGAATAGAGAGTTGCCAAATAATTGGATTAAACAAACAAATTAGTGTGCTGAATGTATAATCAAAATGATGGAGCAGCCAAAACACTTGCTGGACTTGTTTGTGCTACTCGAGGACTGTTCGGAGGTTTTAAAGCTAATTTAAATTAAATTAAATGCTCCAGTGATGACCTTGAGTCGCTTTCAGGACTTTTTATGTTTTTTTTTTTCTTGTGTCAACTTAAAAGCAAGAGATTCTGGATGCACATCTATGCACAATGACTGTAGCATAAAGGGTACTCTTGTCAAGAATACCCTTTATGCTAAAGTCTTGACTTTATTCTTGATTTTATTTCTATCAATGAATCCAAGTGTTACCAGGGTGTGTGATTTATATGTTCCTTGACCTCCTTCAGGCTCCGCAGAATGGAGTCAGTGTGTGCCTGAGTAGCCTAATTGAGGTTGACAGCGCAGTGCCATGCCTCTTGCTCACACACATGACATCTCTGACAGAGCGGCGTGCCTCCGCAGTCCTTTTGGCTGTTAAAGGTGCTAGCTCTTGAGCAAATTTTTAAACAAGCCACCACAGACAATGCAATGCTGGACCCCCCCCCCCTCCCCCCCCGAACGCTTTTTGAGTGTTTGCATTTTTATTGTTGAGCTGTAAACACTTACCAACAAAACCAACAGCGGATGAAATGCGGCTCCGAGTTAATGAATAGACTTTAATGGACACTCTAGGAATGTGTTTGCTAATTTTCTGTCAGACCGCGTGCGTGCGCTTTTAATGAAGCTGAATGAATTGCGCATCAGGTTGCCGGTGCGTGCGCTGAATAGGTCCTCTCAGTCGTGTGGTGCCGACAGTTTAAACGAGGCCTCATAGGTGGAGGAAAAGGAGGAAGGGCAAAAGGGAGGAAGGAGCAAAGTGGAGAACACACGAGGCCGGGCTTCATGAATTCATTTCCCCTCTCTCCCGTGTCAGGGGAGGGGAGGACCTCGTCTGAACCTATTACAGTGGTAACAAGGTGACAGCGAGTGGTCTTGCAATGGGTTCTGGCCTCCGGAGCTGTCTGGCTGGCCGTCTATGTTAATTACAGGGGGGGGGAGAATGAAAGTGTGAGGTGTGGGGACACTGTTAGACAAAAACGTTTTACTAGATAGCCTGAATAAGGCAGCGCTTCACTCTCTCTCTTTAAAGCAGGTTTGTAGCCTAAAGGCAGAACTAAAAGAACGGTGGTGCATTAAATCATATAGATAAGAGAGGTATAAAAATCACACCCCAGGAAAATCAGCAGACCATGACTTACCGAGACCTTTGGTCAGTTTAATTCAGTTTTTTTCATTTTTTATATTGTAAGCTAAAGACCCCTTTGATTCAACAATCTCCTGTGAGCAAACACTTGGAGATGGGGAGAAAGAATCCCCTTTACCAGGAGGGGACCCTCAGCTGAAACAGGCTCAGTGAGGAGAACTAGCCCGATTTCATTTCCCTTCTTTCCCTTTACACAGTATGAAAGACCTGGTCGCTGGTAATGTCCTCAGCGTTCGACAGAATACACGTGTGTAGCATGTCTGCTCCACTGTGGGAAAAGTGCCGTCATCTTTCTGCAAGGGAAGCGGCACAGGCGAAGTTCACTGGCGAGAGCATTTTTAGTGCAATGTAAGTGGGCGATCAGGAGATGTCATCAATTCCAATGCATGCCAGTTGCCACGGAAACAGAAGTGGAGAGGCTTTTCTCAAGGATCCTGTTAAACATTTAGAGTGTGCAGAGCTCAGAGGGAGAGAGGAGGAGAGAGAAGAAAGGGAGCGGAAGAGACGTGTCGTGGACAGTTGTCCGTCTTTCCATCTGGAGTTTTGTTTTTCTGCCTGTTTTTAAGCGATTAAAATTATGCAGTTCAAAAGCCTGCTGTTTACCTAAAGGCATTTGCTAATGCTGCCATTAATGCATTAACATTTAAAATAGAAGCGATGTACAGGTCTCGCTGTTTTAGGGCAGCCTGAAAGGGTTAGACACAGCGCAGCCTTTTCAGAAACACAATGCCCCGGCCTTCTTCTGTTTGGTGCTGTCTGTTTTTTCTCAGCAAAGGGCCTCAAGGACAGCTTGGCTTATTATTGATAGTGCAGAAGCTCAACGTGTTCTCTTGTCATCAGAATTATAAACTTCAGAGGTGTATGACCACAACCACTGTAGCTTGTATGCCCGTCTCCATTATATCAGGGGTTTCCAAAGTAAAAGCATCTTCCACAGCAGATGGATCTGCATATTTTTATGCTGGACACTCTTGCGGTTGCAAGTCACCTCCTGGTCTGAAATCACGGCTCTTTTGCATGTTAGGTGAATGTGCCTGTACTTTATAGTTTATATCTGGATCCTGAAAGAGTATTTCTGCAGTGTTGAATATTGAATGGTCACATCAATTATATTTGGATATACTGTACATTCCATTAGATATTTTTTATTTTAATTTTTGAAAAACAAAAATGTTAACTAACTTTTTTCTTTTTCCTTCTATACAAACTGCAAGGCACTGGAATTCATCCCACCACCCAACCTTGTTGTTTATCTGCACAAGTTAGCAAAGCTGTGACCGACTTTGGCACAAAAGCACAAGAGTTGTGTGGCACATCCTGATCGAGGAGCTCTTCTCCTGTGGTAATCTCCCAGCAGACAGGCCCTAAATGGGGAAAGGACTCTTGTGGTATAACGACATGGGCTCAGCAGATAGGGGCTCTGTGTAATTCCTGTTAATTACTGTCCAGGAGGAGATAAGACCTGGTTGGAGAGGCTAAGAGAAGAGATAAGGAGGATCAGGGATTCGCCTGAAGGATTTCCCACCCCTTGGGCAAAAACAGTCCAGTTGTCAAGAAATAGTCTTAAGTTTGAAGCTGCCCTGAAGTAGTTGTTGTTTTTGTTCTTTACCTACTGAACTAATGGAATAATAGTGCTTGTTTTAAGAGCAGTGGCAACAGGTGAACTGGAAGGCTTATCTATAATGACATCTGAAAAGGTTCCATCGCAAAAGAGACATGCTGACTAGTGGTCCTGTCAAAATGTTTACATTCAGTATTGGATTTTTTCAGGTAAATTTTTGAAAAGCCGCCAGAGTAAAATGCGAATTCAAGTGCTTTTACATGATCTGGGTATTGCTAAAAAGGTCTACCGAGATTCAGGCTAATAAAATAGCAAATCGACAACACACTAGTTGTTTCTAAGGCCCCCTGCCTGGTATTACAGTGGATTTTTTTTGCAGTTGGGATGTCATTTTGCACCCCTGACATGCCAACCGCATTGTCTCCCATGTCCTCTTATGGTGATATCTGACAAACAAAATACGCCTGAATCTGACAGTTCTTGACACCACATCTATCCATTCTTTTATCTAGCATAGGGCTGCAGTCTGGACAGATGTCTAGTCCATCACAGAGGTAATGTAGAGAGACAAACACATGCTAACATCAGAGTCCGGATGAAATGCATGCAGGAACAGGGAGAACATAGAAAGACCCCAGCTAACCAGGAGGCACTCACTCTGAACCTTCAAGCTGTGAGGAGACTGTGCTAAAATGTAATGGAATTAGTAGAATAATCATGAAATATCACTCTTTAAATATCAGTCTTTATTGCATCTACAACCTCAAGTGCAAGATAACTCAGTTGATCAAAAGTTGGCCATTTGTTGATTGCTCTTTTTAAGGCAAAGCACACACACTCAAAAAAATTACTAATACTAATTGCAAATTTCTTTCTAATTTCTGGGGCATTTCTTTCCAAAGTCAAGAAGCACATCAAAATAGGCATATGAGAACATTCTTACCCAGCACTTGAGTAAAACCATTGATGCCACTGCAAATATTCACAGCATGACTTGAGGGATTTTCTTTTAAGAATAGTTCAAAGGAATTCTCCCAAAAAAACAAACAAAAAAAAAAAAACACCATCCCTATGAGACCTAATTCATTTCTTTGCCACATTCCAAGTCTCCATTAGGATGCACCAGGGATGGATCTCGCAAGTTGTCAGTCACCTCTGCTCTACCGTGAAATTCGACCAAATCCCAGTTGCTATTTTGGCTGGTTTTTACAGAAGTACCTCTGACCTAATAACAAACAGCATGGTTCTTTTTGCACACAGAAAACTTGTGTACTAGTATGGAAAAATGGGATGCTGATGCAAGAAGACAATGTGTGGTTCTTTGAAGGAATTAAACACTGCATGGTAAACTGCAACTGCTCCCCGGGGCTTCGAGTACGTGGATATATGAGCTCATATTGGAGAAACGAGGCTAGTTGTCTAAATGCATTACTGTAATAAAACCTGGGAGGGGAAGCGGTGCTGTGTATCTGCCTGTTGACCTTGTTCGTATTAAGTTCCTGAATTGCTCTCCGGGGTGGCCATGCTGGCAAGAGGCACCGGTGGCAAATTCCTAATTTTTTACTTTTTGGTTTAATTCTTGTCTTTGTTCCTGCTTATTAACAGCTCAGCAGAGGAACTGTGTCTTCTTTACTCAGCAGCTCATCATTAGCAGCTGAAGCATATTTTGTACTTGTAATACACAGAACACCAAGATACTAATTACCTTTCAGTCACCAATATGGCCTGCTTTTACTCCCTTCTTCTCATTGAGCAGCCGCTGCTGTAAAGAAGCAGGCATTTGCGAAGCGTCTGTATAAGTCGCATGACAGCCATTCATCAGTTTGATAAATGATTATCAATAAGAGGCAGAATATGTAAATTTCAGTGCTTAGAGATCAGTACTCGCTTTACTCATAGTGATTAGAGAACAAACAAACTTTCTCACAAGTAAGAGTGATTAGTTTTTGATTACACCAAGGGATTTTTGTTTCTTTTTTTAAATAAACTGAAAAAGTAGCAAAAGATTGGGTAAATTTGATTCTCCAGCTGGGATAGATGTAAATGCCTGTAATTTCCTCCTCCACTGTCTTAAATGGTTTCTCATTTCATCGTGTACTGTGATTAAATTAGTCAAATCTGTGTACTGTTCTTAATGGACCTTCCATTATTCTAGATATTAGTCGACACAGAAAGTCATTTAACACGTTTGTACAGTTAAATCATTTGAATGATGAGTCCGAGGACACTTAGACGAGTTCTTGCTTTAGTTTTGGCACACACACATAAACTTGTGATGTGTAAGGCTTCCTTAGACCTACAGTACAGAAAATGAACATCAGGTCTGGGGATGTTTTTTCATATTTTGAGCAAGGCCTCTTAGTTGCAGTGAACTTTTCAGCAAGTTCGAAAAATGAAGCTAACATAGAAGTGAACCTGCAGTTGCTACAATGGCCACTTGAGGTTTGTTTCATAAGGCAGTCAGCCTCTATAGATTGAAGAAATAAGTTTGATTACTTTGTGACAACATTGCAGTAAGTGGTTTTTCTTTAATTATTTCAAACCTGAAGTTGTGCGTTAAGTGTAGGGCCACTACACATAAAGGATAGGTGCTAACTGTTCTGCTACTAGTCACCTTAGCTAGCACCTGAAGTCTCATTTCCTGAACTAAAGTCAAGGGTGTAATATAAGAAAATACTTATTTATTCCCGATGTTGTGGCAGTTAGTTATTGTCAGCATATTAGATATGGGATCCTCCCATCTGTGGGTAGCTGACAATGAGCCGGCTAAACTACAAGAGCTGGTTATAAGCTAATGTTACGCCAGCTAACGTTAGGCTGGAGTGGTCTAAAAATCCCACTTTATTGCTAAAAAGTAGTTTGATTACCTTTTCACATGAGAGCTGTTCACTAATTGTTAAATTGATAAGGTTAGAATTACTTCAAAGAAAGTAACTCTGGCAAAAGTAGCAGTGCTCACCATCAGAAAAGCACAGGATGTCCTCATTAAATCACCTCAGCATCACTGTTATTGGTTAGAAGTGAGCTTTACTGACTCACAACTCGTATCAAACTCCTTTCAAAAAATTTTGCTCAAGAATAGATGTTGATGCAGTGCATGTGGCCATTATGTGATATAAAGGGTCAAATACAGTTATTTGACGAATAACATGGCTAGTTCTGTGCTTAATGGTACTAATTAACAATCCAACTAGTGTGGTTTACCACTGAGGAGGAGGTGGATTCAACTGGTTAACCATGCTTGCTAACATTAGTAGAAAACTCCAGCTTCTTGGCCAAGTATGGTGACTTTTGGCTCAAAGAAACCACGCTGACTGTTATGGTCCGTAAATTTATTGCATTTAACAATAACAATAAGTAGGAATGCCTTTTTTGACTGATCAAAATGGGACTTAAACACTGTGACATCATCATCATCTATGGCTCCAACTCGCTACACCAAAGTGACATTTCAGGTATAACTTACTAAGTTTCCCTGTGATATCTTCCCAAACCCTGCTGAATACCAATGGAGGACAAGTGATGGAGAAGGCGAAGGAGAAGATAAGGAGAAAGAGAGATGGTAGTAAGTCAGCAAGGAGGAGAGATTGAGGGATATGTGCAGAGACTGGGGCGGGAAGGTCGGCAGTAGGGGGGATGGGTACATTCTGGTTGGGAAAAGGACAGTGCGATTAGGGCGGTTCAGTAACTTTCTCATCTGTATGACCCAGTTCCAATGAAGCAGCAATAAAAATAAACCTGATGTGTTCTTTCTAAAGTCTAAAATGTGCCGGTTAAATGGTTGCAAACATATTAAACGGATGATTGGTGTAGTATTTTGGTGTTGTTTGTTTTGTTTTTTTCCTTTTGCGGTACAAGCATTCAGGTAAACACAACCAGACCTGTGGCGATGGATAACACAGCAGATGCCGATGCCTGGCGAGAAAATTCCTTGTTTTTACTCTTAACACATCCATGAATGTTTCATATTTGTAATCTGACAATAACACGGGCATCAGGCTCAGCAGGAATTAGTGATGTTAGAGTGCTATATAAAGCAAAAGAGTGTGTTGTGTGCTGTGTTGCTTGGCAAACCTCGGTCTTGATTAATTATGCACGCTGTTTATTTTTCTCTCATGAAATCAGTTTTTACTGTACAGTGAAAATGTACACATAATGTATATTTATTAAGTGTACGTCTTTCAATTACCTCAAGGCTTTCGTTTTACTAATTCAATGATTCTAAGTTAGCATTGTATGACAAATCAGGAGGAACTGTATGTCTGGTGACTGAAGATATTGGAACTATTCCCATATGGAAAAGATATATATAAATCTTATAAAGTTTGTATCTGTCTTGTGTGAAACTTGTATGAAAAGCATATAAGTGTGAAAACAGATATAAGATCCCTTGAAAAATTATATAATGAAACTTGTATGTTTTGGATACTTACTAAAACAATGTATGAAAGTAATGCGAAAGTGGCCACTTTCATGAGTAAATCATGTAAGCCTTATATGATTTACTCATGAAAGTGGCCACTTTCATGAGTAAATCACATATAAGTTTTTACTATTTCTTTTCCATATGGGTTGCCTTCATGGTCTGTGGATATCAAGGCAAACGTATATGAACCATCTGTAACAGAAAAATTAGGTACTAAGAAATATTCAAGTTATATTTACTGGGTTCTTTTAACATCCACAAAAAAAATCCTCAGAAATCTAAAAATGTTTATTAATTTTGTGAATGTATTTCCAGTTTTGTTTTCTGTTCTATGCTTAGTGCTGTCCCCAAAAGCCATCTGGACTGGTCCATGAATGACTATATTTGTGTGCAGTTACTTACAATAGCCACTGTTGGCTGTAAAAGACAAGCCTCATTCAAGATTCATTCAGATGCAAACAATCGCTGGTTGCCGTTCCCATCAGCCCAGTATAGAAACGCCGTTTAATCTTTTTGGCATTTAAACAGCAGCGGTATGGGGGACCTTCCAACTGGCTTCAAAACAGAGAGGGGTTGCAAAACAATGCATGCAAGACGGAGGTGGTTAAAAAAACCAAAAAACCAAAACGTATTCTTTAACTTTCAGTGAAATAAAAAAACAAAAATTCCCTCAGAATTAGGCGGGTTTTCCTTTGTGGAGTTTTCAGTCATGCTTTCCACCTCTGCATGTCTAGACTGATGCATCACAAGTTGCAAGACAATAAATTACAAAAAGCATCATGATGACTTTGTTGTTGTCTTGTCATGGCACAAAAATGAGTGTATAATGGGCCTACACTGTTTACTCTGTAAATTTATCATAGTGACCTATAATTTTAATCAGCTTTTTAAAATGTCACGAGTTCTAGAACGGATAAAAATGTATCATTAGCGTTGTTAATAACAAGTTCTTTTCATTTAACAAGGGCTCCGTGTAACTGAAAGCAGGAAGGTTGTCGAAACTGCTTCAGTGTCACTTTAGCAAGTGTCTGATGCCAGTTTTAAGGGCTGATTATGTAGATAAGGCAGTGAGCAGGGACCTCTGTGCAGTCTGCGAGGAGATGGGTAATGGTGAGGAGTACTCATGGGTGTTTCAGACCTACTGTTGGTGATTATTTTTTTCTAACACCACCTTCTCCCAAATGAGTACCTGGTTCAATTTTTTAAATTAGAGCACAAACTTGGGAAGTGGAAGTGGGTCTGGCAGTCTACCACAGACTAAAAAAAATGCAAGGCAACTAGGACCCCTATAGTCAAAAGAAAATTGTCATTTCCATTTGCAGGAATTTATATTCAGCGCCCTTTTCTCCGAGACCTTTCGCCTCTCTTATGTATGCATCCATCAAAAGTTGAAGCAATGGAGAGCAGCAACAAGACCCTACATCGACCAGAGGAGACATTAATGACAACGCATATGAAACTGATTATGTCAGACACAGACTGAAAGGAGGAGCTGCGGAGCAGGCGGGTTGCAAAGCAGCTTATAGTTGTGCAGCAAAAGTAGACAGCTTAAATAGCATGCAATAAATGAGATTTGCGAGTTGGACATATAGAAGTGTGTGTGACGGCAGGTGAGATTGATTTCCTTTTAATTTCCAATTAATAATCCATCCATCGCTTTTCTTAACTGGTTATCAGCCTCTGGCAGCTGACATTAGATGGGAGGGAAAGTCTGAACTGGACAAGGACTAATAGTACAGTGTAGTCACACTAGGGCAAATTGTAGTTGGAGACCATAACAGCACTTATTGTGATTGTGTACATTGAACTTGTATTTCTGCAGGATTGCAATTTAACTGCAAACATAGGTACTTCACAAAATTGCCTTTATACAGAAATATATCTAGAATATAACCAGTTTGCATCTAGTTGAGTCAAATATCCTGTCATAAACAAACATATTGCAGTGCTCTTTCACAGATAGACTCCAATTGATTGTAACATGTTAACAATCTGTCTGCAATCAGTCTGCGATTGTTTGGAGACAGGTTGCCTCCTACAGACCCGTGCAGTGGAAAGTGGTTAACGTGACTGATGCTGTTGCACACTTAACTTCTGGATGACCATTTGGTCACCGCAACTACTTGCAATCAGTTGCCATATATGAACAATTTTAGAGGATTTAATGGGCAACCACCAATCTTTCCTCGTCACAAGAAGGCTGCCATCCTGTTTTCACTCTAGTGTGATTTAGCCACAACAGAGTGAAACAGACAACAGTCCTCTCACAGCAGTGAGCCAATTAGGCAACAGTGGTAACTACTGCACCGCCATCCTGTGTGAAGTCAAATTAAGATTTTAAATGATTGTGTAATTCTGTAGTGTCAATTGTCTGAGTGAGAGTTTTTAAGCCCTCTTATTACATTACACTTAAGAGAGCTCCCACTGATTTTATATTCCACTGAATTCCATATTCTCCTTTTAGCTCGTGTAAACCTTGGCTGGAGTCAATGAGTCAAGCAGGTTCATTTAACACAAGCTAGCGTACCTTTCCCTTTGTTCTATTTTTAATCAGTGATCACATTTAGCTAAATGGTGTAATTCTCACCTTTGTAAACAGTCAGACTCCAGGGTAGATTGTCAGGATGCCACTGACAGCTAAAGCCTGATGTGGCAAATGATCAGCGACAGGTCTGACTAAACCAGCTGAAAGGGGAGCCAGAGAATGCGTGTTTTTTAAAAACGACTTATTGCTAAACTTTGATGAGGAAAAAAACGGGGGAAAAATCACTGATGCTGGTTGCTTGACAGTGGTATTAAGGTGCAAATCCTAACAGCTTCTAAGAACGCAACAAATTATACTAGGGCTGTTCGATATAACGATTTATATCGGATCACGATATAAAAACGTCTATTGTTTCATTTTACGCTATTGTTTGTTTTGTGGTGTTGCAAAATAAACTGTTTACGGCAATATTTTTTCATCGTTTTGATGGTCACTGTAGTGGCTATATTAATTTCTTAAAGTTCTCTCTTTCTCTTATATTTAATATAACCACGGTAAAACCATCACGTGTCCGCTTGTTTATTTTCCACATAAACCTTTCACAATAAAGCTCAAGATCCTGTTGAGACTTTTCAAAATAAACTGAATCACGTGAAATAGTATGCAGAGTATTTACCAATGAGAAGCAAAAAAGAGCCGTCAGGTGCTAAAAAATAAACCTTAGACTCAAACGTTAAAACAGGCTTTTCCCTGCAGCACGCCGCAAAGAAAACGTTAAAACATATGTCTAAAAATGTGTAGTTTCATGCATCGGTAAAACACTCGACTCCAGATACACAATGCCCAGCTGGAAACGCTTCAGCTACCCGAGATTCACAGAATTTACAGAAAATGTTAAATTTTTGTGATTCATATCGTTATCGGACGATAGATGTTTTATATCGGGATATGAGATTTTGGTCATATCGCACAGCCCTTATACTATGCAGGGTTGGCACAGCCGTGTTCTTGAAGATGTTAACTTTACATTTCTATAAGTGATAGTGTTTTTGTGTTGTTGTGTTTTGTGCCTCAGGGCTACTGTACTTTGCTTAAATGTGATCACCTGATGGTAGGAACTGTATAATGATTAGGGATGGGTACCGGTATCGGTTCTGACATAAACGGTAGTAACCAGACCGAAAGCAGCGCATATTTTGGTGCTTTATTTCGATGCTTTTCTTCCTGAGATGTGATACACTTTAGATTCTGGCCAATCATTTTACGTTTCCAAGGATAGTAGGCGGGCCCAGGTACGTAAGTTCTTTTATAGCAGAGCTACAGATTAAAAATGCCCAAGGCGAGGCGGTCAAAGTCTGGCTGTACTTCACAGCAAAAGATGCAAACTCAGCAGCCTGCAACAAGTGCTTTAAGGCGATACTGTGCAAAGGAGGTAACACCTCGAATCTGATGAAACACCTGGCGACGTATAGCATTTTGTTAAAAGCCGAGAAATACACCGTATTTGATAGCTTGCTGCGAGACCTCACACTGTGCACATCTACTGCGGGTGGGTTGCCTGTTATCGGACACGGAGTTAGCAACATCCCCCAAAAACCCGAAGAGTAGAGTCCTGGCCCCCAGCCCTGCCAGTGTAGCAGGGTGACGGATGATGATGGCAGCAGCAGCCGTTATTCTCTGGGTCAATAGCTTAATGTTGTTCGTGTGTAATTTTCGTTGAGTAGGCTAACCACGTTATTACATTAATGCATGTAAGGTGAACTAGCAAACACCGTCGTAGTTACATGCAGCTGTCTTCTTGTTTGATGGCAGATACTCCCTTCACCCTGGCCAAAAAGGCTAAAATGACCAAAGAAAAAGTGGGAAACAGTTAAACATGAGAGGTTTTTGGACAAAGTTTGTGTTTTTTCCATTGATTAAGCACTGCTTCCAGCCAAGAGTGATACCATAAATCCCCTACAGCTGCAGAAAAGGCTAACATTGTTACCGTTTCAAAAGTACCAGTTTGGTACTGGTATCGGATAAAACCTAAACGATACCATCCCTAATAATGATACACTTATTTTTTAAAAAAGACAAAAAGTGGAAGTTTGCCTCCTCTAATTGAATAATGGGAATATATTCAACCATTTGCTCCATTGCTCTGGTGTTCACCTTTCTGCTCAGTTATTCATTTTTTTCCTCTCTTAAAAATATTCGGGGAATATTTTGAAGCTCTGCATTTGCATTACTGCAGTAAATACCCGTGAAAATAAGCTGTCATCAACTTCCTGCAGCACACAACTCAAAATGTGCCCCCCCTAAAAACAGGGCACTGTTTATATTCCCCAACGTAATGGGCGCCTCTGTTGACCGGCACCCCGAGGTGCCCTCTTATGCAAACGAGCGCATCTCGTTTCTATGATGCAAATAGCGGGGCAATAAAATAATGCAGAGAAAGACGGGGGAGAATAACTGTACACTCTGTGGCTCTCTTGCCCTAGAGTGCTCGGTGAATTATTTATGAAAGTGCTGACAGAAGAGGAGCAGGTTCAACAAGGCGCTTTTCTCTGGGGTGCAACAGCAGCCAACAGTCAGGTGGAGGCTTGGTTTGTCTTGCTGGCCCTGGATTTTAATGATGGTCCAGTGGGCTCGTTATGTGAGTCTACAGTGTAGCTTTTTCTCCTGTGTCAGCTGAAAAGAAGGGTTGCGTGCAAGTCTGTAATCTCTGCTGTGTCTTCTCTGTCCCCGTCCCCCGTTTTTTTTTTCTTCACCTTTCGCTCGTCCCTTCGCTTCCTTTCTCCGTTTGGCCTCACAGAGCGCCTCTCTTTCTCACATCTCTACCTACCACTCTTTGTCGTTTCTCATCTTATTTTTATGCACTGCTCCGTCTGTTCCCAAGTTGCTCCTGTCCCCTCTGCCCCCCCCACTCGCGTCTCGTACATTTCCGTCTGTCTCCTTCCGCGCGCCCCTAACGCTATCGCCAATGATTGACGGCGCATTCCACAAAAACGTGAATCATTCCTCCGAGCTCGCATTAGCTAATTAGAAAGCTTTCTAATTTTGTCTTCGCAAGAAGAGTTTCAGGTTCAATCATAAAAGTAATCAGGTGTGGTTTGCTTTCACCGAATGCCACGTCTCCATACTGCGTGATTGGAGTGGTGCAGGAGTTTTCGGCGACAGCTTTGGCGCTGCAGTGGCACTTTTGGATAAGCGAGATTAGCCTGTGAACCCTAAGCAGCCACCCACTGGCTAGTACCAGCAGGCAATGGCTATGGCTGCTGCTGATAAAACATAAAAACACATCAATAAAACTTGTCATCCCTTTAGAACTCCCCCCCCCCCCACACACACACACACACACTGAAAAGTGCCAGGCATCCAAATAAGGTCAGCAGCAGGATCCAAAAACTTTGAAGCTCAGGAATGGGAATGAGTGATCAGTGAATTATTGATAATTTGTCTTGGAATTAGTGGTTCTGAATATCGTTTGCATTAATTATTTCTGCATCAAAGTGCTACAGTTTGTTGGTTCACAAAAGCAATTGTTTAATGGCAGTTTGTGTTCATGCTGCAAATTTCAAATGAATCACTAAAGCAAGCGCAGCTACTGTGCGCCCCAGGTCATGGTGCTGCTGACGTTTATATAACTGCAAATTCTTTACCCTTTTTTTAAGCTAGTACTTTATTATAGGCTTTACAGTATAGAGAGAGTCATGTTCAGTAACTGAAACCTATCATTCCTGCTAACATCTTTAACTGAGAAAAGCAATCCTGTGCCCCTGTTGTGTTGTCACTGCCTGTCTCTGAGCATTATCATAATGTGAATCGCGTCTATCAAAACAGATTACAGTTCACATTTTGCAGCCCTTTGACACTAAACGGAGCCTTGCTCTTCCTAACTGTGACACACTTCTTAATTAAATTTTGCATCGACCTCACTGAACTGGTGCCACCGTGCTGACAGTCCTGTTAAAATTATTGCCCGGTGCACTTACCAGTACAGATTGAGGTATTGTAAAATTTTAGTGTTGTGATGACTCACTCTGTTTTTATCCTGCTTCTACCTTTCTCTCCCTCGTACCTTCTCCTGTTGTCCTTATGTGTCCTTGTTAAACACCCGTGTGTGTGTGTGTGCGCGTGCACAGTCTTGTTGTGAACTTTACTACCTAAAGACTTTCTAATTAGATCTTTAAAGGAAGTGCTTTTCCGCTATATTAGTTAATGGTGCCACATCATAAATGTAAAAGAGGAAAGGCTGGCTGATCCCAGCTCCTTCGGTTTATTCCAAAGAAGCTCAAATGAAGGCCACTAGACTGAAATGTTAGCATGCTTTTGATATGAATGGGTGAGGTTCAACTTTGTGTATTCATTGCTGGAATCAAAAGTGTCCTTTTTAAAAGCAAATATCATTTTTACCTCAAAGCATTCCCTTTTTACATGTTAGGAAGGAACCAATGATCCATATGACCTATGAGATCTCTTTTGTTACTGAGCAGCTATCACAGAACACATACAGGCAAGCTCTTTTTAGAGCCCTCCTCCTCAGGGCAAGTGCATAATCTGACAGCACCTTCGCTTATAGGTCTTCTCACTGTCAGTCTCGCCTCTCGAGAGGATGGACACATCACAGGTGTCTCCAACAAGAGTCGTCGTCTCCCCCCTCCCCACCCCACCCCGCTACCACCGACTCCCCTGGGGCTCACTTGTCAACAGAAACAGCACCTCCAATGTTTGACCTCAGAGGAGCAGGAATAGGAGAAGGCAAACACATTACTCTGATAAGTGTGGATAGACACGTGGTGAAAGGAAAAAAATTTTAAGTAGAAACTTTTATACCGTTTATTTTGATGATCTTTTTTATCAAAAGTGTCATGCTATACTTAAAAAAAAGTTACTATCACTCATACTATAGGTGGTATATTTAATAGGTTAGCATTTTAGTATGTATAATAGCTGCTGCAAAGGCATGACTATTCATTAATTGAATTTAATTATAATAGGCAAAGGACAGAATGTTTTTCTAAAACGTTTTTATGTAGCAAGTTAGCTAGCAAATTAATTAGCAGGCTAAGTTTAACTGCTTGAAGGAAACTCAAATTGACAGTCACGTTTGTATCTGTAAGCTCTAAAAAAACTAAATCAAGTTTGTATTATTTGTAGTTTGTTTGTCTAAAATTTCAGCTAGCTAGCAGGTCATGTGCTCATTCAAAGCCAGCTCAAGCTCAGAGATTTAACAGGGCTTCATTAGTACATCGGTAACCATGGCCCTGCACAAACTTGGTTCAGGTATTGGTGGATATTTTCTCAAGCAGCCACTTTGATCTTTGAGGTACCCAAAGGGGTGTAGTTTGGGCCCCTTCCTGGTTTCACAATATATGCTGCCTCTTGGGTATAAATTAAAAATATTGCTTGTTACATGGTAATAACACTCAAATATAGCTATGCTTGAACCCAGCCACTGACTCCTCAGTCAGCTCCCTAAAATACTGCTTTGTTAAAATTAAAACTTAGCTTTTGCAAGCTGTCCTCACTCCCAATTAGAATTAAACTGAAATCCTTATATTTAATGTCACTCAGCTCAGGCAGCTCAATTCATAAATGATTTTGACTCCCTGTCTTCATACTGTAACCCTCGTGTAAAGAACACTGGTGCAGTTTTTTTCGACTCTGCTCTGAAATTATATTTTTAGTTGTCAAACTAGCTTTATGATTGTTTTTAATAAACACTCCAAGCAATTCTTTGGTACACTGGATTGGGTTGGTTGCTGTCATGACGATTGCAGTAATTCATATTTTATTGAAATTACGGGATACTATGTTTTAATATCCATCCATCCATTCGCTTCCGCTTATCCTTTTCAGGGTCGCGGGGGGCGCTGGAGCCTATCCCAGCTGTCATAGGGCGAAAGGCGGGGTACACCCTGGACAGGTCGCCAGTCTGTCGCAGGGCTAACACATAGGGACAGACAACCATTCACACTCACATTCACACCTAGTGACAATTTGGATTAATCAATTAACCTATCCCCACAAGCTGCATGTCTTTGGACGGTGGGAGGAAGCCGGAGTACCCGGAGAGAACCCATGTTTTAATATATTTAATTATATTCTTTCACTGTTTTGTAATGTTGTTTTCCTGTTTCTTTTTTAATGCTTGTGGTGCTGCTACTTTAGTCAGATTCTGTTGTGCTTAAATGTGCTATAAATAAACTTGACTGGACTTAGAGGCCTTTAAAGTTGCATGGTGCAGTTAATGATGACTCAGTTCTGTTAAGAGCCCCTGGAATCCACCTTGTTTAACCAGCATGAATAAAGGCAGGACTGCCTCTAAAGTGAAATGTAGGTATCTGCCATACTACAAATAAATCTCCTGTACAATCATGAAATTAAAACAAAAAAGATAGACACTTTTAGCTGATGCTAATGTTGATCATGAATATAAACTATGGCTTGATTTAAAGAATTAATTCTTCATGCAGTGTTGGCCTGTGTAGATAGGCACTGACAAAACTGGCAAAAACTCACTATTCAACCTACACACACACGTGCAGGGTCATTAATTAACTATAGCCACTGAAGCCTGAATGCATCTATGGTAATAGGTTCGCCAGTCAGCCAGTAGCTTTGCTGATGTTGCCTCATGGAGTATTAGTCGAAAATTATAAATCTTGTGTACGCATACTGGACTAGAAGGCTCCCGGCACAGTTAATGGTAGCTTTACGTAGGATTTATTTAACCTATGAAAAGTGTACTCTTTGAGACTAAGAGGGAAATAAATATTTGAATGACTTAATAACTAACAAATGATATTAAATGAGATGAGAACAACAGATTGTGTTACTTCACTGTCCAAGTTCAAAAACAGCATTCCCTATCCTGTTTTTCTGCACTTTCTTCTATAAGAGTTGCTGTTTATGTGATTTTTTGCAGCATAATAGTGCCCCGCATTACACACTATGTGGCTGCGGTTGTGTTGGTTTTGTGCTTTTCTATGATTAATACTTGGAAGGCTCCACTAACGACAGCAGTTATGTATTCATATATGATAATCAGTAGTTTACACAGGCAACAAAAGGCTTGTCAACTGAGAAGAGATTTACTGTTGTTTTAGGCTCCGTGTAGCTGTAGTGATGAAGGTCTGCAAATATGTACTCACATTTGAATGCGGTTTATTTCGTGAAGGTATCCTTTTTTTTAATTTTTATCATAGGGCATTATTAATATATCCCATTTAGGGGCTCTCTCCCAGTACCCTTTTAAAAAAATTGTTTTTCTATGATTACATTTTAATTGACCTACTTTTTACTTACTTTTTTTTGCACTGTTCCTATTTTCACTGGTTATATCCCAGCGTTTTTCATTTTGAGGCTTATAGCGGTTGGCTTTGGTGTTGGGTAATTCTGGTGAACTAGCAAACTAGCTCTGGTGATAGCTTCTCGTACAGTTTTTCAAAAATAAACTTGTAATCCTTTAAAATTAGTTTACATCTGTCATTATCTGTTTACAGTATCCAATGTTTTTTTGTTTTTCTTTAAGGCCTGAAAGGCTAAAAGAAACATGGGGAAAAAGTGCAGAATCAACTGTATGCTAATTCCAAAGATAATTTGGGCAACTTGTAGCCATAAACATCATATGGTGAGGTGTCCTCTGATTCCACCCCCGTTGTCCAAGTGTAGCTTGGTTAGTGTTGTGTACTTGTGTCGTTCTGTGGATTTATTGCAGACTTTCTCAGCCTCTTCGGAGACTTAATGTGCCAGAGTGTTTTCCTTGGTTGGAGCTTAATGGGCTGTTTGTATTTTGTGCCCAGAAAACACATTCTCGAATCCAGCCTGACTTTCGCTCGCTGCCGTTTCTTATCTCCTGTGTTTGGTACAAGCTCTCATACAACCCTGTTTACATGGAAGCAAATCTCTCTCTGTTCATATCCCCGCGATATTCCGCTCTAAAACGTGCCACAAATTAAAGTCACGACTTTGGTGTGAACTGCTTCATTCAGCATTACAGCCCACGTCCCTAACTGATAACAAGGAATTGTTCTTCTGTATCACATTTCTACCATTGTGGCCAAATCTCACTCCCTGCAGTGCATTTTCACAGCATACATCTATTATTTCTGCACTGCGATCAGATATGGCGCAGCCTTCCCGAAAATCCCCAACTTTAACCTTGTGAAAAAGCTTGCAGATTGAACTATCTCAGCAGTTCCCAGCATGTCTAAGCTGACAGAATGTCTTCATAGCAGTTCAGGGCTCCTCGGTACCCATGGATCTGTGCGTCATCCGATAGTTTGACAGGCAAGTGTGCAGGCGCCCACACGTTTGCGCACTGACACACACACACACACACACACACACACACACGAGTGCACTCTCTAGTGAGAAGCAGGGGGCCAATTATGGGGTACTGTGACAGGGAACGGCTGTGGGGAAGTCACTGTCCCCCCAGGCAGACCACAGTGCGCCCGACATTCTGCCAGCATGTCCACTGACGGTGATAGGAACCCTGTGATACCGCAGTATGGAAAAACAAAGGCACAATGGAAACCTTAAAGCTGTTGTGAAGGATATGTTGGCGGTGTTTTCTCAGCAGACACTATAATCAGATCATATTGAACTGTGCTGTGCTGTGTTTACTTGCCCACTCACTGTCTATATTGAGAAAAAAATTAGTCCATGTTTTCTCATGGGAACCTTATTTCTCAGGCTAAAATCAAAGCAAGGATGCATGAAGCATTTGTAACTTGTAGTAAAAAAAAAATCCAGGGATTCTTTTTCTTTTTAGGTTAAACTTTGTATAAAGAACATTTGTTTTGTCAGTGGTAAAAGAAGGCACACCCACACCCAAATGTCATGAAAAATGATCTGGTCCTTAATGTAAGACTTTCAAACTGATACCATGGGTGCTGAGAAAATCTAAATCTCATTGATCTCAACTTCAAGGTCAGAGATCAAGTTTTCTTAAAATGTTGTGAATTGATGATGCAATGTGATTTTCAGATTACCACAGATGTATGTGTGGTATGCTACCTACAATATATCTGCATCTACTAGGAGACTGAGGGGTAGCAATGGTGGTCGACAGTATTGTTTTTTTTAATTGTACTGACATTAACATTTATCAATTAACACACTAACTGAGGCCTGTAGAGTCTGACATGCAGCTCTGGGGGGTTTTTCTGCTTCTCTGAGCATTGTGCAATGTGACCTTGGAGTGAACTTGCTTGGTTGTCCAATCCTTAAATGTTTTCCACATAATATTTCCTACTGTAGAGGTTGCACTTTAAATGTCAGCTTAGTTATTACCAAAGTAATATCCAAGTAATAAGCAAATAATAAGTTGTGTCAATCTAGGTTATAGCTGAGCAGTATTAAACTGAAATGTATAAAATTGGGCATTAAGGGACCAGAAACTGGAGCTAATAATGTGAAAACAAAGATATGAGACTTTCATATCCTGCTTGGATTAAGATGCGTTTGATTAGCAGCACCTGGCTGCAACCTGTTCTCTTGTTGTGATACCTGCTATAGACCCAGTGATTTTCATTATGTAGCTTAGAAGTTAAAGACAATATACTTTCTATTCTCTACTATGATTGCATATTAATGCAGAATAAGACCATTATTTTACATTCGTCAGCAAAGGTCATCCACAGTCTTGCCATCGTTCATAGAATACATCATCAACTAGCTGGATTTGGAATTGCAATAAAACACATGTCACATTCATTTATTTGTCATGCTATGATTTATCCTGGTATTGCTATAAAAAAACATACTGGGACAAAATATTGTATGTTTTCTCTGCTATTATTTAAGTGAACTGCAAAGCGCTGCTAGAAGAAATTCTAGGCCAGTACTGATGCTTAAAGCAGGAATATGGCTCATGGGTTTGTTGGTTGTTCCCGTTTAGTACCTGAGAAAAAAAATTCTTCATAATAATAAAATTAGATAGTTAATTAAATTAAGTTTTTAGCTCTTCTCAAGGTTAGCTTTGAAGATTTTCCCAGCAAAAAATTGCTAATTTAACCAGCTGATAAACATCACTCACCGACACCTGTAAATGTCATCTTATCTACCATTAGATCAGTCAACAGAGTTGATATTGACCAGTCAGCAGATCAGATCTATCATTACCCAGTGGTAGTGAAGTGTGAATAATGGACAGTTACTGTAACTACAGCGGTTTCAAAACATGGTGTTGGAAATTAGCATAATAGGTCCCGTCTAATGTGCACAAATAGGAAAAAATTAACTGATATCTGACTAATTTCTGGCAAATAAAAATGCAAAATATCAACTTACCATCAAAGAAGAGTTTCCCTCAGTCCAGTTATACCCTACTGTTTATTGCTACTTATTATTGCAATAGGTACCATTTCATAGTTCATGGTTAACGGATATTTGCCGTGTTGTAGCGTTAACGTCATTTCAATGAGATTAACGCTGACAGCACTAGTGGGAACACAACGAATATGACTGCACATTTACGCCGACATCATCCTAGTGCAAAGACAAGTGGAAGCAGACAAAAACAACAAGCACGCATGCTACAAACTTTACCCGAGTCATTTAGACAGCCGTTAGCACATGATTCTCCTTATGGGGACCTGATATGTTTAATATGCTGCTGAGAATATAGCCCAGAAGAAGCGTATAGTATAGCTTTTATTTTGGAAAGAGACATTTCTCTGTAATAAACTCTCTCTAGATGAGTGATTTTTCGATCAAATCATATTACATTTAAAAACTGTACTTTTGAGTTAAAATATATATTTATAATTTTAATAAATGACAAATTAAAAAAGCATGAACATTTTTTGTATCGAAAAAATATCGAACCGTGACACCAAAGTATCGAACCGAACCAGACCGTGAATTTTGTGTATCGTTGCACCCCTAATAATTAGGTCTTCCTACATAAGCAGAAGGTGGTCTATTGGTTGAGCACATGTTTGTTGACTTAAAGTGTTGGGAAAGATGCCAAGACGTGAAGCAACCAATAAGTGAGCGCGTTCAAAATCCTGTCCACCCCCATGTTTAATTATCTTTACATGCCAGAGAAAATAAATTACCCTCCTCCTCAAGATTAATAATATTGCTTTGTGGGGGTTTTGGCCATAAGTTGTGGAATAATGAATTGTAAGAAGACGTGGTGGCTGGATTGATTGCATGAAATTTTGAGGAGCTACTGTAAGTTCTTCAAAGTTTTGATGAAACGATTTAATTCAGTGAACAAGAGAGCCAAATAGCTCTACTGTAACCAAGTAGCTGTTAGTGATGTGCAGTTCGTTCGTTGTGTTTCCAGTTATTTTGTATTTTTTTGCCTTTGTGTATATTTCTTCAGGTGTATAAGTTCCCAAACATAAAACCCAATATTATATTCAGACATTTCCACCACAGCTACAATAGAAGCGGCACAAAAGCTTCCAGCGTCGAATTGGAGTGCAGACGCTTCTTTCTTCTCAACATTTTGCACCAACATCCAGCAATCATTCAGTGGCAAAGATACCAATTTCTTTACCAACAGCCGTCTCAGAAAGCAGAGAATACAGCATAGCTGGCTCTAACCTCTTCTTCTGCAGATAAAAAAAACAAAAAAAAAACCTCCTCCACTTTTTTCTGCTGCTGCTGCTTTGTCCACCCACACTTTAAGTATAACCCACAACCGAACACCAGAGATTAAAACCAAATCTCTAGGTGTAGGCCTGCGTCATCATAAGGGAAAGTTAGCGGTAGATGCAGGTGAAGTTGGAAAACGTAAGTTCTGAGCCAATGGTAAAATGTGTTACATAACTGATATCTCACCGTGTCAACTGTGTGCTAAAGATAGACAAAAAAAATATTTGAAATGCAGAAAAAAAACAGATATGCTTCAGCTGCAGGATCAGTAGAAAATGTGATGACATGCCTCAACATTTTTGCTAAAATCAGCATAGCACAGCTCATCATATTTGGGTCTTCAGAATATGGATATAAACTTGTAAGGATCGTTGTAAATGCGGGGCAAGTCAATAAACCGAATATTTGAATACCCTAAATTATGTAAGCATAACACTGTGCATAGATGTGACTCATTGCACGCACAACTCAAATAATCCCCTCACGGTGAAAGATAATATTTGACATTTTTCCCATAAAGAAATGCCAGTGAATCTGGAGACAAAGAGGGCAATATCGCCTTGACATCTGCCAGTAAAATAAACACTAGATTGAAAGGAAAAAGCTTTGCTTTAAAAAAAGAAACCCTTTTCAGAGCTCTAATATAGTGCTTTCTGTGTGTAGTTTGTAAAATTTAAAACCGCTTGTTGCGGCGACAAATAGGCCTTTCCCAACCACACAAAGAGCTGTATGTGTGGGTGTCGGGGTGCCTGACAACTCTAGCACCCCCTGCTCCCTCATCTGTTGCTGCTGGCATGGATGCTCCTGTCACCAGAGCCACACAGATCCCAAGGACAGGGCACACATTTGTTCATTTCTAAACCAATCGCAGCCAGGCATCATCCTTTGCCTCCCCGGTTTCTGCTCTGTCCTGTATATCTTTTGGGTTCCACACATATGCTTCTTGTCCAGCTTCCGCCATCTGGACTTGTCAGTGACTCCGTTCTTACTCTCGCTCGTGCTTTTCCGTCTGACTGTGTCCCTCATCTCTCCCGTGTTCCTACAGCTTAAACATTAGAGACCACTGCGGTCATGTGCTTGCTGCCTGTTGTACATCATGCAGAGGTCTACTGTATGTTTGGCATTGCTGCACTGTGCAGACCTCTTTTGATTCAATATTCATTCCTGCTTCAGCGATTCCCCTCAAGTGTGCCCCGCTGGTCTCTCCAGTAATGGAAATGTTTCTTGAGTGGGCTTCCAAGGCCCACTGTGGATGGAGGCTTAAACTCACTGTGAATGTGCTCTCGATATGTCAGAAAATGAAGTAGGGTTGTCGACTTGCAGGCTGTCAACAACTGTTCTTTTTTTTTTTTTTATTCTATTTTGTTTTGAACCTCTTTTTGTTCTTTTTATCTGCACGAGATGACCACTGCATCAGTGTTGGTTTGTTTAGTTCTTTGAATCTGAAATATATAATTGCTTCTGAAAGACAACATCGATGTTTCAGTTTTTATGTAACCTTGTTAAGATCCACCAGGTCACCAACTACATTGTGATCTAGCTACATGCTAAACAAGCAATTATAAAAGCAGTCTCATATATCCATCTCTACCTTGCATTTTTGTCGTGAGCTTTTCCATGTTTAATATAATAGGCAAAAATGTTATTTAAATGATCCTAATGTAACCCTACCCCAAGGGTAGTGATTATATGGTGAATGGTAACAGGTTCACAGTTCTGGCGAACATACTTATGAAAAGTCAAGGAAATCCTGGGCCAACATCCACTAGTTGGAATATCCTATCAGACCGTTTCCAATTGCAGTGGTCAAACACCAAGTTATCTTTCAAACAGACTTGAAATTTGCATTGACGATCACGCCTTTCCCAACCACTTATCCCACTCACCTCTGATTTGCTCGTTATCACAAGGACATTGCCACGCAACCAGTCTTCCAGCTTTCAGTGTTGATATTTCTAACTTTGCACATAGATTTCCCGCTTAAGCATGAATCCCACTTAAAACTAACTCGCAGCTTATGACATGGCTAGAAACCCCTTTCAATAGTACGCCTTAACCACGCAACCTAACATATACCAGGGGCGGATCTACAGTGGTGGGATATGCCAGCCTAGAATAATCTCTTGCCACCCCTAAGGCCACCCTAGTTTTGCATGTGACAGTATTTATTAAAATAACCTAGCATTAACACTTTGAGCCTAGCCACAATTAACACTGAATATAAATTCTAAAATTGAAAATATTGCATAATGTTGATTTTTGCCACCCCATCTGATTTCTATGCCACCCCAAGAAAATTTCTCTAGATCCGCCCCTGCGTATACCTCACTCGTCAGGTTGACACAGCCTGCAACAACTTGAATGCTGTGGAAGCTTGTGGTGTAGTGTTAAGAGGGGTTTCCGGTTATGTCGTAAGTTAGGATGTAGATTTCCCGTCTAAATCTAATTCACGCTTTACTTTCAAACACCACCTCTATGTTGGATCATTGTTTTCTAATGTTTCTTTTATTTGGTACTAATACTTACATTTTGTGTGAAGAAGTGGGAGCAGGGTGAGAGGTCTTATTGTACAAAACAAACAGGAAATAGAGGAATCCAATGGTAGGAGACATAGAATAGGGAAATTTACATAATTTAGCTTTTTTGAAATGTGATCATACATGGAGTGATCATTTAATTTTGGTTTGTAAAACTTAGTTGGTGACTTGCTGTATTACATTATTTGTTGTTATTATTTGTGTTAGTGTGTCCCCCTTTTATGTGTCTCGTAGCATGGGCTATCTTTATATGGTCTTATCTGTTAGGTTAGTTTGCCTCATTTTGACTTGGGTCCAGTTTAGTAGCTACTTTTCTCAATTCATTTATGCTATTTTGGGTTCTGTGGTTAAATTTTGTCAATTTTGTTTAATTGGAATCCAAAATGTACTACTCACACATACTGCCTGGTTCCTGACAGTCCTCTTCCTGACTCTTCCTGAAGGGTCATTGTCTAAATGCAATGGAGGTGATCCACTGCACGTGGTGCCAACTGCTCCAGAACAAGTGCTCTGGGTGTGGAGGAGTGTGAAGGTTGGTAAAACCAACTGGTAGCAAATGGCATGGTGACAGTAGTATGGTGTTTTTGGCTCCCCTGGGAGTAGTTGGAGGGGTTAATCATATTTTTCAACAGGAATTTTTTTAAAAAGAAAGTTGGCCATAGTGGATGTTTTTAGATATGACAGCTTTCTACAAAGTTCTTATTGGCAACTTGGCCTGACTGAGATAGCTGTTTATTGTCCCAACACGAGGCTGACTGATGAAGGTAACGTTTTTTTCCCCAAGTCTGAAAGGTAAATGTCATATAACATTCACACATTATATTATATGCAATGTTATATTGCATATAATATTATGTGTAGATGCATGTTTTGTGCTACAGGAGCCATTAAAAGCTCATTTTAATTGAAAGTTTTCACATGATTATGGCAGTGGTTGTATTTAAATGTCAGTAAGAGTGTTCAGGTGTTAAGGGTTGTGCATTTAAATGTTAAGTGAAACTTCAACCGAATATTCTCCAGTTTTATTGCTTGGAAGTCTTCCATCTTTAAAGCATTAACCTCTTTGGATTAAGCCAAAGGGGTCAGTTGCTCATTTATCCTTGCTGTGATTGCTTCCAAAATGGCCTTAAGTCAGAAATGTTCATTTTCTTGAACATCTCACTTTCTTAACGGCAGCGTACAGCTGCAGGTGTCAGATAATAAAGTGTATAGATGTCAGATAAGACCAGAGTAGAGAAAACACAGGCTTGTTTTGCTTGGAGCATCATGGAGGAAAAGTGTAACCTCTCCAAAACTGGCCACAATTGATTCAAAATCATAGATAGGCTCTCTTGGTTTCAATTGCTGTTTTTTGAGTGTGTATATCTATCTGTACTTGTGTGCCAATTTGTGTTGGTGCTTGGTACTCGTGTGCCAATAGATATATCTGTTTGTACATCTACATGTCCTTCTAAAAGCACATATTTGTAGTTATTTATAAGTGTGTGTCTCTCTAAGCTTTTGAGCTATCAAACAGACAGGGATCATTGCCTGTGGAAAACATTTTGCTTGAATATTTTTCTCTTTGCTTTGAGCTTTCTCATGGCTCTGCAGACATATTGGAGTGGGCGGCTGTGCAAACATCAGGACGCGGCAGGTCTCAGCTGTCCAAATGACAGTCACACATTCACTTTGCTGTGACAGTCACACGCTTAACGCATTCAGAATAACACTGATGCATCCATGCGCACAGACAGAACATGCGCAGTCACGCCGCTGCCAGTCTCACTTATCCATCTAGGCCTGATATGCTTGCACTACGCGTCTGCACTTAAGTCTCTATAGGCCACTTTACACAACCACACGGTCTTTAAACCACAACTAACCCACTTCTCTTAGTCAGGCTAACCTTTTTCACACACACATATTTCTTTAACCTCCAATTCCCAAAAAGAAGGTTGTAAGTTGGATTAACATCAGGAGAAACTGAAATTTGTCCCAAAAACATACGTGTAACCCCAGACTCCAGCTGCCCTCACAGGCTCAACATTTATTTGGCAATTCCAGAGTGAAAGCTACTGACGTGATTGTGTTTGCTGCTGTTTTCTTCTGGGAATAGTGTAATACTTTATATTTACTTACTTAAGGTGTTTTTACAAGCCAGTCAACGCAGCTATGACAGGCTAATGCGGTATGCAAAGGTCTGTTTTTATGCTGACTGACTTTATTTGTACTCTGGTCAAGCAGATCTGCAGCCTCTAATGAAATCTCTGATGTTGTAATCCATACCTTTAGGGTTTTTTGTTGCGCATGCAACATTTACACACACCCAAAAAATATCAAGTAATCCTATTGCTGTTTGAAGAACAGCCCTATATAACAGAGCAGGCATTCTGGGACTAAATAATTAAGAAACACCAGTAGTAGAGGAGGGTTGCAAAGCGGCTTGCAGTGATGCTCTGGACAGGGTAAACAAAAGGTTCTTTCAACTGCTCACTTATTCATAAGGGGTCAGTAGAGCAGATGGATACACCTGTTTAAGGTGGCAGATTCTGTTTTTACCCCTTCCTGATGTAACAGTCCCACAAATTTATGTTTGCTCTTGCTAACGTGCTAACAACTACACTGTAGGGCCACAGTAAACATTAAATGGTGTAAATGCGCAGAGATAGGTTAACTGGTAATTCTCAGTTGGCTGTAGGTGTGAATGTAAACATGTGAATGGTTGTCTGTCTCTGTGTATTAGATCGACAACCTGCCCAGGCTGAATCGGATAACCGGAATCAGTTGAACCATCAGCTGCTATATGGACTGAGATGAGCTGATTGTGGTTGAGCTAGCCTGACTGAACTAATGCTAAGCCTGATGATGTACATTTCCATACTTCAGCTCGTGTGTGTGTGTGTGTCTCGAGTTGCAGTTTCATAAATATGCTACATGAAGATGTCACAGGAAGTCAGCTGTGCAAGGTTGTCACATTAAATCACAATAAAGGCATGGGAAGCGGAAATATGTTGTCTGTTAGTAACCTCTCTTTCCTTCATTTTATCGCCTGAGTAACTTTTGTTTTTAGTGGTAAATCTCAACTAATTTGCTGCTTCTTTTCTCACCGGATGAGCATTTTAGGTAGAAATGGCAACATCACCTTTTTTGTTTGCAATACTGCAACAAAGAATTTAAACCCGCCACAGAAACCTACAACATTAATTGTGAAAACACCTGTCTAAAGTTTGCTTCTGTGCCTCAGCAAGCTTTTAATTAAAGTAGGCCGGATCAGTTGATCCACCAACTCTACCTCTGAGAAATGCTTAAATAATTTCAACTCCAATCTGTCAAAAAAGTTTAGTTTCTCTCTGTTCACATGTTCATCCTTTGAGCGCCAGGCGTGCTGACAATCTGCAGTGCTGATTTAAAGTAACTCACTCTTCTATCTTGGATACACCTATTATGAAATTCTTGGTTGATGCCCATGTTTAAAATAAGTTTGGCCTTTACCTGATGCTAGTACATTATTTTCCCTCAATTTTATTTTGTTGTTTTTACTCATTCCAGGCAAATACAGTACTGTGGAAAAATTTTTAGTGCTCTTGAGCAATAGTTTCCAGGGTTTCTGAAGGTCTTTCAATGTGTTTCTTTGGACATTGACTGCTTTTTCCAGTGATTTTCAGTCCGGTTCTTGTACCTGACCGTTTTCTGAGGAATGTTTTTTGTTTGTTACGCCAATTAACACCGATCTATGAATCATTCAAGCACAAAAAGGGCACATAACGTAAGTGATAAATTGGTATTGTGTCTACTCATAACATATAGCTTAGCAAAGAACCAACGTTTTCTTTAGCCACTTACTAGCAGCATGTCACAAAGAAACATCTTTGTTCCCATTTCTGTAGTTAAATTCAAAAGATAACACAGTGTAACAGACAGAAAATAATATTTGGCACCAAAGAGGTGATTCCCAAACAGCATGCTATGCAGTGTTTCCATAAAAAAATTGAGGAAACTAGACAGTGGAGGATAAAAGAAGTATCGAGGCTAAAAGAAATTTACAGCAGATGATCAGTAGATGAAAGTCATGTCTTTATAAAATAAGAAAACATACAGCAAAGACCTGACACAGGGCCTGAGAGATGCATCTGGTCCTTCAATGGATCCATCTGTTCACTGAAGCCTCATCAGTAATGGACTCAGTGGAAGGCTGGCTGTCAAGAAGACATTGTTTATGGCAAAAAACAGTTAGCAAGGGCTGAGGTGTGCTAGATTACACAAGAACTGAACTGGAAATCAGTGACAACTGGTCTTATTTAGTAAGTAAACACACAGTGAACACAGACAGTCATGGATTGGCCTCCCCAGAGCCTGAACCTCAACATTAATGAAGCAGTGTGGGATCATCGAGACACAGAAAAGAACAAAAGGCAGCCAGCATCCAAAGAAGAACTTTGAATGTCCTTCAATAAGACTGGAGAACTATTCCTGAAGTCTACTTAAAGAAATGACAAGAAATCTGTGTTCAGACTGTGTGAAAGAATAAAGGTATTCAAATACAAAATATTTGCTATAGTTACCTTATTGTATTTCCTATTATGTTTACGTGTTTCAGTAAATCGATGCACCTATTTTTCATTTTCTAGCAAAACGTGAGGTGTGGTAGGTGAAGTCTTTTAAAGACTTCCTGTTTTTAGCCTGCACTAAATTAATATCACACAACATATAAATATCTGCCATCTTATCTGATGACTTGAGGCAACAGGGAAATATCTGCCCATACAGATATTCAGCCAATATGTGGGTGCATCCCTATGATTAACACAATTGGCTGTGTAGGAAGGTTGTGGCTCAAGTTGCAAAAGTATATTCATGTGAGGAAAAATTACATAAATACCTCCAGGGTGAATAAATACCTTGAAAAATAAAACAAAACAACAAAAAAGTATCGGCAGCAGCCCAGAATTTCACAATTGGTGCATCCCGAGATGTTGCCTTGCTTCTTCCTCTCTCTGCAGAAACTCTGCCAGGCTGTCACTGTGGATGAAAGTGTGCTGTGAGTCAACCTGCCCGCCCAAATAAACTTTACATAATGATAGTGCACTGTCACTCTAATTTTCTTCCGTCTGAGTAGTTAGCTGTGCTAATGCATTTCTTGCTGGTAAGCTATTCTTTCCATGAATGAAAGGGGCAGCTCTCAGACAACATGGTCTATTACAATATGGTCTATTTTTTGGTGAGAAGATCTGCTGAAATGGGTTTAAAGAACTGCGACGATGACAAAGAGCTGCTTATGAATGTGTTTTTAACTCTTGTCCTTGTAATCTTTATGTGAACATAATTTCTGAGAGAGGAGAGATTTCGACAGAGAGCATTTAACAGTTATCAAGACAACTGCAGATGGAAAATAAAGACATAGTTCTAGATATTATTGATTATTGCCCACAAAAAATACTGGTGCATGGATCCTGAAATATTGATTATTGGCTGGGCCATATCTGTATTTTCATGCTTTAATACCAAGCATGAGGATTCCAAAAAACTAAATAAATAAATAAAAGCTGAGGTGCTTGTGCGAGAAGCCATGGAGCTAAGGGAGTAGTCAACTAAACCATTTAATACAGCTATTCGTGTTTTGCTCGAGAGAAATACTGGTTTGTCATTAATATCACTGCTGCATGATATTGGTTCACTGTTAGATTACGTAGCCACCGGTCACTACCAGCCTTGGCAGCCCCACTCCCCCTGTGTTAATGGACATAATGGATGCAGTAAACAAGCAGGGTGGAAAGTGGGACAGATGACATCTCATGTAATCAGTGCGGTTTGGCTGTATTTTGATGTAGAAAATAAATGGTTGTATAGACTGTGTAAGAATAAACAGACAAATAGCTATTCAGCCAAAGCAGTGTAAAAACACTTACTGCACAAGCATTGGGATGCTAACCTAAAGGAAAACAAGACTGCTGGTGCTAGCATTGCATGTATTATCCACACACCTAACGTTTTCTGACTTTTAGATTAGTGCACACATTGTGTTGCTCCCTTTAGCCATACTGTACATAGGCAAATAGTCCACGCAACTTCATCCATGTTAGCTGACTATTCAGTTAGCAGGAGTAAAATACCTAAATACTTCCTCTTATCATTTACCATTAATTAAGTATTATCAGTGTTATTTCTATTTTTAATATCTAAATCTGAAGTTCTCCTTTTATTGCTAGTGCTGTATAAGTCTTACTTTTTTAACCTTAATTTTGTCAGGAAGTAAAACTTCCTGTTAAAAGGGAGTTTTTCCTTACCACTGTCACCAAAGCGCCTACTCATAGGGTGTCATATGATTTTGGGGGTTTTTCTCTGTTTTCTTTGTAGAGTCTTTATCTTACAGTATAAAACGACTGTTGCTGTGATTTGGCGCTATATCAATAAAATTCAATTCAATTCAATTGAATACAGGCACATGCACTATCGTGTAGCACATAGCATGTACCTAACCCTCTGTAGAGCCACTTTATGAAAGATGTTAAATCTGTTAAATCTAACATCCTGAAGCTCATAGTGGTAATGAAAAAGGTTGCGGACTGCTCAGTAGTTCTCAGTAGTACTTAATGGAGAGACTGTTTGTCCAGATTTCATGATGTATGAATTTGAGAATCGAATGTCTTTTGGGGCAGATGGAACAGGGAAGAAATAGAAGTTAGAAGAGAGAATATGGAGACTATGAAATGAATCACCCTTGCTGGGTTTTCATAAAGGCTCATTGTTTTTTATAGTTTGTTTTTGAGTTCATGAAATAACTCAGTTGATGATTCATGTTGCAAATATTTAGCTCACATATCCTTTTTTTTTCCTGATGCATCTTTTTTAAGTCCTCTGATGGCCAAATAAAAAAGTTTGCGAACACTATCCTTTGGCTTGAATTATCACATTGCATCCCTGACACAGGGTTTAAGATTAGTCATTGTATTCTTTAAGGGACTGACTCATAAAATATGACATTTATATTCGTGTTTTCTAGACACTGTTTAGGGTTTCTGATAATTGCTCAATCACAGACTCTCATCCATCACATCCATCACTATGGTCAGACAACTTGGACCTATTAACAAAGTCATCTAGCTCAATATACCATCTAGTTTTCCCCATCTAGTACAACCATCAGTGTCTCAGACACTGCTTCCATCCATCCAACTTGCAACCTGTCAGTCCAAAGAAGCGGGTGAGACAGAAAGCCTCGAGACTCTTAGGCATAGCGCATTAGCTGTGTTTATACCATAGTAAGGGCACAAGTTGCAGAAGGTCAAGAAAGTAAGTGGCCTGATGAAAGTGTCACTCTGGGGAAATTTCAACGATGCGTTGGTGGAGGGTCAAAAATGTCGGCTGGCAAATTCATTCTGATAGCCCTAACTCAGAGAGATAATGTGCGAGAAGTCTGGGAGATAGGGGGAAGGAGAGTTGACTACAAATGCAGAGAATCATAAATCTTTCCTTTGATCACAGATAAAGATGTGGGTGGATTTGTTGTCTCCGCCAGCATGCCTTTGGAAGTGTGTCATATCATTTGCCGCATGCCTCCCTCCTCCTGACAATCACTTCTCGGGCGGTCTTGTCTCCTCGTATTGTTATCTTCTCCTTTATGAATAAAATGGATGAGACTGACTTTAAAAAGAGTGATGTCAAAACAACATTCTTTTTATGTTACTTTTGTAGTGTTGACCTTTTGATGAGTTCGCTATCCTTTTGTTGAGATCCCGGCCAGGCCTCCGCGTTGCTGGGTGTGCTTTCCATTTTATCCTTTCTATCTGAACTCCTTTTGCACTAAGGGTTGAAGTCAAAGGCTACTCTTGTGAGGAATTCATCACAGCTGCAGCTGGAAGTAAAGCAAACGGACACCAGCCTCCATGATAAATCCTGGCTGTGGGTGAAACTTGAGGCTTCACAGTGAGGCATGCTATAATGAGCAGAGAAGTCACATGGTTTTTCCTGTTTTTCCTGGTGCCGGAGCAATTTTTGCCATTTATTTGCAGCATAGACTTCACCGGAGGCTCATGGTTCTTACAGGCAGTCAGTTGTACCAATTATCAGGGGACAAATGGTCAAATGGTACCTTACTGCAGTTTAGAAATTAAATGATATTGTAAGAGCATGTTTTTTTCTCTTCCCATATCAATTTAAAATTAATTTTCATTTTACCACATACAATCTTTTTGAATCTGTTAAAAATACAGCAGTATGTTTAAAGGGCACTCTTATTAACTACATACCCTTCTTACATCTGGTAAGGCTACGTTCACACTGCAGGCGTAACCATATGCGACCCATATCCGATCATGGTATGACAGTTTCGAAGTCCAATATTTTCAAATCCGACCTAGGTCACTTTCGTATGTGGTGCGGAATCCGATACATGTCCGATGTTTAGAAAGCGACCGCTCTTTGAATGGTCATGTCGCATTAAATCTGTCTTTTACGTCACTGACACAAGACAGACGCCAATTTTCAGCGCCGGAGAAGACAAACAGGAAAGCATGGCGGCGGAAACTGGAGACGGGGCGAGTCAATGGACAGAAACTGAGCATATGGGGAGAAATTGATAGACTGCTGCAACATCACCTACTGGCTCTGTAGCCGCCATGTTTACTTCCGTAAACAGAGCGCGTTGTGTGTGATGTCTTCTTTTGCGCATGCGGGCCACTTTGAGGGCCGTGAACCGTTCACACTAGAGCGTGTTTGCTGTCACATTTTATTTGTAGTGTGAACAACTAGACCAAAAAAATCGGATTTGATCAAAAAATCGGAATTGAGCATTAAGACCTGCAGTGTGAACGTAGCCTAAAAGACTGATTCAGCTCTAGTGCCACAAAGATAGATACAGGAAATATTTCATTCCTCATGAAACTCCTCCTCTTATTATTAGATCAAACAATTAGCCACATTAGCCACAATCATTAAAATTTACTTCCCATGCCTCAGTATTATTTGTTGTGTGATTTTAGGCCATTGTTAGGGGATTGGTAGGCAACCTGATGATGTCAGCATATATTTTGTATAATTACATTTTGTAAATATAAATGAAATATTATTGTTTGAAATATGTTTGATGCCTTTTTGAGGTGTTGTAGACACCTGTAAACACTACAAATAAATTATTTCAGCCCATTCGTAGGTGTTTGCTAGGCAACATGATAACATTATAACATCTGATGTAGATCAGGTAACTTTAAGTACCAAGGTGTGCTTGTTTGCCAGTTTTGGTTCCTCAACTCTGGATGGTTCACTAGCAGTTTGCAGGCAAACAGAGATGAACAAAATACTAGAATTTCACTCACCAAAACTGAAGCAAAAGAGTGAAATTCTAGTTTTATTAGTCCATCCCACTGATATGTGTGTTTGGGAGTTGCACCTGTACAGTTTATCTAGCTAGCATTAGCAGGCAAACTTAAAAAAACAAACAAACTAGAAACATAGTGATTGCTAACATACTAAAGGCTAATTTTTCAGGAGTTTTAGTTGAACTAATTCCTGCCACAAACTTTGGAACATTAAGCAAAAAGGACGGCATTGAACAATCTGGTGCGTGTATTTTGAAACAGTGGCAATATGCTACTTTTACCTCCCACGAGGGGTTATAACAGTAGCACCTCAAGTTTTTATTTGGTAGAGGTTTTGCACACCAGATGCCCTTCCTGACACAACCCCAACGCAGATTTGTTTCTCCAGCTGGAAGCAAACCAGCAGCATTTTACTTACCAAGCATATGTTTAACCACTAGACCGTTCACAGCAACAGTAATAATATAACAAACCTGAATTGGATAAGTGGAAGAGAATGGATGGATGGATTTAATTTGTCTCTCTGTCACTTTTTAAAAGTAACCCCAACCAGTTACATCATGTTGGACTATTTATAAGATACAACTTAATGCCTTTGTTTTTTCCTCAAATATAGAAAATATGGTCTAAAACTGTACAGGACTAAGCTCAGCAGCCTGTTTCATGTTCATTTACCCCTTTAATTTGCATTCTTGTGAATACTTCCACTTTCACTGACATCATGTTCTTGTTTTGGCTCTTTGAGCCTTTAGAGCTGCACTGCAATAAAACTGGTATTTTAATCTTTGCTTCTTTTTCCAGTCTGTGATAATCGGGCAGACTTAATATATCTGTCTTGTTAGTGCGGCACTCAGTGTCACGCGTGTAAGTTGTTTTTTTTCTGTAAGAGAAAAGGACAAATGCGTGTAGTGCCATATGCTCGAGGATCACGCAGAGAAGCACAGTTATCATTTCGATCATATTAGATTCCATTATGGTTTGTCTGATGGGGCACTCGGGGCCAGAAGCCGCAATTAAACTCTAAATAAAATATTATTTTCTAGCCTCTCTGTGTGCAGTGGGAGGAATCTAAATTCTTTTAGTAATGCCTCATTTAGGAACCACAGTTTTCCCATTTGGACACTTGGACTCATTTAGGACTGCGACACCCATCCTGTAGCTGTAGTCTTTAGCAGAAAAACCTAGTGTGTCAGATCGCAGGCCTCATTTGAGATTGGACAATGGCTGGCACACATGGGTGTGTGTTTGTGTGCACACATTATAGAACAGCTTATTACTTTGTAAAGCTACCTCCCTAGTTTTTATAGCAACGTTGTGTAGACAAACAGGTGTACTAAGCAAAGATACAGGTTTGTTTCGACAGATCCCTACAGCAGAGTGATCAGTGCTCTGTTTGATGAGATCTGACCTAAAGAGTTTATCACTCTGCCTGACCTTTCCCGCACTCTGCAAGTTCCACTCCTCGCCTGTTCATTCCCATCAGGCCTTCATTTTGTTACACCTGTCCACTGCAAATGGCTGCGGAAGAACATCGCTCAAATCCAGAGCTGCACGCCACCGTCGCTCCTTGCACAGCTCGTGAGAAACTAAATTAATTTAGTCTTTAATGTCGAATGGCTTTTGTCTCCCTGTCTTTCACAGTCTTTATAATCAAATTAATCATTACAAGTTTCCTTTTTTTGTTCAAGTCTGTTCATTTAAATATTTCTCATCATCTCTTTTGAATTTTTATCAGATATTTATCAACCACCCTCTTTGTTCCCTGATAACCCTGACATTTTGAAGTCCTGAATGTGTCTCTAACATACTCTGTCCCACACTGCTATCATTAACTTTGTCCATCTCTCATCTGCGTGTGGCTCCAACGCCATTATTTGCAATCAGCGCTTCAGCTGAACAGAAATGTCAAGAGCATCCCTTAAAGCTCAGCTCAGCTGGTGCTAGAACAAAGATTGCCCAGTGTCACAATCTGGAGTTTTCTTAGCAATTTGCTCTTAATGACCGCAATCACCAATGGAAGGTAAGATATAAATGTGTGGAAAGCGTTAAGAAACACATACCCTGGGAGCCACAGTGGCTGTGGTGGATTGGAGGCCTTTTCACACCTGTGAGTGGGCACTATCATTGCATTAGAAACAGAAAAAAAAAGTTTGACGCATATGTTCAGCTATGAACAAAAATAAATTAGTTTAAACCGGGAATAATAAAATCCCAGTGCAAGTCCCTGTAGTCCCTGTAGTGAGTATCTGATTATACCCAGCGTGATTGCTTAATTGTATTTTGCATTCAATAATAGCTTAATCCCTATAAGAAGAAATTTGCATATTAATATGCAGAATCTGTAGGCAAGCTTCTGGTTTGTGTTCGTAGTCTCAGCTCAACCAAGCAATCACATTTGACCAGGCTTTCCAGAAAAATAGTCCACACGTCAACCAAAGGCAATTTTGTAACCTTTAACTGTTGTGTTAGGACATTTTCACCTTTTATTGGTTTTTGTAAATTCATATGCATTCATAAACAGTGTTGGGTTAACAGAGCAGGAGGTTGCATGTCAATCAGATATCATGACTAAGCCATGAAAAATTGGGGAATGGAAAGGAGCTACACTTTACATCCAACATATGCCTAAGGTAAGTCTACTTACAGCATGTAGTGGAGCCTCAGCTGTACCTGAACTGTACCTCAGTAGAGTTGGAATACTGCTATGTTTTAATTAGTTTGTTTTTCACCTCCCTCTGCTGTAAAGATTTGCAAACAGTCTACTTTTAGTTGAGCACAACAACTGAGCTTTCAACACCTTCACAGGTTTCCATTTAAATTCAACGCTGGCGATATGAGCGTCGGGAAGTTCCAGGGTTCTATTTTCTGATTATTTGATGTTCACTTTCTTTCTTTAATACATATTACAATATCACATTATCCTACAGTAGCACTAAGGCAAACAGTGGTTGGAGAAGGTGGCACAGCCAAAATGATCTTATGTGGTTGGACTGGGTTTGCAAACCCTCACAGCCAGATGCCACCTTCAAAGCGACTTTGGTCGTCAAAAGAACAATGAGACTGTTGCCAATGTGAGGCAACAGTGCTAACCACCGTGCCACCGTGCTGCCATATACAGTAATTAATTGTATTACATCATAGAAAACTGAACATTTGTTATTGTGTCTTGCAAAGCTGTTGCTGTGTATAAAACAGAGACATTCACGTTACCTACTTATATTCAGAGTCCAGGCAGAACCTTGGTGATTTGACAAAAAAAAAATTAAAATCCCTCTACTTGTTGCTGGATGGAGATTTAACTTCAACTTGACATAGGTGCTTGCTCAGCAACCCTGCTTTCATACAGTATTATAACCAGAATGCAACCAGTTGCCAACCAGTTGGGTGAAGTTGTGAAGAGCCGCATTTGCACTCATCAGCAAAGTTGGAAGTCTGCCTTTATTATTTAGACAATTAACTTTTCCCAATGTGTTTCAGAGTGACTACAGTCAGTCCAAGTTGGACAACGATCGTTTTGAAACAGGTTGCTTCCCACCAGATTCGATGCAGTTACAGACTGACCACCAATTTTTTGAAATTACATGAAGGTTGGCTGTGCTGTGTTTGCTCTGCTGACAATGCCACTGGTTTGCAGAACGATCAGAGCGTGTGACAGAAGTTGCTTCTGGTTAGGTTAAAAACTAGAGCACTCGAAGAACACATGAATCCACACCAAAAATGTAATGAGCTCTTTCTCTGCTTGGAAGGTTTTAGTTAACAAGCCAAGAAAAAAGGGCAATGATGACATCCTTCAGCTATTGCTCTATGATCTATTTTGACAGGACATAAACCTTGCTTACCCTTATTTAAATTAAATGACCGACATACCCATTAATCACCCTGACTTTCTTCTTTCGCACTAGGTTTTATACTGAGTACACAGTGTGTCAGGTATTGGCACTTAATTATCCACTGCAAAATCATCCAATATGAATGATGTTCCAAGTGACTGTGTGTTGCCATTGTGTTAGATACTTTTTGTTTAAGCTGTATTGAAGGATGAGGCTCAAAATTATTCTTACATCCACAAAAGAAAATGTACTAATGACTCGCAGTCACTGGCAAATAAGGCGGTATAAGTAATCCGCCTGTCATGAGACAAATTTTGGTCCAATAAAATATCAAACCATGAAACTACCGTCATGAAACTTCAATGGATTATACATGAAATCAGAGGCAGGGTTGGGGAAGGGTGTGATCTATGTAATAACTTGTGGTATAGAACAATATTGTAATATTGTAAGCAATGATTACGTCCTCATAGGCTAGGATGTTAGGATGTCTGTGTTTTGATAGGCACAGAGGCTTCTGTTATCCCAAAGCAAAATCGTTTTTAGTGTGTCTTGTGCACACTCTTGGATCACAGTGACCTCAGTCCTTCATAGTGAATTACAATTTACAGTACATACCACCCCCAGACCCTCTCAACCCGCTCACCCACACAACCACAACAAGCACTCATTTCCTTTCTTTGTTGACTGCTCTCGCATTCAAATCGGTGTGTGGTCCGGGCTCACTCTTTTCATCGCCTGCCTCTCTCCTCTGCGCAGCGGCATCGCAGAGGTGAATCCTCTGCTGCCGGGAAACCGAGTAAAACAATGGAGTCAGTGAGACATAGCGAGGCTAATGGATTCACTGCCACCTCTTCCCCACCTTCGCTTTTCATGTGCAGAAGTATTCATCGAGTCTTGATGGCGCCGGCCATGCATGACACTGATTCATTTAACTGGCCCGGCAAAACCCCCTCCAAAAAACGACTCTTTCACACACCTGCAGAGTTAGCAGAAAACAATTCAGGAGGGCCGTATTGAATCAGCAGTTTTATCTCGAGATGGTGCAAACGTTTGTTTACCATTTAAATGTGTCCCTTTATTTCTTTGGTGGGGTTTTATATATATTTGACAGTGATAAATATATACAGTTCCTTACTGTCACCCAAAGAGTCTCTCTTTTTTTTTTTACTCTAGTAGCAGCTCTCAACTAGCAACGGCTGGCAGGTTGTTTATGGACCTAAGTCATTTTGTTTACTCCACAAAACAGAATTTTAATGACCAAGCAGAACTTTATTCAGCATTTTCAAAAATAAGGGAGGAAAAAACACCACCCCCCTGTGCTGTGTACCAATAACGCAAGTTTATACCGAGTAAGTTGTGCTCTGCATCAGCTCTTGGTTAAATTATGGATCAGGGCCAAAATAAGTGCTGAAATACTAAACGTACTAAATGAGGAAACCAAACAGAGATTTAAGAACTGAATGCTCGTGGACTCGTGACTGACTTCATTGCTTTTTCTTTATTTACGTCTCTGTGCTGGCTTTCAGCCTCGCTTTTGGCCATTTTATTCCAGTCACTGTGTCAAAGAGTGCTATCTGTTTCAAAATAAAGGTAGTTCAGTGACTACCAGCTATATCTGAAGGGAAATTGCTTCATTGTGTTCAAGCACCAGGGGCTCGATGCCTAACCTAGAATATACATCTATTGTAGTGGAGAAGGCTGGGATGGTTGTACAGCTTTCAGAAAAAGGCCCAATGCATCAACATCCACTGTATTCAAAGAGAGTTGCTTTTATGCAGTGTGGATAAATTGCTTTTGCTTCCCTTGAGAAAAATATAAATGGACACATTATTCAATTTGCCTTTCTGTATAATATTAAGCGACTTAAAATACAGTGAGGCTGCCAAGGTAATTTGATAGCTTGCCACCTGTATCAAAACCTGATATGTTGAATATTCTATTTTGTGTAGTTAAGCAGCAAAATGTGCTTCACTGGGCTATTTTCAGCTCAGGTAGGATTGTGTGTAAATTGGTTTGATACAGATGCTGTGTGGCCTCTACGCTTCCTTGCCTTGCTTTGATGACACCTAAGATTAAATGGTTTCTGTTGGCTCAAATTAAAAGCTCTGCAGTTTTGGACTATGCAGTGCACACAGTACATTGTTTTTGCTTTTTGGCTAAAGTTCTTCTGGTTTTGTGCTCATATTATGAGACACTATCCACAGGAAAAATCAAGTGTTAGGACAGTGCTGCCATTATTTTGGTTATCTGTTCCAGATTGAATTCGTAATGAAACAATGAAAATGAGGCGAAATAGCCCACTTAGTTTTTCTGTACTTTTCAAAACCTGAATGTGCAAAAAAGGAAACCTACGGCAAGTCTCTGTTGAGACTGGACCTGTCTTTGTGCATTGAAGTTGCAAGGTAAGAATTCAATGTTAAGTTTCAGTTACTAACCTGGTCACTTTCAGTAATTTTGTTTGATTGTAACAAAAGGTGGTGTTCTTGTCACTATATTTGTGTCACATGCAAAGGAAGCGATGCATATTCTTGGGACGATTGTGTCAAGACAGCCACGGAGCTAACAGAAGAAGCTGTAAATAAACATTCGAGGACAGGGACAATACAATATACAAAATATGTCACTGCCACACAACTCAATGACTACATTGTGTAGAAGGCGAAAAGTGTGTTGTGCTTTGTATGCATTATTGTGAAAACTAGTTTGATTTGGTAGTTCTGTCAGGACCGCTTAGTCAAAATAGGATTTTTATCCCAACTACTGTAATGTAATGACTCCACAGTGTGGTGGGTGCCTTATACGTGCAATTCTCGAACAGCGAAAGGGAGGCTGTTAAACTTTGTGAAAGGAGTTCAATATAAGTCGATGCGTTTGTGAAGCTCAGTTCTGTTTGATGACAGCGATACTAAGATGAGTTGTTGAGGATATCCTGAACTTTTCTCTTGGTAAACACTGCTGTTAGCCTCTGTTAGCTGCTGATAGCCTCTGTTAACTGTTGTTAGCTGTTGTAGCCTTGTTGAACTCTGACACTTGAAACTGTTCATGAAAGAGAAAGTGTGACTTTTAGGATACTCGATACTTTTAGGATACAAAGGTTTTTTCAGAGGAGATAGTTAAGTTGCTATTGTAAGCAAGAATCGCTCTTTTATATTACAAATGTTTTATATACAAATGTCAGGCAGCTGATGGCTGACAAACAGATTGGCTGGGCACACTTTCACAGCAGGCAGGATGAAAAAAGGGAGTCAAGAAGGATTAAATACAGTAGGCAATTGTGGTAATGGTAGGTTTAGAAAGAAAATAAAACCCCTTCCTTTTATGAACCTAATTTATTTGTAGTTTGAGTAATGATGAAAATGATGAAATTACTTGACTAATTATGCAAATATGAATGTTATTAAACTGTCATATGTTTTAAACTCCTTGTTTCATTACACTTGACCACAGTACTGGTGGTATGCTAGTCCAATTTCAAAAAAAGAAGGGATTGCTGTTTATTTAAATTAACTTCAATTTAAGAGTGTTAAAAAAAATCCCCTTGAGGTCTCCCACCAGTCGGACTGAAAAACCTCCACAGCATAGCCACCGGGACGGGCTCCAGATGTCCAGGCTCTAAGGGTGATTTTGGCTGCTTGTATCATAGACAGTATGTAAAAGATGGACAAAGCCACAATCTTGTTACCCATTTAAAGCCTTGATGTTAGCATTTTGGCGGACACCATAGTTTTTCTGGGTGTCAGAAATTTTGGGACGAGAGGATACAGCAGAAGTTATGAGCTAAGGCTGTAGAGAGCTTATTTAGCAGGATTCACAGTCATTGGCAGTTTTGGCATGACTGTCAATCAGATTTATTCCTTAACAAAATCCAAACAGATAGAGTTGTTATAAAGGGGTCAAATTAGCTATAAAGGCTAAATTATTTCAGTGCCTAGTTTTAAATAATTTCAATCACTTGAAACCAACCTCAAGTGGCCACAGGAGGAATTGCATTTTATTTTTGTATTTTTTGGGGGCATTAAAGCTCTTTCAGCAGCAGAGGTGGCAATTGGCTTTTATTTGCATACTAATTGTTTTGGTCACCATCCAAAGCTCATGGCTGTAGGTCATTTAAAAAAATTTCCCTGTTATCATCCCTTTTTTGTCTGTTACAATATTAATTCCTACAATTAATTCCTACAAACAAGTGCCAGAGCAGGAGCTAAAAAAGCAGGGAAATTATTGGTATAAAGAATAAACGGACAATTGATGATTTAAATGCGTCAGTGAGCAGTGTTAGTCCTGATATGCATTCATGCATATTGTATGTCTACATCTGTTAGAGTGCAGTAAGTTGAATCTGTGGGCCAAACCAGAGGATTACAGTATGCTTTCTGATTATCATCCCCCTGTGTGACAACCCTGCCTCTCTGGTGCACAAGAGTGGAAAAAATGGCACAGTTTTCTCAGTAATTCCAAATTAATGAGGCTCTCCTGCAAAGAAATGCAAATTTCCAAACACTTGATTGCTTCCTAAAACAGTACTGAGGGGAAGAGGAGCGAAAAAAAATCCTTTCAGCCATTTTAGAAACAGGCTTAACATGCCTCGCTCTGGTATTCCCCACTTAGAGAATGCATCCCCTTCATAATGCGAGCCTTATTGGCGTTGGGGCGTCAGAGTAGCGGGTTAGTATGTGGAAAATTTTGTTGTTTGTCGCGAGTTGCAGTGCAGTGAAGTTGCACAATCTCCTGTTTGTTAAATTTTGATATCATTACAAAGTTATGCAGGACATCTAGTCTAAAACGAGCTCCAAGAAGGTCAAATATGTTGAAGTGAAAAAAATCTGAACCACATGGACTGTGGGATAATTTAGTATTTGTACTACACACAGCATAATACTACTGATATTAGTCAGCTGAAAACACTCTAAAGTCTATTTACAGTCAACATAGCCTGTACATAAAGGATGAATGTGGGCTCTATGGTGTCACCCACTATTTTTGGGATTTTTATGTTTGTAAACTTCATCCATTTGGTCATTGCCAAAATGTATTTTGGAGTCAGAAGAGATGATGTTTGGACTGCTAGGTTATCAGCTAATGCTTGCACGTTTGATTAGGCTCAAAAAACAGACTCGCTAAGATGCAAAGTAAGAAGTTTCCCCGTGGAAGGTCCCTTGCCACCTCAGTTTGTTTTACACAGAATACCTTTCCAGAATCGAACCACAAAACCAAGCAGAAGCCCTTTGGTTGCTAGATGAATGTCATAACTACTACCCTAGTGACTTCCCCTTTTTAAACGGGCCCCAGCATTCATGACTTTGGGAATGCCTGCACTACACCATTGGAGATACAAATTGTTGCTAAGCAACAGACTAATAAACGTTTCCACTTGAGTGGCTTGAATTTGTGGAAGTGCCCATCATACAGTTGTTGCACACCTTTTTTGTTCCAGACTTAGTTTTTAATGCTGTTACATTATGATGGGCATTTAACGTGAGAGTCCAAAACTATGGCTCACCATTGTAGCCAGCCTCAAGTGGCCACTGCAGGAACTACAGCTGGATTAATGTCTTGTTTTTCAAACTTTCTACATTATCTTCATTTATCTTGATGGCCACATGTTCATATTTAATCCAAGAAAGGTGTGCTACATTTAATCTGAACTGTTCATGACAAGACAAGATTTTTAGACACCGCTCCCTTGCCTCAGATCTCCTCCTGCACTGTAGCTTGTTGCTAGCTTAACTGAGACATCTTCCTCCCAAAAGAGAAGGAGGACAAAAGCAGAAGCAGATGACTTTGATGCTAAACTTTTTAGAGGCCGGCCAGCCAGCGGTTCATGCTTTCGTTTCCGATTTATTACGGCGAATACTGCTGCATCAGTGTGTTCCTGCATCTGTGAGGGATGACTCTGGTGTGCTATTGGAGCGCGAGCTGCTGTCGACTCCATGTCGGGCATCCAGATCTCAACGGGACTTGGCCTGTACACCAGCGATGCATGATGGGTGAGACAGAGATGTTTGATGTAAACTGTCATATCTCCCCACTGGTGTCTACCACATAATGTGCCACCATTTGGGAAAGAAACAAGAGCAGCCCTCATTACAAGGGGAAAACCACTTTTTCTTTCCTCGTGCACTGATTAACCTTGAGCTGTTGGCCCGTCGGGGCGGCGCAGAGGGCTTTGTTCACCTTTAAGTAATGATGAAGCCACCTTGGATGGAAACCCTTCCCCTGACATGAAGCCCAGCGTGTGTTTGTGTAGTTCAAAAGCACTGCACGAGGACATCGTCAGTCTGGCTGTTAAGCTGTGACCTTTTTTTTGTTTTGTGTGTTGTTGGTTTTTTTGGCGTGTTGAAATGAGCAGCAGCAGAAGCAGGAAAGGACACAGGCAGGAAGGCGACTGGAAAATGTGTCACTGGCATTTTTCCATTAGTCAACAAATCAGTGCACGGCACAGGATGGATCACTAATGCGGGATTTGTGGCCCTGCATGACACCGTGTAATCCGCCGGCACCACTGTTTTCCTCACCTGTTCAGCAGCAGAAGAGGAAGGAGGAGGAGGAGGCTCGTCGCATCGGTCTACACCTGCCTCTCGCTGCACACGTCACAGTCTCAGGCCTTCCTGACGATGATAGTCTGAGTAGTCCCGTAGTGTTTTTTGTTTTTTCCACTGTTTCTGCAGTGTTTGGCTGGTGCTCGTGCTAGCGGATTACAGCAGATTTACATACACACTGCAATAAGCAAGTCCTTCACCTCGGGACCTTTTTTAATCTTAATTAATTTCTGATAATTCCTCATTAACACTGCAGACTCAGGGGCTCCGTTGCTGACGAACAATCATGGCGGGCCACATTTGAAGCAACAGCAAGCCTTAACTCTACCCAAGAGACAGGAAAAGAAGAACCACGGACAGACAAATACTGAGAGGAGGTGGAGGATGTTGTTTTTGGGTGCGTTTTGTTGAGCTTGAATTGAAACGCTGATGCCTTGATGGGGACAAAGAAGGGGAGGAAAAATATGCAAAAATTGGTTGCCTGCTTTTCTTCTTTCCATCTTATGTGACTTGACCTCGCACGCGTTCATTAGGACCCAACCATCTTTGCAACAGCTAATCCCGGTGCGCGTCTCTACCTCGCAGCCCTGCATTGCCTAGCAGATAGTTGAGTAATGACTAATGCATTCACACGGCATTATGGGTTGTGGTTTATTTTTTTGTTTGTTTTTTTTACAGCTAGAAAGGAAGAGGGCGAAACGAGAAAGAGACACTCTGGTGGATTAATAATTCATGCTTTGCAGATGATCTGCGAATAGCAGTGGTAAACAGGCTTTTATGGCTTTTAAATCAGCTACATTACACGCCAGCAGAAAAAAAAACAACTGAAAATGACCAATGAGTCCATCATGGTGCAATTTCAATTCAACTCAACTCAAACAAAAAAGAAGAAGGAAAAAAAAGGAAAGAGAGCCCCCATGAATAAGAAGCCCAACTTTGTTATTTGCTCGGGACGGCTTTCATATCCGTCGAACGAGGGGAATATTGTAAGCGGTGCACCATTAGGCAGCCGAATCCTTTCCTAGTTCCACAATATCCACCCCACCTCCCCTCTCCTTTGATGACTGATAATGTGGAAATGGGGGCACGGCATGACAGGCATCAATTTAATGGTAATTGCATTGTTTTTTCATGAGGAAACTTCCATTTGAGAAGTAATATCAGGAAGAAATGAGTTTGCGCCGCGCAACGCAGTACACATTATGTAGATGTAGTGGTGGATATGAAAAGGAATTGTGCAGCACTTTGTCTCGCCTGTACTACATTTCAGAGGCGAGTGCGAGGCGCCAAGCTTGTTGTGCGCTCGTGGCACATGTAGTTGTGTTTGCCCCCTCAACCCACCCCCATCCCCTCTTTCGCCACAGTCTTTAGCTATTTTTAATTTGAGGTTCTAGCCCCCATCCCTCTCTTCTTCTTCTCTCCATAATAAGAACATGCAAAGTGTGAATTTTTTATTACGTTATATAAGAAGCCCCCTGCACCCCAAGAGACCCATGTCCTGGTTCTGGTGTGTTCAAAACAAGCACACGAGAGGGAGAGAGCAAAAAAAAAAAGAGAGAGAGAAATGGGGTGGAGGGGGGATAAAAGTTAAGAGAGTATTCAGAGAGATGGAGAGCACTAGAGAAGCGAAGGATAAGAAAAGACAGGGAGGATTGCAGAAGGAGAGAGCGGAAGGAAAAGGGAAAAGCATGTCGGAGGGGAAAAATAAGAGGAGCAGGCGAGGGGAGAGGATTAAATGAAAGCAGGGGAGAATGCATGGGGTAGAGGAGCCTGTGGGGGGAGATCTTCCCATTAAGAGGCACAGTGCTTGGGCTCTCTGATCTCGGAGTTGTGTTGTGATGCCAAACAAGAATACTCTAGGGCGACAACCACTGCCACCAGAGTAACAGCTCCTCGGCGACTGATATGCAAATACCGTGTGCCGCTATAGCGAGGAGAGGAGGGAGGGACGCACGGGGAGTCAAAAGCGGAGAGGGATTGAAGGGGAAGGGAGTGAAAGAGGAAGAGGAGGAGAGGGGATGAGACGGGAGGCGATAAGCCAGTATCCCAGCATGCCTTTGTATGAAAAGCTCAAACTGTGACACAGAAACCTACCAAGCAGTACACAAACATTTTTCTCCCCCTTTCTTTCTTGTTTAAGATCTTTCACAGGTTGAACAAGGTAATATGCAAATGCAGCGTTTAATGTAACTCTGATTGTACGCACAGCAAGAACAGTGTGTGACGCAGGATGCATTGAGAATAGTTGGCGTATGAGACTTTGACTTTAGAGCGTTCAGGTTTAAGATCTGCTGTAGAGAAGTTTCCAGGCGAGGGATTTCGTGCTACTGTATACGCTCAAATCCCTCGCTGCTGCCGTTTACTGCGTATCCTGCTTATTCCTCTGTGCCACAGAGTTCTGTTGTTGTCCAACAGTGATTAAATGTACAACAGCGTCATGACAGCAAACAGTTGCTATTGCTGTTAAATAGTGCAACAAATATGTTAAGTTGCTGTTTCGGTAATATCCTTTCCTGTCGCATGGGATTGTAAAGGTGAGTTAGGGGTGTGGCCACTTTGATTGACAAGGCAGAGATTGTTGTCTGATAAGTCACGTATGCACTGATCAGAGTCACTGAGCCGGACTTACACACTGATTTTGTGCTGTCGGTTGCTTTTGCAGCATTTTTAATAGGATAATGTGACTCGTATTATGGTTTGATGTGTGGTACCAAACATCAAAAAGTCTGTGCTTCAGCTTTGTTGAGGAAAATTCTAGTGTTTTATTAGTCTGGTACGAAATGCACTAATTAGCAGTCTTTCGTGGCCCTGTTTGTTTTACCTGCATTCATTACTTCCATCAAAATCCCCTCGTGTATAGTCTTGTCTGACCCCCATAGACCCATTATACCTGCTACTGTTGCAGTAGCAAAGAGATGCAAAGGTGACTTGTGTCGGTTTTTAACACCATTTCTGAATGATGCAGCAGTAAAGGAACTCAAAGACATCCAAATTGCACAGAAGGAGTTTGTGCAACATCTTCAAAAGATGTGAAAGCTCACTGATATTGCATTGCAACTTCTTTTGACTTTTTATACTTCTTATACTTGTTCTGAGTTTTTTGGGATTTTTTTCTGGAGAACGGAACAGCAAGTCTGGCATGCGTTAGTTTAAATGGCGGCTCGTGACACAAACAAAGTGGCGAACATAATGGGCCCTTCTGTCTTCACTCCATTTGTTGTCCCACCTGTTTCTTCCTTCTTCATTCCACTTTTGTTTGTACGAGCTCTTCGGACTCTTTTTATAAGGTTTCATCAGGTTGATTAGAAGTTGCTTTCTCCATGTTACACCCATCCTTCGTCTGTATGTCCAAAGCAAAGCACTGGAAATACCTGATGTAAAAATGTTCCAATGGAAGCAAATGTGTTAACATTGCCAGTATGCAAAAAAAATGTATACAGTGTACAGGTATAGAGAGTGACAATATTGCATATGTACTCCCAAAGGAAATGAACAACATGGGAAAGATGGGAACCACAAAACATTATTTTTTTAAAATAATAATAGACACATGGTAACTATGGAAAATCAGAGTTTCCTGCCTCTTGTTCAATTTCTCATCGTGTTTTTGTATTTAAAAAAAAAACATTTTTCTTTTATTGTATTTTTTATTTTTGTTGTGGTCACCATGTTTTGGATTTTGTTGGATCAAAATGGAATAAAGGCAAGTGACGATAACAAATAAATTAAATACAATTGCATTTATGAAAAGCATAACAGGAAACAAAAAAAGTAAGTATAAAAATGTGCGACAAATTTAATAAAAGCCAAAGGTTTTAAAAACCACAAGCACAGTCTTGATTTGAGCAGAGGCTCTGCAACCCTGTTTGCTGTAAATTGTAGTGAAAAGCATCCTGTCACATTTAAATGTGTGTGAGTATAAAAGAAATGTGTACAAAAATACCACTTCTTAAGATTTCCAGACTGTGTTCTATTTTTGCCAGTCTTCAAGCTTCTCTGTCCTGCTATGCAAGTCTCCATATTGTTTTAATGTGATATTTCAGATACCATTAACGCTGTCTGAAGTGAGATATTGAATCTTCTCTGAGGATAGATGTGGGAAATATGCTCTCTCTTCTTAGAATACATCCGCTTTCATGACAGAAAGATTAAGCGTCTCTGACAGCTGGGCCCCATTAACCAATATTGAGTTTTGGGCAAGAACCAAAGGTAGATAAGTCATCTGAGGAGGTGTGACACAGAGCAGTTTGCCCTTTTTTAAGGTTTGCTTCTGCAATTGCCTATCTTCTCTGAGGAATATTCAATGCACAAAAGCAGTCTCCTTTTTCCTAAAACCATCCATCCATCCTATTAGTGAAATGTGAAAAGCATAAATTTATCACTATAATTGCAGGAAGTAAGCAAAATAAGGTTTGATACCTTGGTGATAGCTTTGAATTACGGATCAGCTTGCATTATCATGGTCATTATGGCCGTGCTCCCTTCATGATCCTTACGTGATTGTCGTATTCCAGCTAATGAACCTGCCTCCATGTGCCTTGAAAACCAGCAACCCTGCCAAAGCCCTGCCTCGGCTCGATCGCCTCTGGTCCAACTAATTTATTTGTTTATTTTCATTAACAGAAACATTAGGTGTCTTTTCGTACTGGATACGGCAAATCCGTTAATGAACATGCCAGTTAAAATGAAGATGAAAGAACTAGTTAATTATCTCCTCCAACATTCTGCGAGACAGATTAATTCCAATAAAAAAAAGAAAAGTCATTACCGCCGACTCGACTTGTCAATGTGTTGATCTGAGAAGCTGTTTACAAGGTTCATAGGATAAGAAATTAAATTGAAATGTACTGCAGGACCTCATTACAGTTATCATCCCCCTGTGGGAAACTTATTTGGGGAAAAAGGTATGGTGCTAAATTTAAATTCAATAAAATTATCATGTTTCACTAGAAATCTCCCCCAACAGAGTTTGGTCTGAAAATGTGTATCTTGACCACGGGAGGTGTAGGCGGTATGATAGTAATGTTGTATAGCAGTGGTTTCTATTTAAGGACCTGCTGCTGTGCACAGAGGTAACAAATGGATCCCTGCAGCCTGCTAGTAGCCTCAAAAAGGTCAACCCGACACAGGCACCTGGGCTTAAATTTTGACAACTGCTGATTAAATACCTCTCTTGTCACTGAGACCTTTCCTTTCAGCCAATAAATGAACCTTTACCCCCTGCTGTAACATGTTCGCTGCTCCAAAATATAGAACCAAACTCTAGCAAGTAATCGATTGTTGGGAGCTTTATTTATGTATTTATTTTTTTAAAGAAATGAAAAGGATCATTAGGTCATGGTCTTTCTTCATCTATATAATCCAGTTATGCTCTCAACACCTGTAAAAAACACAACTGAGCAGTGAAATCAACAACTTTGCATGGTGTTTTGGCAAAAAGTCATTATTCTTCATCCCAATCACAAGGTCTTGAAACAATCAGGCTCTGCATAAATCCATCCATCAGTTTGGAGCCTGTCCAAGATTGGGGTTGTACTCTCTAGACCTAACCTGTCTGTCACAGGCCTAAGGCCTGATTTAGACTTCTGCAGTCGATCTTTTTTAAGCCTACGATGTAATGTACACAAGTTTTCATTGTACATTCCCACATGTCAAGCCCGATACTTTCAGCAATCTCTCTCCAGGAATTGGCTGATATTTGTGAAGCTGACATTGTAGTGCTGTGATTATTATTTGTTATATTAAGAAGGTAATCTCTCACTGATACATTTTTTTTTAAAACTATGGAAAAATAATAACTGGAAATGCAAAGAAGAAGTCAACTAAACAGGCCACTGACAGCGGTTGTTGAATTGACTGACGTTTAGTTACATTTCTATAAGCACAGGAGGGTCATGGCAACTTGGGTTATGGCAATGTAGTATACTTGCCAAAACATGTGCCTTGCCAACAAGGAAATATTAGAGTGACCACTTGTGGACAAAATGTGCAACGTCAATACTCATAACACAGTTGAAAGGTGTTTCTTATGATACCTACAGATGGAGCAATCGCTGATGGCGACCGATAATTTGATCGAGCTCTAAAAAATATTTACTCTGATGTTGTCACTAAAGCCATGATGTCAGTACTGCCATAATTTTTGTGTGATGGCAAAGAACTCCCTGTGAGAGCAGCTTTGAGGAAAACATCACTACCTCTGGAAATGAGCAATTGAGGAAAATTGGCACTATGGTAAAAATGAGATATGTTTCACATTTTAACCTGAATCGGGATCTTTTCTTAAACCTAACCAAGAAATGCTGGCGTCTCAGCCTAACCAGGTGAGTAAAAAGCAAAAGTAAATTGAAAGTGAAAGCAAACACAAAAGCAACACTTAGGGCATACTCACACCAGGCTATCAGTACTGTGCCTGAGTGCATTTGACACCAAAATTCCACTTTGTTCACAATGTGCTTCCCTGTTTGAAAAGGCGGAATTGGGCAGAAGTAGGCATTGTACTCTGATCCCTACCTGCAACCCAGCAGGGATCTGCAGTGGTTCCTGACTGACTATGGCCTCTGCAAAAAGACCTGAGTGAAGACTTGAAGAGTGGAGACAAACCAACTGTGTCTGGTGTGAGTACAATGTCAAACTCCAGGCTACTCCAGGGTACTGCTCACACATCAATATCATTAATGGATCCTCTCAGATGGTCTTTTGATTGGAATATTGTTGCAGGATCCCTGTGTAGCAAAGGAAAAGTTCTCCTGAGCCAGTATACAGGTATATATTGATACTGTGTAACTAGTTTGCCATGGGTTTTTTGTCATTTCCTGCATGATATTAACAAGATAAATAAGCCAAAAATTCACTTTGGCTTCTTTGATAAATGGTGCCATTTATCTGGGGATCTATTATTCCTGGTGGTTCCTTAAATAGTGGGTGGCAGATAAAGTGGGAGGAGGAAAGGCATTTAAAAAAGCCTACTGACAGTCTCTAATCTGCATGTTTACTGCCTTCATTAGGAGATCATCAAAGTGTGGCATCGATTGTGTAGTAGTTTCTCAGCAAGGAGCCGTATATTCAGACTCAGCAGGAAACTTTGGTTGTTAATCGAAAGGGAGTCGTGTACCGGGGGATGTCTAAAGGAACTCTGCCGGTGTGTGTGTGTGTGTCAGAGTCATTGTGTAGCTGCAGCTTTTTTTATAGCAGCACTCCAATCACTGCATCTGGGTGTGAGTAGCTCAGCTTGGTGAGCAAGGTGCCTCCAAGTACATCTGTAACTGTGTTTCCCAAAGTCTCTTAGTAAACTCACAAAGAGGTCTGCCTGCCTGCCTCCCGTCGCCAGCAGTTTGTCCCCAGGATGCTTTACGACACACACCGTATGTGCTTCAATCTAACCTGCTAGCTCTGATGAGCGAGCACGACAAATGCTAATGTAATGTATTGGCCTAAAATAGTCCATTAATGACACAGCTTGTTTAATGGAGGTGTTTTGGTGGGGGGGCAGTGTCTTTAATCCCCTTCTCCCTTTCTGTCATCCCCACCCACTCTGCTGGGAAGAGCGAGAAAAGAGAGAGAAAGGCAAGAAACTCTGTCTTGTTACATCATCGCAACCCCGAGTGTTTTGTGCACGCTGTTCAGAATTTATACATTCAGCCCGCCCTCCCACTCTCGCAGAGAAAGAGGCGACTTGTTGTTTCGTTAGCGATCGCCAGTCGGATTGAGGCCGGCAGTTGCATGGGTGAGCGCGAGGGTGAATGTAGCTGATCGTACGCTACGGCTAGGCTGATGGAAGATGAGAGGAGGATGTCTCAGTAATCATTGGCCATCCTGTTTAGTCATGGTTCTAGTAATCTCTGGTGACCTTGGCTGCTGCCTGGCTGGATTTCCGCAGTGCTGCATTAATATGCACGTAGTTTAGGAGATGGGCTGTCTTTGAGCCTTTGTACTCATCTGTGTCTCTCTCTCACACACACACACATGCTCCACCCGTCGTCTCTACCTCTCTTTCCCCTCCTTGATACATTACTGGCAACCGTCTCCCTCTCATCCATTTAGCTCACCTCTTCCCATACTGTCTATAAAGGAATCACAGACTTCAGAATTTATGATGGCATCTCAATTGGGGCCTGTGTCAGAATTTGGCAGGCTGAAGGGTTTTTAAGGTTATTTTTATGGCATTTCTGCTTTATTAGATAATGCGCAGCCTGAGGAAGACGGCCCGAGACGGAGAGAGAGGGAGAAGAGGAGGAGGGGGAATGACAGAAATGGCAGGTCTTTTTTTTGATAAATAGCAAAACTCTGATATTTGCTTTACTTTTCCTCTTACACGACATGGATCGACGTTCCATATATCACAGCAATGAAGTTCTTGGTTTGCTGCCTTCCTTTTAGAGAGGTCAGCGGTCAGGGTTGACTACCGAGCATCAGCTATGTATCTTGATCAAGGACAGGCAAGGCAGAGGCTGGGAATGGTTAGGTTGAAATACAGTGGGGGGGGGGGTTTCTTCTTTTTTTGCTCAGTTCTGCATTATGCAGCGGGAAAAGGGTGACTTTCAGACAGGTATGACAGCAGGTTTGAAAGTGTCTGGCACAGTGGAGGGAAGAAGAAGTCAGTACCTATTAAAATACCAGTGGTGCATTGCACATTGTAATTTTCTCTGCAGAACGAAAAAAGGGGAAATGACAACTTGTCTACCGCGTATCATTTGCACCGACGTAAAACTCAGACCGGGCGGGCAGAACTGACGGGAGGAAGGAACAATGAGGGTGCTACTGACACGTGAGGTAAACTTAAAGTTCAGGCCCATGCATAAAACCTGATTAGGTTTTTATCCCTTAAAGGTCCCAGAGTTCCTGAGAATCGTTCTCTCGGTTGCTTTATTTGTCGAGGCGTATTTAAGGCATGGAGGCCCTATCCAGACGCTCAACCACAGCGCAGCTTATGAGCTGATTGGTTTCTTTGTCTAACTTTGTCGTGAAAACCAAACAATGGCTGTCTCTTTTCATTACATTAGACCGTTTTAGCGTTCAAGAAAATCCAATTCATTTTCTTTACAACGACCTAATCATCTCAGGATGAATTAGAAGGGTTTTTTGGTTGTTTTTTTCATAGCTGTTTTACAACCCAAAGTTTCTATTGTGTTTTTTTTTCTCTTTAGTCCAACCAAGGGCACTGCCTCCTTGATCTTCTTTGATTACCTTTTCATGAGAAAGCCAAGGGAGGATAAATGAGACAGAAGCTGATTCAAATAAGGAAAAAAAAGAGACTCTTGATGTTTCCAGCGCTACTCCAAAAAAAATAAGGAAATGTGCAGCTCGTGCAGGCATGCTATACTGTTGATGGCTGAGCAGCAGAGCTGGTTTGGTTTGATTGATGTTCCAGGGCACCAGTCTTAGGATCTGATCAATATCAGAGCCACTGCTTTTCATCCAGTGCTGCTGCCTCACAGGATGCACTGTAGCTGGAGTTGTTTCAGTCTATTGCTGCATTTGTATAGTTATATATTTTTTTTCATAGTCTGTACTATATTTCTAATATGGAGTTTCCAGAATAGTTTTTGTATGTCTTAGTTATTGTTTATACTATAGCTTTTATATGTGTGTGTTTTTGTTTGGCATTTGTTGTGGAGGGCAAAGAGAATTTCTTTGCACGGGGAAACATGTTTCTTTATTGTGCATATGACAATACAACTTTGAAGCTTGAAACGTCTGATCAATGGCAGCTTTTAACCTACTTTCTGACCTTCTGGACCTTTCCGCCGGTATCTGCTGAAGTAGCCTGGAGGGGGCGGGGGTAATATGAGGGAGAGCTCCGGGCAGGTCTGTGCAGTAGTTTAGAATTTTTCTTTAATAGGCGCAGATGACATGTGTCTTTTTGTTTTCTTTCACTCCCACGTTGCTTTTGTAGATAGCTATGCTGCTTTGCTTAGCGAGGTCAGATGGTCGGATGTCGACGGAGCCTTTTAGTATATGGTTTTCAGTGCCAAACAGCCTTGTCATCATTGCTCGGTTTTAGCGTTTCAAAGATGTGGGAAATTTCTTCAAAAAGAAGAAAGGAAAGAAAAAAGATTGTCTGGAAAAAAAATACCTGAAGGCTTGAAATGTAACCTTTTTCAAAGTGAATGAAAAACTCCCCGCAGAGTGAAGGTAACCTTTTTTTTTATTTTTTTATTTTATAGATAAACAGCTATGTGGCTAATAGTCATTTCAACATTTAATGTCATTGTGGAGTTTTGTAAAACATGGACTGAACTAAGAACTCATCAAAGTCTTTTAAAGAATAATCATATATGTATATAATATGGAAGATGTGATTAAACACCAAAACGTCAATCATTACAAAAGCTTTGTGATAAAGGGTGGTGGTCAGTGGTCAAAAAAATGTGATTTAAATGATTTTTTAAAAGCTATTTTTATTCATAATAGCTGTATCTGTTTCATATTGATTCCGTGCTCTCATCCCATTAATATCAGCTGTCCACTGACATCATATTTGAACTTACTGGGTAACTTACTTAACCAACAGCCTGTTGGTGGACCTCAGCAGACCACGGCAAAGTACACTACACACATGAGTGAGTACAAAATCTCCATCATCTCGGTCTACCGTGGTCAGTATCTTTCAAAAGTGATCCAAGGAAGGAACAGTGGTGAACCAGCCACAGGGTCATGGGCTGCCAAGGTTCACTGATGTATGTGGGGAGCGAAGGTTCTCCTGCATGGTTCAAATTATTGCTCATATTGCAGAAAAATCTAATGCTGGCTCTGTCAGAAAGGTGTCAGAATGCACATTGCATTACAGATTGTTGTTTATAGGGCTGCATTGCCGCAGACCAGTCAGGGTGTCCATGGTGACCACTGTCAACCGAAGAAAGCATCGGTATTGGAGCAATAGAAGAAGGTGTCCTGGTCTGATGAATCATTTTTTCTTTTATACCATGTCAATGGCCGGGTGTGTGTGCATCACTTACCTTACCTGTCACCAGGGTGCACCATGGGTAGAAGGCAACCAGCAGAGTGATGCTTTGGGCACTGATATGCTGGGAAACCTTGCGTCCTGGCGTCCATGTTGACTTTTTTTCTTTGTTGTAAATCATTTGAAGGCAGTCCATCATTTTGACAGAGTAGAACACCAGTGGCGATCTACTGTAATATTAAATAATTCACATGCAACACCTTCAACAACAGTGCTTTCGGTACTGATGGTCCGTTTTATTTAACATAACATTAAACACTATACATTTTAGAATCATCCATCATTGTCTAGATGGTCACAGGGAGGTACAGTTGTTTTTAGTACAGAATGAGTACATGCTGAAGGACTTGTTCTAGGTAAAGTAAGCACTTGCAGGATTGGGAACTTTCACTGTCAGAAGGTTTTGGAAGAAATTTTATACTGTTCTTGGAGACATGCTCCAGGGTAATAAAACCCAGAAATCTCAGAAAGAAACCGTAGAAATCTCCCTTCCAAAAGGGATGCAAACCATTGACTCTTGGCTGGCAAACCTGCAGCTTCTGCCACCACCAGCCCTCCAACAGTCCTATCGGGCCTTTATAGGACTCTGAAATGGGACTGATTCACGATGCCAGATAGCACTGCAACGTTTGAATCGCCCATGCCAAAGGACACCATGTACAGGCACAACAGGGATCTACACTATATTACTCCCTTGCGTTGAAATGCATTAGATTTGGCATGAGAAATGAATCACAGTAGGCGTCTACGGTCATGCCATAAATACATGCTGCATTTGTGTAACAGTTGTTAATGTAAAGGTTGTTGTTTGTTTTGTTTTTTTAATGAAATGATATTAAATGCCACATTTAAAATGGTCGGAATTATTTTGGCGGGCACAGTCGGGCAGTTGATAGCGAGAGCATTCCTGGTTTAAATGTACCGGCCGACTACAACCCCTTTTCGTGGTGTTTGCATGTTTTCTTCATCTTGCTCTTTCCCCACGTGATAGCTAGGATCGGTTCCAGTCCTCCTCTTAGTGAACTGGATACCCAGTTAGGGTTGATGTATTACTAAAGTGACAATGTATTGCAATTCTGTCTATCAAAATGGCAGATACATAGGAAGTCTAATCCCAATTGTGTTGAGTGACCTATTCTGCTTTCTTACTTATAGTTTCTAGGATATTCAAAATTGAATGGGAGGCAGAGCCGTCAGCTTTCAGGCCCTCTTCTGTGGATCAGATGACCCTGAATCATCCTTTAGATATGTTGCGGTAGGTCTAGACTGCTGAGGACTTCCCCGTGATGCACTAAGCATTTATTCTTCATTCACCTTGTTTTCGCATTTAATCTCTGGCTCTCCTCCACAGCGTTTCTTTTGTCCAGTCTCCCTCCCCTCACCACCAACAGGTCAGAGCAGATGGCTGCACCTCCCTGAGCCTTGAACCTGATGGATCTTTCTTCCTTAAAAAGGAGTTTTTTCTTCCCACTGTCACCAAGTGTTTGCTCAGACCGGGTTGTCTGATTGTCTGGGTTTTCGCTGTATTATTGTAAGGTCTTTAGTTTGCAGTATAAAGCTCCTCGAGGCGACTGTTGCTGTGATTTGGCACGATATAAATAAAACTGAATTGAACTGAACATGTAAAGAGGATTTAAATTACTCATCTGGCAAAACTGTTTTCCACTATCCTGGAAAACAGTGTTCAGTAATGAACTGAACACTGTGACGAGACGGGGTCCTGACTAAGCATCAGCATATGATAGGTTGAGGTGAGATCGCGTTGCTTGTCTTGATATTTGCTTGGAAAGCAAAATGCAATAATGAATTTTACATGTATTGTAGCATGCTAGGATGCGTCCTAGAGCCAAATACAAATCCCTATCCACAACGCTGTAAAAAGGTATGCAGCATTTGGAAGGAAGTATGAATAATAGTCCTTTTTTATTTCTTTTGGAAGCTGGTGACACCCTCAGTGGCCTCAATTCTCAGCGTGCCCATGTTGAGCAGCTACAGTGGGAGCACTTATAAAATGAGAGAGCCAGTCTGAACAGCCCAGGAACAATTGCATTAATTTAGTCGACTCAACCACCTCTGCAGGTAATTTGTTAGCTAGGCCGCGTCTCACTAACAAGCCCTACTCGTTTCCTGCGGGGGTGATGCATATTACTTTTGAGTTTTTCTTTGCCATTGTAATACTAACTGAGTTGGTGGTGCTAATTGGCAATCATCCCTTTAATTTATTGGGGTTTTTTTTTCGTTTTCTTTTAACATGAAATCCACATAATATGGCATGTATCTATAAAAAATACATTAAGTCAGCTCTTGTCTTCCCTTAAATAAGAATAATCTGTCCTTTAGCCTTCCTTCAGCTTCTCTGCTTTCAGTAGCTTCCTGGTTTGGTCATCCATCTACAGCAGTGAAGCCCGGTTTAATTAATTATGTGTATGCAAATGTGGCCTCATAGTGCCAGGATCTCCATTTTCATTTTCTTGGCTTTTTTCCCCACCTGTGCTGCTTCTTCTTTTTTCTTTTTTCCCTGTCTTTCTGTGGCAGCTCCAGGTGGATTGATTGTAAATTCAATTTGCATTAAGGTTCTAATTTGCTGACACTGTGCACGCATACATTTTTTAAACTGTTATGCAGCTCGGCACAGACAATTGCGTGCCCCTCCCCCCCCATCTCTGCCTGAACCGTGGGTACATTTGGAGGGTGGGTGGAGGCGAAGATGTAGCACGCGGTAATGGAAATCCTATACTCAGCTTCTAATTGGAAAAACAGGATGGCTTATTTTGAATCAGGAAAATGAACCACTTTTTATCAGTGGGTTAGCTGAGTAGCTGAGGGATAAGGGACTTTCAGTTTGTGTGCTGAGAGCCTTGTTTCTTGTGTGTAATGAGTACAGTGTATAGCTCCATTTGTGTGCATCTGTATGTGGCTTAAAGTACGCCTGCATGATTATATAACTAAAAAAGAAAGTAGCTCAAAATGACCAGATTGGGTTTATGTTCATCTCTTATTTAATCACTTTCACAGTTGAAAGTATTTGTGACCCAAATACAAGTATTCCTTCCCGTTCACAGCATTTCAAAACGATTTGTGTAGAATTTGCATTATTCTGTATTTATTTATCTTAGGGGGCGAAAAAACACTAAAGCTGTTCGATACTGCCGGACTTTGGGATGGTCAAATGTTTTTTGGAGCATCTTACACCTAAACCAGCCTTTTAATAATTCAATATCTGAAGGCTTGCAGCTTGAGTGGTGCAATAAATGACTCACTTGCCTTTGAAGATTTACAGTATGAATAAGTTAATGTGTGATTTGCAGACCTGCTCTCTTCCACAGTCTTCGCTATAATTGGAGTTGTAATGTCAGGAGAATCTCCTCCCAGAGGTAAAATTGATTTAAAAAGGCTTGTTTGAGACTGTTAGTCATGTTCAAGCCACAGAGAAAACGGGAAATGGACACAGTGTGGTAGTATCTGCTGATGGCCAGCATTTTCTGTCCATTAGTTCAAATTCATTTTTTTTTCAATTTTTTTGTTTGTTTTCCCACTGTTTTTTTCTTTACATGAGTAGTTCATTTGCATTTTTTTTTTAAAATGGTGTCATTTTTGGTCTTTTATAGGAAAAATGTAATTCACAGTAAAATGCCTGAAGAATGCTTTTACACTATTCAGCATCAGCAGGGAACCGTGCTTGGATTCAAGTAAAGTTACCTTAGCACTTTTGATTTTTTTGGAAAACTGTGTCTCAGTAATTTCAATAACTCTGAAATTATAAAACACAGGACAGAAAAGTTGAGTTTTAAAGTCCAAAGGTTGTAAAACTATTAGTGACTGTACCATTTAATGCCAAAACCTGATCCCATTCCAGCTTTTAATGTCAAGAAAAGCGAGAAATTTTAATGCCGGCTCTGCTAATGATATAAATTTACTCACCCCCTTGGGCTGTGAGATTGTGCTGTCCTTCCCCACAAAAGTCCAATGAAAACAGTGGATGTGCCAGTTAAACAGAGCCAAAAAATACCACATCAAGCACAGAAATGTGAAAGAAGAAAAAAAGAAAAAGAAAGGCATCTGCATTTTCAGGAAACATCTCCACAGCTGTCATCACATCCCTATGTCACCGGCTGAACGCTGTCAAGGCGAATGATTGCAGTGCATCATATTATCCAGTTTGTAATTGAATTGTAGCGGGAGGTAGGTTGGTAATCAGTGTACAGCAGGTAGTTTTCGTTTCAGTATTTGACAGTAATGTCCTCTAATGGGAAGCTCTGGCTCTGCTCTTGTTCCAGGCCACTAGGTTCCCCTGGATCCCCGTCTGCCTGTGCCTGTGTGTGTGTCTGTGTGTTCTTTGCTGAATGTAAGTGTGCTATCATATTTGTGTGCCTAGAAAATGTGCAGGTTGTGCACGCCTGGCACAAATGGTTCATTTGGTGCTAACCTCTGAATTCCTCTCAATATTCCCAATTTTCTTTTTTGGGGGGGGGCATACACTCGACCTTGAAGTCACATCTATCAGGAAATCGAGTGACCGTCCTCTGCTGCTGAATTATTGGCGATTGCCCCAAGTGATTTTCAGCACGGATGCCCTTACTGGTGTGGCTTTTGGGAACCTTACTGTCCTGGAGCTTGAATCATCTCTCAGTCATAATTTTCTTCCCTTCTCTTTGAACTGCCAGCACAACCCTCCCCTCACCCTCCCACTCTTGTGTTGAAGAATTGAATAGCTCACAGATAGAGGAAGAGTAAAACAGCGAGACAGAGGGGGAGAGAGCGAGTACAAAAGGCATAAAAAAGAGAGAAAGTGATAATGCTCTGGTAGTTAACAAAAAAAAATAAGGTCAGAGTTGACATATGAGAGGTGACACCATCGCCCATCAGGACGGTACCCGCTCGCTTGCTTTTGTTACATATTCTTGCCATCTTATCATTTCACAGACGGCTGGCGCAAGAGGCTGATGTGACAAGGCTCTCTATCCATCTGGGCACGCTCTATTTTCACCAACGCTCATTTCGCGGTGGCACCGGAGCACAACGCCCAAATGGTGTGTCGGTGTCTGTAGTGGACCAGCGAGGGTCTGAGTCACCGGCTTAGCGCACCCACACTGCCATGATACAGCATAGAATAACAGCCTGACAGGGCTGCCTGGCGGAGGCAGTGTGGATTGTGTGGCCCGTTCTTTGTGTATTTGTGTGTGTGTGTGTGTTCACTCTGTGTATTTTGTACCTGTGTGGGTGGGTGAGAATGTTTAGGGAAAAAAAGTCTTATCCACACTCTTGTCCTATGTGCGCAGTCATGTCTGCAATGCAGCACTAGGATTTTTTTTTTTTCAGGAGTCAGTATTGTTTATATTGTGTTGTCTCAACACCTCCCAAGGCTGTTTTGTTAGATGAGAGGATTACTGACGCCATGGGGAGCAGAAGGATGATTTTCTGATTATATAGTGCAGACACCCCAGCCATTGCAGGATCACTTTTACATCTGCTCCTTGTCAAATGTTCCCCTGAAATAGGCACAAACTGGGAGTAAACATATGGATACAAGTCAATTTTCACAGTTCGATCGCCCAAGAGAATCAAAATGCTGTACGGGAGACATAATCACCCCTGTGAGAGCCAAAGTCAACCCCCGATTCTCGTGCTGAGATGATCTGATGGGATGATAGGACACATTTAGATCTAGATGAGCTTTGGACAGTGATGTTTTGTTTCTCTTTCTCTCTCTCTCTCGCTCATAAACAGATGTTTGTACTATTAAGCATGAAAGGCAAAACAGGCATAATCACCTATATATGAGTGAAACGGGCTGATTTACATACTGCTTTGAAGAGTAATGTGCCCGTTTCTATGCAGCTTAGTGCAGTTCTACTTCTTAAGGAGTTAGTGTACTGTATCCTCCAAGTGCATTTAATGAAAGAAAAGTAGTGCAATATTTATAAGCAATTTTTTTGTCATTTCACATTTAGAGGATACTTGCTACTCTGTTAAGGGATTCAACGAGCAGCAACCTCTTGGGCTGGAAAGTGAAGACAAATAGACTCCCGTGCTAAAATTGGCCAATTTAAAGCAGAAATTGACAAGTTTTTATCCTGGTACAGAGAATCGCTTTTGATTTGTATTGCTAATTTCTCATTCCCTGACAGGTGCAGTCGTGGTAATGTGATCTAAAGTGGTTCAGTCACAGTAGAGTAAAAAATATCCTTGCGACAGGGAAAAATCAGTGGTTGTCCACAGATTGTGCTGAATTTTTTTGCCTTCAGCAACTGTTTGCAAGTAGTTACGACCAACTAGATGTCCAGAGGTTGAGTGCGGAACAACTGCAATCTCTGGGCGACCACTTTCAATCCAAAGTCACCATGGGGCGATTGTGGCTCAAGATTTTGGAGTTTGTGTGTGTGAATGGGTGGATGACTGAATGTAGTGTAAAACGCTTTGGGGTCCATAGGGACTAAGTAAAGCACTAAACAAATACAGGCCATTTACCATGTGGGAGGCAACCTGTCTCCAAACAGTCGCAGCCTGACTCAAACAGACTGCAATTAGTCTCAGATAGGTTGGCGAAGGATTGCAAATAATTGTTGTATATAAACAAAGATTGTCTCAGATTTACACACAACTCGTCACTAAGAGCATCTCTGTGGAACAGGAAACTCGGCTCGTCTGGTTGCCAGCTGTTTGTATTCTGGTTATACTCCTATATACAAGCTAGGATGCTTGTGTCATTTTTTAGATCATCACTGTCCTGCAGCAACTGTGTGACTGTTTGCATTATTTTTGAATTTCTGGTTCAAATTTATTTAAAACTTAAATAAACTTTAAAACTCTAAATGCAAGTAGTTGATGTGAATTTTTGTTTCATGTGAATTTCTATAAATGTAGACAGCAACAGCAATTTTTGCCAGTGTATCACAGTTAATTGGTGTATTATAACAAACAGTTTGTCTGTAATTGACATCTCGACCCCATTCAATCTCAGGCTGCTTTAAGAAATTCCAACTTTGATATGGTTTACATTTCTACTTGGACGGTTAGCTTAAACAGTAATGGTCACCGCTCCTTCAGGAGTGCTAACTTCTTCAGCTATGATTAATGAAATTGCATAAATTGTTTTGCAGAAAGAGCACCCCCCCCCCCCCCCCCAAACCCACCCACCCCAAGATCTTCCTGTTAAAAAGGAGTTTTTCATTCCCATTGTTGCCAAGTGCTTTTGTGATATTGAACTGAATTGAATTGAAATCACCCTTAACTGCTTCAACCCATATGCAGAACTTTTCAGAGTTTAGTATCCGTTATCTCCATTTGAAACTGAAACTATTATTTATTTAACTTGCTCACAACCCGATGAGGCTCAGCCACGACGTCATGGTCCTTCTGTTACCTGGGAATGGACCCACGTTCTGTTGTGTTGCATGAGTGTGACATGCTGGAAGATAAGATCCAAAGCTATATATGGTACAGGTGAGGTCATATTTATTTCAGATATGAGAACCTGGATGATTTGTACCTGCTACGCTGGCTGCATAAACCATAACAGTAAGAAGGAACAGACTCTTCTCACCTACATATAAGTGTGTGTGTGTTTATTTTCCCCTGCACTCTTTCCTTATTCTCTTCACTGCAAGGGTCCGCCCTGGCAAAGTCTGCATTGTCCCGTTTCCCATCAGCTACCCCCGTGTGCTTCCTGTCCCCATCAGCGTTTAACCCGTGATTGGAGACAGCAGGCACTGCTCTCTCTGGAGGCCATGTCCAATCAGTAGAACTGAATCTGATACAGAAGGGAGAAAGCCAGGCAAGATCGTAGGCAATGTTTATTTTGTGATAGGAAGAAAAGCTTCTTTTTTTTAAAATCGCATATGAGTATTTGCATATAAATAACAGCCTGCTGGCTGTCAGGGAAGAGAGGGGTTTGAGAAGAGAGAGACAAATGAAGATGAAGTGTCAGGAGAGTAAAGTGCAGGCAAGATGGAGGGAGAGAGAACAGTTTTATCTGCTTGGGAGTAATGGGGGGGAGGAGGATGGGAGGTAAATGTCACAGTAATCATTTAATAAGCTGGCCAGCTGGAGTCACCATGCAAAAATATCAATCTTTTCATCTTGATTAAATCTTATTTTTCTTGTATTTTACTAGAAAAAGTCAAAATGACATTATGTTGAATTCTGAAGGCAGACGAACTGTTTAACTTTCCGTGGATGCCATGGGAATCTTCAGGTCCTGTTTATAAAAGAGAAGCGTGGTTTTTCTTTGGAATCCACTGGACTGTCGTGGAGGTTTGATGTTACCTCAGAGTAAGAGAAGCTTACCAGAAATGTGGGATTTAGGCTGCCTCAGTTGCTTCTGTCTCCCCGTGTAATCCCGACTGACTCAGAGGTGTTAAGGTCGGGGTCCTGCGAGGCCAAACCACATGTTTGCTGAAGATGATTCTTAATTATTTTAAGCTCAGCGTTTGAGGTAAAGTTCCTGGAAAAACACCACCCAGCTTTATGCTGTAGGCTAATTGCACCCTAATTCTGTCTCCATATGTTTATCTTCAGTTTTTTGGGCCCAAATACAGGACACAATGTCAAACTGACTAAATTAGCAGGTATTAGGTAGTAAAATAGTAAAATTAAAGTATTTTAGTGATGTGAAGACGAAACATGCTATCAGGAATAAAATGTCAATAATACGAATATCTGGTAACAACTGTTAAGATTCAAAATTGAGGAAGGAGAGTACAAACCACTCTTGGTCCAGTAGGTCTTTGGTCAAACAATGATTTTAATGAATACACGCGTGGGAAGACACTCTGTACGCAGACAGCCAGTAGTCCTCGACTCAATCAAAGCATGAACAGATATTTTATAGCATCAGGGTTTGTTTACTGACGCCCCTTCATGCGTCACCGGTACATTTTATACATAGATCAGATCAACATCATCATGACTTTTCACCCAGAAAATCATCTTCTATTTTCATGGCTAGCCCTTCCTGTCTACCTTTCAGTTCTTGTCTTGTTCCTCTTTCTTGCCGAGACAACAAGGAACGGTTCCTCTTTTACCGAGACACTTTTGCAGTTACAGCCAGACTAATGTGTGTGTGTGTGTGTTGACCTCACATGCTCTTTCTCAATTCACCTGTTGCACTTCTGACCTTTTACCAGACCAGAAGCTCACTGAGACTATGTGTATGTCTTCTACTAAATAAATGTTTTAACCAAGAACCTCTACTAAAACCTTAATATAAAATGATCTGATATATAAGTGTTTTGTAAGCATGTATTGCAATTCCTTCTATGGCTCCAAGTCACTTGCACAATAGATTGTCCGAACATCGCGCCGAACAAAGCTTCCGACCCCCAATTAATTGACCGAGCTCCAACTCTTTAATAAGCACAGATATGCATTGTGTATAAAATAGTCATAACTGCTTAAGGCCTTCTTAAAGCTATCTGTTACATTGTTAAAGCCTCGTCTTAGTGTGGGCTCAAAATAACTTCCACTTCTGCATACAACTTCCTGTCAGCCTGCAACTCAGTCTTTCTGAAAGAGACACTGTTTAACCCCTGAATGCAATATAAACTCCAGATTATATTATTAATGCAATGGTAATGATGACAATTATTTAACAATAGCAGTAAAATAATTTCCCTTCTCCACACAACCAAGGTAAGAACATATACTCTATAAAAGATGGAGGTTCACTGGTTTTAAACTCCCCATTTTGAAGCCATCAGCATTAATGTTTTGGCCACTGCCGTGTTATTTGTTTAGTTTTCTGACAGAAGTGACCACATCCATGTGCCTGCCTGTATTTTTTTGACCGCTACTTGAGCATTATACATTACACGTTACAATTGTCAACTCTGCATGTGCCCAGGCAGCAGACTTCAAAAAAGTATATCAGGAATGACGACTCTGCCATCGGGTCTCTAGCTGTCTGTGTTCCTGTGCACAACGGAGTGTATTCTAGCCTTACGGACAGCTGTAATGAGCACAGTTGACCTCAATCAGATGCAGAGTGTGGGAAGAAAACAAAGGGAGAAATTTTTTTTTTTTAAAAAGGGAATAACCTTCAAAATAAAACAGGAAGTAACAGGACAGAATAAACGCATAAAGACGAGCCAAACGACTCATATGAGAAAAAAGGGAAAAATAAAAATACAGTAACAAGGCCCATAAAAGTGTGATTACTATAGAAACTATGGCTTCAGTTAATGTATAAAACCAATCTTTTCTTGGGAATAAATTGAGTTTTCCTGTGTGACAAAATGTTAGACAATTCCTTGAACTGTCTTGCTCCCCTGCGTCTCTCTGTGTATTTACAGACCCCTCTTCACACCCGGGTGGTTGTAGATTCTCCTTATTGTTGCCATATGGCCCATAACTGTAGTCATTGTAGCTTTTGCAGGCCCTCATTGAAGCTGTGCCATTACCTGCAGTAGACACCCTTTTATTTCCCTTCTGCATTGTTGAATTCTCTTCTTTTCATACACTATTTCTGAGCCCTGCTCGCTGTTCTAGACATCCTACGGTGTGTCCATGCATATAGGTTACGTCTGAAAGGTCTCTTGCATGCAGAGGAGCAGAGCTGATTGCTTTATTGGCTGATGACTCATTCTCTTTTTTTCAACGTGCTGGAGGTACTTCAATCATGCAGGTAATCTCCCCCTGCACACTGGCAGCCGAGAGCTTACCTTTCCCACACATCAGAGCTATTTTCCTCTTAATTGAGACCCACTCTGCTGCGACAGCATTTTCACAAGGTGGAAAATGGCAGGTCAAGATTTCAAGACATCTTTCTCCTCCACGCCTTCCTCTCTTGGCAAAAGTGGCTGTGAAGTTGCTAAGTTCCTTCAGGGATCCTGGAGCTAGTACAGCTAAGACACTAGACTTCTTGAGGGCAAGTAAAGGTTTATGTCGCATCACCTCATAGATTGTATGCGCGTGTAGATTTTGACTGCCGATCCTTGTGTGTTTATTCAATCAGCCCAGGCCTAATATATGCGCACTTTACTGATTGAATTACGCCAGGACTTTTATGGAGGAACATAGTCCCAAACCATCTCCTTGAGAGCTTATGAGAGAACAGACACTTCGCAGGAGTCTCTGTGGTGACCTGACTCAATCTGCATACGATTAACCCTCAGCAGACCTGTAACCCGCTTTATGAGCCCATCACCTCGTCTCCAGAAGGAGCACACTCTCACTCTCCTGTGACAGAAAACTGTGGAAGGAGCATGTGACATTTGTTTAGCTTTATTGTGTTGCCCTTTACGCAAGCTCATAGTTCTTTAATGCTTGTTTCATCTTCACATCTGTGCTAGATCTTTACAACACACAATTACGGACAAGATCTTCCATAAATATTTAGAGAGTTCATTTAGAATACATTTTCTGGTTTCTATAAAACGATTCCCACAAAAGTGGATGCTAATTCAGAAAAAGTAGTTTAGTGGAAAAATAGCTGTAGCTTGATTTGCAGCCCGATTGTTTTGAAGATGTGGGTAAAATTAAAAGAAGAATTTGTGTTTCAGTAAAAGGAAATACCTTAAATTGTGGCATGCACCGATTTAGTGCATTTATTTTAGTTTTTAAAGAAGTCTTTCTTTGACTTGAACTTGCTTTCAAACTTTACTATGCTCTTGTTTTGCCTTGAAAACTTTGCAGATGATATACCCAAGTAGAAGTGATTACCTTCAGCATCAAATTGCTTTCGAGCGAGCACCTTAATATCCACCTTAGTTCTTCATGGCATAGATTCATAAAGGTGCTGGAAACATTCCTCAGAGATTATGATAGCATCAAACATGATAGCAAGTTTGTTGGCTATACAACCATGAAACAAATCTCGTGTTCCACCACATCCCAAAGGAGCGCTATTGGATGGAGATCTGGTGACTGTAGAGGTCGTTTGAGTACAGTGAAGTCACTGTCATGGCTAAGAAACCAGTTTGACAAGATTTGTGCTTTGTGAGGAGGAACTTGGTGAACAATAATGCTCAGGTAGGCTGTTGAGTTGAACAGTTAAACTATTGAACTATGAAATTTGAGACTCGTAAGACCTTCTGTGGAGTTTTTTCATTTTTTTCCAATCTTCTAGTGTTTTGGTGAGCCTGTGTGACCTGTAGCCAGACTTTCCTGTTCTTACCTGACAGGAGCAGCAGTAAGTGTGGTCTTCTGCCACTGTCGCCCATTTGCTTGAAAATTTGAGGTGTTGTGCATTCAGAGATGCTCTTCTGCACACTCCAAAGCAGTTCAAAGCAATCTGGACATTCCCCTATGACCTTTGACCACTAAAAGGTATTTTTACCCAGACAACTCACTGGATATTTTCTCATTTCCCCAGACTATTCCATGCAAACCTCAGAGATGGTGATGTGGAAAAATCCCGGTGGATCATGCCATGCTATGTTCAAAATCCCTTAAATCACCTTTCTTCCTGATCCTGATGCTCGGTTTGCTCTTTAACATGTCATCTCAACCCACATTAAATTGCTGACCTATAATTGGCTGATTAGATATTTGCATCCACATGTACCTAACAAAGTAGTCAGTGCGGGTCTGTATCACCCTCCTGGTTTGGGTTTTGTCACAAGCATAAAGCATGAAGGGTAGCCTTTTTGTAAATGAGGCCTGTGTATTTTTGCACAGTTGGACAAATGAGACAAACATGGCTAACATAAAAACAAGGTGTGCTTGACAAATGGCCCTGTCTTTGCTTAATGGTGTGGTTAAGTCAGGAATGGAAGACCCTATTTCGATGTGTCATTGAATGCAGCTCTATAAAATCCTGATTTTGATGCAGAGTGAGGTTCAAACACTTGTTCTGTGATCATTTGGCAAAACGTGGCAGCTGACACTTAGCGGTGACCATTTGTCCAGCTGACAAGCAGGACCGTTGCAAGCTTGGACAGACTAAACACTCCCCCCACCCCTTTTCTTAAACGTATGCGTCATGGGAGTTTAAGGATGAGACACAGGCGCAGACATTGGTTACGAGTGTTCCAGACGCTGAAGTGCTGCTGGAGTTATTATCACTCAGCAGATTGGCCAATTCCCGCACCAATTGTGATCCAGCAGAATGGAAATCTGGTGAGCAGGGAAATGTTAATCGAGTTCAATTAGGCTTTGTACCATGTTTGTTTCCTGCCAACAGATCATGCAGAATCCCTACCCTGACTTGCCGAAATGAATGAAACTCTGTCAAAACTCTGAAACGGACAATTTGAGGATAGGTGGAAGATAAATGCAACAAGACCTTTAAAAAGCCGGGCTGTAGGTCAACTTTACAGAGAAATTAATGTTTTTCTCTTTACTTCTTTCTAGAGATATTTACAAAGCCATCCAGGTTGGTCAGAACATCTTTGATCTCACAGTAATTTCACGGTTGAAATGACCTCGTGTTACATCTTTAGTGCTGTATTCCAACTACTGGACCTTTTTATCAGACACCCACGAATATGTACACAATTATTTTTCAGTCTGACAATTGTCACTTTGATTACAAATACCTTTTCTTTCTATGCAACTAAAGAAGTTTAGTCTACTGCCTCTCTCATTCTCAGAGAAATTATTTTTCTTCAATAAAATGGAAAATATGCAGCTTTAAAGAAATGACTGGACTGAATGTTTGTTTGCAGTCCTGATGGGAAAGGCAGTGACAGAGCCAGGCTGGTGGATGTTTAACAGCAAAGCTATCTCTTTCTTTTCTGTCTGGGCTGCCAGAAAATGTTAGAGGGTGGAAAGACAAATTTATTGGTCAGTTAGCAGAGCTTAGAAGAGTAGTAGATTCCCCTTCATATTTCTAAGTAGTTCAGATCCCTCACTTAAAGACCCTATACAATACAGTTTCCCCATTTCATTTAAAAATAGCATTGATTTCCGTGGTATACAAAACAATTGCAACTAAGCCACATGAGGATTTCATTATAGTTAGAATTTGCCTTGGGTATATACTGGACAAATTTCTGAGAATCATCCCAAAGAAATCAAAACAATCCCTGTTTTAAAGTCCCCCCTCCTAGGTGGTCTTCAGGAGATCACCTGGTTTCCTGAAAAGCCTAGTTTTCGATTGCTCTGACCCACTTGCATTGTTAGGGTTAATGTAAGGGTTCTGTGTTGTGCAGAGCCCACTGTTACATTTAGACATTACGAACTCCTCTACTGATGACTGCTGTGTAGTCTCTAGGGGTGGGGAACTTCAGGCCTCAAGGGCTAGTGTCCTGCAGGTTTTAGATATCGCCCTGGGTCAACATACCTCAGTCAAATGATTCGTTCTTTAGCTGGCCTCTGGAGGACTTCAAGACATGTTGAGGAGGTATTTTAGCCATTTTAATCAGCTGTGTTGTATCAAGGACACATCTAAGACTTGTAGGACCCTTGAAGCCTAGAGTTCCCCCACCCCTGCTCTAGGTGGTGTTTTGGTGCAGTTCTCATCTGCAATGATCACCCTCCATATAAAAGTTGGCTCAATTTAATACAAATGTTATACACCTTAGACAGATCATGACCTCAAGGGACTGATCCAAATTTAGCAGGAGTACTGGAACACTAGCATCACTTCACAAGTTGATATCCTTGAAAGGAGACGAGCATATATTTGTCGTGAAACTGTTAGAACGGGTCTTTGCATGAGTAGGAGTGACTCCTGTCGGAGACGTTCAGGGTCTCCAGAGCAATGAGTTGCAATGACTTTCCATTGACTCATTGGGTAAGAATGTGAGTTTATCCATATCTGTGTTTTGGTCCTAACACCTGAAAGGAACAGTAGAAGAAGCCTCACAGTATCTCTGTACCATCTGTGGATGTAAGTAAAAACCTAAGAGACGTATCAGAAACATAATCTGTTACTTTGTGCATGCTTTTGCTAAATTATTTCATCTTTGTTGGAGCTGCTGCCTGCTTGTCTAACCTTTTACACTCTCCTGATGTTTTTATTAGTTGTGAGATTAAAACACTTCAGAGTCTCAATTAGGACACATGATTAGAAGCGAAACCATCTTGGCTGTGGTTGTCTTACCTTAAGCCTTCAAGTTATTATCGTCCACAAACTAATTAGCAAGTTCTCGATAAGCGAGGCTAGACCCGTTGTTGCCATAGAAACTGTTAGACTTAATAACAGTGAAAAGGATTGTGCTGTTGGGCAGCTCACGGAGCGCACCCCGCCCTCTCCATCATTTGAATTTGCTTAATTCTGTTTCTAGTTATATGCTCTTTGTACAATTTGAGGTTGTATTTTTCATTGTCTTGCTACCAGAGAGACACATTTAATTGAGGAAATCAGAGAAAGGTTTAGGGGGTCGCGTCAGAGCGTTGCATCTGAATGCGGGCTTCTCAGACTCGTTTAATGAAAGCAGCAACTTATTGTTGCTGATTTATGATCAAGTCAGATGAGGCAGATTTGGAACGGCTGCTGCCTGTAGGTGAAATGAACTGTCAGAGCTGCCTAACTGTGAAAAATAAAAGACTAATAACAGAAATTTAAAGGCATTGTTCAGCCCCAAGTTCTATAACGCTGCGTGTTGTAATTGAGCATTTTTGATTAGGTGAATTCCAGAGTTAGTTTTGTGTAAAAGTGCTTTCTTTCTTTCTTTCTTTCTTTCTTTCTTTCTCTTGTCTATACTTTTTTTTTAGCCTGTCGCATCTGCTTAACTGATTTCCTGTTTCCTGTCTTATTTTAACAACTTTAGTATGACATAGATGAAGTGAACTATTGCTGAACTGAATACCAATTAAGTGACGAACAGAAAAGAATCACCTATCATGCAAGCAAATTAAGCACGGACAAATTAAATTCCTAAAGTGCTCAGGGAAGAAATGACTATTTGGGCCTGCGTCACCCCCTCACTCCTAGGCACATAGATTGGATGTGCTAAAATAAGTGCAAATAGGAGACAAATTAAAGGAAAAAGATTTGAATCCTTGAAAAAAGTAGGAAAATAAAAACTTTTGAAGATGCAAATTGACTGATCTGAAATTGTCAGTTATGTTGTCATAACATACAGAACAATATCTAACCATGTAATTTAAAACAAAAAATGACTGAAAAACATGTATGACACAAATTTTATATATATATATATATATATATATATATATACTATGCAAGTAACCCCGGCGGAAGGGGCTACATGAATAGGATGAGGGACCTATGGATTCTTCGATACCCAACATCCACAATGACGGCGAAACAACTAGTAGCTCAGTGTTCCAACATTCGAAAGAAGGGACTGCTCTCACAGCTAGAGATTGACGAGGTACCCAAGATTACGTGAAGTTCCCTCAGAAGGTCTGCTAGATGATGTTAATGCAGCACTACGGGCAATACCTACAACCACGATTACCGACACTAACAAGCTCATCTACAATACGGCAAGCTGCAACCACCAAGTACCTGCAGAGGGTCAGGCAAGTCCTGAGGAGTCAGCTGAATGGTAAGAATAAGATCCGGGCCATCAACACGTACGCCCTGCCCGTGATCAGGTACCCTGCTGGGGTAATAGGCTGGCCAAAGGAGGAGATAGAAGCCACTGACATAAAGACAAGAAAGCTCCTTACCATGCATGGAGGGTTTCACCCCAAATCCAGCACCCTGAGGCTGTACGCTAAGCGGAAGGAAGGGGGCCGGGGACTGGTGAGTGTCAGCACCACAGTCCAGGATGAGACAACGAACATCCAAGAATACATTAGGAAGATGGCCCCAACTGACCGAGTGCTCAGTGAATACCTCAGGCAGCAGAAACCCAAGAAAGAGGAGGGAGACGAGGAACCATCATGGAAGGACAGGCCCCTGCACGGTATGTACCACCGGCAGATAGAGGAGGTGGCTGATATCCAGAAATCCTACCAGTGGCTGGACAAAGCTGGACTGAAAGACAGCACAGAGGCACTAATCATGGCAGCACAAGAACAAGCTCTGAGCACAAGATCCATAGAGGCTGGGGTCTATCACACCAGGCAAGACCCCAGGTGCAGGCTGTGTAAAGATGCCCCAGAGACAATCCAGCACATAACAGCAGGGTGCAAGATGCTAGCAGGCAAGGCATACATGGAACGCCATAACCAAGTGGCCGGCATAGTGTACAGGAACATCTGTGCCGAGTATAACCTGGAAGTCCCGAGGTCAAAATGGGAGATGCCCCCAAGGGTGGTGGAGAATGACCGAGCTAAGATCCTGTGGGACTTCCAGATACAGACGGACAAAATGGTGGTGGCTAACCAACCGGACATAGTGGTGGTAGACAAACAGAAGAAGACGGCCGTAGTGATCGATGTAGCGGTTCCGAATGACAGCAATATCAGGAAGAAGGAACACGAGAAGCTGGAGAAATACCAAGGGCTCAGAGAAGAGCTCGAGAGGATGTGGAGGGTGAAGGTAACGGTGGTCCCCGTGGTAATCGGAGCACTAGGTGCGGTGACTCCCAAGCTAGGCGAGTGGCTCCAGCAGATCCCAGGAACAACATCGGAGATCTCTGTCCAGAAGAGCGCAGTCCTGGGAACAGCTAAGATACTGCGCAGGACCCTCAAGCTCCCAGGCCTCTGGTAGAGGACCCGAGCTTGAAGGATAAACCGCCCGCAGGGGCGTGCTGGGTGTTTTTTTTTATATATATATATATATAATGTTTTTGTCTCTTTGAACATGTGTGGATGGAATCTTAAATCCATGTCTTTCTATCACAGTTCCTTATGCCACATTACTGTGCAGAAGCCTTTAGCCAGCCCTAAATTAAAGATCGCCTACGAGGTCATTCCCAAAGAGTTATTAACATCAAACTTGGCATATCTTGTCAGGGTGTGTTGTATGTCTTTGAAAAACTATGAGGAAACTGGACATGTGGAAGACAAAAGAAAAAATGACAGACTAAAAAAGAAAAATTAAAAACTATCCACAACAGTATCTGAAAGTCATGTCCTTAGGAAGTCCAGCAAATACCTGACACATGACCTGAGAGATTCATCCATCCAATCCAAATTTCAAATCTTTGGTAAAATTATGCTGTCAATATGTGCAGAGAAGGTGAGAGGAGAGAGGTACAACAGTGAGCATCTATAACCATCTGTAAAACATGATGGAACCGCTGTGATGGTTTGGGGCTGAACTTCAACCAGCAGTGTTCTATCAATCAAAACTGATAGAAAACAGAAACGTACTGGCAGATTCTGATCTGCAATGTAATGCCATTGTATACTGTATAAAAGTATACCTTGACAGAAAAGCACACAATGCTACACAGTCAGTCATGGATTGGCCTCCCAAGAGCCCAAACCTCAAAGTTAATGTAGCAGGCAGCCAATATCCAAAGAAAGTTTTGAATGTCCTTCAAGAATTCTGGAGAAATATTTCTGAAGACTACTTAAAGTAATGACAAAGCTAGCTAAGAGAGTTCAGGCATGTCTGAAGAATAAAGGTGGTAATACCAAATATTTACTGTCAGGCTTGTTAGAATTGTACCAACTCCATTTTCCCCTTATATACTGTATTTCCATGTACATTTACATATGAAGAAATGAAGGGTGACTCAACACTTTTGCGTAATACTTTATATTAAAGGTTTTTCAGGTGGAAAAGTATATATTTCATGAGACTGTCATGAGACTGACAGCAAAGTCTTCCTCTTCAAAGTCTCTGTAATTGTGATGGACTTCCACAGGTTCAGATTCAGGTTACTATTTGTTCCCACTGCAGTCATGAGTCATCCATCGTCACATGCAAACTCTCAATACGACCATAACAGACAATTACTAACATAGGATTTGCACATAGTACAAAAAGGTTCAGAAACCTTTGCCTAGAAGGAAAAAAACTGCAACGGGTGTGAGTCGTAGAGAAAAATTCAGAAATTCTGCCAGCCAACCGGTGTGACTGCCTGGTGTACATGGATGCCAGGTTCAGCTGTTCCACTGCTGATATCCTGGGAACATCTCCGTGTGCCACGATCTTGACATCTTTTTTGTGTATTGTTCTCTTGAATTTCTTTCCCTTTTTTCTTGTTTTCTCCAACACATTAAGCACCCACAAGCACTGTTTCCTCCACGCTCAGCAGGACCCTTCCAGCCCCATACAGTACAGTACAATAACACAAATCAGCATGGTTAATGAATTCCCTGTTAACACCCCTCCCACATTTACCCCCAATAACCGCAGCACACAGCACACCTCGCTGATTGGCGGTTGAGTTGCTTATTTGGTAAATAAAACATCTGTAGAAGCTCAATTAGCGAGGCCTGTTGAGTATGAGACAGCTGTGCTCACCAGCTGCTTTTTTAAAAAAGAGCTTTGCTGCAAGGTGAAGTGAGGAGAAAAGAGAATGTCAGGAACAGGAAGGGAAAATAGTGAAGGTAAGGTGAAGTAGTGTGAAAGCTTGTTTTTCATCAGAGTGGCCTCTTTTTGTTTCAAACATGTAAAACTGTGGCACTGTGGCAGCACGGTGGCACGGTGGTTAGCACTGCTGCCGCACAGCAAGAAGGTCCTGAGTTCAATTCCACCATCAGGCTGGGGTCTTTCTGTGTGGAGTTTGCATGTTCTCCCCGTGTTTGCGTGGGTTCTCTCCGGGTACTCCGGCTTCCTCCCACCATCCAAAGACATGCATCTTGTGGGGATAGGTTAATTGGATAATCCAAATTACCACTAGGTGTGAATGTGCGAGTGAATGTGAGTGTGAATGGTTGTCTGTCCCTGTGTGTTAGCCCTGCGACAGACTGGCGACCTGTCCAGGGTGTACCCTGCCTCTCGCCCTATGACAACTGGGATAGGCTCCAGCACCCCCCGCGACCCTGAAAAGGAGAAGCGGAAGCGAATGGATGGATGGGTGACATGTAAAACTGTTTGTTCGTAGCTCACAAGCATAGGTCTTCATAAAGCTTTAGCTTTATTTAGAAAGTTGAAAACTGATCATTTTGTTGCAGCAGATTGCAGAAGAATTGGCAGTCTTGGTATGAACATGCATTTTTTGCCAATGCACCAACAAAATAATGAGTAGCTGTTGTGTCAGATATAACTGGAACTATATAAACATGATTGTTTATTCCTGATATTGTCACAATTACATATTGTCAGTAGATTAGACATGTGACCCACCCGTCTTTGGACAGCTGACAGCAAACCGGCTACAACAACAACAGCTGGTTATAAGCTGTTACAGCAGCTAACGTTAGGCTCAGGTGTCCTAAAAATCACACTTTCTCTCTTGATAAGCAGTTTGCTTACATTCTCACATCGTATAAGTGTCAGAGTCCAACACTGATAGCCAATATTAATGAATCTTTCTTTGAACAGCTAACGGAAGCTAACAACAGCTAAACGCAGCAAGCTGTTGGCAAGCAGTTAGCAAAAGAAAAGTTTAGCATATCCTCAACAAGTCGCCTTAGTATCGTTGTCACTGGACAGACAGCCACTTCAGTGACTCATTAAGTTGTATCAGATTTCTTTCACATAGTTTTACAGCCTCTTCAGCTGGTATCCAATACACATGGGCACCAGCAGAGGTAAATAGCAGACTGACGGCCTGAACTCACTACAGATAAACAGTGGCCAGAGTTGTTTGTCCTACTGTTGCCACTGTAGCTAGGATTATGCACCTGAATCGAGAACTTAGGCTACGTTCACACTGCAGGTCTTAATGCTCAATTCCGATTTTTTGATCAAATCCGATTTTTTTGTCTCCTCGTTCACACTACAAATAAAATGCGACAGCAAACGCGCTCTAGTGTGAACGCTCAAAGCGGCCCGCATGCGCAAAAGAAGATGTCACACACAACGCGCTCTGTTTAGACCAAGAACAAACAGTATTGTTTGACTGATGGCCGTTAATATAAAGACTTCGGACTTTACGTTTCCCAATTTTTGCTTTAAGTTATTTTGTTATTTACATAATAATGTAAATAACCTAATAATGATCCTTATTGCTGTTTAAGAGAGGAGCGGTGCTTCAAAGGATAGCTGCAGATTTCTGTCAGAATCTGCAGATTATACAGTACAAATAAAATGTTTACGTTGTCTTCCCAACAGTTTCACTGACATCTACACTGGATGGCTAGGAAGCGTTCGCGATGTCTTCTCAGGCGCTGATAATTGGCTTCAGTCTTGTGTCGGTGACGTAAAAGGCGGATTTAATGCGACTTGACCGTTCAAACAGCAGTCGCTTTCTAAAACATCGGATATGTATCGGATTCAGTACCACATACGAAAGTGACCCAGATCGGATTTGAAAATATCGGATTTGCGCCGTTCACACTGTCATAGCATGATCGGATATGGGTCGCATAGGGTCAAAAAAATCGGATTTGATGCGCTTTCGCCTGCAGTGTGAACGTAGCCTTAGTTGGCTGAAAACTACAATCTACTGACATCTAGTGGTTCGATTTTACACAGTGTGCCTTTAAGTCTGTTTGTTAGCAATCCTTGCCCTAATTTTGCATTTTGATCTCCAGAAAATGCAGCTGCAAAGCATAATTGGTACTTTTTTATTTTTCAGAGAAAGAAACCTGTCTGTCTGTATTTGTGTGAGTACCTGGATAGCTGTTAATTTTTGTCAGTTCGACAATGCTAACTGTCCAGTGTTCTCTTGAATTTGCAATGGATTTGTGATTCTATATATAAGTACATACATAAAAAATGTCTTTGGATTTTCCTGGCTCAAAACAGGCTTTTGGGGGTGATCACGCATGCAATCGTGATTGGTCAGCATGTAGTTAGCATGCTTGAAGTGTTTGTCATTTAATTGCTATTTTTGGCTGTTTTCAAAAACAGCTAAAGTAAATTAAAGTCCAGTTTTTAAAAAATACTATATACATGTTTTTTTTGTTTGCAGGAAAACTCTGAGCAAATGTATGAACTAGATACCTAATAGTCTGTATATGCTAAATGTCAGCTGTAGCACAAAGTACCACAAAGTTTTTTGGGGGAGTACTTTGGCAGGTCTGCGAACAGGCAAATAGAAATACCCGGTGTTGTCAACATGGTAGCAGAACAAGTATGAGAAATTCAGTACACGTGTCAAAATGAAGCCCCAGCTCGAAGACTGGTGTGGCTTTGAGAAGTCATCAGCATCGGTGTTGAGATTTTTCTCGCCAAATCCTTGGTTGTCACACTGATGAGTACTTACTGTACTTCTGTCTTTTTACATAACTCCCTGCATATTAAAATCTCAAATAGCAACTCTGCTGCTGCTTTTGTATATATATGTGTGTGTGTGTGTGTGTGTGTGTGTGTGTGTGTGTGTGTGTGTGTGAGAGAGAGAGAGAGAGAGAGTTTTCACTGGTATGCAAGAGCTTGGCAAGGATTAAGTATCAATTTGATATTTGGACTTTCTCATGAATCTCATATACACCTTAAGAAGGAAAATAAGTCTGGGAATCCAAAGCACCTCAATGCTCGCTCTGCATGAATAATGCTTTTCCTATTTAATCTTCATAACTTTTTTTTGACTGACAGTTGGTGGGCTTTGTTAGATGTCTTAACAGGAAGACCCCTATTGCTCAGCACTGGTATGCGATCCGGCACAATATGAGACAAGTTACTTTTTTCCCTTAAGAGGAAAGTCTGATAGCTTTCGGAAATGAATGCAGACATACAGCCGCTTCTAATTTTCTCAGGTCAAATGTAGTTTAGTGCCATCACTGCCATTTAAACATATATTGATGGTGGTTTATGCAGAGTTTATTGCTGGTAGAATCAATTCAATATGTGCGCTAGTGACACACAAGTTAAATATATAAATATGGAAATATCCGTAGGTGAAGGCAGGAACCGCTGATTGGAGCCGACAACTTGTGTTGAGGGTTATTTTTAACATTCAAAGGGGCACAGTGGAAATAAAACACTTTAATAGCACATGAATGCATTTTTTTTCAGGTTATAGGACACCTTGTGTCAAAGGCATGCATATATATCCACTTGTGTTCATATTATTGTGTACTTGAAAGGCAAAAAAGGGGCTACGATTTTGTGCTGCCTGGAGGAAACAAGCATCATGATTGATTGTAATACGAGGACTGCTTGCACATGGTCCACGAGAACAAATCCCCACTTCTGTGCTTGGTGATAATGCAAATTGGTACATAAAATATCCATGTTTCAATTTCCCTTTTTTTTCCTGTGCTTCTTTTTCAGTGGAAGGCTGCACAGACTGGTCGGTGGACTACCTGAAATACAAAGTGCTTCTGGGGGAACCTGTAAGGATTAAATGCGCTTTATTCTATGGATATATTCGGGCCAACTACACCCATGCACAGAGCACAGGACTTAGCCTTATGTGGTACAAAAGCGCAGGACACGGGGACTTTGAGGAACCCATTAGTTTCGATGGCACAAGGATGAGCAAAGAAGAGGACGCTATATGGTTCCGACCAGCAGAGTTGGACGATGTTGGATACTATTCCTGTGTCTTAAGGTACGTTTTTTTAAGCAAATTGGGGATTATTTTTTTTTACCTTCAAAATATGGCATTCAAAGAAAACCCTCCCTGCATTTCAGGATTATTTTTCCAGCAGTGTGTCAATAAATAATGGGGTAAATAACATTTTCTGGAGCCCTGTGGGCACAAGTAAAGCTGTGTGAAAGTCCCCCCCTGTTGATTTCTAATGGAGTCTATCATCTTTGGCCAAAGGAGCACTAGTCCTTGGTCCTCGGAGTGTCATCTCACAGTACGAAGTCCCTTTGCTTCACTTTATATGTTAAATTATTTCTTTATTCTCCTCTTGGGGACTTTAAGCTATTAGGGGCAATTGTTGAATGCATAACTCTTCGACCCTCACTAGTCTTTCTTTGAGCGAGGAGAACGAACAGAAATTCAGTGCGAGCGGAAAAAGCAGTGAAGATAAAAGAAAAGAAACGTAAGGGACTCTTGCTATCTTCGTTTTACACATGCCTGATGGTGGACGCAGACAGCTGTTTGATTTATGGGTTCCATAAAGTGGTAAAAATTTCTGGCTTCCTAGACGTTTTCATTAACATGAAGGTTGTTGGTGGTCAGTCAGAAAGACACCCGTAACCATTTCTTTCCTTTTTTTCCCCTACAGAACAAGGGAAACTTTGAAACATATCAAAGATAGGAGGGTAATCTTTTAGAAGTTAGTAGAATCCACAGAAACATTCATATTTTATGAATGACAGATAATGTGCTCTTGAGCAGTTGCATTCAGCACAGGTTTCCTTGTGTTTCTCAATTCTAAGAGTATCTAGCCATTACTATTCAGCACCATTAGCACTCTCCCCTTTGCTGTGGCAGCCGCCGTGAATAGAAACGGGCAGCACCAATCCAGCCATTCTCTATTCAGTGACATTGGCAGCATTTTCAGGAGGTAGGCAATCAGTCAGCTCTGAGTTATTGTGTAATCACGCAGAAAGTAGAGCCATGAGATTTGATTTGGACGAGTACTTTTTACCAAGATGGCGCCGCGTATGGATGCCCTGGTGCTTCAGTGCGTTACTTTTGTCTTGTTTTTGTGCATTTCTTCTGTGTCTGGGAACTCCTCTGGATACTCGTACACCAGAGAAGAGCTCCTTAACTGCAGGACTACAACGCCTGTGGATTTATTTCCAATATTTGTCGCATCTGCGGCAGATTTACTGCTGACTCTGATCAGGAAAGTGAGACGTCGAAAGAGAGGTAAGCGAGCCGGCGTACTCGTGCGTTTGAGGAAACGCGGACTGAGAACGGCCCTTCCTGGGATCTTCCTTTCTAATGTACGCTCACTCTGGAATAAGATAGACAAACTGGCCCTGATGAGAAGCATGAACAGAGACTTTGCCTCCTCCTGTGTCTTATGTTTTACGGAGTTGTGGCTCAGTGAGGACATCCCGGACTGCGCGCTCAAGCTGGAGGGCTTTCATCTGCTGCGCGCGGACCGGCAGGCCGCTCTCTCCGGTAAAACCAAAGGTGGAGGTGTCTGCTTCTACATCAATAGTGGCTGGTGCACAGATGTAACAGTGATTGCTCAGCACTGCTCTCCCTCTCTGGAATATCTTTTTATTCACTGCAAACCGTTTTATTCTCCGCGGGAGTTTGCTTCATTCATCCTGGCCGCTGTTTACATCCCGCCAGACGCGGATGCGCAAGCAGCTCAGTGCGCACTCGCAGAGCAGATTCTCCACACGGAGCGGACATATCCGGACTCTCTCATCATTGCTCTTGGGGACTTTAACAAAGCCAATCTGAGCCATGAGCTTCCGAAATACAAGCAGTATATTAAATGCCCGACCAGAGAGGAGAGGACATTGGACCACTGCTACAGCACGATCAGCGGGGCCTATCGCGCGGTGCCGCGCGCTTCACTCGGACTTTCTGATCACGTCATGATCCACCTAATCCCCGCGTACAGACAGAGGCTGAAGCTCTCCAAACCTGTCGTGAGGACCAAAAAACTGTGGAGCAACGAGGCTGTGGAGGAGCTTCGCACGTGTTTGGAGACCACAGACTGGGACACAATGAAGGCTGCTTCTAACAGCTTGGACGAGTTTACGGACACTGTCACCTCCTATATCCACTTCTGTGAGGACAGCATTGTGCCATCACGCACCAGGGTGAGTTATAACAATGACAAACCCTGGTTTACTCCTAAACTCAAAAAGCTGTGGCTGGAAAAGAGTAAGGCGTTCAGAAGCGGAGACAGGGACTGCTACAGAGAGGCCAAGTACAGGTTCACTAAGGAAGTGGACATTGCCAAACATCAGCACTCTGAGAAGATGCAGCAGCAGATCTCAGAGAATGACTCGGCCTCTGTGTGGAAAGGTTTTAGGAATATCACAAACTACAAGCCTAAAACCCCCCACTCCACTGATGACTTGCTCTTAGCCAACACCCTCAACGACTTCTACTGCCGTTTTGACGAGCCATCAGGCAGCCTTCACACCTCCAACGACCCCAACAATAGAGGCACTTTGGACACTCATTCCCCCACCTCTCCCCCCTCCATAGAGCCATCACCACCTTCAAACTGTTCACCTACAACACCCCCCTCCTCACCCCACACAAAAGAGGATTTCACACCACCTCCTCCGACCACAACTCTTCATATTCATGAAGCAGATGTGAGGAAGCAGTTTAAGAATCTGAATGCTCGGAAAGCTCCCGGCCCAGACGGTGTGTCTCCTGCCACCCTCAGACACTGTGCAAACGAGCTGGCCCCAGTGTTTTCTGGCATCTTCAACTCCTCACTGCAGGCATGTCATGTGCCTGCCTGCTTCAAGTCCTCTACCATAATCCCTGTCCCCAAGAAACCTAGGATCACTGGACTAAATGACTACAGACCCGTGGCTCTGACATCTGTGGTCATGAAGTCATTTGAGCGCCTAGTTCTCTCCCATCTCAAGACCCTCACGGCCCCCCTCCTGGACCCCCTGCAGTTTGCATATAGAGCCAACAGGTCTGTAGACGACGCCATCAACATGGCCCTACACTTCATCCTGCAGCATCTGGACTCCCCAGGAACCTACGCCAGGATCCTGTTTGTGGACTTCAGCTCTGCCTTCAACACCATCCTTCCAGACCATCTCCGAGGCAAGCTTTCCCAGATGAATGTGCCTGATCCCATCTGCCGGTGGATCACTGACTTCCTGACGGACAGGAAGCAGCATGTGAGGCCGGGGAAGAATGTCTCGGACTCCCGGACCATCAGCACCGGCTCCCCTCAGGGCTGTGTTCTTTCTCCTCTGCTCTTCTCCCTGTACACCAACTGCTGCACCTCCACCCACCAGTCTGTCAAGCTAATCAAGTTCGCAGATGACACCACCGTTATTGGGCTCATCTCTGACGGGGATGAGTCTGCCTACAGGAGGGAGGTTGAACGTCTGGTGTCTTGGTGCAGCCACAACAACCTGGTGCTGAATGCCCAGAAGACAGTGGAGATTATTGTGGACTTCAGGAAGCACACAGCCCCACTCCCCCCCATCATCCTGACTGACACCCCCATCACCTCTGTGGACTCATTCCGCTTCCTGGGTACCACCATCACCCAGGACCTGAAGTGGGAGCCCACCATCACCTCCGTCATCAAGAAAGCCCAGCAGAGGATGTACTTCCTGAGGCAGCTGAAGAAATTCAACCTGCCAACACGGACGATGATGCAATTCTACACTGCAATCATCGAGTCCATCCTCACCTCTTCCATCACCGTGTGGTACGCTGGAGCCACTATCAGGGACAAACAGAGACTGCAGCGTGTTGTGCGCTCTGCTGAGAAGGTGATTGGCTGCAGACTCCCATCTCTGCAGGACCTGTACACCTCCAGGACACTGCGGCGTGCAGCCCGGATCTCAGCTGACCCTTCTCACCCTGGACACAGTCTGTTTGACCTGCTCCCCTCAGGCAGGAGGCTCCGGTCCATTCGCACCAGAACCTCTCGCCACAAGAACAGTTTCTTCCCCTCTGCTGTTGGACACATGAACAATAACCACATGACTGTCCCCGCCACTAACACATGACCCTACGCTGTGTCACTGCATCATTTCATGTCTGGCACTGATCACCACCTGCACTCATGTATATATCTTTCTACGTAGCACTCATAATTCTTATTCTCATGTATATATGTTTGGCACTGATCACCACCTGCACTCATGTATATATCTTTCTACGTAGCACTCATAATTCTTATTCTCATGTATATATCTCATGTATATCTCATGCACATATCTTTCTTTCTACATAGCACTTTAATTCTTATTGTCTGCACTGAAGCACCGCAGCAATTTCCTAATGTTGTAAACCTCAACATCTGGCAATAAACCCATTCTGATTCTGATTCTGATACTGTTGCTTTGTCGCCAGTCTGCACCATTCAGAACCAAATTAAAGGGCAACACTTATTTGCCCATCATGGAGAGAACTAACAATAGTTCTGAATAGCGAGCACTTTTCCATCACAGAGGATTTCTCTCGGCGGGAATTTCTTTGGACTTTTGTTGGCCGTTTTTGCTTTCTGCGGATTATTACTGTTTTGTTGTCGAGTTGGGAAACAGTTCACTTTAATATGTAATACTTTCAGCTTTAAGTTTGGCCACAGAAATGGAATATTTATAGGCCAGCTTTGGTGCTACAAGCAGCTCTGAGATCAGGTCCAGTTGGGGGAATTCAAAATTATATTGATTAGCTCTGGCCCACTACAACTCTTTCTTAATACAACTATCCCATAGATTTAGTTGTATGTAAAGGCATGATTAAATAACATCAGCAGATAGCTTAGCTGATGCCTTTATATACATCAAATTATTAAATCTCATATGAAGTGTGATATTCATGCTTAAAGTACATCCTCGTAATTGCCAAGCCACTTGGCAACCCAGTTCCACCTGTCATTTCTGTGCTTAGGTCTTACTGCTGCTCTCCTTGACTCTGGCATTCAATGTATGATTATGAAAATGTTTGAAGGCAAATCTGAAAGTTTGATTTATTGATAGATTAACGTTACAGGGAGAAACACCCTTCAGCTATGTTGTGAAGGTTGATATTTGATAGTTTGTCCACCAGAGGGCACTCTGCAACTTCCCTGTTGCCAACACTCGTGTTTGAAATGCCACAAATGCAACAACCAGCCTGATCCAAGCGTTCAGGCAGAACGTAGGTGAGTATATAAACTACAGACAACTAATGTTATGGAAATCTGATTCATGTGTCTGAAAGATACAGAAAATATTGCCACATATTACTATATCAGATATTTGACTCAACACATATCGGTGTTACTCTTAAAAATCCTCTATAAGTTGGCCTCAAATCTAAATTACTACAGATGTCAGAGGCATCTGCTTTTGACTGTAATGACCTGAACTGCAATAAGGAAATACTGAAGTTTACTTTACAATGATGTAGCAAAGTAGCAAATCACCACATCAGATAAAGATTAGGATGAATTATTAGTCTGTTTGATAACTAATCATAATTCATGTTTTTATGTGGCATTTGTTTTCTGACGCCTCTGCAAAGAGCTTCACAACAAAGAATATAATCAACATTTAAATATAGTTCAGTTAAGTTTATGCGGTTGGTTATGGCTGGTTTACTCTGCTTACCAAATTATTCTGGTGTGGTCCAATGAAGTTGGAGACTTCTCACTGCCACGGATGACGTATATGACATGAACTTGACATGAGATTAGACTTTTTGCCAGGTGATAATTTCCATAACAAACTCACTGCTATTTGACCCTGTAGGCGAGATGATCTTAAAATGTTTCCCTTAGAAGGTTAGGAACGCTCTTCTGAGGTCACAGTATCAATGGTGGTGTGTTAACTTCCCTTTTGTGAAATGAATCAATAACTTTTCATTCAACTCCCCAAACATATAATACACAGAGCAACTTGTAATTTGTCACAAGGTGTTTACTGTCAGTTTTAGAACAGTCGGATTGAGGGAATAGACTGAATACTGTGCAGAGTTGCACATGCTTGATTATGTAATAATAACTTATTAACCTTGTAGGTAAAGGGCGTTTTCTCTTGACTGGCTCATTAGTCAGCTCTATACAGTGACATACGGTGGCTTTTAACTGGGGGAAGGGCCTGCTTTAAAAAGGCTTGGGAGGATTATGTTATTGGATACTGTGTGTGCTTCTTTGTGTGTGTGTGTGTGTGTGTATTTTGCATGTTGGGGTTCATGCAGTGTTCTGAGGCACATAGCAATACATCAAAATCGACCACATGGGACCATCAAATTAAGAAGATTTATAGTGTGGTGTTAGCATATGCTGTGAATTCTGGTGATTGGAGTCGCAATAATAAGCCCAGAGGACTGATAGTGGAGCAGTGGATTCTGTGGAAGAGGCTTTACATTGCTTCCTCATACTTGATTTAAACAGAGTCTGTGCAGTACATGGTAGAAAATATAGCTAATATAACAACTCAAAGATGAAGCTGATAATGTTGATTATCACATAAAAGTCTGGCACATGTATCAGCTGGATCTCATAGTTACTGCAATGGGAAACTGTACAGATGTGAGTGAGTTTGACAACAACCATATTGCTATGGCCTTGAAACTTGTGGACTGTGTTGCTAATTCCTTGCTGCCAGTTACCACAGGGCAACTTCATAGGTCTTCTAAAGTCCAGGTCTCAGCAGGTCAATTTCTTCGGGGCGGGGGGGCATCATGCTAAGGGCCCACAGGACTTGTTATGACACTGTGATTCATCAGCACACATATATCACACGGTGTGCTGCCTTCATGTCGTTTAGTGTCAGAGATTAAAGAAAGAAACCTCAAAGTGCTTCTACAGGGACAACACATGAGCAGGAACTGTTAAAGACTAAGCTGTTTACTCATAGAGCTCAACAGCCTGAGGTTTTAGCCATACTTGGTTTTGTCACATTCGCATCATTTTCCACTCAAAGTTTGAAATGTTAAAATTTGCAGACATACAGTCGATGTCAACAGCAAAGTGGAAATGCAGCATTTTGCAAAGTGCATGGATGTGCGAGCCAAAAGGAAATAGTTAGAGCACTTGCAGTAAACTAACTCAACCAAGTATCTAGTGTCTTCTTTAAGTCCATTGTTATGTATTTGTAGATAGTTTTGTCCTGGGAGGGAAAAGTGTATTTTTTTTAAAGGGTAAATAGAAAAACATGCAAAAAAAAAAACTGCATAGTCGATGCAGATGTTTTCATTACAGCCCTTCTTTCCTCAGATCGAGTGAAAGTTGGATGCTTGCTGTTCACACTGTGATGCCACAGTATAGCCAAAAAACACGTCCTCGTTACCGCATCACATTCCCGAAGCCAGGAGAGACACTTTAAAGTGGAGATACATTATTCAAGAGTAAATGTTGCAGCTTCAATGCAGATTGTGCTTATTTCTCCAAAATTATTAGGGAAAAACAGCCGTAGCCATATTATGTCTCGTATCACTGGAGCCTGAAATGTCTATAGGGATTTACAAGGTGCGGGAATTATTTGTTGGAGCTGATTCTGGAGCTGTCAAGATGAGCATCTCCTTTTATTAGCCTAGGAGGTTGTATGTATATAGCGTGTTTTCAGGGTTCAAAGGTATTTTATAATTTTATTTTAATATTGTGACATGCTGAAAGCATGTTTGAGAGTCATGTGATTGGCCTTTGTAAATATATAGCTGGAGTCATAGACCTGCTACCAGCGAGGTTGTTCCCAGCTCTTCCATAAAGTCAAAATGTTCTGTTTCTGAGTTATAATATATGAATCCTTAAAGGATACCTGAAACATGTTTTTCCTGTTGTTGTAAAGATATAGATTTATGAACCACGTCACAGCCTGTTGAGCTGTTCTGTCAGTGTGACTAATTTCAGTTCCCAATTACCACAGCTAAGCCAGGGGATCTGCTTCTGCTTTGTGTCAGGAGCGTGGGTCCTATAGATGATCGGCGCTTGCATATGTTTAACATATCACATTTGGTTTAGACACTTGGCAGTGTTTTTAGGTGACGTTCCTCACCGTTTGAAGCATGAGGGGTCCTAAGGAATTAGGGCACTCTGGTAGAACGAATGGATCTCAGCATAACAATAAATCATCTCTCACTGGATACAATTCATACTCGAGCACATTGCAACAATTGAATCCCCACTGCTACGGGCTCTCACTATGTTATTGTCTCAGAACAAGTATTGATAGAGACAAGTGTGTCTACGAATGATGTGCATTATTGTTCTAGAGGATCTCATGTAGACGGAATCAGAAATAATCTTTTTATGGGCTTATGTTTGCATTTAATTTATTTCTTATATGAGAATAAATGTGATTTAATGAGGTCAAGTCTACTTCAAATTAAAAATTGCTAATTTATTTAGATTTTTTTTAGATGTTTAAGTTTTTAATTGACATGAAAATTAATGAAAAGTTCGACTGATTATGAGTATCTATAATTGAAATGGCATATAGTTTAGTAAAAAAGAATGGCAATAAAATGGGTTACATGTATTGGAAAGTTAACAAGAAACGCAAACAGGAACATTCAACGATAAAAGTGCAGTTGCCTAAACGCCCACTTGTGGCGAGCTAAGAGAGCAGGTTTTTGAGTTTTATATTAAAAATGCTTTAAATTGAAGTTAGCATTTTTATAGGCTTCTACAATGCGAAGGTTTGGCCTTTATTGTTAAATAGAGGCTGATTTTTTTTCCATTTCTCACCTGTTTAAATTGCATATAGACTTGAAGTTGCATTATTAGCTGTGTGACTTCTTTTACAGGTCAACGCCTACCATGGGGGTGGCTGTAGCTCAGGTGGTAGAGCAGGTCACCTACTAATTGGAAGGTTGGTGGTTTGATCCAAGTATTGATGCCAAGTATTCTTTGACAAGATACTAACCCCATGTTGCCCTCCAATACATCCATCGAAGTAGGAAGAATGTAGAAACAGCGTAGAAAAAAGTGCTTGGGTGAATGTGCAAGTTGTGTTAAGCGCTTTGAGTGCTCAGAGTAGAAAAGCACTACATAGGAACCACTCCATTTACTCTTACTTAAACTTATGCCTCAGTCACTAGACTGAATCCATCTTACTGCTGTTAAATCGCTGTCTCCACACACCAAAGTTTATGAACTGGTCCCCGTTTTTAAAATAGCCAGTTCAAAGGCAACACAACCCAAGAACCAAATGTTCCTCTGTCTCCAGCCACTGTTTTCCCCAGCTGGATGTAGTGTTAGCCAGCTGGAGTTACTAAACTGGGTTCTTTTGGTTGTGTTTGTAGTGCTAGAACCTTTTTATGAACATTTTAATGTGATTATTTGCCAAATATTATGACTTAGTGTGTTGTTAATTGTACTAAAAAGACTGTCAAAGCAGTTCTATACATGACTCAGTTGTGTTAAGGGGAATTCTAATATTTTATTCATACATGGCACTAATTAGCAGGTATTTCTCTATTTTCATACAGTTTAAGAGTGTAGCTTCCTTGCCAAGTTTTGCCAAGCTCTTATTCTAATAAGGTTACTTCTGGCTCCTAAAAGCATTGGTTAAAAGGCGACAAACCTATACCGTGAAAATGGCAGTCAATCATTGGGTGATGTCTTAGTGCCTTTGGTAATTTTTGAGAAAAAATAAAGTGCAGCTGTGTAAAATTTTCAAAAAATGTTGTACTGATATAATTTTCATGTTGCTCAGTTCTACTAAGATGAGTGTGAAAGGCTGATATAGCTGTTAAGAGCACAGGATATTAGGAAGGATGCTTCTCAGTGTATTGCCCCTGTGAAAGAAATCCCAGGGAAGTCTTGCAGGAATATATTTCCGAGCAGCTTGGACACCATGTGGCATAATAGACACGTTGACAGAGACACATCTGTACTGGGTAAAAAAAACAAAAAAACAACCATGAACATCTTTATAAGTTTGTCAGTTTGTGAAGTTTTGAGTCTGAAAAGCAGCTGGAGAAAATGTGCTAGCAGGGTGTAGATAAACACAATTACTTCCAATCCAAATCATCAAGTTTCGACCGCGTTTTGAATCAAAGGCAGGTTGCTCACTAGTTTTGGGAAGTTTTTCATCTTCCTGTTTGTTCATGCTTTCAAGACTTGTGTGAATTCCACAAAGTGTCACAGCACAACAACTTGTCATTTGTTTGAAAAACTGGACTAAATGTTACATAAAATTGCCTGTAGGAAGGATGTTCTTGTGGCATTTTGGAGTTATTCATCATTTATTTCTTTCGTTCTCTATGGTGCGCTGGCGCACAAACACGCTCTTACAAATATGCTCTTTTCACCCTCATTTCATATGCTACATTATACCCTGTGACTTCTCATTGCTGGCCTTTCTGCATCTAGCGGCGGGCCTGCGCTCGTCACATTTCTGCGTATTTGCTCAGCTGCACTTAAGGGTGTCAGAGGGCATCATCATACACCAGTGCGCACGCACACACACACACACACACACGCACAAAAACAACATGTCACTCCTCCAATCCCCTGAGACAAGCTGCCACTGACAGGAACTTAAAATGCCTCCGATGCGTATGTGAAAGCAGGCCAACATCAACAGATGTGCTTGCTCATATATTCGAAGCATGTACGCCTGTCTCTTTCACTCTCTTGGATTCATACTTATGTGCGTGGACATACAAATATCTACACGCATTACAGGAAATATGATGAGGCATGCTCACAATGCATACAGTGCAGGAGTGGAGGGGAGCAGACGAGTGGAGCCGTGTGTGAAACCGAGGTCAGCACTCAGCTGTTCCAGACGTAACACCCCGAGGAACTCTGTCGTGTGCGGAGCAAAAACATCTGCAGCGGCAGGGCATGCTACTTACTGTACCATGACACAAAACACAAACTCACGCACACACAAATTCATGCACATGAGCCGTCCGGGAACTTGAAGGACACAGACTCCCCAGCAAGTGCTGCAAGTCTCTTTATAATAATAATAATAATAATGGATTGCATTTATATAGCGCTTTTCGGGGCCCTCAAAGCGCTGTACAATTCCACTATTCATTCACTCTCACACACTGGTGGAGGCAAGCTACAGTTGTAGCCACAGCTGCCCTGGGGCAGACTGACAGAAGCGAGGCTGCCATATTGCGCCATCAGCCCCTCTGGCCATCACCAGTAGGCGGTAGGTGAAGTGTCTTGCCCAAGGACACAACGACCGAGACTGTCCGAGCCGGGGCTTGAACCGGCAACCTTCTGGTTACAAGATGAACTGCCAACTCTTTGAGCCACGATCGCCCCTTTAAGACTATTAGCGTTTCAAAGTTTGCTAATTCCTTCTGTTTTGTGCTGCTCTGACAGCTGAGAAAGTAAAAGCTTTTGTGGCTAGCATGGTGGGAAGATAGAAAAACATAGGTTGAGATCATTAGTGAACCAATGTCTACTCTGTGTTTTAGCATCGAGTGAGATCATCACATTTATGACCTAGATTTCAGCACTGGATAGATATGTTTTCCAATGATAGCGCACCAAGATAGAAGTGCCAAAGAACGCCTTTTGTTCACTTAGACACACATCAGAAGAGCAGGCTGGTGACCCCAAACAGCTGTGGCAGATGGCTGCTTTTCCCTCAGTCTAGTTCTGCTGGACGTTTCTTCCTGTTAAAAGGGAGTTTTTCCTTCTCACTGTCGCCAAGTGCTTTCTCATAAGGGGCTGTCTAGATGTTGGGGGTTTTCTCTCTAACTGCTGGGTACCTCCCAATATAAAGCATCTTGAGGTGACTGTTGTGATTTGGCACTATATAAATAGAAATGAACTGTATTGGATTGGCCTGTTATGAAACAGTATTTTTTATGCTATACAAGAGGGTGTAAACAGAAGGAACAAGAGCAATAAAGCAACTTGAAAATGGCCAAGAAAGTCCAATAGAGATATTTGCAGTTTCCAAATTCTTCTTCTTTTTCTTCTAGTTATACATAGGTCACTCTCCAGTATGATCAGTGGTTAAAGTAGGATTTGGCATTTGGTGGATTTGGGCCTTTTTGAATTTAGCTAACTGAGTTTGACACGATATAAGCAGATGTTAGAGCTGTTATGTCATATGGCTAATTTCCAAACCCTAGACACAATAAAGTTAGTATTAAAGGTAGAATTTGGTGAGTGAATCTAGTCAGCATAATCTCCTGAAATTTAAATTGACCTCACACTGACCATGAAGACAACCCTCTGCTCTGCAACAGTCCAACTCAGTGATGCACTGTGAACTTCACCACAGTACTCCAAACTAACCCACTTATCCTGCAGTGCATCAGTTTTTTCAGGAAACCCATTAATAACAGAAAACATTTACGTCAAGTTGTTTTGCAAGATAATTCACAAAAAAATAATTCATCATTGCTATATATCCAATATCTGTTTTAAAAACTCTCAAATTAATTGGGAGATTGAAAGTAAGCTGTAAATTCCCAGTTTGTCGAATTTCACTTGGTGGGCACACCGTAAAAACAAAATCCTAAAAAAACAGTAATATTCCGGCAGCTGGGGCGCCAAAATAATACCAGAAAATAACAGAAAATAACTTTCTCATGAAAATACGGTTATTTTCAGTAATGACAATACAGTTTGTTGCCCTAATTTTACATGGGATTTTGCCTTTTTCAAGTGCTTTTAAACATTAAATTAGGAACATTTTAATGCGATTAAACAATGACATTACCTATAAACAAGGTCAATGAATGCTGCAATATGAATAATAATACTTAAATGTACAGAAATATACAGTTAACAGTTGGTTTAAATAATAATGCATTGCATTCATATCGCGCTTTTTGAGACCCTCAAAGTGCTTTATAATTCCACTTTATAATTCCCCTCTGGCCATCACCAGTAGGTGGTAGGTGAAGTGTCTTGCCCAAGGACACAACGACCGAGTGTCCGAGCCGGGGCGCGAACCGGCAACTTTCTGATTACAAGGCGAACTGCCAACTCTTGAGCCACGATCGCCCTAAATAACAATAATTATTATTATTATTTGATGTAAAAAAAAGTTTATACGAATCATTTTATATATTTTTCCATAGCATTACATTTGAATTTAACAGTTCAATCTTTCAAATAACGGACAAATATATGTGAAATTATGATGCATTTGTGAATGTATTTTAACAATATAAATATGCATATGTACAGACAAATACATGTAACAAACAAGAAAATTATGTTTTATTACATTTACAGTGATTTTACGTTAATTTACATTTGAAATGTAAAATCAGTCTATTTATGTGAATTTAATGATATTCTAGGAGAACAGTACAAAACTGTAAAATACTTTTATATTACAATTTTTTTTTACAGTGCAGTCCTTGCCTTTGAATATCTCCGGTCCTCCCTTTCTTACTTCTTTCTCCTTCTCTGAGTGTCATTACACCCACAATAACATATTTATTTTCCTCCCTGGAAAGTGCAGTAACTTTGCATTAGGTACCATGGCACAGTGTGCAACAAACCTGAAAGAATAAAGGCTTGTGTTGAAAAGAGGCTATTTGAAAAGATGCATTTGAAATTACCTCGTCACTTGAAAAACTTTACCGCTGAAGTACCGTAAATGCAATATTGACACTTGCACCGTGAATACATCACAGAGTCGACATGAAAAATGGATCGCTTTAAGGGTGTAAGCGGGAATATTGGTTGTCATTTTCTTATGACTGAGCAAGCATCACCAGCATTGACTGGAAGGAACAGGAGGATTAGGCACACAACAACAAAAATGAACTCTTTTATGTATTTACCTGCCTATCAGATTTAATTACTCGTCTAGAAAAGGTCCTGATATGTAATTCCAGATTGTTCCAGCCTACTTTAACCACTGGATATAACCCAAGATGCTATCTCATTCACTTTCAGGTATCATATCTTTTTCATGACATCAAAGAAGGAAGTAACTTCTTAAATGATGTGTGGTAGTGATTGTTCACATATAAAGTTTTATACTTTTTATTAATGTAGAGTTATTCAGTTGCAGTTTTGTTTCTGTTTGTTTTTCTTCACCGGGGCATATAGTGAGGCACAGAATGTAAAACCCTACATCTCAGTCTAAATGTTTTATTATTCAAATCAGTTTACTGGAAATATTCTTCAGTGAGTCATGAAAAATGGAGAGTCAGTAAATTATATAAATTCTAAATGATAGAAATTAAAATTATATTAATTGAATCAGTTATAATTAGAGACATTATTTAGACACATACATTCTTCATGATCATGACTGATATGGGTCAGGTGTCATTTACTCTTTTCTTGTTACCAAGTTTATAAGCCAGCAAATACATTAAGGTACAGCAGATACTTAAAAGAAGGCGGTCCGATGAAAATGGTTGTGTGGGTGTAGCCTCAATGTCAAAGAAATAGGATTAAGGTTTATTGGTTTTAAATCAACACATTAGACTTGAAGATCCAAAATTATGAATTGCACGTGTCAAAATGGACACATGCAATAGTTATAGGGGGTGAAGGTGCATTTCAGTCACAGAGTTTATATTAAAATTGGACTTGGCTTAAAGGTGTCCAAAGTGAAGCCAATCTGACTTAAACTTATGTTCATTTAGAGATAAAGTCTATCTTGCATCAAAGCCTCGGCTCAGTTTTAGAAGGTGGCCAGTGTTTCACCTTTCACCCTATCCTCCAGCTCTGGCACGCTGCCACTGTGTCTGGTTTATTAATGGGTTTCCTGCATGTCCTGCAGATCTTGGGCTGTATCCAGCTAAGGGCAAATGGAGGGGAAGATAATTCCATGTGCCTGTTTAAATCTAAATTGCACATGTGAGACACACACCTAGCAACTGTGTACCTACCAACACTGTGCACATTCAAAATCTTTTCCCAACTGTCCCAGGCTGCAGCCATGTTGGCTGTATTAGTATTCGTGGGCAGGAGTGGCTGGTGATCTCTCAGGGAAGTGACAGTCAGAATGGGCCGTCTGGAACACTCTGTCATTCAGCCCCAGTCAGGGCCTGTCCAATTGATCCAGCCCAGCTGTCAAAGCCAATGAGAGACGCTAGACTAGGAAGAAGCAGGGACGGTTTGTACTGCCAGGGGTTATGGGTGATGTATAATATAAGGATGGTGTTTGTGTTATAACCTACCTGGCAGGAGTCGATCAGTTAGCTTTGGCTCTGTAGAATATCTTTGCTGAGCCGTGAACACTGATGTCCCGATGAAGCGTTATTCTTGGAATTCAATTTGAGATGGCGTACTGTCGAATGAATATATGTTCCAATTAAATCTTGCTAAAACTGTTATCAAACACTGAAAAAATACAATAATTAATGATAATTAATACCTGCTTCACCCACGGGTTGTTAGATTCAGTTTTCAAAAGATGTGTAACGGCTCTGGATTTCATTTCACAACAGGTTTTACTTCATTGGGGTTTTTTTTTATTCAGTGGGAGCTATTTGTAGGTCAAAAATGAGAAGGTAGTGGAAAAAGCTGTTATTTTTATGATAACAATAGCTGATCATGGTTTTGCCAAAGTAGAAAAGTAGAATTAGCACACATTGTCCATTTATGAAAGCTGAACTGCCCGGTGATCACCTGTTGCTAGGAAAAAAAATTATTCCCTAATAGTTGCAAATGGTTGCTGGCTGTTCCTCTAAAATCAGTTGCTAAACACCTCGTCACACAGGCCTAGAAACCAGTGATTGATCTTCCCTGGTAATTGTATCTTGTTAGAAAAAAATGTTGTCTTCCCAGACTGGTTGGCGATTGTTTTGGTTGTTAACAGACTTCCACTGTCATCTGTATTTTGAATGGAAGATGGCGAATATTACAATGCTAAGAGCTAACATAGCACAAAACACAAAATGCTCTATGGAAAAGTAATGTGGTTTGCAGGTTTATTTAAACTGCAGATGGTGTTATATGAAAGATTGCCAAAGTCATATTCCTTCTCTAAGACTGAAATTTATAAAAATCCCACCTTTAGTTGAGCTGTTTGGCAAACCATCAGACAGTTTCAGCTGCTAGCACAGTAAAAAATATATGAGAACAAGCTCTACGATAAACTTTATCAACAAATTATCCAAGAAATGCACAGTCACACCACAGCGGTGACTGATGGAAACAAACAAAAAAAAAAGCATCTTCCAAACTACAACTTTGAGAGGTTATAAGAGAGTTGGCGCCAAAACTCTGGCAGCAGTTATTCTCAGCACCCAGGTGGAGTTTTAGTTAATTGTGTGATATGGATTGGCCAAGCTGCTTCATCCACCAGCCAGGGGTTATTGATGATGCTCCCCTATATTCACTATTTTGTACACCTGTATAGAGCGAGAGAGACCGCTCTGTCGACAGTGCTTGGACAGCCTTTTAGTTGGCTCTATGTGGTTTAGTTGAGGATATTTTCCAACAGCCATTGTCTGATGATGTATGGGCTGCTGTTTGGGCTCAGGCCACCTTTCACACTGTGCTTTATTCAGCCTTGATGTGGCTGTGTGAACTTTGCCAGGTATTCACTGAGGCTGTCTGGTGATACAATGGCAGTGTCAAAGAGGAGTGTGCACTTGAAACCATTTTGGGGCCAGGGCCTGGTTAGTAATAGACTTTCATGTATGGAGAAAAGGCATTCAAAATCCCAAAACTGTTTAAAAGTTTTCGGTGTATAATTTTTCATTGCAATGATCCCTATTCAGATTCTTGCTTTAGAGATTGTTTGTTAGTAATTTTTCAGCGAATGGTTTCATCAACCCATAGGAAGACTATAGAAAAAGGAATCTGATTCATATGTACACATTATCTGACTCCAGTGATTCCAATGGCTCCAATGGCTCGAGATCTTTCTGTAAGACTAGACTTTTTCAACATATCAGGCTATTTGCTGCTGCATGTATTTAAATGTTAGTATCTTAAAATTCCGCCTCAATCATTTTACACTCTGACACAGATACTCCCCTCAAAATGCCTCCACTTATCGTTACACTCGCAGTAGCACAAGATCAGAGCGGGAGGGAGAGAGAGAGAAAGAGAGCCAGGGACAACAACGTCACATTAGAAAGGTATAGTAACTATTTTCAGTTGCGGATGATAAAGAATTCAGAAAGTTTATTCATGCAGGCCCATATGACAGAGAATGTGCATGTTCTTTTTGTTTTCATATTTTAATTTATATTCAATTGTATTGTGGTTTGCAGTGTTTTGTGTTGTTTCACTTTAAATTTGTTTAAAAGGAAAAAACTAAAAATTTAAATAGTTAAAAGCTGAAATATAAATAGTTGGTTTTTATATTATATAATTTATTTATTACATTTTATGTGGAGTGAATAAATAAAAGTATATTTACGGTGGCCCCTAGAGACAAAGCACGTACAAACTTCAAAACACGTAAAAAGTCCAAAACACGTACAAAAGACAACAGAAGTGCTCCAGGATGCTAGGCGCAGTGTAGTGGCTACACAAGCCAGGAAGTACCAACGACCGGATTTGGTGTGTGGTAGTAACAGGTAAATGAACATTTTTTTTAAATTATTTGAATATATATGAGTGCTTGTGTATAAATACACAAACAATACACATATGCTTTCAATTGTGTAATTTAAGTGATCTAGGTAGTTCTGTTTTGGAAGTTCGGTTAACGCTAGAAATGTGTTTTGGAGTTTGCGCGTGCTTTGTCTCTAGGGGCCACCGCATATCTTTATATATAAACATATATAAATAAAACCACTTTTTTTTTTACATTAGTAATTCCTTTTGTGTATAATTTTATATTGTTGTTAATAATAAATAAATTAAAGCAACAAAACAACCTGAAGAGCCGGTTCGGAGCCGAAAGAGCCGGCTCTTTTTAGTGAGCCGAGCCGGAAATCCCATCACTACTCTCTTCCACAGCATGTCTTTTATCCTGTCTTCCTTCTCTCAGCCCAACAAATTGCAGATGGCCCCGCCCCTCCCTGAGCTTGGTTCTGCTGCAGGTTTCTTCCTGTTAAAAGGGAGTTTTTCTTTCCCACTGTCGCCAAAGTGCCTGTTCATAGGTGGTCATATGATTGTTGGGTTTTTCTCTGTATATATTATTGTAGGGTCTAACTTACAACATAAAGCACCTTGAGGTGACCGTTGTTGTAATTTGGTGATGTATAAATAAAATTGGATTGAATTCAATTGACAATTGGTCCATAATTTACATTATAGCATTGCATGCCTGCTGCAGATTTGCTCCATTATCCCTAAGTTTCTCTCTGGATTGATGTCTAGTGATTGTTACAGTGAACTCAATGTCCTGTGGTCCAAAAGGACATAGTCAGCAACAATACTCAAAAAATCTGCCAAGAAAACCTCTCCCACAGCATTACATCACTGCCAGCAGCCTGAACAATTGATACAAGTCAGGATGGATTCATGCTTTCATGAATCTGGTGAGGCCCATCTGCTTCAAGGTTTGATCTAGATTTGTGTGGGAAAATCCTAGTAGATCAACAGTTGAAATAGTCAGACCAGGCCATCTGGCACCAACAACCATGTCAAGTCACTAAAATCACCTTTCTTCTCCATTCTGATGCTCTGTTTGAACTTCAGCAGGTTGTCTTGACCATGTCTTCATGTCCAAGTTGATTTGCTGCCATGTGATTGGCTGACCAAATTTTGGGGTTATCAGTTGCATTAACAGTTGAATATTAATACCTGATGGAGTGGCTGGTAAATGGGGATTTGAGATGCCTCGTTTTTTTTCTTGATGAGTGTTTTTTTTTCCTTATTTCGCTTAGCAATAAAGAAAAACTGGCGCTACATATATTTATTGGGTATGTTGAGTTTTTTTGTAAAAATTGGAATATCAGTTTAATTCACCATGTGCAAACATTTCAGTTCAAGTCAATTTCATTGCCTGCCCTTCACACGGCTTCTGATTGGACATTTGTCCCACACTCGATTGCATTTGATTAAGCTGAGCTCAAATGGCTCCTGGCTACAGAGAGCAAAACGAGAGGTTGACTGTTATATGGAAATTGTGCTGAAATAGCTTCAGAAATTATTATGCAGAATTATTACATAATCTAACCTACTACCATTTGTCTGGCAATATAGTGAGAGAAAATTGTCTTTACCGCCCTGCGTGTGAATCTCTTATTGATACACTCTCAAAGAGAGTTCCAGAGCTAAGTTTAGGAGAAAATTCTACCGTGAGAAAGTGCTACAATTTATAGAGATATGAGCAAAACAGTCAAGCTTCAAATATGCATACATCACCTTTGGTGGGTGTCTATTTTTTTAAGAGAGGGTTGAAGTTTGTGTGGTACTGTAATGGTGATGCAGCAGTGGCAGTTATTGCAGTGTTGGGTCTGGTGGTAAATGAGTTCAGTGAAGGCCAAGGAGTTCTGTTGGAGGAGGTTCCATAGTAGGAGGGCAGAGGAGACCTTTTTTTCCTTCCGGCTACAAAGGAATTCCAAATGGTGCTTTATGTGACAGACTTTTAAAGACGTCGAGAAGAAGCAGTGTGATAGGTGGGTATTCTCCTCCAGGATGCCACGTTATTGCCTCAAATACAAACATGGAGTCAAAATCATGTGAAGCACCTGACATAACCCATAAATATAAATTATTTAGGAGTTGCATAAACGTATAAATAAAATGGGAATGTCTTACAGTTACACAGGTGGTGATATTTTTATGTTGCTTTAAATCTGTGTTACTATTGGAAGGTACGGGTTCCCTGAGACCCCCTCCAGCAGGTACAGACCTCACTGTTCTGACAGCTAGCCTGTGTTTTACATTCAGAAAGAAGGCCGGGGTCACATCTGGTGTTACTTTCTGATTCCGAGGTTAATGGAGGTCTGAAGTGTTAAGCCTTGTGTGAAAGTCTGGTAATCAAAGGGCATTCTGGAGCTGGCTGTCTCCCTTTGGTTGTTGTTTTGCATGTTCAGTGCAGCTGGATTAATCCAGCACTGTGGTAAATTTGTTGTACAAGAGCTCTACATTCAGTTGTTGCGCTTCGCAGGACTGTTCAGGGCAATCTAGGAGGATGTATATAGTGAACTGCAAAACGTGTTCAACATACTGTTAGATGTTTTATTCATTCAACTGCAGTTGAGTTTTATTCCACACCAGAATTGTACCCAAGCATCACATTTTGGGGGATTTTATGTAGTTGCATCCTCCCAGTCTGCATGTCTCCCCGTGTGCCCAGCCTCTTGGCTGTTCTGGACCACACTGAGAGGAGGAAGTCATCAAACAACATGCCAAACCATCGCCATCTGATAGCAGGGACACTGACCTTCTCTTCCTCATATCTGATGGTGGTTTTTATCTGCCAGACAAATGTCAGAAATACCATTCCCCAAGCACAGTCGCTTTGGCACCGCTGCCAACTTTTCTTCCCCACTCCCTGCCTTCTCTCCCTCCCCAACCGACTGTGAACAGCAGAGCTCCAAGCGAGACATCTGCAATACCACAGCTGTCAGTCAAACCGTGATATAGAAGAGAACTCGCACAGCTCAGCTGAATCCTAAGGGCGAGGGAATAATAGGAAAGTGGCTGGGACCTGGGACAGAAACTTCATTAAAATTTCATAAAACTGAAAGAGCTAATTGGAATTTTACTTATGCCACATATTGTGAGACATTCGACAAGATAGTATCGCAGTTGAACTGGCTTTTGTCGAAGATTCATTTATTTTTCAAAAGCAAATGTATTAATTTGGTAGGTCATGTATAGCACCAAAGGGAATATGAACTCTGCATTGACCTAAGCAACAAACTACATTAATCCTAGTAAAAGAACGTTACACCAACATTTCTGGTTTGTCTTTCCTGCTGAATATTCTTTTGATTAGTTCTAAATTTACCAGCTAACGGGCTGACTAACTAGCCATGTGTAATCCATTTTTAAATCGAATTTATTGATGTAGGATGTTGTGCTTTTTGTACAAAAAGTGGTATTTGTAGAAGAACTTCAAATTTGTTGAAGGATTGAATCGATCTGACTACAATACATGGAATCTGTGTGTTTGTTTCTTTGTCCGTGAACATTTTCTAGAATAACCTAACTTTGGGGGTCTAAAGTGTACCTGTGTGCAAACCTCCTGCAACTATGAAAAATCGTTGCATGGTAACCAACTATTGCAATTGCAAGTGATAGTGTCAACAATCAACAAGTCACCCAAAGGCTGAGGGTGTTACAATGGGCCAATATGACCCATTCTAAAAGTTTATGCACCTAGAACATTTGATACAAGCATTCTGGGATTTTAATTTCACAATAACGTCTCATTTAGATCCACAAATATATCGTGTATATATATATATATCGTGATGCCTTCACTAAGCTAAAATGGCCCAATTTTTTGCATTTAAACATCTACCCGCCCCTCTGTTTTAATATATATATTAATTTGCAAACAGCATAAAAAGAGCAAACAACACTATATGACGGAGATGTGCATATGGAAAGTAAGTCGTAATGTAGTCGATTACTTCTGCTGTTGCATAATTAGTAAAGCAATGTAATTACCAGCTTAAGGTAATGAGTAATTACTTAGTCCTCCGTTTTACTGCACAGAAAAAATTCCAGATCCAGTTGCATCTGGAGAGCTGTCTCACCGTGTGCCTTCCTTTGTTGCAAGTTGCAGAAAACATTTCTGGCTTACACCTCCCAAACAAAACTGCTTAGGTTGTTCAAAACCGTAATGACATTCAGCAGCTACACAGTACACACCGCTCCCTGGAAACACTAATTTGCATTTTCTCACCAATACAACCCATGCCCTCAGTAAAACAGGCCATTCTGGCAACAGCATTGCTGGTATGTGATGGTTAGTTTGCATTTGATATGCATAGCAGTATAGCTGCTCATACATTGCACCCAGAGGGTCTGGGGACCAATGAATAAGGTCATGACGGATTTAGAAGAAGAATACAACGGAGACAAATTGTTTATGCTTGTTATGAAATCAGTTTGCTAGCATAAAGATGAGTTGAGGGTGCTGTGGAATAGAAAATGAGCTCCCTAAAGGCATCGACTAGAAAATGACTGAGTAATGCGTTTGCACACAAGAAGTGCTATTGTCAGTTTAAGACACGCTTACTTAAGGAAAGGCTTGCAGGAATTCTCCGACTTGAGAAATAAGGTCTTTGGTGAATGTTGGTATCTGGGGTAAGGTGATTGTTTTTGCATGTAAATTTTTATCATATTTAGAGAATGAGTTATATTGGATGGAACATGAAGTAGGGGAAGGAATCAGCAACCAGTTCCCCAAAATTATCAGGATCTATTGCCAACACTAGAAGCTCAAATACACAATGAAATTGAATAGATTAATTCTTCTTGATTAAATATCTTCAGTTCCTCTGACATTTTCTTCTTTTTTGAGTTAAAGTATTATTTTATTTTTAGATAACTTGAACTGGTAACAGTTATAAACATTGCTGCAGAGTGATTCTCTGTTTAGTGTGGAGGATTTTTTTTCTTTTTTCTTTGAGTGAACATTACTCTCAATGAAAGCAAAACAATAATAATGAGTCATTTTCCAATTTAGCTATCAGTAATAGCGATGTTTCACAAGGTATAGCTGCATTTGTCTAAAGTAATCGAATTGCAGTGCTGCGTGGCTTTTGTGTAATTAACTGATTTTTCAAAAAGATATTCAGAAAGCAAAGCTTTTTTTATTTAACCACAATGAGTCAGTACACATACCATGTAATGAAAATATTTAAATTCTGAATATATACTTTACACTTCATTAACTTGAACAAACTCGAGCAAAAGTTGACTTGCGTTTTTCTTTTTGTTTGTTTTTAATTTCTACATTTTCTGGATTTACAGGGCCCAATACCAAGAGCGTCACCATACGGTGAAAAATTAAACTACAATATATCACAAAATATTTGTAAATAAATAAATTAAAATACATTTAAAAAGTCCCTCCAATGGTCAGGATTTTTCCACTGTAAACAACACTCTTTGCTCCATTACATTTTTAATTGAATACATAAAATGCAAGGGAAAAAACCCACACTAGGGAGACAACAGCACGACCAAAATTAGAGTGACTTTGTGCAATCAACTTGCAATCTTGTTGCAGTTGAAATGGCAGCTTGAAGGCAGGAACCAGGTGTTGTCTATCATGTGGGACTTGGTCTGCTTTCAGTCTGCAATTAGTTTGTGATTGAATGGATTAGAGTTGACAATTACAATCTATTTGTGATAATACGGTAATACAACTGACGTAACTCAGTGGACGTTGCAAATCTACTTGCAATCAGTTTCCAAAATTCAGTATAATCAAAATTATATAACTTAACAATATAATTTAAAACTCAAAATAATCACTTAGTTCCAAGAAGTTTGCCTGAAAACATTCACGTGAAACTTTACTTATTAGTGGACCTTTTTTTTTTTCAATAAATCTACACTACTACATTTTCTGTAGCCAAGTTAGTACAGCTTTACTGCTAAAGATATAGAGAAAAAAGGCATTAAAAATAAGGTATCACATTTCTACTGCATAATGAGCCACATAATGTGACTAAAGCTGTGTTGAACTTCAGTGGGGTCCCTTGTAGTTAGTCTTGTAAGCACTGCGTATTGCACAGTGCAGAGATACTGCTGCTCCATGTTTTTTGTGTTTTTGGATGTGCATGCTTGTGTATGTGTGTGTGTGTGGATGCAAATGTGTAGAGGGATGCAGGCGTGTGTTTTTCACAGCGTGGCTAAACTAAATTATCCGCAGAGGTGTGCATTCCACTCTGAGAAATTGTGTACTACAAGACAGGCGAGTAAAGGGCGGCTGGGAGAGTGGATGCAGAGACAGAGACAAACCACAAGCAGAGAGGAAGAGAGAGAGAGATAAAAGGTGGATGGTTGTTATTGAGGAAGGAGTCTGTTGTTCCAGTATGGCAGACAAGTGCCACACTCTTAGACAGGGGCTAAGTAGGAGCAAGTTGGCCCACAGTCAGATTTGGGTAGCCGCGGTGCTTAATCATCCTAGGCTTGGTGCTGGATTTGACAGGTGAGTTATGAGCAGACGCTACAGGTAGGAGCCCCAGTCTTCCCACCGCTCACTGTGACCTTCGCTCTGCCCATAAATAATACAGAGACCATAAAAACCTGATTTAGAGTAACTGGGCCGACTCCATCTTTGCCTGGGTTAATCTTGGCTAGGTGTGGACAGGGTAGGTAGTGCAATACACCTGGGGGCTGACACAGATGACAGTGTGTCATGGAAACTTTTGTGTCCCTGCTACAGTTTACACCTATATCCAGATTTACAATACCAACATCTGAGTACTGCTTGGTAGCAAGTTCACCTTCTGACCTTTACTTTTCACAGTTTTGTACCTGTTGCTTTGAATCGCTATTTGATGTTTATCGGCCTTTTTTGTAAAGCCATTGCTACCTATGGCACTTATAGTCTTCCTCGCCTCTGTTATAACTGCTTATAAGCATATAGACTGTTCAGAGAGTTAAGATGCTCTATATATCTGACATCATGAATTTGTAATGTTTAATGGCGAGAGGTTAAACATTATGGTGAGACTGTGGGTTGTCTCTGAAATTCAGTGACTCGTAGCAATGATAGGTGAATAATGGTTAGGGATACAGAATGGGAAAGTATCATAACTTTCAGGCAAAGAGCACTATTACCTGATTACATTAAAGCATGGTAAATGCATTAGATGGTTACCTATGCAACCACAGCCTGGATTCTCCTCTATGGTGACCAAACATAAACCTGTCACCATCTTAGCTTTTTAAAAATCAAATGTTCCTGACACACTGAGTCATAAAGTAACCACACTGCTTTACCCTATTTGTATCTAAAATTTCTCTCTTGGCTTCCAAACGTGACATCATGCTTCATTAAATAAGATGTGAAATGAGCAAATGAGCCCATTAACTCATCAGAAAAGTTTGACTGGGGACATGGGTCAGTGGAGCCTAGGGATTTTTTTTTTCTAGAGACTTATTTCCCACTTCTTTTTTACAACCATAGGAGTTACCCCTGTTGGCCACTAGAGCAGGGCAATATGACCAAAAATATTTATCATGATATACATTTGAAAATTTGCGATAACGATATAACTGACGATATAATTGACACTAGACAAAATACTTTACAACTCCTCAGCTTTATTGGTGCAAAAAAACCCCAACAAAACCCATCAATGTATTTTCACTTAAACAAGCAGCTGTTTTTTATGTGCATTAAAGTTATATAAAAAATTAACAGTGAAAATGCAAATTCCTTGCTGACAGTTTAACCAAAAGGCATTTCCAGTGGAAATTGGCCGACATATCCTCAGCATAACCATGTATAATATCCACAACACTTAAAAAGCGGTTATGCGCACACACAATACGGTAATATTATGTTGAAGCACAGTACGTATCACTCCGCGAGGCGCCTGCCTACTACAGCCGTAATGCTCCGACAATCCATCCAGCGGTGTGGCTTCGTAGCTTAGCAAAGTCATACTAAAACATTTGACAGATTTTCGAGCGCCGTGTACATAAAATCATTTCGAGGTCAGTAAAGACAACCAGAATTCATACATAAGACACACGGGATCATAAGGGGCACTGTCGATTTTCAGAAAAATCAAAGGATTGATTTTTGTGCCGTATTTTCAAAAAAAGTAATAACGACGGCCTGCTAGCATGCGCCTGGGCCCCCTTTCCCTGGCGGGTCGCGGAGTATGGGGGTGCCTACTGGGGTCAGCGGGGGAGCTGGCCCCAGGGAGGGGTCACTTGCCCCTCCCTTCCTTCCCTCCCCATCTCCAGCTGCCTCCCTCTTCCCGCTCCACCACAACCACCCACACATGCAGGGCCTTGGAGTAGGGGTATGTCACCAGGGTGCAGAGGAGGCTACCCCCCCCCCCCTCTGTCCCCTTCTGGCTGCCTCTGCCTCAATTTTATCCCACAACTTAGACATTCACATTACTCACACTCTCATTACACATACATATAGGATCTTGGGGGTGGGCACGATACACGGAGTCCAAAGTACCATCAGGGTGTACACCCCACCCCTGGCATCGTTGCCCACCTCTCAATTTTAAATACACGTAGACATTGAGGGCTAGCAGGAGGGACCATGCGCTTACCTGCTGCTCTCTGGCAGGTAGCTCCAAGCCCTCCTGGGTTTTAAATGCACCTTAGAACACACATGCATCAACATTACAATGAACGGGTGGAGGGAGGTTCGGAGTCTTCTCTCACCCCCGTTCTCTGCGACCTGCTGGAGCAGGGGGGCTAGGACTAGGAGGAGGAGTTGGCCGTCCGACTGCGGTCTGGAGTGTGGAGCCTTCCTGCTGCTGCGGAGTCGGGGCGGTCTGCCTCCCCCCACCGCAGGGAAAAGGGAAACACCACCTGGGTCTGGGTGCAGTTCCCCCCTCCAGGGGCGGGGGCACCTAGACCCGGTTTGTAGAGTACGCTTGGGGAGTGTTATCGTGTGTACAACGTCTCTTTATGTCTGTCTCCACGTTGGTTGAGTGTGGAGTAAGTGCATATGAGAGCATGAGGGTGGGAATGGATGTTTGTATCTGTGTGTGCCTGTATGTCTGTGTCTATATGTCAGGTTGGGTGTCAGGCGCCACCTCTCTGGGGACATCTCAGGCCCTCCAAGGTTTGGAGGCCTATCTCCCCCTACCACCACTTCCCCTGCCAGTGGCGGACCCCCTCAGACATCGGTGCGTTGGTGGTTCTTTGTGTCCGGGGATGGGCGTCCAGGTACACACCGGCTCACTCCTTGGCGGCCGCTTATCGGGGCCTGGAGCCTGGGGCTCGCTCGGGCCACTTCGGAGGTGGGGTGCCCCCGGCCTCTCGGCCTGGGGCTCGGTCACTCAGGCGCAGCTGGCTGCCGGCGGAGCTCACGGGCGCGTCACTGCAACCCCCCCTGGCTTCTGCTCCGCGGCTGCTGAGTGAGCCCTCATCTGGGACTCTCCTCAGCTCTTTCCGGGACAGTGGCGCAGCTGCCCCTCTGTTGGTCTTCCTTGGTCTCTTGTGTTCTGGGGGCCTCTGGATGTCTGGAGTTTTGATCTCCTCCACACCTGCTTCACGCCCTGGAGGACGGGGCTGTGGCCCCCCCACACCCTCTAGCAGATTATTACATGAAGGAACCTTTTAAAAAAACAAAAAACAAGCGCGTCCATGCTCACAGGTGTACACACGGGTGATCACACCCACAAACTACACCCTTTTTGGCTCCTACCTCAAAGCACACTGTGTTCTGTTGATCTTATGTGCTGCACAATAATGTTTAACATTTAGTATTTACTGTCATATTCCCATATATCATTGTGATGTTGTTTATTCTATTACTCTTGTTCTCTTCTGCTTGCTTTCTTTTTTCTTTCTCAGCAGGTGATCCAGGTGATTGATATATGCTTTTTTTTTTCTCTGCCCGTTCTGTTGGTTTTTGTCTTTTGCCCTTCTCCCCCGTCCCTCTTCTCAGCTGTTTCTCTTTCCCTCTTTTTTTCTCCCCTTCTTTCCCCCAGTCAAGTCTGTCCCGTATTCTTCGTATTATTATTATTTTTATTTTTATTCCTATTTATTCTATTTATCCCCTTCGTATATTTTATTTATATTGTCTCTGTATTTATATATATGTGTGTGTGTATAACTCTGTAACTTCTGTCGGTGCTGTGCTTTTTTGGAAATCGAATTTCCCAGAGGAACCCACCCGAGGGATTAATAAAGTTCTATCTTATCTTATCTTATCTTATTCAGTAAGTGAAAATAAAATAAACAATAAAAGGTGAATCAAATGGACCATTACGGCAAGGCTGGGATGGTCAGTTTGGTAAAGTAAATCCGTTGGGCATCTTTCTTTGCCTTTAGACAACAATTCTGATGGCAAAAGAGCCAAACGGGACAGGCCAAAAAAAAAAAAAAAAAAAAAAAAAAAAAAAAAGGAAATTGGCCGACATATCCTCAGCATAACCATGTATAATATCCACAACACTTAAAAAGCGGTTATGCACACACAATACGGTAATATTATGTTGAAGCACAGTACGTATCACTCCGCGAGGCGCCTGCCTACTACAGCCGTAATGCTCCGACAATCCATCCAGCGGTGTGGCTTCGTAGCTTAGCAAAGTCATACTAAAACATTTGACAGATTTTCGAGCGCCGTGTACATAAAATCATTTCGAGGTCAGTAAAGACAACCAGAATTCATACATAAGACACACGGGATCATAAGGGGCACTGTCGATTTTCAGAAAAATCAAAGGATTGATTTTTGTGCCGTATTTTCAAAAAAAGTAATAACGACGGCCTGCTAGCATGCGCTACCAAAAATAGTGCTTTGTTCCACACCACTGAAGTTGCAGCATTTTTACAAACCAATTCTGGTTCATCCGTTTCATTTAACGATGCGCTTTCTCTCTTCTCATTCTGCGTCGCCGCCATGTGCGCATGTAAACAAAAGCACTGTGCATGCGCGTTTTACCCATATTCTATCGCGATATTTCATTTTCCGATCGTTGCCCAACATTGCACCGGTATTACCGTGACCGGTATGATATAGCCCAGCCCTATTGGCCACTAGAAAGAAAGAACTGGTTTCCTTTATAATGGGAAGGAGATTTGACACAGAGACAGAAACACGACTGACTTGTGAGACAGAGGGAACAAGGAGACAAGATGAGAAACGTGGAACACGGGGAAGGCAAGAAAACGGGAACCTAAAGCCTAAGAACAAATAGTATAACATAAGAATATAACATAAACATAATAATGAGAATCAAAACCATGAATAACAATAATTAAGGAATATAAATTAATCCACAACCACAAAACCGTGACTCTCTTGACTCTTTTGACTACTAGTAACCACTGGTTGCAAGGGAATAGTGTGTATTTCTTGTCCAGTTGTCAAGTGGTTACAAGAGGTTGCTACAATTGGGTAACATAGGTTGCAAAGAGGTTTGTAGCACTGTCACAACATTCTCCTTGCAATTGCTATGGTTGCTAGCAGATTGCTATGGTTGGCGGTAGTTTGCATGAAAGTAAGTAAGTGGTAGTGGAACAATGAAGTGCAATGCAAACTGGTAAAAGAAACTACTTGGCTTTAAAGTAAAAGTTGAACCTTTTGTTAGGTGCCGGCCGGTTGCAGCAGTAAAGCGCAACCTTTGCTTTGAAATCAGACATTCTCAGTTTGTTTTCAGTTTGTTTTGCACTTAGTCAAGTTGCACTTCTACATGGTGTTTGGTTGGCTGCTAGCAACCAACAGAAACATAAAAAGGTTTTCGATACGGGACCCTTTGTGGGACCAATTATATCTAGTTACAACCTGCAAACTATGTGGGAATTCTCATTTTTCCCAGTTAGTCAGAGTTGCCAACAAGGTTTATGGCTGTGTGACTGAGACCTTAGCTTCGTAGCCTTCTTGCCTCTCTCACCAATAACAAAAAAAAAAGTTTAAAAAAAAAAAGCATGGACCCTAGATTTCTCATAACTTTAAGCTTCAAGTGGCAAGCAAAGCATGTAGCAAGGCTTGTTCCTGAATCTGGTATATGGCAATGGGGTCCTAAAAAGACGTGTCAAAAATGACCTTCAGTGTTTTGGTTTTTGCTCAGACTGCTCATGCTTAATTTTCACGCAGGAGCTAAACTATTCAAGGCTGTTTTCATCCGTATGAAAGATCGCATCCTCCAATCTCATTAGGACTCTTTAAAAGGATGGTTTTGTGTTGATTTGATCATCCTTTTTCCAATTCAGACTCCTGTTTAGGGTTTTTTATCAATTTTTCAGGACTCATTCATCAGGACCCAAGTAAATTCTAATAAATTACTTTTATTAGAATTTACTCTGTTGTAAATGGTAAATGGCCTGTATTTGTATAGCGCTTTTAGTAGTAGTAACAATCCCTCTGTACAATGCACGCAGACAAACTCTGTCCTGGTTGCTGTAAGAATTCCTTTTAAAACTATTTTAAAAGAAAGAAATACAAACTGCATCGATGAAGGATGCGCATCCATCACCCTGGATGTTGGATTTAATTTTCCTTTGGATGCTAATGAGATAGTTGGAAAACTTCCAATGACAATTTTTCTAAATAGGTTGTTGCTGTTAGATTCGTTTTTTTCAGCAGCTTTCAAGCTATTGCATTTTAAAATGACTGTAAGTAGTTTCAGAGTTGTTAAGAGGCAAAAATATGAAAAGAAACCCCACTATTTTTGTGCAGCGTGTTATTTTATTGCAGCATAAATTGTTACGTAAAACATCTGTACCAAGGTAAACCTCAGACATCTCTATTTAAATGCTAATAGCAGCCTAAGGTAAGACCCTAATGTTACTGTACAGCATATCAGCTGCCTGCATTAAATCTCTTAGGGTTAATACCTGCGGTGGGTTCATTTCACTGCCAGTAATGATATTGTCTCAAGGTAACCTTTAATCAACCTTTGGACTTTATTTCTTTTTTCTGCCTCGCGGTGTCTGCTTTACACCAGGCGATTCCCTAACAACCTTATTGTTACTTGAAAGTCAGCTGTAATAAATCGTCAATTATTTCATCATGCGATTTATATTGGAGAGGAGTTATTTTAATTAAGAGATTCATTAAGTTAGTTCATTAATTTCCCCACAGGTGCCCCGGATTCTCGGGAGAATTTTCAAATCAATTCTGAGCCCTATTATTTAATATCAGATGGAAGAGTTGCTGAGCAAAAAAAAGGGGGCAGGTTCAGTGTGGTTTAATCTTCAGGTGGGTTATTCTCAGTCAATAAAAGAAATTAAAAATATATGTATCAAAGTTTATATATAGTCAGCTTTTAATTATCCCCTTATTTCAGCCACTACCATATCCCCTGAGTATTTGCCAGTATGACAGCCATAATCTTTTCTCCAGGCTGCTTAACTCCGAACTGACCATTGCACATAATTTCACTGAATTTGCCGCATATTGCATCTCAAGTCCTCTGCCTGCCCTCCAGCTGTGTACCATAGCTGTCAGCCTTACTCTGCTCCGGGTTGATGTATGCAGGATGCTATCTATCATTGCCACGACATTGCATATCCTCTTCAGTCTGACACGTTTGACAGGCACTCGCGCCCATTAATGCCATGGTATCACCTAGCTTGTTATCACTGTATCCACAAGGAGTTTACATTGCATGGCGTACAGTCGAGTCCTCCACTGTGGTGCGGGAGGATAATTTCCCCTGCTCTATTCTCTGAGCGAGCTTCTTGAATATGACTGCACACATGCTGAGTGGATAGTCAAGAGATCGTCCAGCTTCTCCAGGCTCAAAAGGCGTCAGTGATGGATGTGAAATGCTGGAAAGACATCGTAGGACAGAGTGTTGGCCCGCACCATCGATCACTCATGCAGAGCAGATGACACAGTTCTCTCTCGCTCTCTATCTCTCCCTCTCTCTCGCTACCAGCCTGCGAGTTTATCAGCGCTGCCCAGAATATTTAACAGGGAAGAGAGCGCACCCGTGGGATCTCATTTGCACAGGTGTCCATCTGGTAGAAGTTGTCTGGGATAATCTCCACATCATGTCACATTTGCATCCGGGCTTCAGGAAAAATGGCACACTTTACAGTAAGAGGAGCGTGTGGAGCCGTCCAGTTCGAGTGTAGGGGGGTGGGGGGGGGGCGTGGGATTGTTTGCAGACACTGTGGTGAAGACCAGTGTGTTTTCGCGCTAATCCACGAGGCAGCTAATGCCTCGCAATTATGTAAGGATTTAACATGTTTGTAATTGTTTGTTGGTTCAGCTCAATTTGTGTAACCAGCTTTAGTTGGAAAATTAGCTGTGAGATTTTCCTAAACACTGCCAATTTGTTGGTCTTTTAACCAGGGGGGGGATTTGCTGCAGTAGGGCTGAAGAGTACTTGTCAATTGTGACAGTCTTATTAGGCGGTTTGGGCAAAGAAAAGGTGCCCCTATTGCATAAATTGATCATCAAGGACCTTTGCTTCTGTTCCCCCCCTCCTCCTTTAAATAGCACAACTTTCCCAGCGAATCAATGGCTTCATCGATTCCCCAAGTTGGGTTAAGAATTACTCGAGCAGCAGATCCGATCTCAAAATTGCTGTCACATTAATGACACAAAGAGGATTGCTGCTTGTGCTTAGCAGCTGGATCGCTTCTTCTCACGGGGCTGTCCGTGAAGCGACACCCACTCAGGCAGGCCTAGATCTCATCCAGGATACCTCGAGCTTGCCTGCATACGAGCGCTCGACTCACATTTAGACACACAAATCACTGAAGGTGCGCGCCGCAGTGCCGAGCAGTAAAATGAAATGTTTATTCCAGCGTGGATAAATACTCTGCCGTATCTGCGAAGCCAGGCGAGCATGGAGTCTCCAAACATCACGAGTAATCTCGCATTTTACGCCGTCTCTCCCTCGCGTTATAAATTCTCTTCTTTATGTGTATGACCTGAGCACTTACAGTACATCAGTTGTAGCAAGTCATTTTCTGCTAGCTCGCACTGTATCTGCGAAAACGCATGAAAACAAAAGGCAGTCTTCGAGTGCTGTTGACTGTAAGCGCTCTAGCTCTTCAATAACACCCATTGGTTTTTCATTAGGACACATGTACTGTATATATACAAATATATATATTCATATGCACAGATTAGCTGATTATGCATCATTGCTGTTCATTGTTGGAATCAGTAGTTATTCAGCATTAAAGGCAGGTTTTCCTTTAAAAGAAATCAAAGGTTTCTCTGTGTCTCCTTCTGTTGCGTTTAATGATTCACATTCAATCCCAGGAATTAGCCCAGGAATTTTTGATTGAGCGGCTCGGAGATGGACTGCTGACAGCTTCTCGGCTCAGCAGCTGGCAAGAGCTCAAAAAGTGACGCGGGTCCATTTGTTACACTGACCGATTTGTTAACGTTTTATCTTTTGCAGGAACTCCACGTATTGCATGAAGGTGTCCATGTCCCTCACGGTGGCGGAGAATGACACAGACCTCTGCTACAACTCCAAAATGAGGTTCTTTGAGAAGGCGGAGCTGAGCAAAAGCAAAGACATCATCTGCCCAGGCATTGAGGATTATGTACAGCAAGGAATGGAGCCTGAGATCGTGTGGTACAAGGTATGGTTAGAGTTTTTCATCAGCTATCACTCTATCAACAAAGGGTTAGGGTCGTGTTTTGGTTAAACTTAGCTTTAAATACCACATTTTCAAGCGGTCAAACAAAAAGAGAAAAATATTGCTTGTTGTGTGGAGAGTTGGGAGGCCCACAGTGGAACCGACCTGGCAGGCCTTCTGTGTCCAACAGGCCTCTTTGCCAGAGCTCGTAGGCGCAGCTCGGGGGCCAATTTATCAAATGTGAAAGTGTGCTTGATTAGGTGGCCACTTCCATTTCCCGCGGAATCAAATTAAAATAGCAGATAATGCCAGTGGGATCCACACCCTCCAGTTATTGGCTCTCACTTTGTTGGTGGGCTGATTCAATCCTGCAAGACGCTTCCCACAGTGCCCTAGTTTTTTTTGCCTCAGGTGGCCCAAAAGTTGAAAGGCTGTTTCTAAAAGTCCATGCCTACTTCATGATCGCCACCTACGTGGCTACATGGGCTGTGGAGATAGAAAATAAGACTCGTGTTGTACTTTAGGTTGTTTTCTGTGTGTACCTGGCTCCAGTGTAGTGTTTACCAGCTATTCACAGATTTTAACTGATCAGGTAAATTATCAGTGACTTAAACTAAAAGCTAGTCTCTTCATTACAAGCTGAACTCCATTTTTAACACATGTGCGCATAGGAAAAATGTCCTTTCAAATCCAAACAAATACTGAAAACACAGTTAGAAACCAATCCTACGATACACAGTATTTTGTCAGTGCAGTTATAGAGTAGCCAGGTCTGTCATTCTGTGTTGGAATCTGCTCCCTGCTGCTTGTTGGGCACACGGAGCCCGATTTTGATGTGAAAGGAAACAACCAGTGCCCAGAATGATTTTCACATTCATCACATTCTGTACAAATTTGTTATCCGTGCTGATGTTGTCATCCTCACTTTTTGCTTATGTTTAGAACTCTTCACATGTGTCGCGATGAGAACGGAGGTTTCCTTAAAGCTCCAGAACCAACATTGTGTAGCAGAGTCACCTTAATTAACCTTAATGAAAATGTCTTGTGCAAAATATATATTATAAAATGCTTGGTTTCTCTGACACACAGGCCTACAGACTGTACTGGACCCACTGGTAACCACCGGTAACTACGGAAAAGTGCATATTGCCCAGGAAACCTTGTGGTTACTTGCTAACAGATTGTTATAGTTTCTGCAGAATAATATAATAACTTGGCTGCAAACACTTGCCGACTAGCAAACTCTGAAGAGTATGATGCTAACTGGAAATATAGACTGTTTACCTTTAGTGTACAAATTATTTCTTATCATATAAATCAGCACATTTAAGATAAGATAGGATAACCTTTATTAGTCCCACACGTGGGAAATTTGGTCTCTGTTTCTAATTTGCATCTCACTTTTAGAAGTTCAACTACTGTTTCATAGTTAGTTAGTAAATGCAAACTACAGGCGACTGTGACAGTGTGCTAGTAATCAAAGCAACTGCAAGGAGGTTTTGTCAGCCAGCCTCTAGCCTTGTGTGACTGAACCTTCATACGCTGGATAGAGGTGGGTGGGTGGGACCCACCATCTGTTCAAATTGTCTGATTTCGAGGGGCAGCAAATCAGTGGAAAACTGACTTATAAAAGAATAAATGAAGCTAAAAAAAAGAAGCTTATTTCAGAGACTGTTACAGTGTATAACAAATAGGAATTATTTTGAACTTGGAATCATGCAAAGCTACCCTAGTAAAGTCCAAGATAAAAATATGTAGATGAAAATGAACAGAATTAGCCCCCTTTAATGAACCCATTAAGTTAATAATAGTTTTCTAATTTAAGACCTGAAACTGCAGACCATTAGGCCAATATAATGTAATGTTTCTTATTCACTCTGACTCAATATACTCTCACATAAAAAAAACATTTTTTTATATGTGTATTAATATATATTATTAAACTGGTGCTTATTTTTTCCAATTATTCCAATATATAATTTGGCCTCGGTGTGTTATTTTGGGCTCTTACAGCTCCTGATGCTGAAATAATTTCCTGTTCACACTGATTGCCTCTGATTGGCTCCAGAGATGTTACCAAGCAACCGAGCAAATACTGATGATGCAACCCAATGAAGTAAATCCTAAAATCACTAAGAGTTTAGGAAGGAACTTACAGATAAACCCAGTAATGATTTTACAAATAGGTGGTGCAGCTTAATTTGGTGCTGCAGTCCTGCCTCAGAATGATAAATGCGCAGGCACCCGGTCTCATACATCACAGTTTAAAAGAGTATTTGTGTCGGGACAACAGGAGCTCACTAAACTAATGTCTGAAATCTGGCATCAAACAAAGTTTGTGTGCTGTGTGATATGATATGAGGTCTCTCTGCTATAAAGCTGCTGGAGTATTTTATGATACGGTGTTTAGTTATAGAGGTTCTCTACAGTTTTAGTTGTTTTGTTTTTAAAATCTGATATACTTTGAAGCTGAGACTGAATCTGACAGGCATCGATGTGAAAGTACAGTAAATTCAGATATAATAATTAATACACAAAAAGCACTGAGAGCATTTGGTCATAAAACTGTGAACTGTGTTAAATTTAACACCACAAATCTAGTAGGCAAAGGAGATCAATAAATCCAAGCAATATATAGTACTGTGCAAAAATCTTGATACTTCCCTTTCATTTTGCTAAGAAAATGAGAAATATAAAAGCTGAAAACATACACGGGAATACAGTAAATAAGTCAAACAGAGCTTCCCTTTTATGCTGTTCTCTGTCAACATGATCCCACATGATTTTTGTCCACAATGAGTTCACAATAAACAAAAATATAATGAATAAAAAGTAAAATAATACATTCTGTCAATATAATTACAGTCTGCACAGTGATATACCAGAACTTTGCAAATATGTCATTTTGCACATTCATTTCTTATATGCGATTGGTTTCTAACTGTGTTTTCAGGATTTGTTTGGATTTGAAAGGCCAAACGTCGTGCTGACAGATGTCTGTCAGTTACTACAGCAGCACACTTCCTTTTCTTATATGAAATATCTGAAGGATTAAATGTGTAGTTAAAGTTCTTAACACTGTCTAGAGTTGTTCATTGGTTCGGCTCATGATGTCCAGAGTACAGATTATATGACATTTGAATGCAAGTTTGTCATCATACCACTTGATACTGTCCATCCATCCATTCGCTTCCGCTTATCCTTTTCAGGGTCGCGGGGGGCGCTGGAGCCTATCCCAGCTGTCATAGGGCGAGAGGCAGGGTACACCCTGGACAGGTCGCCAGTTTGTCGCAGGGCCAACACACAGGGACAGACAACCATTCACACTCACATTCACTCGCACATTCACACCTAGTGGCAATTTGGATTATCCAATTAACCTATCCCCACAAGTTGCATGTCTTTGGACGGTGGGAGGAAGCCGGAGTACCCGGAGAGAACCGGGTACTCTCCTAGTATCAAGTGAACTCCGTGGGTTCACTTGATACTGGAAATGTGAAAATTATTGTAGCCCCGCCCTCTTACTTTAAAGAAACCAGTGTTCATGCTTTACATTTACAAGTTGTATCTCCATCCTCTTGTTTTGTCTTTAAAAAAACAAAACAAAACAGGAGTGCAAGCCAAAGCAGTGGAGACAAACCATTGAAAGGAAGAAGGACATTCTCTCCATCAAGGAAGTACGGGAAGATGACATTGGGAATTACACGTGTGAAGTGCCGTTTGGGAACTTTGTGGTGCGAAGGACTACTGAGCTATCAGTCACAGGTAAGGAAGTATCCTGCCTTTCCTCATTTTTCTCCCTCCTGCTGCTTTTGTGAAGATTTTCACTGAAGTGAAGTAGAAACTCCAGCAAAAATAAGTGCCACGAACCGCACGCAGAAAGATCAATGGAAAATCCGTTGTCATTCAGTGAATTTCTAAACAAATGTACTTCCACAGAACATCCTTTTTGTTGCTAATGCTTCTGAGCGTACTGTCTGGTGATTATTTTCCACAGTTGCTTCGAGTCACTTAAAACCCCCCAAAATTAAGCTTTTTAAAGCTGATCACTGCACCTTTTGCCAAAGTGTCGCAGTCAATAGCGTCGCTGTGACTTCCAGGCTGCTTTAATTGCTTAGCAGTGGAATTCACCCAGAGCCACTTCAGCACTTTTTTTCTTAAGGCTGCTGAAATATTTAAGTCTGAACCTAAAGCAGGTGACAGATTTCTTGTCAGTGTCACAGCCAAGGTTGACAAGCCATGCACTATCCCACAATTTACAGCTTAATTATCTCTCTCTCTTTCTTTCCTTTTTTTTTTTTAAAGGCATATAGTATGTGAAGGGAATCAGGCTGCAGAGTTTTCCTGAGTAATGTGTGTAACCAATAAACAGAGTCATAATTTTTTTTATTGTTGCCTGCTTTATTTATTTGAATCTTATGCTAGAACTCCTACTAAAGTTTCCTCACTACCAAGCTTTAAACATAATCAATCTTCAGGGAAATAAGGTTGCTTGCTGGATATAAAACGGCCCTGCATGGCTGATCTGAACCAGTGGAAAATGCTAATGTAAAAGTGGAGCTCGTGTTCTTTTGACTGCCTTCATACGACCACAGCTTCTCCTCTCTGTGACTCATTTGGCTCGGCGCACCTTTCCTGTGCTAGCTCATGTCTGCAAGGATACAAACAAATGCCAGATGACGCACAGCTGGGAAGAATAAAAAAACAAACAAAAAGAAAACAGGAAGAAAAAGAGGAAGAGCAGAGGGAAGCGGTTTGGGACAGGCAGAGAAACTGTTAGGATTCAGCACAGCCGTCGTCATTATCACCTCCATTGCTGTGTAACGATCAGACGGAGCGATGGCTTTTAACTGCTACTGGATTGCACATTGTAGTGCCTTTTCTTTTCTTTTTTTTAAGAGACTCCAGCGAAGGCCGAGCAAAGTCATACATCATTTTCTCACCAGCCTCAAAATGTCATCCCAACAGTCTTAATCTCTCTATCTACAGTAGAGACATTCAGCATTTCAAAACAGGTAGCAAAAGATGATTGATGATTGGGCCGTGGCAGTAAAGCAGGCATTTATGACTTTTTCAAAAGAAATACACCCTTCAAGCAGTCTGCTAGAGGTGTGGATACTTTTTTTTTTTTTGCTTTTCTTTGCGAGAGCCCTTAAATGGTCTGGAAAAATTAATAGATGAATAGAGGAATATGCGTCTCTTTTTTTGTTGAAGTGATTAGAATGACTTTTGTCTAATTCCACAGCAGCAGTAGGTCTCTGGCTGGAACTGTTAGGATATAAACTGAACAATTTTTACCCATTCTGACCTTTGCTGTAAGTTTTAAGATGCAATTGTGTGCCTCGAGGCAAAAAAGTGTAATGCAAGTTCCCATTGTTATTTCTTGAAACTTGGAGTTCTTTTTATCTTTTGGAAAGCAACGCCAGTGTTCACTCTGCTTTTGGCTCAGTTGCTTTCCTTTTAGACAGAATTGCTTTCCTCAGAGTTTTGGATTTATTTATATATTTTCCAGTTTTGATTGAAGAAGTTTGGAGTTTTTGCACGGAGCGGTTTTCTTTTGTGCAGCGCTGCCATGGTGGCTATACCGATCATGCTAACTAGCCTGTAGTTTTGATGTGTCTCCTGGTTCTGTCTGCTGTCTGTGCTTCTGCACACATGAAACACATCGTGTCCTAAGGAAAAGGGTTTTGTTCTTAGAAAGAGCTCCTGTGCTTGGTGTTTAGATCAGCAATTGCACAAGCTTTCATATTCTGGCAGAATCACAGTAAATAAGCTTTGCAAAATTCCTAAAGAACGCTTAAAAATAAGCATCCACTGGCTTCATATTAAATTGGTTTTTTTTTTTGGTTTGTTTGTTTGGGCAAAACACCCAAGTTTGTCTAATTTTCTCAATTAATCATGTTAACAAGCGTTCTAGAGCTCAATTGTTTAGGAAATTGTCAGCCATTTATCCACATTATATTTCTATCTAAAAGGCCAATGTGAAAAATAAAGGATGAAATTCTACAAGTAACAAAACAGCATCGCAAACAAACTGTTCTTCCAAATTAAGACATAAGAGTTTGTAACTAACTGTGCCTTGATTTTTGGGCTACAATTCAGTTCATACATCATTTTTTAACCATGTGGCACTGGATTAAAAACAGGATGACCACCTCCACCAGGCAACCACTAACCAAGAATGAGTGGTTGCCTGGTGATTGCATTGAATTTTTTCAGTTTCAGTCATCAATTACAACCAGTTGCCATGACCAAACTGTCGCCCAGAAGTTGAGGGCATTAAATGTTCACCTTTCGATCGTAAAGAATGTGACTTGTCTACAGACTATTGCAGTTTGACTCCAACTGCATTGACTCAGACAGATTGTTGAAGGTTTGCAAATAATTGCTGTCTCATTTATAAATCCAGATAAATTACCAACATGCTGCCATCAGTCTGAATGAGTCTTTGTTAATGAACACAACTACATGAGACTCAGCTTATCTGGCTGCCAGCTGTTTGTATTCTGGATCTGTTTTTTTTATAAAAGCAACTTTGATAAGTGTCGATGTCATTCTGCAGTTTACTAATTTTACCTGATGCAGTTGCAAACTGATAGCAGACTTGACTGCGAGTGGTTGCAGACTTGGTCGCCGTCTTTGAAGAAACCAAGTCCATTGGTCACAATCACAGTAATTGTGGTTGCGCGTTGGTCTCCAAGCACCATTTTCAATTCAATTAAAAATGTATTTCTATAGCACCTTTAAAAGCAAGAGTTTTTTCGCAATTTGACTGTTGTATCATGGCGCCTTTCACCTAACTAGCATGAGTATATGCTTAATGAGTGTTTAGTTAGATACAGAAAATATAAGATATTTCTTGATAGACATACTATTTCACCACAAATCCTGGTTGACTTGCCAAGATTTGTGGTGAATTTGGCTAAGCAAGTAGCTTATTTACAATCATCACTATGTCCTTCCATTTTTCCACATGGCTGTCAAATTATCACAACACAGGAAGTTGGAAAAATCACCAAGTAACCATGGACTTTTGGATCATTGAGTCACTTTCAGAGTTACTGTTTGTGTTGGGAGTTTGTGTGGAGTTGTATACATAACCTGAAGGCTTGAGAAAAATGTGAAACATTTATATGCGTTGGGTTCCTCCTCGTGTTTCCAGTCAAGTTTAAGAACTGCAGCATCGTGGATACACGCCAGAGAGGGAGCAGTGGGAATAGCTGTTTTTTTTAATGTGATGTTTGGTTAGGAAATCAAGTAACACTACAATGTACGAAGGACTCTTTCTACTGCCAAAGCTGCTTGACTTGTTTTTTTTTGTCAGTTGGGGGTCCAGAATCACGCTGTTGTTGCTGCTGTGTGCTTTGCAATTCTGTATTTGTAGAATTTTAGTGTTTTGCACATATCCTCCTGGACTCCTTGGCTGTTCACCAACATGAGTACGTTTTGTCCCCAATTTCTGTCAAACATGAGAAATCTAGCGGGGCCTTTTATTTCCAATCATTCAATCTAACTCACTCTAAATGGCGTCGTCTCCCAAAATACTAATGAGAGCCTGGATATCTTTTTGGTAATCAATACAGACGACGCAGTAAAATATGGGTTAGTGCTGTGTTGGGTGTCGTCATTGTTGGCAACATCTACTTGACCAAATATAGCTCCTCTAAAGTGCAGCTCTTGAGTAATTCCGGGAACTTTCGTATAAGATGGTAAACAACATCGGATAATGGCAAGTCTTTACTGTTAATTGCATTCCTGCTTTGCAAAAGGGATTCAAGGACTCTAGATAGTTGTCCAGACCTGAACTTTACATCTGAATACTTTCTTTTCTAATCTGGAATAAGTATACATGAACCTTCATATAATATTATCTTCAACCTTGGACAGAAAATTACAATTCACTATTAAAACCCTTGTCACTCCCCTCTTTATCAACAGCCTACAGCCGCTCTCAAAGCAGTGCAGTGGGACAAAAGGTCAGACTCCATTTGATTATAATGAGCACAGCTAAAATCATAATGAGCTCCCTCACCGGGTGATTGGAAGCGACATTCATTTTTAAATGAAATTTGTGGTTTTATGACTTCTTTGTAAGGTGCACTGTTTGATGTCTTAGATTAAACAGCACAGAACAAAGAAACAGTGATGAAACAGAGATACAGGAGAGCAGCAACTTTGGTGTGTAAAATAGACTGTCAGTGTGGCTAATGAGCTGGGACTGATGCTGTTAACCCGCTTTTCTTCTTCTTCTTTTTGCACCGCATTGCGATGAAGTGTATTTGGTTGTGTGCGGCGCCCGTAAATAACCAAAATGCTGGTTGAAAAACAATCATGAAAATATTTCTCAACATTAAGTGTTCCTGCCTTCTTCCTTGCACCGACTCATCCCTTTCACCCCATATTTTACATGTCTTTCAAGTCTGAACATTTTGAATTGACAGATCTGACACTATGGTAGCTTTGTGGCTTAAAGCAATTTTTGATGCAACACTTCTTTAACAGTCTTTCAGTCTGGCACTTTCAAAACCAATTTCTCTTGAGTGAACAATGCTTTCTTGCTGGGTAGTGTCGCGCTATTTCAGGGCCTTGCTTACTATTGAATATTATTGCATAGCAACATGACTGGCTAGAAATGGGAGGGGGTACAGGCATTATTTTGTTTCCTGGGCCAGACCACTGCTCTTGAGTGATGGAAACCTTTCCATGTGTGTTCTCTGTGATGCATTTATAAGCTTGGGGCTGTTTTCTGCAAATGTAGACTATGAGGTCTAACACAAGCGCAGTATAACTGTAGAACATGAATTTCAGGTGGAGATCATGACTGTTTATTGCTTTCGCCCTGAGATACTTTAGAATTACTAAAGTTCCTCATGTTTAACATTTATTTTCAGAAATCATAAAGACATTGCAACAGATGATTAGAGTTCTATTGTCGTTTTCTTGAGCATATGTGAAACATTGACTTTACGGTAGCAACGTGCTCTCTACAAGTGTATATCTTATCTGTATAATGTTTATCTTATCTGGACAAGATAAACTGCCCAACAATTCCAGAGCTGCATGCATTCAAAGGCACAGCAGGACTGTGATAAGATCTCAGCCAGCCGTAAATGCAGTTTGGCTGTATTCTTTTAACCCTCAGAGGTCTAAGTCATCTTCGGCGATGGCACAACCCCCCCAATCCTAACTGTTATTCCAGGCAGCGAATATGTAATTTTTGGTTTTTATTAAATTGTTTTTCCCATTTGTTTGCAGTCACTGAGCACAGAAAAATAATCAGACTATAATAATAAAGTTTATTTCCCTTTATCCTAAATATAGCATTTAAGTTAAGGTTACATCTGTGATGCATTAAGGCTTGATTATACTTTCCATGTCCACGAGCCCACTACATTCCACTCTGTGATCGTTAGACAGTGAGAGTCCAAGCAGACAGATGCATGCATGCCTGGTTTTTGTGCACCCCCGTCTACAAAGAACCCACACGGCAATACAACAACTACACCACAACATCTCCAGCTGTCTGCATGATTAGCATTAGACCTCAGACAAACGGTAAAAGGTCATCTAACTCAACCCCTTCCTTTTACATCAACCTGCCTGCCCAATAAGGTATTGCTGTTTAGGCACTTAACTCTAGAGGCTGCCACTCTCAAAGTTACAAGTCATAATGGCAGCTTCCACAAACCACCTATAGGTAAGGCACTCTTAGATTAGTTGTCTCTCGTAGTAGTGGTCCTTCAAGAGTATCTATTTGGTTGTTCAACAACGCCTCATACCTGGAAAGGGTAAGTTCAGATTAAATTGGGTGTTTCGGAGGACCGTTCATATTGTTTAAGAGTTTATATCAAATTAACGCAGGATTATTCAAACATTATTCTTTGTGAGCAGCTCTTGGTTTCTTCTACTTTAAATTTATTGTAGGCGGAGCTGTGGCTCAGGAGGTGGAGCAGGTAATTTACAAGGGTTGGTAGTTCAATCCCTGGTTGCTCCAGTCTGCTGAATTGCTCCTGGTGCTTTCATAAGAAGTTAGAAAGCATATAGGTTATATGCACCTATACCGGTATATGTGAATGAAACATGTTGAATGTCTATGTTAGATTGTCTATTCTTATTTAATTCACTTATTGTACAGAATTCACCTGCTTGCTGCATGCATGCTACTACTGCACATTCACCTAATGTATATATTATATATAATGTTCTTATAATGCTCTTGTCAAGTAACAAATGTACACACCAAACACATCGCTTCTTTGCAAATAATTCAGAAAACACACCGTGAAAAAAAAGGATGTTGATATGAAGCGATGATGAGCCAGATGCTCCTAAACAAGAAAAACTGGTAACGGCCATTAGGCTGCCTCCTCCTTCCTGTTTTTGTTCTGTCCCCCCCTCACCCCCAACCGGTCAGCGCAGATGGCTACTCCTCCATGAGCTACTGGAGGTTTCTTCCTGTTAAAAGGGAGTTTTTCCTCCCTGCTGTCACTAAGCGCTTGCTGATAGGTGGTTGTGTGATTATTGGGGTTTTCTCTGTATTACTGTAGAGTCTTTAGCTTAAAATATAAAGCATCTTGAGGTAACTGTTGTTGTTATTTGGTGCTATATAAAACAAATAGAGTTGAATTGAATTCTGGTAAGCTAGATAAAACAAACTGATGAAATACCATAGTGACAATATAGCAAAGGAGTCACAGAGTAACACAACTATAACGTTCAGCTGAAACATCTGTGGCTTTAGGGAAATCTTTTTTCTTTCTTTCTTTTTTGGGGGGTTGGCGGGCATCCTTGCCCGGCACATCTTGGATGTCATTACCTATAATGTATGCAATTCTGTCACCATGATGAATGCTACAGCTGAAACATATTGACTTTCTAATACTTCGGTCAGTCTATTGTTCTTCAGGAGGAGCCAGATGACTTTATTTTATCTGAGTAAAACTAAATGTGGCATTTGTTTTGGTGGTGGCGGTGAAAGGAACATAAACAGCTTGTGGCACAAGAACAGCAGCAGCAGTAACTTCATATATCCACTCAGCATTCAGTCATTTACAGTCTAAACTAATTTTGTGGACAGTAAAATGTTAACACGGCCTCTAACCCGCTCAAACTATTTACCTCCTCAGCCCAGTATGACACGCCTACCTCTTTTCTGTTCTACCAAGTAGAGCATTTGTCCTAACCGTGCCATTTGATGGCTATTACCCAAATCTCTCCCATCCCTTAGTTGACTCATTAACATATGAAGAAGGCTGAAATATAATATGTCCTTTTATTGATGGAAGATAATTAATTTAGTCAAAGTGCCAGTGAAGAAAAGACAGAGCTGAGTGGATTTAGAAAGTAATCCTTTTGTTCTGGTGAATTGGATACACCATGTAATCAGCAGGTGCTTGATGAGGTTTATTAATTGTTGTACCTTTCTTATGTCATTACCTTTTTATATTTTGTCATTTTATTAAAGAACATACTTATGAATACAAATGAAGCTTGTCCCTGTTTTGTGAGTCTTCTGTGAAATGAATTCATTGTCTCCCGCTGTGGTCGATGGTGCGTTAACACTCTTTGAAGCCTAAAGAGTCAGTTATTTATTGTATTGCACCATTATGCTGAGTTACAAAATTAAAGTGTGTCATGTTTTTTTGTGCTTGCATAGTCAAATTTAAGTTTTTAGACCTGTTTAAAAAATAGTAATAATAGAAACAGATGGTGAATCTCAGGACTTAGTTCATTATAGGTTTTTGACCTGTTTTATGTCATGTCCTTGGCAAGAAAATAATGATCTTCACACCCTAACGCCGCTCTGAAGCAGTGGCACAAGTCCTTATGTGTGCTGTTCTCGGCACACATCACTTCACAGTAGGGATGCGGCGGATTAATTAAGATTGTCACTCACCATCTGGTTGCTGTGGAAATGGGCTAAAAATGTATCCTTTTCCTAACTTCTAGCTTTTCCTTGGGTGCTTCGGTGCAAAGTTAATATAGCCTGGCGAATGGGTGCACAATCTGGATGTTACCTGCCCCTTGAATGACCATTATTAGTTTTTGTTAGTCATTCACATTGCCAATTATCCTTTTCCTCCACCTTCTAGGTGGTTCAGTAGCCTTTCATTATTTTTTGGAATCAATGATAAATAGTTTTTATTTATCTGGAAACTTCTATTGGTTGTGGGAAGACGTGTATTTAGCATCTTGGTGATAAATATGTTAATCTAGCTATAACATATTCTTTACAAGGTAAAAGGATGCATTTTGAAATCCTAACCATGACCTTTTTTTCCCTAAACCAAACCAAGTGTCTTTGATGCTTAACCTTAAGTGAAGGTAAAGAAAGTAATGGCTCCATCTGACTCCAACCATGGGATCTGTTTCTAATATAACATGTACACAGCACACTGCTTATTACTTCCATTCAGGTGGCCTGAATGACAATCAATTACAGTAACAAGTAGACATGATCAAGATGATGGCGTGGTTGTTGGTGCCAGTTATTTCAGAAACAGCGATCTCTAGGGTTTACAGAGAACGGTCTGAAAAAGAGAAAATATCCAGTGAGTTCTCTCGGTGACGCCAGAAGTCACAACGACAATGGCCAGATTGCTTTGAGCTGATAGGAAGGCAACCGAAATTCAAATAACCACTTGTTGCAACCGAGATATGCAGAAAAGCACCTCTGAACACGCAACACATGAAACCTTGAGGTGGACGAGCAGCAGAAGACCACAACAGGTGGCACTACTGTCAGCCAGGAACAGGAGGCTATGAGTTCCACCAGAATTAGACAATAGGCGATTAGAAGAAATGTTGCCCGGTCTGATGAGTCTCAATTTCTGCTGTGCCATTCAGAAGGTACAGTAAGGTCAGAATTTGGTGTAAACAGCACAAAAGCATGGATTCATCCTGCCTTGTAATAATAGCTCAGGCTGCTGCTGGTGTTGGTGAAACAGAGTGAGGGATATTTTCTTGGCACACTCTGGGCCTCTTAGTACCAACCGAGCTTTGTTTAAATGTCACAGCTTACCCCAGTATTGTCGATGGCCATGTCCATCTCTTTACAACGACAATGTACCGTGTTCTGATGGCTGCTTCTGGCATGATAACAATCGCAATGTTCCTAACAAAGTGTCCGATGACTGTATGGGAGAAATAACAGTATGGGACCGATTACAGCCATTTTAAAGTGCTAATAATATTTCAAATGTATGGAACGAGCAGACCCAATTAAGGGTGGGTGGTGAAACTGTTCTCAGTAATTTTCACAAAAATAACCCTTTCATTCTTACTGGCCATACTGCTAGCTGACAGCAGGTCACCCAGCTGTAAGCGCCCTGTAAGCACAGCAGTAAAATGAGGTCATCTTTGGCTTGTTTTGTTCATTGTTAGTGAAATGCAGACATTACAAATGAGTTTTATAACTCTAAAGTAATAAAGACACAGTCTCGAACGATACAGAACAGTAATTAGCAAGACAGAAAAGCTATATTTTGATTTGAAACATATTTTTTCAGGTCTGGGTAAAAGAAGGCAGAAAACAGGGCTATAAGATGACGTTAAAGGGTTGTTTATTAAATCACAAAGATTCTTGCTTGTTTCATTAAGGTTCCATATATTTAAATAATTATTAATACAGGGACACATGGGCGACCTAGATGGAAATGGGGAAAATGTTGGGATAGGTGGTTAATGTTGTCTCCAGGCAGATTCTCTGGGAGCAGGAAGGGAGCCATATGCAGTTATGAAACGCACTTCAGGTGGAGAGAAGAGCTCTTAAAACATGATGGATGTCATTTTTATCAATTGAAATCTTTTTTTCATGGGCCCCACTGGTTGTTTTCCTAACCCAAGAGGATCTCCAGAGAATCTGAATGGGAGGGGAGGGTCGCATGCACATTTATGACGTTACGAAAAAATTTCAGGATGCTTGTATTTCTGAGAAGGCTCCGCAAAGATGTATCCAAACAGCAGGGTAACTCTGAACAGAGCACCGAATCTGAGATGGCAGGCTTTTTTGTGTTATTATTGGTTTAGCATTATATGATTTACACCACCATATATATATATATATATATATATATATATATATATATATATATATATATATATATATATATATATATATATATATATATATATTTTATCACCTTCATTTTCTGCCCCAGCTATTGTCCCACTATTTGTCACGTCCCACTGCTACCATAATCTCATACCCCCGGTCAAACCCGAAATATCAATCAGAGGCGAAAGGCAGAACCAGAGGCTTTTCTTTGCTGCCTGTAATGGAAAAGTCTGGGGGGGGGGGTGTTGTTTTTTGTTTTTTTTGACAGTGGCTTTTTTCAGTTTTCTTTATCTTCTTCTTCAACTGACACCCACTAAATTGTGCAGTCAACTGCGGCACCAAATTGAGCGTCACGTTGCAAAAGGACACAGGTAACGATAACGCCATTCAGAAATCAGCGTGACGTTTTGCCCCCCGAGGTCTATCTTACGGTTCTACAGTAAACAAAATCCTGACTTACATCAGTGCAGCTTTGGAGGAAAATCTAAAACTTGAACATGGAAATATCATCAGTTTTAACCATTAAATGTGATGTTTTATGGACTAAATAGTGGATTAAAGTCTTCCATTAAAGTCTGTTTCTCTGGATTTTGACCTCCTCTCACACATAGAAGTCAGGCATATAAATAAAAAAGGACTTTTACCTTGTAAGAACATTTGGAACAAGCAGTGTAAGAGACGGCGAAAGCCTTGGCGAGACATGCTGTGGGCAAATTTTGCTCGTCACTGAGCCTAAATGGCACCAAATGTTGCCTTTGAAAATGTTCAGATTCATTACCTCCAAGTCTCGCAATCAACATTTTAATTCCTTAATGACTGGAAAGGCTGGAGGTTAGGAACAAATTGTTTCCACGCTCACTCCTCTTCATCACTATTAACAAGGAAGTTTTAGATTTTGCTTGGCTTCAATTCATTACTGGCTGTGCCCCTCCGCTGACCATACCACATGTCAAAATTTAATTTGGGCTCATGACATAATTGGGTCTCATTTGTGACACAGAGTGAGCTATCTTCGCTGTTGCACTCCTTATTTGTGATTTAGGTTGATGAGATACTTTTTTTCCCTTCATCTTCCTCTTTCTTTCTCGTGCAGCTCTAATTTGCAGAAGGCATGTCAGCTGGAGAAATCTTTAACAAAATTGCTTTGAGGGCGATCAGTGAAATGTTGCCTTTCCCATGGCGGTTCATTAACTTTTGCCTTTTTGCTCAATTCACATGCAACATCATTTTTACAACATAATCACATAATAACAACATACTTAGCGACTGATTATTTTATTATGGACTGGCCTATATATCTTTCTTTTTTGCGATTGTTAGTAAACAGACGAGTGATTTATTTCGTTTTGTCTAACCAGCAGTATTGGCAGCAGGTAAAGGCAGAGTAAGGTTGAGATTAATTAGCAACAGCAGGTGCAGTCAAAAATATAATATGATGCAATATTATAGAGTGTAACGTATCCGTAATCCACGTCAACGGTGTTTTGTTGCATCTCCTGCGCTTGTTTTCTCAGTTTGCTTTTGTCCTCTCTGAGGGAGCTTGCAGGCCCACTATAGAAAAACATTATTTGAGAGGCTTGAATGAGAGCGTCATCATTTAGTATCTTTGGCTTGACAAATGACTTATGATGTAGCAGTTATGATAATGGTTGTCTTTTATTCTCCTGGTAATTGCCAGATTGATTAACTGACTTTGTTTCATTGCTATTCAGTACAATGCTTGTAGCCCCACTGAGTCATGTTCCTATTAAAGGAAGTTGATTTTTAAAGGGGCAGTTCATTCTGGAGTCAGATATACTGTTTTTCAACCATCCTGTGCAACCAGCTGACGTGTCAAAGTTGAGTTGCGCTCATCAGTGCAGACGGACTCGGATTGATTACGGACCAACGCAAACAGATTTGTTGGAAGTCTACGTTTATGCATTTCACAGAAATTATTTGCAGTCAGCTTGAATCAGACTGCTATTGTTTGGAGGCAGGTTGCCACTCACCACGTGACCGTGTAGTCACTTCATGCAGTTGCACTGAATGTCACAATGGTTGCCTGGTGATTGCATGGGATTTTGCAGACCTCGATGTTAATGTTTTTCTTTTTGTCACTGTTCCACTCACTATATCACCATGCACATGGGTTAGCTTGCACCATGCACCATGGGCCTTAGCTTACATTACAGAATATCTAAATAGGGGAGCGCATGGGGTAGAAAGCAATCCTGGCAAATTCCCCTTTTTTATTTATATTTTTTATTACAAGTTATTAAAGAACTTTAGTATTGTTCATTGTCAGTACAAGATATTTCTATGTGGTACATTGAATTTGGCCTTTATTGTTAAGAAGAATCTGTAAATTAATGATTTTGCCACTTCATAGGCAACACAATGGTGCAGTGGTTAGGACGGGCGTCTCGCAGTTCCTGGGTTTGTTTCCTTCTGCCAAGCAAACATTATTCATAATTTGAAGTTTTCCGTAGGTGTCTCTTTTTCTGGGCCCTGTGCCGTCTCTCGCCTTATGACAGCTGAGATGGGCCCCGGCCCTACCGTGACCCTGAATTTGATAAGTGGAAGAAAACAGATGGATGTCCAAAAAGGACGGTCTTGAATTGCCATCTAGATGAATTCCAGCCTGTGTTGGTACAAAAGGATGTAAAGATGCTCAGATTTCGTCACATGCTAGTGACAAGAAAAACTAAATGGATAATCAACATCAAAACAGCATAGATGGATACATAGCACTACAGGCCATGGGAAGAACATGTATTTGGTTTGGAAATGTCCCTTTAAAGAGGAAACTATTTCTTTTGTACTCGTGCTCTATTCTGTGCATTTACAACATGCAACACCTCCCCCACTCGGTGCTGTGACTCTCCGCTGTGCCCAGCTGTTTGCCGTAGCTCCCTTGTTTTGAGCAATGCCCCATCCCCCTGTGGTTTGGCAGGCAGTTTGTTATGCGTTCCCCTGCCATCAGTACTCAACCCAGCAAGTCAACTCACCCCTGCGTTCTGATCAGTCCAGCAGTGTGTGTGTGTATACTGTAGTGCGCACTCAGCATCCCGGTGGGTTTCCACCTGCTGGTGCCACCAAAGGAGCAGCACATAGGAGATGTGATTGCAGAGCTTACAGCAAGGGAGGATGTGGGCGAAACAGGAGAGAAAATATCAGAGCGTGAAGCATGTGCAGAGCATGCTTCATGAGCATTCTCAGAGTGGAGTGGTTACTTGGTTACTGTATATGAGTACAGGCTTTAATTTAACTGAAATACTGCAAATACTGTGTGTAGCTGCCTGTCGCTTTTAGGATTTGCAGGCAAAAGTGGTTTTATCCTTTGAATCCCAGCGATAAAACATTCATAGATACAGAGCTTGGGGAAATCTGTCTTGCTGCATTTGTATTCCTGTATATCCTTAGGTGATCTGCTGTTTGCATTGTTTGATTCTATGAAACACTGACAGGTAATTGGCAACGTGTTTTCTGGAAGCCTGTGGTTTTTGGCTCGTCCTGGCAGATCTGAGCCCCGTGAACAAACTGGCGAGGGAGAGCTCCAGGAATTAGTTTGACTTGGCAAGCTTTCCACAAGGTGAGATGACTTTGATCAGTGTCCCCTTGTTTGTTGAGGTGGCACTTTCTGGGCATGAGCTCTGTTTTAAGCAAACAAAAGACTATCTCTCTTGGCATTTTATCAATAGACACAGGGTTACCGAGGGTGGACTGAAGTTTTTAATACATTTTTCTTCTAAATATCTTGGTGACGTACAGCGCATAGTACTACCACGCATGACTAAATGCAGTATATTCATAGAAAGGAGTTTTGGATTGTTGACAAAAACAGATTTGATCTGAGAGTGTCGTTTCTTTCCACTGTTGTTATAGGTCGTGTTATCATTTCTTAAGATTAATCAAGTGTTGCCATTATGTTGAATAAACCTTGTTAGCCATACACACAGGTTCCATTTTCCTTGTGCAGTTCTAGCTGCATGCGTAGAAAGCTTGAGGCAGGGATAACAGTAGCAAGAACCCCTCGTATAAAACACAGCAGGCATCACTGACAACTCGCGTTCAGGAAGCCAGACAAACCATGAAAAAGAGTAGCCTCAGTGGAAATGGGTTGCAGAGTTGCTTGCAGATGCAGCAGCAGCTCAAACTATATACCCTGTGAATGTGATTGAAGGCATAGAAAGGTAACGGCTTCAGGGACCGGCATTGTTTCTAGGCAGAGCTTGCACAGAGCTCTGCTGACTTCCTCATGTTGTAGCTGTATGCTGTCACCGTGGGGCTGCTTTAATGGCATGCAGAACAACGTATCCAGTTGGGCTATTCTTGGAGCCCAACTGATGTAGGATTTTTAAAAAGGATACCAATGCAGATATTTGGTGATTTAAAAATCTGACATTTTCAGACACACAATCGACTGCATGAGATTGCAAGTGAGCAAACATTAGGGATTGAGTGTGTTGGCTAGTTTGTGATTCTCTACAGCATAAAGTTGCAAACCTGAACGATATACAGTAGGACCAATACTGATGTTTTGTGACGTTTTTTGAAATAAAATATTTCTGTTGTTTTTTTCATAAGTTACATAGCAGTATAAGCATTATAAAGTATTATAAATGTTTATACTTGTGGATCAGCAGATATTGACTGATAATATTTTCCTCCCCGATAATCCAGTCAGGCTTTAGCTATTCTTTGTGTTTGTTTTGTTGTTGTCTCGGTAGCTTAGCTGCTGCCAAGGAGAAGCAGTGCAAAGAACTACTCTACAGTGGAGGCTGGTGAAATGTCATCTTCCACTGTTTCTTCCTCTGTGGTCAACACCACTGTTCTACCTATGCGTAGCACCATCCCTGGGTTTACACATAAGCCAAAATCCTTCACTCTGTGTAGGCAAACAAAGACAAATGTGGTACCATGAGCACCACTTTAGCCATTGGCAGATAGGCAGAATTAGCACTATGTTGGATTCTGAGATGATGTAGCATCTTCTGGTTTATAAATGTCAGCAAAACCACTGGGGCACCTTTGATGTTACATCCATTTATGAAGACATTTTCATCTGCTGCTGCTTTTGTTACTTTAGCACATAGTTAGCTGTTAATTTTTACCCCATCGTAAACAGTTAGTGCAGATTTAAAAAGGGAGTAAGACAGTCATCTGACTGGCTGAGCAGTCTTAGCTATTTATATTCCACTCTCCTCCAACTCTTCTTCACTTGGTGCTGCTGGGCAGCCTAAATGGCAATTTAAATGGCAGGTGCACCTGTTCAGAAATTATTGTTTGTCTTCTTGGCTCACTCGTGCTGCTCTTTGTTAACGTGTGATTAAATCAGCCTCTATATTGAAATCTGAACCCAGAGCTGATTTGAGCGAATGTTTGCTGAAAGTTTGTTGCCCGAGAGACGAGGCCCAAGCGGAGCAGGTGAACCCGAGCAACAGATGCGATGCTGATTTGAACAGATGGCGAAAGAATGCATAAAAGGTCAGGTGATCTGTGCCTGTGCTGCTACTGCAGAACACTGATTGGGTTCTTTTTAAGAAGGAAGATAGAACAATAATCCCCCTGCATAAAAGGGGGATCAAGAGCTTATAGCCCCTAATTACTAATGGTGGGAAGCGATTTGACATATTCTTCATCTTTTGACAGGCATGATGATGCTTTACATGAACCTTGACTGAACAAGTAAGTTTAAAATAATAAATATTATCCAGCTGTTCCAACCTGCTCTCCACTACACCTATGTTTTCATTTCAATCCATCTTTGCGTCACAAATAAACATTTCTATGCAAATATTTAAACAAATGACACATGAGGGTGTGCAGTAAATGTACCCGTTGACTTAGGATCCCCTCCAAACCGACCTTCACCTTTTTCAGCGATCTTCTGTCATACATCTTGTCAATATCTATCAATTAGCTAACTGTGCTTACAAATGCTCCTCTGACACACCATACATCTGGGATTGCTAATTAAGATGATGTGTTACATAATTAATGCCTTCACTCAGCTAATTAGCACTCACTTACTGCTTTAGCTTTTGAGATGTGAAAATCAGCGCTAAACGAGTGTTAATGTGATTCGGCACCGCAGTGGCATGGAGCAAGAGATCAGAGCGGGAGATGCAGGGAACTAAAAGTTCCTTCCTCGAGAACCTTTAGACGCATCCGCCTCGCTTAACTGGTGAAACTCGCGGGGAAGTCTCGGGTTTTATGAGCGCTGGTGTAGGGTTGATTTTGAGTGACTTTAGATTTACGGGCCCTGCGCGAGTACATAACTCTCGAAGATCTTCTCTCCCTCTTTTGCTGCCTCCGCCATCACTGACAGTCTGCAGAAACGACCCATCAAGGACACTTCAGCAACGTGTCAATCCACCGACTCCAACCAGAGAGATAAGAAGGTGGAAAGGGACAGCGGATGGCACTCTTGCATAATTTATACTGAGCAAAAAATCAATTTTGGGGCATAAATTACTCCGATGTTAATTAGTTGCAGATTGGTCTTTTACAAAAGGTGCATTCTAAATCACCTCAGGGAGACTCACCACGCTGAGATGAGACCCGATTGTTCAGCTGCTGATAATTTCACATGATGTTATGATGGAAAATTAGACTTGTTACTTACTTGGAGCATGACCAAAATATTTTTAGAAGATGTAACAGTTTCTGTGAATACTGATTTTTTTTCTTCTCCCCCCTCCTGGTCCCTCTGCCGGTGAGAGAAGGAACTCCTGCAAAGAAAATGAGTCGGTGGAGTCAACTAAATACTCTCACGTTGCTACCGCCCCATCCTCGCTCTTTCACGCAGCGAGACACGCTCTTAATGCTGCACTTGCACACACATGCCGACACTGCTGCACAAACCACCCTCAGTCAGGGAGATTGCTTACCAGCGCTTAGTTCAGTGGCGATGCCCAGTTGGGCCTTGATGTAATGGAAATTGATTGCACTGCTCCCAGGCTACACTGTCATGACAAGTTATTTTAATGGCACTAAAGCAGGCTTATGTTGAAGTTTAAAAGGAGGGGGAGGGCTGAGTGTGGTTGGGTTGGGGGGGGTGACAGTGACTCGGGGCATATTTGCAGCATTGCAAGTCATTTTATTTATTTATGAGACTGCACAATAGTTCTCGAGACAGAGAGACAGCGAGACTCCGGGTTTTTCCGCGAGAGATTGAGAGGAAAATCACGGGTAAGCGGGTGGGTGACGGCTCTAGGTTAACCACCTCTAACATATAAGATCTAATTAAAGGTTTGATTTGTGACACCTGCTGTACATTCAGGTGTCAGTTCGAAGGCACAACAGTATATAGCGCACACAAGCCATTTATCCCAGTAGTAACCTGTCACGCAGAGAGGAAGGAAATTTTCAGCCAAGATGAAATCTGTAGTTTATTGGCCTCACACAGGTAATGGCTGCAGTATGAGAGCTGTGACAGGAAGAACTTTTCCATATTTTCTTTTTTTTTCTTTTCCACTTTTTTTGTTTCCTTCCCCCACATCTAGACTTGAAGTATAATAGAAATAATAAAGACTAACTCTCCAGCCTGCTGGCACTTCTTCAGTGAGGTCATTTCCTGTCAGCGCATTGCATTCAGGTAACTCTTGGCGGAGGTTGTGTGCGACTTGCTGACATGTGAGTTTGTGTTATTAGAGGAGACTCGGCCATTCCTCGCTATGGCCAAACTTGTGCAGACTTCTGCCGCCATCCCGCTATTTTTCTTCCTCCCCCCTGCACGCCTTTCATAGTAAGCGAAATCTTTTATACTAGAAGCAAAAGACACGCAGGCCTCAGAAATGAGCGCTTAAGAGCCTCGTAACACAATCAGTTTCTAATTTATTTTAAAGTTTAATGGCATTTTGAGTTTAATGGCATTTCAGATTGCAATGTCTCTGTAATAAATTATGATGGCTCATGCATGAGCACTTCAAGTAATGTGTTTTCCTCATGTTTTGTCCGCAGGCCAATTAAGGCTCGCTGCGTGACAGTCTGGCCGAATCAAAAGGTCCCCGCACTCCTTGACGGCTAGAGCAGCCAATTAAAATCCAGCGCCGGGGCCGAGCCTGCCATCGCCACCCACCGCGAGTGATCATTACCACATGTGTGGATTGGACGGAGTCTTTGGCCGAAGTATTGATTACGGTGTTGCAAAACGATCTTTGGCGCTTTGGCCCGAAGGAGCGGGGCCGTCGCGGTTAACGGGGAGGAAGGTGTCAAGTCGGATTTTGAGAGCAAGCAGCAAACACGATATACATATGCACACTCGCGCGCACGCACGCCCCACCGTGCTGATTGCCTGTGCCGGTGTTACTGTCCACAGTGCACAGCAGTAAGCCTCATCACACGGGTCAGCAGAGCCAAGACCTCGCTCGCATACTGCTTGATCATCTGAACAAGTCCGGAAATTAACTTTGATGTGGAATTTCTGTGGGTGAGCTGCTTAGGTCCACGACAGGGCGGGTGGGGGGTAGAGGTGGCTGGTCAGCTGCGTATGTGGGCGAAATGTGTTCGCCACATGCAGAGATATGAAAGAGAGCATGAGAGAGGAGGAGTGGGTGTGAGAGAGGTGGCAAGAAGCCTCCCCCATATATTCAACTAGGAGTCACTCATATACTTAAAATAGGCTTAATTCGTATTCAGCTCACATGAAGTTGTGGGCTTCTAGAGCTAGATTGAATACATCTCAGCTCTCTGTGTGACAGACCTGGACCATGTCTAAATTAGATTGTAATTTCAATGAACTATCTCTTAGCATACATACAGTGACAGACCTGTGATCACTGCTAAGAGCCCTCCTCTGCAGCTTTGGAAAGAGCTTTGATTTGTCTGCCTTCTTGTGTTTGTGTATTCGTGGTGTCATTGAGTGGAGCGCCACCATTTTGCACAATTACAGTGACCCACAGTGGACATGATGGCAACTGACAGCTTTTTATTCCTGCCTTATATCAAGCAAACATCATGTCAACAAGAGCACAACAAAAAAAGGAAGAAAGTTTGTTTCTTTTGTTGTTGGGGTTTCTTTGAAAAGCAGTCATTTGCATGGTTAAAGGTGTCCCAGTCCATAGTTTTTGTATCAACAGTGGATCTGCTGAAAAAAAACCAACCTTTTTTTAAAAGCTCTAAGTCTTAAAACACCCTTCATTTCTTTAAATGTATATTTCATTATATTCTACTAGGAAAATGGGAAACGGGGGCAATGATTTATTGAAATATCTGCAAACCTACATGGACGTACCGTACCTGTTCTCGCTTTCTTGTCTTGTCTTTAAGTAGTCTTCAGGAATAGTTCTCCAGGCTTCTTGAAGGACATTCAAAGCTCTTCTTTGGATGTTTCTGCCTTTTCTTCTGTTCTCTGTCAGGATGATCGCGCACTGCTTCAAGAATGTTGAGGTCCGGACTCTGGTGAGGCTGATCCACGAATGATCGTGTTCTTATGTGTGTTGTATTGCCAGTGTGTTTGGGATCACTGTCATGCTGAATCAGGAGCTTTTCAGATGGTTTTGCATAGTGGATAAAAATCTGATTACACTTTTCTGCTTTCGAAATCCATCAATTTTGACAAGAGCTCCAACACTACTGGCTGAAATGTATCTGCAAAACATAACACAACCTCTACCCTGTTTTTCAACCCTTCTTTCACTATCATTCTAATTAGGTTTCATCTTTCCATATGACTCTGATTTTCAGACCTGCTTTTATGTAATTTGGCATACCTCACCCTTTTCTCCCTGTTTCCCCCCCTTAAGAATGGCGTCTTCAAAGCCACTCTGCAACTCCGACCATTTTTGATGAGACTTCAGTGGATCGGCTAAAGGGCCAGTTGTTTTCCCTAGGTTCTGTGTCTGGTATCTTTTCCCATTTTTTTAGGCTATGACTTTAAAATAGTGTTCATCAACTGCCACTTTTTTTAAAGATGCACTTTAAAAAAGGTGAAAAGATGTCCAATTTTACATCTTTGGGAATCACCATCTTGGTGCAAAAATACTATTTTATGCCTGTCAAAATCTGTTATGTTTGGGTTTTTTCATGGATTCCACGAAAGAAATGTGAACAACTTCTATGTTTTAGCAGCAGGCTACTAGTTCTTTGCTAAGTCTGTTCTGTGTGTAGACACACGAGTGATTCATCCATTGAGTTTTGTGTCTTTTTGATGCTTGAATCATCCATTCTTCACAAAAAATCTAAAACCGCAACAACCGCTGATGGATTTGTCCTGCTAACATACATTATACATTTCTGTGACTCGTTCTTGATGTAGCTTCTGGATTTGATTACTTATATTATCGTTATTATCAACACACAGCAAGCGCCAAGATTTCCTAACAACAGACGAGCTCTTGTTAATGAGAAAATGTAAACAGCTACATTAATTCAACACAACTGCATATTAAAAAAACAAAAACAAAGAGGCAGTAGAAATAATACAAAAAGAATGTGAGAAATTCTCTTGAGGTATTTAACATGACAAAAAAAAACTTGCATAGAAAAGATTTTCATTTCTTCTTCTTCTAATCAGAAAAATGTGTCAAAATAACAAGAAAGGCTCCCATTATTGTGATGTTATTACGAGCAAAACACAGATTTTCCTTTTGTCCTCATAATGAATAAGAATTATTATGTACTAATTGGCCTGAAGAAGTTGTTTCATAATTCCCTACATACACTCCTCTCTTGAATTCCCTCAGAGGCTATCCCTTGGGTAGGGAAGTGAAGAAATAGAATTCTCTCTGTCTGCACAATATTCTGCTGTTATATGCCACAAACACGCAATTCTTCATTTGTATTTTAACCATCATGCAGCCTTTTTTAATTTGTTTCCACAAATCTGCCTAAGTGTGATGGCTTGTTTTGACAAATGGGTCAAAAAGGTCAAATGCAGTGGCCATCGATGTCACAATGAGTAACTGTTACTCTAATATGAGGAAATATATGCACGTGTCAGTGGACTGATCTTAAAAACACTTCAGTCAGGCTCCGGGACATCCCACTGCCCTTCCAAGTACATGTCACATGGGGAGACCAGCAACAACACCCGAGCGAGAACAGCCAAGGCATCAGAGAGAACCATTAGAGAGAACCTGGCAATGATCAAGACACACGCAGCATTAAAAGGAGGAGCTAGAGGGTAAGTGGCTTGCAGAGTAGCTTGCAGAGGCACGAGAACTGCAGGCAAAAAGCTTTTCTATGCTTCCTCCCACAGTCCAAAGACATGCAATTAGTGAGGTTAGGTTATTTTATGATTTTAAATTGGTAACTAATGTGAGGGCAAATGGTCATCTATCTCGCTGAGTTAGCCCTGCGTCATACTGTTGACCTGTCCCTGCCCTTCGCCCTATGGTAGCTGCGATAGGTTCCAACCCCTCTTGAACCCTGATAAGGATAAGCAGAAGACAATGGATAGAAGAATACTATAATTCTTCAGTCCAAACATATATGACCTTTACTTTCACATTTATGAGGTGAAACAGACAGGGTTAAGTCTAGAACCTCGATGGGGGTATCAAATTAGTTTTAATTTGTTTTTTTTGTTTTTTATCACAAATCAAAAGAAAAAAGTTTTTGTCAAATTGTAGAGAGATTTCTTTTATACTCCTGAAGTAAATGGAACTGAAAGTCAGATAATTACAAGGTGCAGAAATGTGTCACTCCTACTCCTGACCCGTATTGTTCTGCCACGTCTCGAAAGATTAATAATGTGGCCTTCCAAACAAAAACAGAAATAAAAAAGAAATTGCTTACTTTCAATGAGTAGCACTCTTTGCAGAATCCATGTCTCAGTTTTCCAGAGGTTTCATTCTCGCATAAATTTCTGTCACTCTGTCCTTCATGTATGTACAGCACACCTCCGCTAAATTACTGCTGTGGAACAAAGAGGTGAAATCAATAGTTGTTCACGGCTTTCATCTACACCATTGTAGGATATGGGAAAATCAGCCTGGTTTAAATGTAACATTTCCATCCCGATGTGACACATCTTTGAACTTTTTTAAATCCTAACAATACCACAATATGGAAACGGGGAAAAAAAGAGCATGTAATCTTGGATCTCTGAGCTCGGGGGCCAGTACAGTTTGGCCCCGGTGGCTTCCTTGGAGACAACGGATTCAGAGGGGGGTTAGCACAAGCCAGTGATGTAGGGCACCACAATGGCAAATCTACCCCTGTTGGCTCCCGGCACCGACCGCTGACCTGTTTAAACAGCTGGAACGTTTGGCAATGCCTGCCTCCGGAGATTTGCAGGGCCACTGGCAAAGGGGTTGAGAGGAAGGAAGAGGGGGAGGTGTGTGAAGAAGGGATATGTGTGTGTGGGGGGGGGGATTGCGGTGGAGCTGGGAGGAAGGATTCGTAGCTCGGCAATAGGGGACCACTGTGCGGCAATGGCACCAAGCACGAATTAAACAGGCCACTGGCAAGAAGCTAAGGAGGAGGAGGCTGGAACTGAGTTAAAGTCAAATAGGCACAGTATTTGATAGAAGGCTGGCTGGTTTGGGCACTCTCTTTGGTTGGCGAATGGATTGAGTGGTTGACCAAGACAAATAATAGCTTGACAAGCATCCGTGCCAACTTTTTTGTTTTCATTAAAAGGAGGAGGAAAAATAAGTCTGTGTGCTTTGGAGGGGTTGAGGCTGTGTGTTAAGGGCATGGGAGGTTACTGATTCACACAAAGGGAGCACTTAGAAGCTTGTGGCAAGGGTTTAACCGTTGGGGTGGAGATGGGAAGGGAGGTGTTTGGTAGGTATGCATGTTTTGGTTAAATGTTAACCGTCATCCATAGCTAAGAAAGCCCAGAGTGCACACTGAGCGGATAAACAATACAATAAAGAGCACTATAATGGATGTCCACAGTTGCTTACATTCTGACAGGATCAAGTTTTGTTTGGAAATGTTATGATGTAATGTCATATCCAGGTCTTTAAAAGCATTGCAGCAAGACAGCCTAATATTTTTTTTTCTCCCTCTGATGATCTAAAGTATCATATTTAAATGTCAGGTGCGGTGTCAGTTTGAATCAAAGAGCAAATGCTTCTTTCTAGACTTGCATTTTGCTTTGATGCTCAGCAGTCACATCGTGGTAGAAAAGCCAGAGATACTGCGGTTTATTCTTAGCAGACCAGAATGTATCAGCACATGCAGATAGTATTAAAGGCTACAATCTGCAGTAATAAAGCATGTTTTTCTTTCTTTCAGACGTGCAAAGCATAAACAGATTTCCCTAACATTTGCTATGTGTAAGCATTTACTCATTTAAGCCCTTCCCGACTCCAGCTCGGATCAGCTGGCTTTTGCAACTGTTGCATTCCAAATGTGCGTGTTGCCAACGGGGAAGTTCCAGAGTGCCCTCTGGTGGGCCAACTATGCAACATCAACACTCATAACATGGCTGAAGGGTGTTTCTTCTGTCGCTTCTTAGGATAACTTTGAAATTCATACCACAGGTGAGTCTACTAAAGTATCTCGGGTGAGTTTGACTCTCATCGACCTCAACCTCAAGGTCAAGGTCAGAGGTCAAGATTTCTAAGAATCAAAATATGCGATAACTCAAGAACAAGGCAACGAGGGGTTTTGAAATCTATGAACAGAGTGGTATCACTGTTCCTTTAACATGAATCTACAACTAATCTTTTCTTACCTAAAACAAGAGATCTGAGCAGGTGGTGCTAGTTATACATGGTCATAGCCTAACTTTGTGATGTTCTTGATCATACTGAAGTTCCTTTAGGTAAACCCTGCATGGCAGCCATCTTGGTAACTGTGGTAACTTGGTAACTGTGAACTGAATTAGCCAAAACTGCTGTTTCCATTAAAGCTTAAACATGGTTGTTTTAAGAAGCCTGTCTCCCTGCAGCTTCTACAGAACAATTTTTCATGACATGCCTGCTTCCTTTAAGCGCCATGTCTCAGATAGCTGGGTCATTGATAATTGGACGTCAGTGGTTTAATCCCCGCCCCCTCCAGTCCACATGTTTAAGTGTCCTTCGACAAGATACTCAGTGGCAAATTGGCCCTGATGCATCCATTGCAGTGTGTGCATGAGAGATAAAGTGCTTAAACCATAGTGATGTATGAAAGTGAGGAACTGTGGCTTACAGTGTAAAAGGCCTTTGAAAGGTATACACTACACCTTTACTATGATAATGAGCAGATACAGCTTCAGTTGTGGAGGATCTCCATCTTTGGTGTTACAGGAAGTGTTCTGTAAGTGGGAGGCCTCTTCTTTATAGCACATCTGTCATAACCGTGTGGCTGATGGGCCACAGTGTCATTTCCAACTTGCCATGATGGTGCAAGAAAATGTCAGTGACAGCCCGATTCATGTGTTGGTCTTGAGCCAGAGGGCTCCTTGAAGGTCAGATGTGCTAGTTTGTCATGAAGGAAGGGCTGAACTAGAGAAAGGGATAGCAGTAGTAGTGAGAGACTGTAAGACACTATCTGTATAAACATCACTGCATACTTCAAAATGAATCAATCGCTTTTACTTGTCATATTGTTTGACAATGAAGATTAAGGTGCAGCAGCTTTGGTTCAGTTTGCTTCTCACGCAGGCCTGAAAAACAAAGCTTATATTATATCTGTTAGTGCAGCAGGTAGTCGCAGAGGCTCTGATTGCATTGTAGATGCCACCTCTGGAATATAAGTTTCTTCATTGCTTGTCTGGCCAAGAATTTCTCTTCGCACCCATCAAACACATTAAAGACACTCATATCCTTGTTTATGTGCATAAGCCTACTGGTTTAATTACTTCTTTCTCCAAAGGTACGCTGAAGGCAGCTTTGATAAATAATGCATGGGGAACGTGTTATATTCAATGTACATTCCAAAGGATGTTTGCGTGCCGAATATAGCGCCGCAAACATCGGCTGAAATCTTTTCAGGCCCCACAGTGGTTAAAGTCAAATGCCAATATTTGATCAACCCATTTTGTTTGACTGGAACACTGGGAGGAAAACATGTTTGTACAAGTCAAGTTTGGTGGTATTTGCTTAGACTGGGCTGTAGAGAAACAGAGATTGCTACAGATCTCTGTTCAAGCTATTAGAGCAATAACATTTATGTGCATCCTGAAACTGTTGCCATCACAGTTAAGCATGCCCCGAAGCACAGTATGGATTTTATGCAGTGATCACCGACACACAAGGGGTGGATAGTTTGCTGCAGTCAAAGTCTAAACTGTGCTACAACTTTTTTTTTTTTTTTTTTAGATACAATACTGTCTCAATCACACAATCTGACCTTCTTTAACAAGACTATAAAACTTTTCAAAAGGTTGTCGTCGAGGCAAGGTAAAAAAAATATCGATTGTATGTTGCATCGCAGTGTCAATCAGAAGCTTTCCAGATGGTATTTCAGGGATCTCCCTGCATTCATTCAATTCCATCCATTTTGACAAGATGAACGCCACTGGTTAAAATGTAGATGCTCACTGTTGCACCTCTCTGCTGAACCTCTTGTGCATGTTATTGACAATTTGAATCAAAAATGTCAAATTTGGAATCGTCACTCCATTAGCCCTGTTGCTGCTGATTTTCACTGTAGTTCTGGCTTCCACTGGACCCAGGACGAGGCTTCAGTGAACACTGATCATGTGATGGATCAGATGCATCTCCAGTCCTGTGTCAGGGCTTTGCTAAGATACTTTCCTATTTCACTCGACTTTCAGATAGTATTCGTCTGCTGTAGATACATTTTTAGGCTTGCTACTACTTTGTCCTCCACTTGTGTAGTTTCTTCAGTTTATTTTTAAGGACACACGGCACATATCTCTTTGGGAATCACCTCGTTTGTGCAAAAATACTGTTTTAATCCTGTCCAGCTGTGCTTTGATTGGTATCTTTGTCGATTTAACTAAAGAATAGGGATATGTGTTTCTGCACCAGGCTGCTTGTAACAAAGTGGCTAAAAGGGGTTCCTTGCTAAGTTCTCTGTGTTGTGTAGACACAACACTGGGCCGTTGCACGAACTGGATTTTTAATCCTGGATAATTCTTAAATCAGTGTCTTAACAAACAAACAAACAAAAACAATCACAAGAATGTTTGGCTCCCTAAAAAGGACTGGCTAAAGACTTTTGCACTGTATTATAGCTTCCTTTTTTCATTTCTTGGTAAATGTAATGGAAATAATTGGTTTTGCTGAAAATTGCGACCAATTTAAAGCTTCCTCCTCCCTCACTGGGCTACTGGTTTCTGATTAATAATAACACACCAGTGGACTAATCTAGTTTGGGGTCACCAGGGTTGGACACTCGTTTTCCTGGGTAAGATAATCCCAATTATCCCAGATTCTTATTACAGTAATGAACAAAATATTTAAAAAATTGCATCCCAGAAGAACACGAGCTGCCAACTAAGACTAACTTGTGTGACTTCTAATTACTCTGTTGTGATTTTTTTTTTCCAAGAGCACAATCAAACTATCATTACTCCTCATCACTTTGATTGAGCTGCGAATGAACGCAAAATTTGAGTTGGAAGTTGTTGATTAGTAATGCGTTTAGATATTTGGAATACAGTTCATTATGTTTCAAATCGGTATCGACATACTCGGTTAATTTGAAAATCAAGCTTGAGTCTCTAATCAAAGATGTGCGATTAAACCGGTAAAAACGTCACTGGAGCAATGTTCCAGTATCTGAGGCCGCCTCAATTTATCGTCGGTGTAATGTGAACTTCCTGCAGCACTAAACAAATAAAATTTAGCCCTTCCTGCAGATGAGATCTGCGAGATGAGTGATCTGCTAAGCTAAACAAAGATGTTATAATTTGTCCTTGGGAACTGCGCTGTAGCACTGAAAAAAAAAAGAAAGGAAAAAAACATTTTTTTGAGCTGCAGGAAGCAACTTGTAAAATCTTAATTAAAAGATTGTATCAGACATGGCTTTGCTTATGGAAAATAGGGAAATAATGGACTTAAAAGACACATTTTTACAGACGACGCCGAGAAATAATTCACTACGCGAGGATAGCTGGAACGAGAGAGAACTTATTTGCCGCGGGGAGAGAATTGGCATTTTTAATATCCACAGCAATGAAATCTCAATATAGCTACTGCAAGGCTGCAGAGTGTCATTTGGCATAAGATCCTTCATCTTCGATATTTTCCTCTGCTGTTTGTCTCTTTTTAGTTGTCATTATGGGGAAAAAACAAAGTGTAATTAACACAATCATGATTAATTACAGCACACAGCCCTGGTTTACACATCTGCCTAATTGCAAGGTTCTTTCACTTTATTTCAAATGTTTAAGTTAGCAGAACTCGTCACATTAGCGGTGCTTCTTCTCTTTTCCCCTTCTCTCTCTGGTGTGTTCCTGCCCAGGCAGATGCTAGAAGTCAATTTTTTGCCCTTTTGTTCCTTTCAAGTTTTTACTCCAGCATTTTCTAAATAAAATCCCAGCTACGCAGCCCTTTGCTCAAACACTCGCCCACATACGTTACTCCCACTGTCCCCTAAACAGCAGCCGAGCCCTCCTATAGAACTGGAGATGGACGCTTTGGAGGATAAACATGGGCCAAAAAAGCGAGAAGTGTAGCACAGCCAAAGGCAACCTGCCAAGCTGATTCCCACTGCGATATATACATAGTAATACCCTTATTGATCGCTCTGAATATATTTATTGAGGGGAACCAGAAAGCAGACTGGGGGAAATAATGGGAAAATTTATGACAGGCAGTGCTCAAGATTAATTCACTTTTTAATTACAGGCAAGTACATAGGTATTGCCTGTCAAGTAGTTAGATTTAAAGCAAAGACAAACAGCGAGCAATGCTTGCTGAGAATGCAGTATATGGTAGAAAGTGTATGAATCAATAGTACATTTTTCCTCAAATATGCCTCGTGGAAATTGCTGTCATCCGTATTAGGCCCTTAAACCCATTCTGAGATCTGCGTTCCGCCTGTTGTTTAACTCCATTATTTCTTTCTTTGCCTTGCCTAAATTTGTCTTTTCAAGTGTCATGCTGACTTTACTGTACGTCAGCCACTTCCTTTCTCTGTGTATTTCTTTCTTGTTTTTTCATTTTGTAGAATAGCAAATCACCTGCAGGGAAGAAAAAAAGGTTAATGCGTTCAGGAGGCAGTGTAAGAGCAGAATCCAGCACTTTAATGCAGTTTAAGCTCCTGAGTGTCAACTGACTAACTCTTGAGTCCGTTGTTTCACACCAGAAATGCTCTAAATATGAGCTTTAGGGGTCTTTGAAAGGCTGAGATGGCAAAAAGAGAAGTTTCGAATTAGGGACAGTGTGTCACTATTCTGACAATCACATTTTCTTTCTTTGTCACTTCAAAGTGAAAATGGATTTTTCTCAGTGTGTCACGCGTGTGCAACTCGGCCCCTTTATCGCCAAATGTGATGTATGTCATGCGGAAATGTTGGATTTTATCTAAAAGACATTAATCATCTGGAATGTTTGATAACCTGCGTGTAAAGTTCAACATCACACCTGTGGCCTTGTCATCAACCGCGAAGGCCAGATGGCATTTACGCCTCAGTCAAAAGTCACATGTTCTCACAATTTACATCTGACGGTGTACAGCGCATCACTCAGCCAGGTGCGGTGTAATTGTATGCGATCGACGACCCCTGAAAGGACCCGAATCCATTTCTTATCTCTCAATCCCCCCCACCACCCCCAACCGGTGACACTCAGGTATGACACATAGGCATGTTTGGAGTAACGGTGAGCATCTGTTGCCATGCAACAATTCAAAGCCATGTGCACCACATGCAAACGCACAAGTAACCTCTAATTTGGGTTATTTGGGTCCTGGTCGTGGGGACAGCAGGCGTAGCAGATACACCGACACAACAGTTTTTCATAATACTTAGAAACAATTATTGGGCAAAATATTTTACACAAATGAAAAGACCAAGATCTTTAAGATAGAAGTATAAAATCATAGTGCTGATACTAATGGGAATGTAAAAGGTGAAGTAAAATCATCATTTTAGAAGATGTTTGATGGTTATTGCAATTATTTTAGTGTACCTGAGATTTCTATAAAGACTAATCCAATCGAACCAGTATTGAGTGCGAAGTAAAAAACTTGTTTCCTGTTAAAAGGGCGTTTTTCCTTCCCACTGTCGCCAAGTGTTTGCTCATAGGGCGTCATTTGATTGTTGGGAGGGTTTCTCGATGTATTATTGTCAGGACTACCTTACAACATAAAGCGCCTTAAGGCGACTGTTGTTGTTATTTGGTGCTGTATAAATAAAATGAAATTGAGCTGAATTGAATTTAGCGCTACAGCAGCATTCCCATAACCATGCAGTGACAAAGCTCGACTTTGTGTGATTCACAAAAGACATTTCAGGTTGCACGGGTGAATTCATGCATGTATATGTTAGTTATAACCTGTTCATGGAGATTACAGTGGGAACACTAAGTAAGAGGATTATGGCAGCTAAACAGCTGGCAGTATTATATTTAAACCTGGTATTCTTATACTGCACAGCCATTATCAGTTACAGTATGGTGATGTAAAAAAGTAGTTTAATGCCTGCAAGTATAGCCACCAGCACTTGACTCAGTGTGGTTTTTTTCTCCACACTGATAATTAATTAAGCAATATATTTTGCTAGTGTATAATTAATAGCTCTATGTAATTACTTTTCAGTGACTAACCAATTACCATTTTCAGGTATTTTAAGCACAAAAATCTATTATAAATACAAAAACTTTTCAAAATCTTGTTTGTGTGTTATACATAACCCTTAGACTGACTATGTATAGTGCTGTGGAAAACTCTTGAGCCTCACCTTATTTATATGTATTTTGGTTCCAAGAAGCCGGACTGTGTTAGCATTTTTAATAGTTCTTTAGACTTTCTGACTGTTTTACATTCAGAACTTTTCTGAACTTTCTCAACTGCATTTCTGAACTTTTCATTGCTGCTTTTCTACTCATTTTCAGTCAAGCTTTTGTACCTGATCATTTCATTTTCTTTTGGCAAGTGGCAAAATGATAACAAAGTATTGGAAGCAAAATATAAATGCGGTGTGGCTCAAGGCCTGAGAGAAGTCAGGTCCTTAAAAAACACGAACAAAGTCAACCAAAGACCTGACACAGGACCTGAGAGGTTCAGTTGATCATCCACTGTTCACTGAAGCCTCATCAAAAATGGTCTCAGTCGAAGGGTGGCTGTCAAGAAGCCATTCTTGAAGGGAAACGGGGAGAAAAGGCTGAGGTATGAAAAATTACACAAGAACTTCACTGAAAATCATTGGCAAGTAATGAATCCAAATTTAAAAGTTTTGGCTCTTCGGTATATGCAGAAGAGGTCAGAAAAGGGTACAACAGTGAGTTACTACAGCCATCTGTAAAACACATGAATTGATTGATTGAAAAAAAGGCAAGAAAGTAATATTAGATTTTGATCCAACATGAAGTATCATCTGGAAGGTATCTGATTGGCAGCAGCTTCATTATTGACATTATTGAAGCAGTGTGGGATCATCTTGATTTGAGAACAGAACAAAAGGCAACAACATCCAAAGAAGAGCTTTGAATGTCCTGCAAGAAACCTGGAGAACTATTCCTGAAGACGGCATAAAGACAAGACAAGAAAGCTAAGAGAGTTCAGTCTGTGTTGAAGAATTGGGTGTTGGGTGGTCATACCCAATATATTGACTTTCCAGGTCATCAGAATTATACAAACTCTGTATTTCTAATTTTTTGAACAGAGTGTAAAGAAACAAGAGGTGGCTCAAGACTTTCGCACAGTACTGTATGTGTGTCATAACCAGTGTTGGTCAAGTTACTTGAAAAAAGTAATCAGTAACTAATTACTGATTACTTCCCCCAAAAAGTAATCCTGTTAATTTACTGATTACTTATTTTCAAAAGTAATTAATTACTTAGTTACTTAGTTACTTTTTAAAAACACGATTTACAACCTGAATAGGTGATAAAGCGATAGATCTTTCAGCCCAATTCTACTTTTTCTGCATAATCCATCATACAAAATGTAATCAAATGGAAAAGTATCTTTTTAAAACTTGTTTTATTAGTTTTAATCTTCTAACTTTATGCATCAAGCAAAAATGTAATTACATGCAACATTCTCTGACTGGAAGAAATTTGTTTAGTATTTAAACCTATTTTCTGCACATTCCAGCACATAAAATATATTTTTTGTGTGTGTTTACACTCAGTCTTTCAAATAGATGCAAGTAAAACACAGCAGAAAATAAATAAAGTCAAAGACTAGCGGTCCTGTTGCTCTATTTTCACCTGTAAAGCAGGAGTTGGGTAGGCGGAGGTTTACCCTGGTGCAGGTGTGCCGCAGCGGTCAGTGGAAGAATCCGCGAGTTTCTCTGTGAGTTTCCCATTATGTCGCACTCGGTGCTTGCTTGGAAGTTTAGGGGTTTTTCGCTGTAAAAAGAAGTTTTCTTCCCACACACAATGGACACTAATGTTTTTGTCACTTTTTATGGAATCAAACTTAAAGTAAGGTCAGTACTTCCATGCTTTAAACGCTGCACGCTCATACTCTCTCCCGTACTCGATATATGATCCACTGTTGATCTGCACACAGCTGTTGTCACGACCGTCGCACTCACTTACGTCACTGTCATGAGACATTCTCGCAAAAAAATCTCGGTTTTAGTAACGCAGTAACGCAGCGTTCCTACGGGGTAATCTAATTACCGTTTTTGCAATAGTAATCCCTTACTTTACTCGTTACCTGAAAAAAGTAATCAGATTACAGTAACGCGGTACTGCCCATCTCTGGTCATAACTAGGGATGGGTACCGGTGTCCAACGGTAGTAACCAGACCGAAAAGCAGCGCACATTTCGGTGCTTTATTTCGGTGCTTTTTTTTCCTGAGCTGTGATACACTTTAGATTCTAGCCAATCATTTTACGTTTCCCAGGATAGTAGGCGGGGCCAGGTACGTACGTTCAGTTAGAGCAGAGCTACAGATTAAAAATGTCCAAGGCGAAGCGGTCAAAAGTCTGGTTGTACTTCACAGCAAAATATGCAAACTCAGCAGCAACAAGTGCTTTAAGCTGATACTGTGATACTGTCAAAGGAGGTAACACCTCGAATCCGATGAAACACCTGGCGACGCATAGCGTTTTTTTTTAAAAGCCGAGAAATGCGCCGTATTTGATAGCTTGCTGCGAGACCTCACACTGTGCACGTTGGGTGGGTTGCCAGTTATCGGACCCGGAGCAACATCCCCCAAAAACCCGAAGAATAGAGTCCTGGTCCCTAGCCCTGCCAGTGTAGCAGAAATGATGAGGATGATGATGCAGCAGCAGCCGTTCTTCTCTGCGTGAGTCGCTTAATGTTGTTCGAGTGTAATTTACGTTGAGTAGGCTAACCACGTTATTACATTAATGCATGTGAGGTGAACTAGCAAACATCATCATAGCTACATGCGGCTGTCCTCTTGTTTGATGGCAGATACTCCCTTCACCCTGGACAAAAAGGCTAAAATGACCAAAGAAAAAGTGGGAAACAGCTGAACATGAGAGGTTTTTGGACAAAGTTTGTGTTTTTTTACCATTGTTTAAGCACTGCTTCCAGCCAAGAGTGATACCATATATGCCCCATAGCTGCAGAAAAGGCTAACATTGTTATCTTTTTACAAAAAACAAACAAACAGCTGAACATGAGAGGTTTTTGGACAAAGTTTGTGTTCTCCATTCTTTAAGCACCGGTTCGAGCACCGTTTAAGCACCGGCACCGTTTCAAAAGTACCGATTTGGCACCGGTATCGGATAAAACCTAAACGATACCCATCCCTAGTCATAACAGCTCCAGACATACTGTATAATATTTTTACCTTGTTTGGCTTGACAAATCACAATGAACAGCATTGGAAGAGGCTCTTTCTGGATTGCCAGTTGAATAGCTTTATAGTCTTATTACAGAACATCAGATTGTCTGATCCAGTGCTGCAGAATTATTTTCAGGAAATCATTTTAAAAGCATGAAACCTTGTAGATTCCTCACATTTATCTTATTGTATGCCCTGCTAGCTTCATGAACAGTGCTTCCCTGTATCAGTTCGGTTTTTAATAAAGAATAATCAGTGTTTTGTACAACTTTTCACTGCAAATATAAAATGTCTCCAAATATTTGTCAGAGTTTGGATTTGATATTGCAGAATCAAGCCAACTGCATCAAACTGACTGTAACTAGTTAACTGTCATCTCTACTCAACCTACTAAGACATTTTGAGATTTAGGGTAAGCGGGTTGATCAGCTACGAAGCTGTCAGCAAGCTAGACGCAGGTTCACATGTTAACCCCACCTGCCTTCCTCCATCAGCCTCCATCGCTAAGCATCTTCACCCAAAGTGCTCTCTGCACACAAACGCACGCCTCGCCGTTGGCGAAACAGCAAGGCGTCTTTGCATGCTTAGTTTGGATTTTTCTAGCTTTCTTCCAACTCTTGCTTTCCCACTACCACTTCTCCTTCCTCTCTGACTCACCTTCAACTCCTCCCCTCTGGGATATTTTAGGCCAGGCGGCCTGCAGCATCACCTCCTCCTGTCTTCCTTCCTCTCCCACCTCCCACTCTTATCCTTATCATCAAATGAATAACACATATCTGAAGCTGGTGGCCCCTGCTGAGGAAACAGGTGAGCGATGAGTACAGGCTTTGCTAATTAACAGTCAAATCTGTTTTTTAGTTTGCATGTGATCAGTCACACGTGATCTGTGTGCGCACAGTTTCTCATCTTCGGCATTGCAGATGTCTACCATCAGCCCGCATCAGATTCAAGCAGAGGTTTCATTATTGCAAAGCTCTCAGTGTGTAACATATATGGCCATTGTGAGTAATTATGTGGAGTGTCCTTCTTTTTCAGAGCGTTCACCGGAGAGTGAATTCACTCCAGCTATTCCCAATGCCTGCAGTTATGTGATTTATGTGATTTCCCCTGAATGTATTGTCCCATCCTGTGAGCCCTCTCATATTCAATTGTTTTGATGGATCTTCTAAAATAACACCTTTTTCAATAAGGAAATATACCCTTATTATATTCTGTTCCTGCAGGGTTGTTATATTGGTATTTTTCAACAAGTACCCTTGGAGAGTATGGCAGTGTCATTTCTTTAGAGCTCTTTTTTCTCCCCCCTCTCTCGAATGGTTTATTTTATTTTTCACTGCTTTCAGAGATCACCATTTCAGCTCGGGGACTCTCCCGGAGCATCTAGCTTATTTTTAACAAGCAGCATCTTCTTTCAGATAGGAGATTTATCTTCTGCACCTCAAAAATATCCATCATAACAAGTGGCTGCAACTCGACAAGGAACGCCGAGGTTCAGCTACTTTTCAAACTGCATATTAAGAATGAGCGAGTCACCATCTGATCTGCGCGATATGATTTGTCGGCGGCAGAAGTTGCGGGTGCACGACTGCCTGTGTGATGCTTTCCATCAATAAAACGTATAGGACTTTACTATGTGATATTAATGAACAAAGTCAGAGGCGAAAGCCGGACATGAAAACATGAAAGCACAGCGAGGGAGTGATGTGCTGAAGAACATCGATCGGCCGATAAGAACAGGAACACCTGTCAGCTAAGAACAGTAATTTGAAGCCACAGTGAGAACACCATCGCCACAATTTGATAGGTGAGGAGTCGAAAACACGGTGCTGAGGTGTATTTGTAATTGGACAGAGTAGCAACAAAACCATGGCTGCATCCTGCCTTGTTTACAGGCACATGTTAGGAGTGCAGTATTACTGAGAGGCTTCTATGTTAAAACTCCCAAATATATAGCACAAATAAACAGATTTGCAGAAGGGTGCAGTTAACAACAACTCAATGCCTACCTCAGTTCAGGTACTCACAGATACTGTTAGCTATTTTTATTGAGGCTTAGCGATTGTATTACAAGGGGCATTACTAACTATACAGACAGCTTTAGGTTGTCATTATCTGCTAAGCTTTGGAGTTAGAGTTAGACTAGACCCTGGCCAGTAGAGGTTAGGCTAACCCTAAGTCGAAACTAATTTAATTCGTCAAACTGGACCTCAATGTCATGGTTGTGGTCTTTGTACAATTATCTGATGCATAGCATGCCATTAATTATACTAAAAGCCCATTCAAGAACCAGTTTTGGCGAGTAATAGTCTGTTCCTTATAACTAATTCGCTGATATCCGTATCTGGATGGATGCATTGGGGCGGCTCAGGGTGTCTCGGTCAAGGACATTTCGACCTGCGGATTAGGCGAGCTGGGGATCAAGCCACCTACTTTCCAATTAGTAGCGATCCCACAACTACACTGGTCATTTAATTGATTACTGTAGAGAGCCGCAAAAGAGAGGTAGAATTTGGCATCATCATGGTCTCAGTAGAAAACTGACTCCTTAAATTCTACCAACTCATGTTATTCAAAGATGTCTTTACTAATATATCCACTCCCTGCAATACTTTTTGTCATTTGTACAACTTGTCAGTCCTTGTCACTTTTTGTAAAGCTGATTGCGATAAAGTTCATTGTATTGTAGTTCAGAAATTGTCCACTTTTGCTCATCAATCTGTCAAATAGCCCGTCGTAAACAAAATAAAACGATTTTGAACCTACAAATTCATCCAGTTACTGCTTATCCACTTCAGGCCATTATGAGATAAACTGGATAAGCGTGCAGTGTGTCCTAGCTGCTATTGGCTGAGAGATGGGGCACACGCTGCACAGGTCTATCTAAAGGTTCCTGCTCTGTTATTGAAACTACAGTTTTTGATTGAAGACAGAAGCAGATATCTTTTGTTAGAAAGTCTCAATTCACAGTTTTGTAATTCTATAAAATAATGCCACTTAATTTTCATAAAGTTGCAAATTGTGGCTGTGAAGATCAATTGTTCTAATATATTAGTCATAGTTCGTTGTTTTCCTCTTGTTGCGGTTAAACATAATCGTCAGTAAGTGCATCCATCCTGACTCTGCTCTATTTAACCTGCAGCCCTGAGCCAGATGTTTCAGGGCAACAGCTGCTAAGTCCTCCCGTTAAAATAAAAAATCATTTTGCCTGAACTATATAATCTGACTCCCACACAACAACATCACAGGCAACGCACCGTCTTCACTCCCGCTGAGCACCGTACACTATATCTGACGAGTCACATTTTGTACCGTCAGCGCTTTTCGTGAAATCTCTGTGATGAAGGAAAATTGTAGCAGTTTTTTTTGTTCTTTTGTGTGGTGATGGAAACACCTTTCCTTCAGTTGAGCTCACAGTAAGAATTTACAGTAGCCTTTTCTAGTCTATTAACCTGTTTATTCATCCATGAAAATGAAAACTACACAATAAAACCTACCAAGTACTTGATGACAGCCAATGAAATTCCCACACGCTGGACACTTAATTAGATTCACCTTGTTAGTACTGGGTTGGTTTTGGTTATGCTTAAGAAACCAGTTAAATATTGGAGCTTCGTGACATGGTGTGTTGTCTTGCTGGAAGCAGCCATCAGAAGGTGGTCATAAAGGGACGGACATGGTCAGCAACAACACTTATGTAGTCTATGGGATTTAAATGAGTCCAAAGTGTGCCAAGGAAATATGCTCCACACCATTACACCACCAGCAGTAACTGGAACAGTTTTCATTTGTTGTTTATACCGAATTCTGACCCTACCCTCCTAACACCGCAAATGAAATCAACTCCTCAGACCAGTTAATGTTCTATTGTCTAACTTTGGTGAGCCCATGTGAATTATAGCGTTTATTTTCTGTTAATCTCTGGCTCTCTTTCACAGCATGTCTTTTATCCTGTCTTCCTTCTCTCACCCCAAAATGTTGCAGTAGATGGCTCCGCCCCTCCCTGAGCCCGGTTCTGCTGGAGGTTTCTTCCTGTTAAAAGGGAGTTTTCCCTTCCCACTGTCGCCAAAGGGCTTGCTCATAGGAGGTCATTAGATTTTGGGGTTTTTCCCTGTATGTATTATTCTAGGGTCTACTTTACAGTATAAAGCGCCTTGAGGTAACTGTTGTTGTGATTTGGTGCTGTATAAATAAAATTGATTGCCACCTGATGCGGCCATCTGCTGCTGTAGCCCACCTGCTTTAACATTCAATATTATTGTGCAATCACCTCAACTTCTACAGTTTGTTGTGACCAAGTCTACATCTCTAAGTGCGTTTAGTTGCTGCCATGTGATTGGCTGATTAGATATTTGCTTTGAGCAGTTCTACCTAGCAAGGTGGCCAATGTGCAATAAGTACTGTTTAAGTCCAGCAGTTTACAAGCAAATACTGTTTTCATGTTTGATATCATTTACTAGCATAAACAATTTTTGACAAAGTGACTTAGGGAGACTTCTCTCTCATGGTTGTCTAGAATCTCGCACCATGCATGCCATCTGCCCTGAGGTAGTCAGTTACCTTTTCAAAGCTTTAACAGCCGCTGACAACTGCTGACAAATTTATTCTCCTTCCCAGTGCTGCAGAGTTCCCTTCGGCTTCAGTCCAGTTTGAAGACGTTCTTGCCAACCTATCCAACACTTTAAATTCCATCAGTCTGCACTTTAATGACATATCTGCTAATGTATCAGTGTCAGCTGAGCTGGTTCACACATTGATTTTGAAATGTCAGATTCTGTTTAAAAAAAGGACATACTTTGACGCTCGGCCTGCTGCTGTCATCTTTTAATATAGCGATGATTTGGCAGTAAGTAAATCATTTAATGTCATTAATCTATTAAGTTATAAAAAGTCCTTCAATTTGATTTAGTAGTCAAATGGCCAATTTAGCATTTACGCAGCCGCTCTTATCATGGTAGCATCATAGTGTTGGCAGCTTGTCAAGTGGCGGGTTAAAAATAAAAACTGTCCAGCAACTTCTATCATTACCAAAAATGTGTGCAGGTAATAATAATTATTAAAACTCAGCATAATTCACAATAATTAAAATATCTTAATGCATAAATACATTAGCATTTCATTACCCTACTGTCTTTTGAAGTCAGCGATTGTTATTGACATTAAAAATGCCTCCATGCACCATCTTTGCATCAGTCTAGTTGTGTCTGATCTGAAGAAACCTGAGAGGAAACATGAGAGGCTTCGAGCTTACGATATATAAAGACTCCAAGATAGCGAAGCTTTTTTTCTTCTTCTTTTCTACATGTGTGACTAACAAGGTTTTCCTCTCAAGTTGCTTTTTCATTTATTTTCTCATGTGGAACTCGCGCTGCATCTTTTCTTTAACGATCTCAAGCTAACAAACAAACACACACACAGATGCACACACATACACGCTTCTCCTCTTAATCTATGTCTGCTGAAGTGGTCTTTAATGAGGTGTGAACAGAGGACCACAACCCTCTCCCTTCCTCCCTCCCTCCTCTCCCACTATTTCATCTTCCCTCTCTCTCATCACTGAGAGTGACTACAACAGACAGACAGAGCTACAAAGACATAGAGCGAGCGACGCATGGACGGGTGGAGGGAGAAAGGTGATGCTGGAGTTAATGGGAGAGAACGAGGTCTTTTTTTCTGTTTCATTACTTCATCCCTCCATCCATCATCATGTGATCATAGCGAGAGCAGATCACAAGGCCTCTGAGGCATTTTCTTTTTCTTTTTGGTAACCCAACATACCCTATAAATACATGATAATTTGTAGTATATTAGGTAATTACCGGTGGTAATAAGCAAGTAATATGTAGCTAAGTACATAGAATACTACTGGGTACTTTCTAGGAAAATAGGCAACCAATTCTTTAAAAAGAATTATGGATGGTTCTGTTATCCATCAAGCACAACTGTAGTTAACCAAGGTTGATGGTATTTGGCTTGTTCCACAACTCTTGAGGAGCCAAACAAACATATTTGTTTAAAAATCACCTCTTTAAGGTTTATTTTATGAATCTGCTGTGCAAAAGTCTAGTTCATTGGTGTCGAACTCCAGGCGTTGAGGGCCGGTGTCCTGCAGGTTTTAGATATTACCCTGGGTCATCAAATGATTAGTTTATTGCCAGGCCTCTAGAGAACTTCAAGATATGTTGAGGAGGTAATTTAGCCATTTGAATAAGCTGTGTTGGATCAAGGACACATCTAAAACCTGCAGGACACCGGCCCTCGAGGCCTGGAGTTCGACACGTGTGGTCTAGTGCTAACCCTCATTTTTTTTTTGTATTTTGCTAGGTAAATGAGTAATAAGCACAGAGATTTATTGAAGCAATTCTAAGGAGCTTGAAAGTCAATATTTGATGTGACCACCTTTATTCTTCAACACAGTCTAAATGCTCTTTGGCAAGTTTTCTTGTCATTTCTTTAAGTAGTCTTCAGAAATAGTTCTCCAGGTTTCTTGAAGGACATTCAAAGATCTTCTCTAGATGTTCGACTCCCTTTTCTTTTGTTCTCCGTCAAGATGATCCCGCACTGCTTCAATAATGTTGAGGTCTGAGCTCTGGGGAGGCCGATCCATGACTGACAGTGTTCACTGTGTGGTTTTCATATGTTTTTACTACATTGTCATGCTGAAAAAGTTTTTACCTAAGATACACTTTGCATGGTGGATACCAATCTGTTGGTACCTTTCTGGGTTTATTATTAAATCAATTTTGACAGGATCTCCGACACCACTGGCTGAAATGGAGCCCAGAATCATAACAACCTGACCTCCTTTATACATATTGATCATGATTTTAACCAAACATCCATGAGACCTGTTGCTGCTGATTGTCAGTCCAGTGCTTGTGTAATTTGGCCTGAACTCTTTCTGCCTGATGTCCTCGCTTCTAATCAGACTATTTCTAATTAGATTTTGGTAAACAGTAGATGGATCAACTCAGATAAATTTCTCAGGTCCGTGTCAGTTCTTTGTTAGATTTTTTTTTTTTTTTTACTTCAGACAGAGATTTTTAGTCCTGTCATTTCATCTTTTATCCTCCATTTGTCCAGTTTCCTCTAATTATACAAGGACACTGTGTGCCATGCAGACATGTTTTCAAGTGATAGCTCTTTGGGAATCCAGTTGTTGGTGTGAAAGTATTATTTTAAGTCTGTCAAACTGTGTTATTTTTGGTTTTTTTCATAGATTCATCTAAAGAAACAAGAAGATATGATGTGTTATGTGTAGATGGTTGTTCATTCCTTAAGTTAAGTTTATTTTTTATGCTTAAATAACCCATAAGTCAGTGTGCAGTTGTTTAACAAACAAACAAAAACATTTCTCTGGTTCTCTGGACCTTCAGAATGCCTGTTGCTCAAGACCACTTTTAAAATATGAAGTCTCCTCTTTGGCTTAAGACTTGCATAGTACTGTAATGTGAGACAGTTGGATAATATGCTCCAATAAATTACTTATTTTTGTGCAGTTTGTGGCCATATTCTCCCATAAAGGGTATTTCAGGTGTAGTTTTTCTGCACTCACCTGCTTTTTCTACCTCACAAAACACTATAATTTACTTTATATGAACGTGATAAGTCTTTGTATTTAGGGGACTGTAAAAGGAAGGGTTACCCATTTTCTCCTCAGCTAATGCCAGCATCAAGCTTTTTAGTGTCGATGTGTGCACGGATGGCTGTGTGCGACTGTGTGTAATGTGCTTATAATATATCTGTGTTTGTGTGCAGGGAAACAGGTCAGCCTGGATGTGTTTCTAGCCCCCCGGTGAAAAGCCTGCCCACTCCCACTCATAATAACCCACCACAGAATTATGGTTTTGTATTTGAAGACCAGCCAGCTTTACTAATGCATCTCAACTTTGTGTGTCTGTGTGTGAATGCGCGTTTGCATGCCTTCCAGCATGTTGGGATCCCACTGACGAACAGCATATCAGTAGCAGCGTGCCCTTGATTTCAGTGAAGGGCAGTATTTCTACTACAGTTAAAGAGCCTTCTCCTACTTTGTTAACTTTAGCTTCGAAATGGTTCCGCTTTTGCCAAGAATCAACCCCGTGTTCTCTGAGCTTGTTAAAAATTACATCGGCACTTTGATTGCCTTCCAGGTTTGGGATTTCACCTTGAACTCGTTCGGTGCAAACAGCAAATCAAAACTAGCCTTCACATTTGAATTTAAGCATGACTTTTCTGCGTTTAAAAAAAAAAGAAAAAAAGTCAAACCACTTAAGTGCAAGTTGAGTGAGTGAACAACGTGTCATGCCCCTTTAACTGAGACTGAGTGGACTAATCCTGTTTGCCCAGTAATCATGAAGTTCAAAGCTGCAAAGGTCAAAGGAAACTTCCTCGGCTAAAAAGTAGTGAAATGGTAAAATTACATACAAAATGAAAGTGTTAATAAGTCTGTAATCTGGCATATCTCGTTTCCCTTCCTTAAAAATGGCTTCTTGACAGCCACCCTTCCACTGAAACCATTTCCGATGAGGCTTCAGTGAACAGTAGATCAAATGAAGGTGTATCTCTCAGGTCCTGCGTCAGGTCTTTGCTGGATCTTATTTCTGAAGGATGTTACTTTCAGACACTGTTCATCTCTTGTAGATAATTTTATAGGCCTCTAACCTTTTGGGTTTTTTATTAAGGATATACTGCATGCTGTCAAAATGTGTTGTCTTTTGCATTTTTCATAGATTCAGATAAAGAAATGGAAAAAGTTGTATCTGTCGACACACGCTGGTTTATCTTTGAGTTAGGTACTGTTTGTATTCATGAATGATTCAGTGTTAAGTGACTTTGAAACCAAACAAAGAACAACAATATTCCTCTGAAAATGGTCAGGTGCAAGGAAGAGAAGCCAGTGTCCAAAAAAAGTTTCCTCGAGACCATCTGAATTCCTTGGAAACCAAATGTAAAGAAAAGAGTGGTGGCCAAGGTGCACAATACTGTACAGTAATATTCAAAGATTGATATGATCTTTCAAATAAAATCAAGTTTTGAGTTTGGTCCCTAGTTAGAAAACCCCAAGTCAGTATATACGCAGATATTTCCAGAAGTATGTAGACCTTGAGAATATTTGAACAAACATATTCAGAAGCTAATTGGCTGTAGAGAGCACATTTTCTTGACTTTAAAATAATGATTAGAAATTAATTCTCGCACTTTTTTTGCTGTGTACAGCTGTATGAACGCCACAGGGCAAACATTTTTGGTATTCCTGGTGCTGGTGCCAGCAGGACTCTTAAAGCTTTCAGATTTTTCCAACCCTGTGCTACATTTTCAATTTTCGCATCCTGGCAATCGATTGTGTAACTTCAGTAGCTATCATGGTTTCCTACCTCCAGGTGTTACTGGAGGCAGTAGCGAGGATTGCTTCTCCATAATGCAAAGCTCGGCCAATGAAATTTCCAGCAGCTGAAAAGAAGAAGTGCTTGCAATATTAATTTGACACAAAATTGCTCATGCAGCAGCGCAACAGAACAGGTCTTTGGGTTTGATTGGATCTTATAGATTTGAGTAATTATGACAAAGTATTGTTTTGGTTTTAATATACAAACTACAGTGTACAACTGAAGTTACACAACAAATGCACCTTACAGTAACAGCATATGCAGTGAGCTGTGGCTCCATGTTTGATGTTTGTATCCTCGGCTCAGTTCTCTTTTCATGTTTCTATAAATACATTCCTATGCACCATCTCCTCTCCTCAGAATCAGCATTGTCTTACAGAAGACAAACCATCGGAGTGGAAAAAACTCACTTCTCTTTTCATGTCATAATGAAACAAAATAATCTAAGCATATTTCATCAAGAAAAAGGTAATTAAGGTAATGAGGTTTTTTTAATTTTTTTATACAGCATTGAAATATGCCTGGCACAGGCATAATTTGCTGCGGACCTTTTTTTTTTACAGTAATTAATGACCTCCGAGGCATTTTCCTGCTTTCATATTGCTACTCATTGCATGAGCGTTTCTTTTTTTTAAGGCCACAGTATGGTTTTGTCGGTCAGTTGTTGTGACATTGGAACTCTTATTCCTTTTTTTCCTTCTAAAATGATGCTTTCAAAATGTTTTTCTCCCGAGAGTCCAGCCATCCTCTTCAGATTAAATCGACTATATAAAAAATAAAATGAGTCAATCAAGTCATTTTTGCTTTTTCGTTGAAAGTGCACACTTTACTGGGCAAGAACATCTACTATCCTTGTAGATGCTTTTCTAAGTAGTGTATTTATTTTCTAGAGCTGAAAAACCTCTTAGGGAGGAGGCAGGGATGGATGAATAGGGCAACAAGTTATGAGGCTTCAGCACAGGAGACATTTTATAACCAACCCAACTTAACCCGATAAACTCGGTGAGGCGTCAGTCACTACAGGCTTAGAGGATCAGTTAGTGACCCACAATATCTGGTCACCAGGGGAAAATGTTTATTGCCAACCTTTCGGCAAGTGGTTACTGGAGCTTGCTAGTATTGGTTACGTGAAATCGATGAAAGATGGTGCTGCATCACAAACTGTGTTATGATTACTTAGGTCATGAGGAGATGGCTACAATCAATAATAGTTTGCATGGAAGACACTTGCCTCTGACACCTGAGCGGTAGTGAAATTTAAAAAAGAGCGGCAAACACTAGAGAATGTTTTCCTTCAAAAAGAAAAGTCGTCCTACCCTGAAAAGGGCAACTTTTGCTTTGAAGGCAAATTGTCTCGGTTTCCACTTCCTAACTAGTTGGCCAGTGTTTGCAGACAAGTTGGAGTCTTCTATACATACTGTGGCGACAGCGGCAATCTACTAGTGACCAAAGCAATAAGATATTTTTGCAGTATCTCATAATATTTTTCATCCAGCCACTGTCTGCAACCTCCAGCAACCACTCATCAACTTGTCAGGGAATACATATTTTTCCGTAACAGCTGCGGGGTCTCTGGGCCTGTGTTAGTAAGGCCTAAACAAACAAATCCATAGATGTGGCAGAACAGGAGGCAACATTTTGTAATTATTTGAGTGACCTTTGTAACTTTCACTGCAACTGTAAATCTGCATATTGTCTGCTGACATTTTACATTATTGTGCACATGTTCACTATTAGAAATAATGGCTTACGTAATAGCATGAATCATCACAGAACATTATCTCTTTTTTGGTCATTATAAGCCACTTATTCTATTCTGCTTCACCAAGCTACTACACTACACAGCCACCTAGAGTTTGGGGTCAATGACTTCCTAATTCCTTTTTATTGATGTAATAGTTTGAGACAAAAAAAAAACAATCATTGTGCAGGTGCTGGACAGTGACCAATCCAAAATCTAAAACTTTAAATCCAGACTTTGGTCATGCAGACAGAAGCTATCCAAACTAGGTTAGCATGTGGTAGAAAATAAAACTGACAGAGTCTTTCATGAAGAAAAAATGGAAAAGAAATGGAAACTAGGAAGAGAAAAGAATCACTAGGACCACAAGAGATTGCTGTAAAGGTTAACATTAGGAGATTATAGATGATCTGGTAATAGTAAAGTCATTAACTGAACACATGTAGTAAATTAGAGGAAAAACAAACAAATGGAGAAAGTAGATGTGAGTGTTATAGAAAATGTCAAAATCATGACATTTGATAGTGTTAGCATATACAGCAAGGCTGCGTAGCACAGACCTGTTAATTAGTCCAAAGTAACAGAAATTAAGTAGTTAAACCTCACTCACCAAAACCAGAGTGCAGACTTATTCAAGGGTCAGTTTGTTCACATAAAATTCATGTTATTTGTCAGATTACACAGAAAAACACGTAGTGACGCAGACAACTGCCAGCTACAGCCCCTGTGTCAGGGTCAATCTAACGTTAAGCCTTAATAAAATTAAAATCTGTTACTTAATAACAGAATAAGGCAGAAATTACAAATAAGTACTTCATAGTGACAGCCAAAGGAGGAATGCGCTACCACTGTGGATGCTAATTAGCAACAACTGTTGACCACAAGCTCCTTAAAATAAAGTGTAAGCACTATTTGTTACAAAGCTATAGATACTAATAAGAAACTTCCATGTACCAAGTGATATAAGTACCAGTTACATCACCTGCTAAAATGGGTGATGTAAAACTATCCTTTTCTTGAAAAACGAGCCAAATACTTCGACCAAAATAGTATAATTTTTATAATGTGTTTTACTGGCCTCGTCAAGACAGAATCTTGCCTGCAGCATCAGTGAGAAATCATTTTCAAAGGGTTTTGAGTTGCATCATAAAGCTCCCAGCTGCTATTTGCTGCTCTACACAGAGGCCAAATGAAGATCTGAGTGCCCACGAAGGATCGGTTGTTGGGATAACACATTTTATGATACCATCTCGCGTTGTGCTGAATTATATTACGTGGGATTTCAGCTCAGTTTAAATTTCCCAAAAACTCGCCTCCATCTTGTCGATCGACTCTCTAAACCCAGGCTCATTTTTCCCAGGTTCACCTCAACGATCGCTGCTGCAGTCAAACCGCAACTCATTTGTATGGAAAAAGAAAAAAAAGCCTCAACCCTCCGAGTATTTCCAAGCGTGCAAAGATAGAAAACCTCTCCGATGCCACTTTGAAGACTAGAACCAATTAGGGAATCATTATAATGAGGAGCCTCTAAGTGCACGTCTTTTGTTACTCAGCAGCTGTCTAATTGGAGTTGGTGCATTTCGAAGGGAGTTGGGACCGAAGGCTGTTCTCGTGTCAAATGTGATAGGCTTTTAAATCAGCAACGTGCTCGTGGCTGACATATTGATCATTTATATCTCATTGCTGGTCTCGGGCGGTTTTGTTTTTCTTAGGTTAATTTTAATATTACCGCTGTTGCTGTACTGTAAGCATTTGTGAAACTCCCGTGTTGCAGTCATTATGAGCTGTACACAGCTGAAAGGACAGCATCTCTTCCTGCAGCTCTCGACCTTCCCGTGCCCACTGCAGCTGCAAATGTTTTTGTTTTGTTTTTTTACCTGACATTACACGGTGTTTTTGGAAATGGTTGAGTAGCTGCACAGCCCCTGTATATACAAAACAGCTTGTAATGTATTCCGTGTTGGCACCGTATCGTGACTTACTCAAAGAATGAGTGGCATTAGTACTGAAGTAGCTTCTGCTTTGAAAGCATGCACACTGATATTTAAAGCTTTGACTGGGTAATTCATCCTTCTTCTCCTTCTTCTTCTGTCCACTATTTAAATATATATATTTCCATGTGTTTGCTCCCATTTAAAGGACGCTTTTATTGTGGTCTTTAATGAATAAATCATACTCCCACAGTCCACCGAGGAGAAAAGATGTGGAATTTAATGCGCTCTCTCTTTCTTTCTGTTTGTGTTTTCACAGCTCCCCTGACAGACAAGCCGCCAAAAATCCTTTTCCCTTCAGAGAGCCAAATGAGCATCATAGAAATGGCAATAGGTAAGAAATCTCGTTTCATTCCCTACAGTGATCGCTTGTTTTATGAGGATACAGTGTCGCACTAGCTTGCGCTACACAATGGCATTGCTTCAGATTTCTAGATTAGCCAGTTGGCGCTTCAAAGTAGGTCCTGTTCTACTTTACTTTAGCTTTGGTTTTTTGGAGTGATGTGCTTATTTTGTCCATGTAGGATGAAAGTTTTAGAGTCAGATATTATTAGGTAACAACCCCAATGGTAGTTTCTTAATTTGTAGTGTAATACTTGGTAAATGTCGCCTTGCTGTTGCTGGGGATATTCTGCTCTTCCTCTATGAATATGCACCACATTGTTTCTCTTGGATACAATATTTTTTATTGAGGAGTTACTTCTACGTATTACCACTTTGCTTTTGCTCTGTTCTTTTTTCTTCAGTATCTATCAGGCAATTAATGTTAAATATAATTAGCTTTTTTCATGTTCTACATTAAGGTTTTGAGTTGGCAGTATGATCATAGCTGATAAAATAGTTGTTAAGTTTGTTGTTATTGACCGCCACTGTTTTTGTCTAGTTGCTCTTACAGACCATAACACATTTCTGCCTGTTAAATTAACGCTGTCCGTTATCATTTCAGATGGGCAGGACTGCCTAGCTCCAACAATAATGTTAACACTAGCCATAGCTGCTAGCCCCTATCCTGATCATGACTTGCCAGAGAGCTAATAGTTAAATGGTAATGTTAACACCAGCTTGGTCAATATTAATGATAACAGTTTCGTCGTTGCTGAAACAGGAGATTTACAGGCCCCTAGAAATTTCTCACAAAGACAGGGGTGTCGGTCTTTAAGTTGCTTTAGCAAGTTTGTTCTGCTGCTGTTCAAGAGTTCAGCTGCTGGTGGTGGGAGGGGCTAGGGATAAGAGGGACTGTGTGCCTGTCTGTCTGTAGCTGCTGTGTGAAGTCGTGTGTCTGCAGGAGGAGGAGGGAAAGATGTCATTGTTGGTATAAACAGCTTTGCAAATGAATATCTAATTTTTAGTACCAATTATTATTATCTTAGTAAAAATCCCACTCTGTATAATTGCCTCCTATATTACCCATGGTATCAGAAAAGTGCCCTCTTGTTTTCAGAATTGTGGTATAGAAAGCTACTGGAAATATCAGTTCTGGTGACATCCCTACCAAGCACTGTTCAATATGCAATATTTCAATTAGGTCTTTTTACTTTCCTGGCCCTTTTGTGAATGGACCTTGAGTTTTTATCAGGAAGGATAGAAGATAGAAAAGGATGAGTCATTTATCACATCTGTATATGAAAAAGAAAGTGATTCACTTGGTATAAAAGCCGTGTCCGCTGTGTTTCTTTCTCCTCCAATCCTATGCCTTTTCATTGTATTCACACTCATCACATCTATCTTGGTTATTTTGTGCAACACTGATGCAGCTTGTGTTTGTTCATCTTTAATGAGTCAGTACATAATCTCTCTTCGTATCATCTTCAGTGTATTATGTTAGCAGCACTCCAAGTGATTGCCTCCAATTCCGCCTCATGTGGCCGCCTCGGTACCTTTCATTCGCCTTACCAGCTTTGGATGCAAGGGGGGCTCATGGGAAAATTCCCGCTTTGTGCCTTATTGGGCAAAAGCTCGGCTGTTGGTGGAAGAGAAAATGGGTCACGATGGAGGCTTCCTTTGAAGTAAATTTGTCATGGGCGATGAACAAAACGGTCTCGCAGAGGTAAAACGTGGCAATGGGAAAATAGGTGCAAGTCATTGTAGCCTTAAATTGATGATGGATAAAAGTCTCCCTGGTTTTCTTCATCTGATTAAGTTTTCTTAGTGGATAATGATGGTTTGCAAAATCCATTACCTGATAGCTTTGAGAACAGGCAATAAAGGTAGAAAAGATATGTTTTTACTAAACTGTACTTTTACTGTATTTTTCATCAAAAGAATATTTTGAGCCCTTCATTTTCACTGCTAATTGTACCAGGCTGCATTTAAAGGGCACCTATTATGCACATTTTTGAGCACATGCCTGTAATAAAGTAGCATTGCATTATTCAGAATTATCTATCTTTTTTATTATCTGTACAGCAATTCATGTTTAAGCTCCATGAACTATCCCTTTAAGGTAACTCTCTTCTGATTGGCTGCCCCTCATAAAAGATGGTTTGTGGGTGTGGCTTCCGTTCCGTGTCTGTGCCATATTAGGCATGTATGCGCTCAGTGATGTCATACAGAGCCAAAAGTGGAATAAACAGTATGAAATTTGAGCTTTTGGCTTATATAATAATAATAATAATAATAATAATAATAATAATAATAATAATAATAATAATAATAATAATGGATGCATTTATATAGCGCTTTTCGGGGCCCTCAAAGCGCTTTACAATTCCTCTCACATTCACACACTGGTGGAGGCAAGCTACAGTTTAGCCACATCGGCAACCTTCCGGTTACAAGACAAACTGCCAACTCTTTGAGCCATGATCGCCCCACATATATATTACTTATTCATACTCTGACTTCATGATTTGAATCTTTCCATGTTTCATATGAGAATCCTGCCACTGTAACAGCATGAAAGATCCCCTTTAAATTTGCATTTTAGTTTTAACTGGTTAAGGATTAGCCAGAATTCTGTAGGGTTTTTTTAATGCTCCTCACCCACCTCTGCACCCTTTGATATTCTACACAGAGTCAGCAGCACTGTGTACATAATATATGAACACCTATTTGATTCTCTGCCAGTACAAGCTCCTATCACTTCTTCTCAGTGTTGGCCTAGTGCGCTTTTATCATCCACAGAGAGCCCAGTCAAACCCAGCATATCCTTTCAGGGTTTATGGCAGCTCGGGTGGAATTTTATTTATTTATTTTTATTCTTTCTTCCATAAAATATAGAAGAGCAAATGGCTTCAGCTGACAGTTAATTAGGCAGGTGAGACGGGGAGAGCGACGAGAGTGTGAAAAGGCAAATGCGGAGATACACTTTTCAAGCGCTCGCTGCGGAACTCGAGGGAAGAACGGAGAGAGCAGAGGGATCTGTGGAGTGGGGGTCCCAATTAATCAGCATGCACTTTCCATTCACTTCTCTGTCTCCTAATGGATGTGCTTCCTCAGTTATAACTGATTAAATTTAAAATGCTTGATTAAAACATGTTGTGTAAATGCTCTTCTCATGCAGGCCCTCAGTGGGCATGTCTCTCCGCTGCTTTCTCTGTGGGACAGATCAGATACAGTTCGCGTCTGTAATTCAGTCTGACATGTCACTGCACACTGCTTTCACTCTGTCTTGTACACATAATCGACTGGAGTACAGCTAAGCAGACTTACTGCAGGACAAGTGTTTCTACTGTACTGCTAATCTATACGCTTTGTAAATAGTTTAACAATTTAGGGTTGGGGGGAGGTTCGTTTCCTTTATGCATGAATATGTTTTTGGTAATCTTACTAAATTCGTTCGTTTTTCATCTATGTTCGTAAAGCGGACTCAACCATGGATTGAACCCTAACCAACCAGCTTTTTTGGGCCTTTATTCTGCTGCTGCGTCTTCCAGATTTGATTTGTTATAATCCTATTTTCTATGCAGAGCTAACATGTCACTCCCGGCCTACCTATCCTGACATTTTACTTCAGCTTAGATTGAATTTACGACCACTGTGGCACGCCGCCTGTGATGTTCATTCAGGGAAAACCCAGAAAGATCCCCTGTGATCTTGATTGGCTGTTGAAACTTCAATCCCTTCACCTCAATCCTCGGGATATCACACTTCATCCCCTGCCACTTGACATTATCGCTCGACAGCGAGTTTTCTGAAATTGCAGCAGAGGAAAAAAACCAAACTTTTTTATTTTCTTTTTTATTGAGCCTCCTGTTCAAATTCTACCTAATCTTTCAAGATTAAAAACAAGTGCTTCACTTTAAGAAGCTGTTCTACATCACCAGTCTCTAATATTTTGCAAATCTCAAGAGTTGTTTTCTGTTTCAGTGATTAAATTGATTATTTTGGTGTGTTCACATCATCTCAGAAAGACTGATTGTGAAAATCCATTTGTTTTAGTCTCTATTGCAATCTGCGGGTCTGCACTGCTCTCAGAGGCTGAACTTTCTAATCTATTCATTGGTGTGTACATAATAACAACTTCAACTGGAAATTGGTCCTCAGTCACTCACAGGATGGAGTTACATAGTCCACTGACATAAACAGAGGGTACCTCAGTCAGAACAAAACCATTATTTTCCTGAATTAACTTTTAAGTCAGTAGCCACATCAAATTAGATTTTGTAATCATTTGGTAATGATGAGGTTGGGCTGTTATTCCTGTGCAGGTCAGGTTGCTGTGAGACTCCCATTTCCTCTAAGCTGACTTACCCTCGCATTAAATCTAAAATCTAAATTGAGAGATATAATGAATTTGTGGGTTGTTGCATCCTCTGTCAAAACAAAGCATCATTAGGAAGAAATGATTAACTGCACCTAGCAGCAGACAAAATGTCAACTTTCACCACGCTGGCAGAATGCAGTTGAAAGTCGGAGCTACAGCAGATGCTTTTGAAATGTAAAGTCGTTGCTCGACGATCAGTCTATGATCATGAGTCCTCATCCCATTATTCTAAAACAGGTTTCTTCCTTTAGTTGTATGGATTTGAAATCCTAATGGTGGGCTGTTGGAATCACCTCCCATTGATTAAGGTACCATTTTCAATATTTTAATGATTAGTATTGATGTCTTGGGTTTTCTACTGGTAGTCCACAGTGGAATGAAGGTAAACCATGCAACAGATAGAGAGACATGTGTAGTAGATCATTTTAAAGGTAAATACCAAAGGTCCTAGAGAACGGATGTGAATGCTGAAGGGTCAGGTAGATATAATGATCACCCCAATTTGAAATCTATAAATTATGCTGTGAAATTGACTTTTTTTTAAGACCAGGTTCTCTGAATGCAAAATTAATCTTTTAGGAAATGTGAAGCCTCCAATAAAGATGCATGTGTTATTCCAAAATCTGATATCAAAAAGAGTGCTAAGGACCTGTTACAGAAGGTACAACCATTCCTGTTCTGAATTTAATCCGTCCACAAAGAGTTTTGTTTATATGAACAAGAATTCCTTCCGAACAAGACGACATGTAGCTAGACTCTGCTTGAGGTCTCCCCAAAGGCTGAACAGAAGATGACAACCAGGAGACATTCATGTTATCATGCTCTTAAAAAAAAGCAAGATGGCCTAAAGGAAGGGGCATGGGTGTCTGCTGGACCTACACAGAGCCTACAGGGGTCAGTGTCACGATTATGTGAATCAGCCTTAAACCAGCAATCTATCTGAAGGCCAGGAAACGGGTTTCTTTCTTGACCTTTGTAAAAACTTTCCTGGCAGGCTTATGGTCTCAGTTGCTCATCTTGGGTCTGTATTTATGAATCTTGGTCATACAATGCTTCAAAAATGAGGACTATCCCTGGTACGCTCATTGGCTAACGACTTACTAATCACAAGTCGTTTAGCAATGACTGTGATGTTTCTTTTTTTTTTTTTTTTTTTTTCTTTTTTTTTTTTGTCCCGTTTGGATCTTTAGCCATCAGAATTGTTGTCTTAAGGCCAAGAAAGATGCCAAGCGGATTTATTTTACCAAGTGGATCATCATGGCCTTGCCATATTGGTCCATTTGATTGACCTTTATTATAATTATGAATTTATTTTATTTTCAGAGAGGGAGAGAAAGAAAACCAAAGGGGAGAAGAGACGGTGAGAAGGGGGGGGGGAAGAAAGAAAAAAAAAAAACCAAACAACAAAAAAACCCCAAAACACCCAGGTCACCTGTATGGAGGAAAAAAAACAGAAGAGAAAGCAAACAACAAAGAGCAACATAATAAAAAAAACCGGCACCATCACAATAAACTAGCTAGCAGTAAATATCAGTAGATACTAAGTAATAAACGATATTGTGCAGCACGCAAGATAGACAGCGCACAATGTGCTTTGAGGCAGCAGCCAAGAAAGCTGTAGTCCGCGTCTGAACACCTGTGTGCACACCTGTGTGCACACCTGTGTGGATCAGCATGCTTGCATTCCAAAGGTTTCTCCATGTAACGATCTGCTAGGGAGTGTGGGGAGCCACAGCCCCGTCCTCCAGGGTATGAAGCAGGTATGGAGGAGATCAAAACTCCAGACATCCAGAGTGTGATGTTTCACATCCAGACCCACCCTTGCTGGTCACATCAGTGTTTTTTTTAAACCAAGATTGGGACGGAAATGCCCCGTCTCAAGGTCTCAAAAAGAGATTCGAGAAACCAATGGACGGTGTCAGAAGAGCCCATAGTAGTCCATGTTTGATACTGTCTATGGTCACAGCATGTAAAACAGCTGGGTCATTGGTTTCTTAGAGGACTGCAGAGAAGCATATAAGCTTTGAACGATTTTGGATATCCAGTCTGTCTGCTTAGCCAATTACGTACAAGAACTAACACATGAATTCTGTTAGTCCTTCTCAATTAATCTATCATCTCAGCAAACATTTTCCCTTCAAGATTATGGTTCCAAGAACTAGTTCCAAGTTTTATTTATCATAGCATGATGTTCATTTGGTGAATTATGGTCGAATTAAGAGTGAATTTTTTAAAAAGCATTATTTTATACGGTGGAGCAGCTCAGTGTTGTGTTCAGTACATTCTCAGGTGGGAAAACATCATCCTTGCACTTCTACCTTACACTAGGGTTATCATTTGAGGCAGGAAGTTCTCAACACACCACAAGACACATTTTTAGTTTCACAAAGAAAAAAAAAGTCTCTCTGGCTGTACAACACCTATTCCCAATATCACATACATTCACACTCACGTACACACCAGCCATCCCTCTAAATGTCACGGGCTCGGCAGAACGCTCCGTCGATGCCAAAGGTTCAGAGGCCCTGGGATCAATATTACATCATTTCTCTCAATTAGGGCATATTTATTCCCCTCAAGTTATTGTACATCTGTGAGTGATCCTATCTGCATTCCTGGCAAGTCTCCAGATGAGTCGAGGGCCCGGGAGGAGAGGAAGACAGAGTGAGATAAAGATAAAGGGAGAGAGGAGGATAGAGAATGAGAGAGAAATGAAGGTAGGGGGAGTTTGGGCAAAGCATCAGAGGAAGGGGGGAAAAGTGAGCAGGTTCATTTAAGATTCACAGAGGGGATGAAATATGATGGTGTCTTACCTTGGGTTATTACAGATGAAAGTGGTTACAAAACGGCACACTGTCCCAAATGGTTAATATGCCCTGCAGTGTGGAGGTATAAATCTTTACTGTCATATTAGAAAGGGGTGGGGGTCGCTGGTGGTGATTGGTAGGGATACTTGGCGGTGGGATGCTCCCATTAGTGTTTTACATAAGTACAGTAATGACAGGGACAGTCATGAGATGATAGGCTCTATCGACCAAAGATGGCTAATTTTCGTCAACAGATCCAGCAGAGCAGCAGTGAGTGCAGCACTGATACCAGCCATGTTTCAGATCATGGCTTGACCTTAGAAGACGAGCTATTTTACCACAGTGACCATGTGCTGCTCTGCTTCTCCTCCCACCCACAACATCATATCTGCCTCAGCAAACAGGAAAAATGGCTCAAGGCGTTTGTCCCCCTTAGCAGAAAATAGCATCACGAACTGGCCAGAGCACTTGAGTATTAAGATATACTGCCTCTTGCCTGTGCCAGCAATACTTTCCATCTCTGGGTAGACCTATTAATCATAAATTGAGCTTTAGCATCTATTTTCTAGACAGTCTGGTTTGATGATGTTTTCTATTTTTATGCTTAATGGCTTAAGTGTTCTTGCATTGCACCTGCATGTAGGTACTCACGAAGGTCAGAAAACCTCTACCTTTGTCAGGCTTGATTATATCAGCAGATAAGAGGCACTGACGCAATGGGACAATCACTGGGTCTCTCATTTCAAGCACATTTTAAAACACAATGTAAAGCAATGCAGGTAAGAAAAAAAAGTCTTGATGAATACTAGAATGTGGTCCTGTTTTAACTTATAACTAATCCGACAGTTGATTTGTTTATTTATGCCACCGTTGCTGCAGTAAATGCAGTTTTAATGACTTTCGTCTGATAGATGAAGGTAGCAAATGTAGATGACGACACACGTATGTGAAATTGATTAAAGATGAAAAGATTTTTCACCCACGGGGGGACGTTTAAGTGCTGTGTAATATCGATCAACAGACTTCAAATGCAGAGTTTCCTGACTTGTAATCAGAGGGGAAAAGTCATTGAATATAAATAGTGAGATTTCCTGTGCTGTTGCAGCATGTGTGATTCTAGATGCTGCTCTGGAACGAGATGAGATGAATTAGGAAAGGATTTGGTGGAGCAGAACTGGGCTGCTGTTTTGGTGGTTCTGCAAATCCCAACTGATTTTCTATTTCTACTGCCAAAAGGGTTTTTTTATTGCTTTCTTTACTATATAGTAAGGATTGCATTCAGTTATACTCTCTGAATACATGAAAAAATAGGTCTTTTTTTCTCAACATGTTGGTACAAAGTGTCTTTAAGTTAGAAACATCCATGCGACCCGGAAAAATTGGTGGTTGCTCTGTGATTATACTGAATTTTTTTCAGTTTAGGTGACAGATGCAAGGAGTTGCGGCGACCACTGGAAATCTGTCTCCAGACTGTCACAAACTGACTTGGATTGACTGCACTCACTCTCAGGCAGGTTGATAAAGGTCTTCAAATAATTTCTATCTAATGAAATAAATGCAGACAGATTGCCAACACTTTGCAGTCTGAGATCTGTGATGTGTTTCTTTGCTGTAGGGGACTTAGGAATATAACCAGCATAGCCTACAACCATTCGTCAACCAGCTGTCAGAATGGTTGTTTTGCGCCAATGTCATTTTGCAGTTAAATTGCCATCCTGCAGCACTACTTTTGTTGTGGAGGAATTTCTGTTTCAAATCTATGAAGTTTTGGCTAGACTCTGAATATAAGTATTTTGTGTAGTTGGCAAGAGATTTGCAACAGACGGCAACAGATTTGCCTTTTCACTGATTTAGCACAGTTAATTGTCATATTATCACAAACAGATTGCGTATAATTGACCCTACTTAACTCTAAACTGATAGTAGCCTGACTCTAAAGTGAGGTGCAGAACAGGTCTACAACCGCTCGCACTCTAAAATGACTCTACAAAGAGTAGAGTCATTTTAGAAACAACCAGATTGCACGCAGTTGCAATAATTTTGGTCGTGATGTGGTCACCGAGTACTGTTTTCCTTAGTGTCACTTCAATATTAGCCTATTGCCTAAGCAACCACTACCATACCATACCATCATCATTCATTGGTAGGTATGTAACAGTGTGATGGCAAATGGTACATTTTTGCATGCGGTGTCAAGCCAGAAGTGGCATGAAATGATTAGTTATATATATCATGTCATTACTGATTATGTCATCATAAAGCTGATGGTGGAAGAAGATAGTACAGGTCCTGAAGGAGGTAATTTCTTAAACCATGGACAGTTGTGTGCCAGAGAAGTTAAGTTTAGCTAGCAACTTGCTGCTATGTTTGAGGCTACTGTGGTCATAAGAGGTGCCTGGTCAGTGCTGATATTTAGTATATGTGCAACACTCCCAAAACATACGTAGGATTTGATACTCATGGCTCCTTAGGACAAATTGAGATTTCACCCATAGACCAAAGAGGGATGTAGACACTGACTTCTGCCATTGGTTTCTGCTATCCTGAAGTGTGACTAAGAGCATTTTGGCTGCCATCATATAGGCTTTTTTCAAACCTAGCACTGATGAGAAGATGAAAGGGTATGGGCAAAGAGCACCGGTGTCAGATAATGTAGATAATTTTGGATCACATTAGATAAAATAAAATAAAAATTAAGCCTTCTTTTTGTACATTGAAATTATATGTGGTCTTCTAACTGGCGGACACAAAGCAATTCACAATTCGGTGAAGAACTGCAGTTTTTGGCACTTGATTTTTCAGTTCAAGTGGTTTCCCTTTGATCTCATCATAGATTCTGGGCACATTCACAGTGACATTAATCGCAAATCCTTACATTGGTGAATAAAAGTATTTCTTCATCCAATTTCTTTGAGTAGATGATTTCTACAGGAACACCATGATTTATAACCTCAAACCATGGATAAAATGTTCGGGTTTTTTTTTTAAACTGTATTTGTGTTGTTGTTTCATGAAGTAGCATTGATCAAGATCCTTCAAACACTTCTTGGCAAAAAGCTGCACAAAGGACTTAGAAGGTAAAATACTTAGTCAGCAGGTTTATAGGCAAGGTAGCACTGCGGTCATTGGATTAAACTATCAGTATCATGTAACAGCTGTGGTCTTGCTATTCTGGCAGGCATCTTGTTTTGGGGTTATCCCTGGATTTAGTTTTTAGTTAGTCTTCCTCTGACTCGTGTTTCCAGTTCCACAGAGCGTAGACTGACAAAGTGCCGTCGGTACAGTTACCGCCCAGCTGTTGTTCCATCAACAGCTGTGTTCTTCATATCCAAGCTAGAATTTAATTTTCAAAAGCTTCTCCTCCTCCTCTTCCTCCTCCTTGCTGCTGCCTTCTTCATTCTCCTTCCAGTACTATCATGTATCACTAGCTTCAATAGTCAGCCCCATTCAAGCACCAGCAGCGAGCGGCAAGACTCGCTCAGCAACTCGGTGCCCTTCTTATATTTAAACACACCTTTTAGTGTTGCAGTTAAGCGCAGTAATTTTTTTTTTCTTTTAACAGCCATTAGATTAGCCCTCAGTTTAACCTCGGCACGGCAGCTCACTTTGCTCTCTTGTACTCTGCTATTCAAGAACTTCAATTGCTAGCAGTAGGAGGAGACATTAATTTTCTTTGGTGACTTGAAGAAAAGCGTTTTCCATTAAATTTCTTAGGTTGTTCGAAGCCATTTTTTCTGTAATATTTTACTTCATCCACAGTTTTTGTTGATCTATTTCCCCCCCTCTTTGTCAGCAAAGAAAACCAAAGCCAAAATGCTATCCATGCAAACTCTTCCCTCATCATCATTGCCTCGGCAGTGCATTTGTGTGTGTTGCCTGGTTGAACTAATTGGCCTTGCTGTATTTCCTGCCAAACAGGTGGCCGTATTGGTTTCCTTCTGGCTGCATTTATGTGGCTGTGTGTCCAGGTTGGACAGAGATGACAGCGTCTCCTCTCTGCCCGGAGCGTGACCTTGGTTGGGCGATGCTCTCGCTGCACTCTCTTTGGTCTCACATTGGCCTTTTGGGCCAACTTCTGATTGTGTGCGTGTGTGTGTGAGAGACAGATAGAAAAAGAGAGAGCGTCCTCTGGTGACCAGCCAGAGAGCTACAGGGCCAGGATGGCAATGGCAGCAAACTTTACACAATATATGATGTCATGGCAAAACTGCTCTGAAGCACGTACGCACATGCAGGTGAAGCACAATATTCTTCAGAGCTAATGATGCACACATTCACGCTCACGCACGGAAAGGTCTCACGCTGTCACCTCCGGGGATTTGCATGTGCTAAGCAATCTGATATGGCCAGATTTGTCCTTCTCATACAGTATTCGCCTGCTTTGTGTTGCTCTATTACATCGACAAGTGTGGTCCTCTGTTTGGTCCGTGGGCAGCCCTGCTCTGGGGGAATAAGAATGTGTCAGATGAAATGTTGTGGATATTTGTCTCATAACTGCGATGAGTCAGGCAACACCTTGCTTCTGTACATTGGGTAAAGAAACAATATTTTTTCTTCAGCTGTAGGAGGGATTATGAGATGCTCAGATAGCCCCTGACCTCTGCGCAGACCAGAATAGAATAGAATAAAATAGAACAGAAATTTACACAACAGAGAGTTACTGTCCTCTTACCACAGCGTGTCTAAAGCTTCCCGATATGGAGCATAACAACATTTCTTGGGCGCTTTGTTTTATTAGCAAGTATTGTGTTTCTCCTTTAAAAAGCGTGGGGAATGTGTTGCTATATTTAACCCTGTCCTTATCACCTTTTAACCACATTTGTTTTCGATATCAATATACATTTCCTCATCTTATTAGAATGTTAGTTAAGCTTTTCAGTAGAAATTAATGTGGTTTCCTTTTTTTTCCCTCCCATCCTCCACTAGATTATTCTCTATGATGAGTCATAGCAGTGAGCTGGTAACAGTGTATAAAGGATAGATACACAGCGATTAGAAAAAACGGCCTTTAATTGGTTTTTCTGACAGGGAGAGATGCTTTAGCTAATGAGTTATGCTGTGTTTTGCTATAAAATCCTAATTTGTAGCAATTTTAGAAACAGAGTAGTTACATACTTGTTTTTATTTGCAAAATGTGGCGGGCCTGCCATTGTTGTCATCCATTATCAGAGCTGGTAGGTTTAAAGTTGGCATTTCCCCAAATTGAGTTGAAATGTTAAAACAGCTGTGATGTTACCCTTTAAAACATCTGCCCTTGCAATCCCACTCTGATTGTCATTCAATTTAAAAAAAGGATCTTTGGGGGAAGGATCATTTTAAATCAACCAGTAAAATCTTGTTGGGTTTTTTTGTGTTATGATGGTCAGTTTTGATATTTTTTTGCCATTTTGATTTCATATTATGTCTTATTTCAGACCAGTTGGTCTGCAGTACACATTTCTTGACCTATAAGTACATCTAATACTGTAATAAAAAAAACTATAAAATTGCCCTAATGTAAGTGACCAACCTGGTTACATGGTTAGTTACCTATTTAGTATATTATTAGTAAAACTTTAGATAGTTAATGCTGAATTTGAAAAGAACCGTAACATTAAAAAAACGACAAAACTTCAAAAACAAAAAAATAAGACACTGTTTATGTTGATGTTTCAGTCAATATTTCAGTTATGTTGATATGTCAGTTTCTGATATGCAGTGTTGCTTTGAAAGAGTAATTAATTATAGTTACTAGTTACTTCTTCAAAAAAGTAACCGAGTTAGTAACTGAGTTACAATATTCTAAAAGTAATTAATTACTTGAAAAGTAACTATTGCGTTACTTTAAAAAAAAAAACCCTGGGGTCCAGGGTATAATTGGCCATTTTTAACTACTTTTGATTTTCCCTCCACATTTCACCTTTAAAAACTATTTATTTGCCTTGTTTGGTATCATCCTTTTCAGCACAACCTCACGTGTCTGAATTTATAGTCATGTTCTTATTTTGACATACTGTATTAACACAATTGATCTAAAATCAGACAAAAAACATAAAATCTGAGCATAAAAAGTTATATTTTTTTACTATTTCAACCACAAACATGTTTAATGAATCATATTTCATAACTTTAAATGCAAATATAAATTGTCAATTTTAAAATCATATGCACAAGTTTTGCAAACAACAAAGTTATTTGCTTCCATTTACCTTTTACCTTGATTTTTTTTAAATAACCATTTCAAATGATTTACAGAACAATCAGCTGCATTCAATAAGATGCCACACAAATTATTTGTGCCACTGCAAAAAAATAATTTCTGTCCACTATAAAGGAGAACATCACAGCCTGATACCTGCAGGTCTGACAGCAGCAGGTGTATCACTCCTGTTTCTACCTGGAGACCGCAGTCGCCTCATTGTTCTGACACACAACACAAAACTATCCACAACACTACACACTAACTACACAAGACAACGCATTAACTAAACACTCCAAACACGCTAAACGTCACAAATCTCTCACATCTCAAAACTCGCTCTCTCTCTTTTTCTGCTGTCTTTCTCTCTCTCTCTCCCTCTCTCTCTCTCTCGCCGTCACTCCTAAAACTTCCCGTTTTTTAGTCATAAGCAGAGAGTGCACGCGTATATATTGTTTATCGTGAATCTGGTTTTATGTGGCCTATCAACACAATTTAAAAACTGGTATATATCACCTTGTTGCTTTGTCTTTAAGTGGTCGTGTGACTGGCTTACCACGACTACTTTACTCTTCCTCAGTCAAACAGCAGCACTCATGCGATTGTTTTGCCCCATTAGCTCCAGGTGTTGTGCTAGACAGTGATCGTGATTACCGTCCGCGGGAGCGCGCGCAGCTGCTTAAAGCTGTAGCGCGCAGATTACTTACGTAGTCAGCTACTTCCGTGCAACTGATATAAGATGCGGTAAACTGAACACAGCTTCAACCGTCTGTTTGCTGAAAAATAGTAACGGACCGCGTTTTCTTGTTAGTAACTGTAACGGCGTTGTAACGATAGGAATAGTAATGGCCGTTAGTAACGCCATTACTTGTAACGCCGTTACTCCCATCACTGCTGATATGTCAGGGGTTTTTTTTTACGTAATTCGTGATATACAGAAAAAAAGTTTAGTTTGAGCGTTTGAAGTCACAAAATCTGGGCAACCGATTAACACCGATACCAATATTTGGTGATTTTTAATCCAATATTCCAATACATCGACTGATATTTTTTGGCTTTTAAGCACAGAAAACATGAACAGATTTGCTTAATATTTGTTACATGTAGTTATTTGTTTAGTTGCTTAAGCTATTCTTGGATCAGTTTGTTACTACAAGCATGCGTTGCCAACATGGGAGTTACAGACTGCCCTCTGGTGGACATACTGACATCAACACTTGCAGCATGGCTAAAGGGTGTTTCTCCTCTCTTTTCTTTAGTTTTTTTAGTTAGATCGGCCTGCCAATAAACCGGAAGGAGTCTGATCTGACCAGTAGAACAGAAGAAGCAGATATTCTTATGAAAATGGAAATATGGCCTTGATCTTGACTTTAAGTGCAGAACCATTAGAAAATTATTGTTTCTGACTCAAACTGTAGGAGTAGCAGAAATCCTTGTTAATAGCGGAGGATCCGGTGGAACAATGAGTGACAGACACCTCCCCATTGCATAAACTAATCTGTGTTTTGGCCGGCTGATATAAAATTTATTTGAAGTAAAAGTACATGTAGGCAGAGGAAATATATTCCATTTAGTTCAACACTGCAATTATTTTATTTTTCCAGTAGAAGTTTGGAAATGACAAGTCACTTACATTTTTGGCATCTCCTAGCTGGCAACAATTGATGTTATTTTTTTCCCCTCTGTGAATGCACAATCTCACCAGATCAGTTCATACAGTAGTGTACATTTGGGACATAGCTTTATGAGTGGGCAGTTACTTTCCCTAGTACTGTGGGTGAGAGCCACGAGCTGCTTCTGCCAGTGTAAAAATCCAGAATCGTTACTTCGCTGTTCAATGTCTTGCTTTTGGAATGTACCAAAATGTTCACAACAATAAAACCAAAGTGCCCAGAAAATGTTTTATTGTCAAAAGATTCCATTTCTTTTCTTGGATGCTAGTGAGAGAAACCACAGCCGATGTGCCAGCTGCCTTGGCAGCACTCGGGTATAATCTCTGAGACTCAGGCTAACCATAGCACACGGGCCTGTCTCTGTTCTTCAGCAGGCATACACACACCAGACTATTCACTCTCCCTGGCAACCGCAAGGCAGATACAAGATATTGAGCATCCTTCCGTGCAATGACATGGTATTGATATTGATTTCAATTATGACAGCCACGTCATTAGACAAAGTGTTTTTTAGAAGACTTGTGCTCCATCGAGTCCGTGGTCCATTAGTTGCCAGATGCTGGTTTAATGAGTTGAAAAGGCATCAGCAAAAGATTCTCTAGGATCTTCTTTTTAATTTATTTATTTTGAGCTTAATTGTCCCTAACTGGACTCATCTGGAGTTTTTCTTCTTCTTTTTTTTTAATAGCTACTGTAAAGTCATGAATTGTACAGAAGGAAGACAAAGACTAACCAATGAGAGTGGCCTTCTAAGCTCCCCTTAAGGCGGTATGGGTAAGATTAGGCAAATAAAACTACTCGCATAAGGTTAGGCAAAAAGGTCGTGGTCGTGGCAACGGTTCCATGGTAATGGCTCCATTTGATTTGCTTGAGTATTTGTTCCCCCTCATGGAGAAAGCTGCCAATGCTCCGTCATGATTGACTGCTTTAAACAGTGCGCCGTAAAGGATTCATTTACATTCCTTGCACCCTGTTTGGCACACTTTGCTGATCAGATCTGTGCTTTTTTATGGAAGGTTCACTTCCTTGCACACAGGCAAACAGTATAGCAATAACACGATACACAAGATAACCAAGGATAGGCATCCAAACAGATACAACTGGAAGACGTTCTGTCTCACTGATACCTCTCTCTTCACTGTTACTGGTTTTTGTTTCATTTTCAATAATCAGACAAATAAAAGACGAGGAGAACACTTCAATTTTTCAGAAATTATCAGTGAGATCCAGTCTGTTGGCTGTGTGCGGTTTTTTGGGGGGCTTGTTGTTTTTTTCTTGACTTGAAACATTTGTTTTTCTTGGTTCAGGTAAAAATATGCCGGTCTTTATCAGCATAAGCACAGATTAAGTATATTTTCTTTAACTGCGTATTTGGCTCCGTGTTCAGCTGTGGAGTATGATCCCTGTGCACCCTCAATTTGACAGATTAAAACTTTGATTTCTTTCAGACTGACAGTGGGGTGGAGTTTGGGTCTTGCTTCAAACTCAGTCCAAACCATGACTCACTGTGCTGCCAAACACAAAAAGCACACATAGGTTTCAGGAGTCTGTGTCTTCCTAACATTTTGTGTGTGGGGGTTTTTTGGGGGGCTTTTTTCTGTCCATCCAAAAAAGATTGCGGTGTTTGCTGTGTGGGGCTGTCAAAGTGCAAAAGTGTTCAGTGCAGTTTTACCAAAAACGCATGAAAGCTGGCGCTTAAACTCCCCAACAAACATCTTGAGTTTAGTTTATTTGGCAAGCAGAGACACAGCTTGGCCGGGCTGTCTTCTTGTGGTCTCGCTTTTGTACAGACAAACATATTATAATTTCAAAGTGGCATCAAATTATCATAAATAAATAAATTCTCCAGGAGAAGCATCACTGGCTGAGGCAAAATTGGGATTGTATTGATGCCGCTGGGGAAATTAATTTTTTTGCATGACATTTATACTTAAATGGAAAGGACCACTTCTAACGCCGAGTCTATTTGCCCAATTGATAATTTGACTGCAGTCACTCGTAGGTAGGGTAGATAAGTGAGGTTTTCCCAGGATAAACTTAATTAGCCCATTTCATGGTAGAAGCAGGTGGCACTGATATTCAGCAGACTATGTTTTTGGATGTGTGAAAGAAAAACAGCACTAACCTATCAACACCAGGCAGCTCCAGAGTCCCCAGGCTGTGGAGTGGGGTGCTGCCAAATTGCAACTGTGTGCGTGTGTCTGTGTGTGTACTTGGGAGAGTATTCTATGAGTTTGCGTAGGTGTGTCTCAGGTGCTCTGTTGTATAAGGTGTGTGTGACTGTGTGTGTGTTGAGAGTGGGGATTGTCCCATTTTAGAAGAGCCACGCTATGACTCATCAACTAATAACAGGGAGAAAGAGTCAGAGGGAACGAACCATGTCTGCTCGACTCTGTGTGTGTCTGTGCTTTCTGTAAGCATGTGTGTGTGTGTGTGGTGTGTAATTAAAGAAGAATGAGCGGTTGTGAACCATGGGGGGTTTGTGTTAATGCTTTCACTACTGTATCTGATGCGCTTGCAGAAACCTACACTTCTTCTTAAGCTTCCTTTTTAATGCAGCCACTCGTGATTTCCTCTGTCACAGCTGTAAATTGAGTGCATGTGTCACACACTGGCAGGGAACCTGAACAGGGGAGTAATGCATCACTCGTGGCAGTGACGGTTAATGTCGCTGTTAAATTGTACTGTTTTTGAGATTTTCTCAACTGATACATTTTCAAGTTGTGCTTTTACTTCAGAGCTCTAAAACTGATCCATTTTCTGACACTTATCCTGGGGCATCTGACTAGGGTGCCTCCTAGATGCCTAGGAGGCTCTTGCTCGGACCCAGGACCGGCTGAGGAGAGTATATCACTTGGGTCAGGGGTCCCCAACCCCCGGGCCTTGGACCGGTACCGGTCCGTGAGTCGTTTGGTACCGGGCTGCGAGAGTTGAGGCTCAGGTGTGAAATGTATGGTTTTCAGGGTTTTTATCGGTTTTCAGCATTATTTTGTTAGTGTTTTTATCGTTAACTCGGTTTTCCCGGGTCTTTTCACGTGTGTTATGAATAAATCTTCTTTTTTTCGGTACCGGTACTAGTTTTATTTTGTTGTATTTATCTGCGACACCTTAAAGGCCGGTCCGTGAAAATAATGTCGGGCATAAACTGGTCCGTGGCGCAAAAAAGGTTGGGGACCGCTGACTTAGGTGGCTTGGGAGCAATTCAGTGTCCCCACAGATGAGCTGGAAGAGGTGGCAGAGGTGAGGGAAGTGTTGGTTTCTTAGCTCAGACCCAAACCTGGATACCCAGTAGAAGATGGATATCAGTATAAGCAGAGACACCTTGGCTGCCACTTCCGACTTTTGGTGAGGGACACTGAGGCTTTCCCAAACCAGCCAAGATATCCAATCTCACCAGGGTTTCTCCCAGGTCTCTGCAGGACCTCCCTTTAGTATGACATGCCTGAACCCCCACACCACGGATGCAAAAGCAGGAGGCATCTTTATCAAATGGCCAATGTGCAGGAGCAGTTGCACTAATCTGAGTCTGAGAGCCCAGACACCCTGTGGAGAAGCTCATTTCCTTGGCTTGTATCTCATTCTCTCGGTTGCTAACCCACAGCCCATTGCCATATATGTGTCAGATTGTAGATCAACTTGAAAATCAGCAGCTTCGCTTCCATGTCATGCTCTCGCTTCATCATGTAAGGCCTGTACAGCATCTGTCAATCTGTCCTCAGAGAATCCAAGATTCCTGAATCTTCCACTTGGAGGCAGTGACTTGATTCCAGCCCATCGTGGAGGCCAGCCCTTATCCTCAAGATCAACGTGGTCTTAAATCTTTTTACTTATTCAGTTTTTGCTTTTTATCTTAACTTTAGGGTTATATGCAGTGCCACAAAGTGCAAATGGACAAAAGAAAAAAGACATAGCTACTAAGATGGGGACTGGGAAGTTTAAAAACAAGCTTGCCACCACAAGAAACCATTTAACTATTCAAACCTGTGAACAGGAATCATGTGAGATCAGAAAAACAATGCTAATGGAGCCCTGCGTATCTGCTGCTGCTACATCAACAGCTCCTGTTGGGCCACCTGCTAGTAATGTGGACATGACAATAACAGCAGTGAGGGTTTTGTTGGATTGGGCACAAAACAACTCATCTCTTGTGCAAGAGGATACAACAGCAGCATCCATGCAGTCCTCAAGGTCAAGACACCTGTGAGAGAAACAAAACAGCATTTAGACATTGCTACATTTGGTATTAAATGAGAAAAAAGGTGTTAGTTTGCTTTAAAAATGTGCAGCAACACTGTCTAATATGTAAAAGCCTACTTTCTACAGAACCTGACAGTTGGTTATGGCTTTTGCTGTATTGACTTTTTCTTGTCAGACAGGATGTCCACAAGACACATTCTGACGGCTTCTCATGATTGTTGCCATCTGGACTTGGCCTTTACCAGCGTGTGTTAGTGCTCATTTTCCAAAGGTGGGTAATAATGTCAGCTAAACGTCAGTCATGCTGAATAAAATGGCTGGCATTAAAGGAGGAAAGTTTTGCTGCAGTGAAGGCATGACTCTCAATAGCTCGCTGCACACACATCCTTGAAATTAAAACGCCAGACCTATCCGCGAGTGCTATAAAACCGCATGAAAAAAAGTTATCTCTGCAGCAGTTCAGTAGCTGTGAATCATCAGCCTCATGCAAATTTGACACAGGCACAGGATCTCCAATGTTTGGCCTTGGGTGACTGCTAGTTCCATTCATTAATACGATTCGGTTTTAAGCTGGACTTTGGGCACAGCTCAAGGCAGGTTGCATCACAATCAAGGTTACCGTAATATTAACATGCAACTGTAGGGAGGTGAAGTTTTTTAGCGGGTAAAACACCAACCGAGGAGAGATCAATGCAGATCAATGGCAACGCTCCCGCACATGCTCGAGATACGAGGCTATACGAGCCCAAAGGCACGTAGTGTAAACACTGCATCGGATTGGATCGGAGGGTTCTGCGTAATTGAGGCGGCTGCGTTCTAACGCGGTGTGATTGCGTCTTCATAGTTCCGTGTCGTTTTTCGCCGGGGAGCATAATGCAGTGCATCTACAATCATCAAACAGCTGTCAATCTGCCAGCTGGTCTGCTCTCATCCCACGTCTGGTGGAGAGTACCAGTGAATGTTATCCTCTTGGGGCGCTTTGTATCTGTGTGTGTGCACGTGTGTGCGCGCATGAGAAAACTGGGTTAGAGATTGAATCAGAGCACGCACATAGGCCACAAGAAGAGGCACGGGGTCTCCATTTATTGTATATCAGCCATGGGGGTTGGTCTCGTAGTATAATGTAATAGTATTGGTTCAACCCCGTTAACGAGACACATCATTTCCTACTTTTAAGTGCACTTCTCACATATGAGGGGACTGTTGAATTAATGACCAGCTCTTACTGTATATTGCTGTTGCCCCCAGCATCAGAGAAAAGAACTCTGTCTTTACCGGCTAAATGAATAAAGGTGTAGGGTAGGCAAGGTTAGAGCACAGCTCCGAAGGCAAAAGGGTTTCTCACAACGGCAACTTTGTGGCATTTTCTCCAATCTTTCACTATATACAGTGTGTGCTATAGCTCCACTTTTTACATACATATTAATGAAAGTGCCTCATTTAGTAGACTTGATTTGCACCAGGAAAGTCCCTGTTTTTCATTTCCAGCCCTGCATAACTGAATTTGCATAGATTACCATTAAGATTTCAGCTCCCCTTTGTGTCCATCCTCAGGTAGATTATGACTCCTAAAGAGTGGATGGTGCTGTTTCGACTGACCATCTAGCATAGCTCCCAGGCCTGAGTGGTTTATTCTCCTTTGGGCTATTTTTGGGTCTCATATTTTGGAATGTAAGTTTTGCCTGTCCTACTTACTGCATTCCCCAAAGTGAACTCGAGGCCTTTTTCAGCCTGATCCAGATTTTCCCTCCCCTTCTCCCTCCCTCTCTCCCTCTCTATCTGCCTCACTCACTATCTCACTCTTTTCCAGTCTCTTCGCAGCCATCTGTTCATGCTTGTGGCATCTCTCTATCTGTCTTCCCTCACTTGCCATATTTCACTCCCTCTCATCTCGGCTCTCCCAACATTTTATCCATTCTCCCTCTATTGTGTAGCTTTCCTTTTGCTGCCGTGCCTGTGTTTGTATCACAGCATTGAAGGACTTTGTGGCTCCTTTCTCACAGGAATTCATAGTTTATATTTTACCCCTTGGTCACATTTCACCATCATTTCATTGACACCAAAAGGACCTGTAGTTCCCTTCGGTGTCACTGTCGCACTCGTAAGTCATTTTTGCCAAGTTAAAAGGATTTGTATGTGTAGTTAACGTCTTGACAGCACTATAAATTACTTGAACCAGCTTCAAGCGTATTTTACAAGAAATGCAAATAGAAAATGGCTTGCAATGATATTGACTATTTTTGAGCCTTATCGACCCCTCGGAGCACTTTACACTACAAGTCATTATTTTCACCCATACATCCACAGAGTGTTTTCTAGAATACCCACGCAGCAACTTCACCATCATCACGCTAGAAGTGGACTGGAGATGCTGCAGATCGAACTACGACCCTCTGATTAGTAGACGGGAAATCGTCAATGATAACAAGGCCAATTACCAGTCTGCGCAAACAACCTGAGGAAGCTGTTAGAGAACAACGTGTTCTATTGACATATTAAGCAAAAATCGACCGAAATTATAGAGCAACTAAAGTGAAGAGACAAACAACAGCTTCTGAACCCAAAGCATAGCACTTCTTGCTTGAGCATGTATGCCCACAAGTGGAACCAGCACAGTGGCACCTTTTAATGATTTCATGGCTGACTGAAGCAGCAGGATGAACGCAGGGCTGTGCCGGAACATGTGTGTGCTCAGAATTTGATCAGTTTACTGGGCAAACATGTACACGTGCCAGAACCAAAAACCTTTTTGCGGATGAAGGCATGAATTCACCTGACTGAGCATGACCAGGCTGAAAGCAGAGAGACTCTACAAGGAGTAAAATATGCTTTCACTGCTTTCTATGAATTGAACACTTCGGGTAGCCATTGATTGCCCCCAGTTTCAAGTCAGTATGTGTTTTTAAGGGGTTATGGTTGAGTGCACTGAAGCACGGAGCTTGAACAGTGAACAATATGTGTGACTTCAAGTCTGGACTTCATATATTATGTGATAGTTTCAACAAATCACAAGTTTTTGATACTTAGTTAAACATTTGAGATGAATAATATGTTGGCTTAGTGTGAAATACTTAAATGTAAATTGTTGTTCATTGTGAAATTGAAGACTAAGAGAGTAGTCGCACAGACCCCGGCATAGGGGAGAGGATGCATCAGTAAAGCAGATATGACATTAAGTCAGGTAAAGCATGAAAGAAGGAGTTGTAGGGGGAGGTGGGTTACACAGCAGCTTGCACACAAGTTTTGGTCAGGCTAAAGCCTAAATGTCACAGGCATACATGACATATCGGATTCTTTTTCAATCGTTTTCCCCGCACACAGAGATTTCTCCAGATTCTCAGAATCTTTTGATTTTCTTTAGTTAGGTTCTGTAGATGATGAGAGTCATTGCAATAGTTGCAATTTTACATTGAGGAACATTAATCAAAAACTTTGAACTTTGTTTTTGGTAGACTGGAGAACGTCTGCCCAGCTTTCTTCTGAGAAACTCTGGGTATAAAAAAAAAAAGTCATGTTACTGACCTGTTGCCAATTACCTTAATTTGAATTCATTAAATTACTTGCAAACATTTTCCTTCAGCTGTTTCTTAGTACCGTTTACTTTTCTACACTTTTGCTGCCCCCAACTTTTTACAACTGTTTGTCATCAACCCAGATGACAGGCAACATGGACATCCCACGTTTGTGAATGCTCGAAAACAAGGCGGTGTAGGATATTCACGTTGATATTTACTAAAAATCCAGACAAGTTCATATCTCAGTGACCTTGACCTCAAGGTCAGAGGTCGAGTTTTCTGAAAATCTCGTGAATGCGATAACTTGCGACGTAGGATTTCATCAAATTCAAAATGTAGCAGTAAAATGTCTCAGTTTAAGTGTCTGATATGTTTCTCTGTATTATTCGGACTAAAACATGGATTTCTGAGATTTTTTTCTTACACTAATAAGAAAGAATTTTTACATGTATTTGATCAAATGCCTTATCGGCATATTAATTTCTGAATGTGCCGAGTACAACTACACAGGGCTGATATCTCATTTTCAGCTGGACTTGTTTTTTTCTTTTTTCTCAAAGCTGGAAATTTTGACTGACAGGTAAAGGGGATATGCATCAGCGGGTACCTCTGATCAGTGGTGCTGGATGATGTCATCACACATATTAGAACCTACAAACTGCAAAAGCTGTTGCCATGGAGATCCTTTTCTTTCTTTCATTCTTTCTTTTTTTCCAGTAGTGAAACGCGGTCAACGCCTGGAGCAACAAAACGAGTGTGTCAACCTGCATAAAGGGAAAGAGCAGCACAGTACGCAGCTCAAGCATCTTTGGCTTCGTATAGTGTACTGCGCGTGCGTGTGCACTTTAGCTGTAATCATGCATTCAACCCCTTTTTTTTTCATTAGCTGAGAATTCAGGAACCCAGTTGTCTAATTTCTGCTTTGTGACACAGTTTTAACCCCGAAGATTCTGAAGGCTGTGAAATTTGCCTGTCTGCCAGATGTGTTTGAGTCATGTGGGATCATTTGAGCATCGTGTTCTGTAATCTCTGTGCGTTGTGTATGTTGATGCACACGTAGGCGTGTGCCTATATGCACGTGTGCTCATGCGTGCACCTGTGCAACCTAAATTGGGATGATTGACTTATGGATGGTCGTTGCAGTACTCCTCAGAAAGTGTCAGCGAGTGAAGGAGGAGAATCCTTCAGCAGCCGAGAGAGCTGTATCCTTTAAATAATAAAATTCATTCATTCACGGAGAACAAAACTTATCATTTTACTTGAATTCTAGCTTGGACCTTGCTTGCACTTAACCTTCCATTTGCTCCCTTTCCCTGGCTCTTTATCCGGCCTTGCACACTCTTACACTCCTTCTTCTTTTTCTTCCTCCTCCTTTGTTGTTGCCATCTGCAGCAACATTAAGTCTCTTTTGATCAGCAAGGGGTAATCATCAATTAAGTGCAAATGCACATGTGCATACAACTTAATGGACCACACGTCTTCTTTTTTTTTTTTTTTTGCTGCATTTAGACGTGTTGTCTTCTGAAAACAGTTGCTAGTAATTACAGCTCCATTTTGTCACACAGTGTGAAAGATAATGGGGCCCGGTGTTTGTCCTCAACTCTTTGCCGCAATTATAGCCCAATGTTAATCAATTTCACCGCAGAAGCAAACAATGGAGAACAAGCCTCTTATACAACCGAGGTCACCAAACAATAGAGCTGGAGATAAAAGAAACTTAGCCAGGAGTAGTTTGGCACTGCAGCGAGGGAAACACACGGAGCTTTCATGAATAGTTAAATGTACATTTTAACCAGGGTGTGTGTGTGTGTGTGTGTGCACTAAAAGGATCCTCTGTTCTGCTTAACAAATAGGCTAAAGCTAATTAACGCTCTGGTATTATTCAAAGATGCAGTGTTCCCACTTACATAACAGGCTGCAAAAGATGTGCCTTATATGTGTGAACATGGCCTCCCTCAGGTGTTTGGAGCCACTGCTTGACCCTGACGTGTCACCCGCACCGTACCCGAGGTCTCCATCACCTTAATGGGCTGTTAAGCATCATTACAGCCTCCATGACTTTAGCTTAAACACAGCCAAGGTTATCGATTCAAGGTGTTTCAGGCGGGTGCGTGCGTCACAGGACACAATGGCAACTGATATAGACAGTAATTGGGGGGGGGGGGGGAACACATTAATCGAGAGGCAACACAGGATATTCCAGATTAAAGTTTTCCTTTGAAGTTGAATGAAGGCGGTGAATAAATGAGAGGACTTTAAGGAGGCTAATTATGTGTATTGATTCAGATCGATTTGGTCATCAGCGTTATTATGAAACTTACCAGGACCTCTTGGTACATATGCAGGATCTATTTCACGTTGCAAGGTCAAGATTTCCGCTGTCAGTTCCTGGTATGAATGGAAAATCAACCACCCACTTGGGATGAATAGCTCTAGCTATTCCTATATAAAGGAGAAAGAAACGTTCTCATGTTTCCACGCCATCGCACAAAGGCCATTTCGTCCTCTTTGCTTTCTTTGTTTTGTGTGTTTTGGGTTTTATTTTTCATAGATGCATCTGATGCACAGACTTCATCCTCTCTATACTTCGATCATGTCATGGCTCACTTGCTATAATGTACAGAACAAACACTCAGTGGCTGTTTCATTAAGATACACCGAGCTCTCCAAAACTGGTGGCAGTGAAAGATCAGCGCAATGATCTTGCTGTGAAACATAAACAGTGACAACCAGTTTACTTTGCAGTAAACTATTTAAGAGATATTGTCTTGGCACACTTTGAGCTCTTTTTGCATCAACTGAACATCATACCTGAGTATTGTTGGTAACTACGTCTGCTATGGTCACTGTGAATCTACGTTTAAATGGATGCTTTCAGTCGAATAGCCTACTCTGGCATAAAGCTCGCTTTACTCAGATGATCCTCAGTTCCAGCACCTTTGGCATGTAGTTGGATGGGAGACTGACATCATGAATCTGGGGCAACCACGAGATATTAGCATATCAACACAACCCGAAATATCATTTTCACATTGTTTAATGTCTGTCACAAACAAACTAATGCAGTTCTGAAGGCAGAAGATGGTCAGTCAGTGTCAATGTCAATTTTATTTCTGTAGCACGTTTAAAAGCAACAAAGTTGTCCAAAGTGCTTGACAAGCACAAAACAAAAAACCTGATGGTACTCAAACTGAGCTCAAATTAAAAGCCAACGTAAAGAAGTGAGTTTTTAGACGAGATTAAAAAGACTGTATAGACTCTGAAGTACGAATATCAAGTGGCAAGTTATTCCAGAGTCTAAGGGCTCTGGAATAACTGCAAAGGCCCGATCCCCTCTGTGCTTCAGGTGAGACCTTGGCTGTACTAAGAGCATCTGGCTAGACGATCTCAGTGCTCTTTTGGGGTTATATATGTTGAGGAGTTTGATTAGCGGTGAACAGTGATTTTAAACTACAAGGGGTACATTCAACAAAGACCTTGAAGAGTTGGAGAAAAGTGTCAGTTAACTCATACAGTAAGTCCTGTACACAGATGGCAAGTAATGTTGAAGCAAATACACTTAAAGGGCCGTTTATCAATATGGCAAAAGCTAAAGCTAGCCAGAGCTCAAAGCAATGGCCTCAGTATGAGCAGTGAGAGTTATTTCAGTGACAGAAGATCCTGTAACTTAGGAAGATTGGAATTGTTGAATATTCTTTATGGCTGTGAAAGTTTTGTTTGAATGTGATACAATTAGGCGATCATTTTCAGTCATTGTTAAGTGCAGTGGTCAGTTTCGAATAATTATCTTCTAATGTCTGTTATTATTAATATTTTCCAGGCAAATCAATTTTCATTGCTATAAATCTTGCATACATCAAAGTGCATATGTTAGCAAGACGAAATACTTGTTTCCTTCAATATTTTTTGCTGCTGGAAGGCAAAAAATGAGAAAATTACAATTTCTAAGGTTGTTACTACTGTCAAACTAGCAAACAAAAGTCAAATATTGATTGTTCAACAACTCAGGAATGAAATGTGACAGTGTTCAACATGCTAAATACCCTTTTGTTCTAACAACAGTTATAGAATGTGGCAAAAAAACCAACAAGCTCTTAAATCATTTTCCCCTTGTTCCGTGTATTTGAATTGAAAGTAGAACTTTCTTTCCATCAAACCTCAACATGAGAAACACTGCTGCCTCTGTGTGGTTCAGAGGCAGCAGTTATGGTGGGCTGTGATAACTCTGTTGACTTATCCGTAGCCACAGGTAAAGACTGAGAGAATTTGAAGGACTTTTCTGTCTGGCGTAGTACACCCAAGGACAGAAAACTCCTATCATCCCTGGGTTTAGCAGCAGGGTTATAATCTTGTAGCCCAGGGGGCTATGCTTCCTCCGTGGCTTCCCATTCTAATGCTTTCTACACTTTAGAGCAGCATTACAGTATAACAACACAGTAATTCATCGTGATAGGGGGCAGCCATGCCTGAGGTTGGATAGTGTGTAATTTGATCTTACACTCTGGGCTCTACTTGTGAAGTGAAAGTAAAGATTCCCTCAAATAAAGTCACATTTTGACACTTATCACATCACAAGTGCAATAAGCCAAAAAAATAAATAAATAAATATATTTTTTAACTATCCAGTTCCACCTGATAACTTCTCATTCACCAGTGTTTGTTCAGGTTTGGCAAATCGATGGCAAGACTCTGGTTCTTTCTGGTCCCTTGTATCACCAGCAGAAAGGACGGGACTGTTTCTTTTTGAAAGCTTTTCCTCTGTACTCTTATTATTTCTTATATCCCTTTGAATAGCAAGGCCAAACGTGTGTCATTGATTCTTGAGGCCAGCTTGTACCTGACCATTGAGCCTGTCCTTTCTTTAGCAACTTCTCGATTCGCATTCATTGTGATACACTTTCACACCTCAGAGCTGACTTTTACAAGACTTCTACATTGTTTGCCACTGGAAACAGCTCCAATATAGCAGCTGAGGGACATGGCAGGCGGTTAAAAGACCCTGTGCTTGTGGTCCTAAGTGAATACAGTAGATGTTTCAGGCCATTATTATTTCTGAAATCTATACTATGAAAGGCCCAGTGTTTCCACAAGTTCCTTTGTTAAATATTGTATGGAATATCACACTGAAACGTTTGGCTCCTGAATTTGTTTTACTTTTGTCTCCTGGTTGAAGGTCCTCCTCTGTACATTTTTGATTTCCTCTCTCACTTTAAGATATGAAGTGTTTGAAGAAAATCCATATTGATGCGAGCACATTTGACCAAAGCTGTTCACTGTCGGGCACTGGCAAAAGAGAAACTTTAATATCCACCACTGTAGTTGGGGGGAAATGTTGTGAAGTTATGGTCTAAGTAGATTGTTAGTGCTTTAGAAATGTGAAACATCAAAGTGACCTAGTTACTCAGATACCCCCATTTTTTGACTTCTTCATAAAAGCTGCAGCAGCATAGTGGAATTGGACCAAAGTCCTTATTATGTGGCGCAGATAAAAAGAAAATGAATGTATCTGCACAGCAGCTGATTACAGAGTGCTTTCTCAAACAAAAAAGCTGTGCAAAGGGTTCACTGAGTTCCACCAGTTCAATAATTTAGCCTGCACTTGTTGTAATAACTCTCTTTGGAGATGGTGAGCAAACAAAAGCTTTTTCCAATTAACAGAAAATAGGTGTTGCTATAGTCTTGAGAAGGCACTTGTGAGGATAGGAGTTTGTTTGAAAACCTCATATGAGGACACACTGAGGACATTACTTCAGCTGTAAACACATAATGACAGACTACTGTAAACTATCAGCAAAAATGGACAAATTGGGAGACTGTAGTAGAATCGGGAGAACAAATATCCAAAGATATTTATTGCTTACGAGGAATAATTCTGTGCAAGTACGGGTCTCTTTCACTTTTACATATACACAATAAAAGATTCTTCACCCTCATAAACATGAAGCAATACTTTAGAGCAAAGTGCAACAGAAATATCTAAAATCATAGGTTTATTTATTTAAAGCTGCACTCAGTCATTTTTATTTACTAGAAAAAAGAATATTGTACTCAAATATACCTAGATTAGTGTGTAATTATGTCTTCCAACAAATTCATGCATTTTTATAAACTTATAATAAATCAGTTCTAAGTATATATGAGCAGGTTTGCAGTTTTGTTCCCCCACCATGTTTGACTATATCGGCTGGGAAGGACGTCTCCCTTTCGACTAATCGCATTTTAAGTAGGAACTCAGTTGCACTCTGCATTTTACTGGGGTGAAAATTTTACACACTCTATATTTCAAAAATGAATCATTAATGACAATATGCTTTGAAGAAATTTAGGCTTAAATACATAATTGGTACAATAAAGTCAAAGTTAGATGAATGCATTTAGCGGTTTGATAGCTCATGTTAGCTTAACTTACAGTAACTAGAACATTGTGTGGCTGAAACTTATGTATGTTGTTAAAGAAATAAGAGTTTCATATAGCCTTAGTCTAAGTCACTACATTAAAACTACATTTCCAATGTACTGCGAGATGTTAGCTACACCTGTTCAAATGCTTGTTAATGCAAATATTTAATCAGACAATCACATGGCAGCAATTGAGTGCATTTAGGCATGTGGACTGGTCAAGACCATGTCTGCATGGCCAAACTGAGCATCAGAATGGGAAGGAAAGTGAAAATGGTTGTTGGAGCCGTGAAGGCTGGAAAACTCAAGTCGGCACTGTTTAATACCAAGGAAGAACATCTTTGAATGGACACATCAAATGTTCAAGTAGATAAGCTACAGCAGCAGACGACCACACCGGGTGCAACTCCTGTCAGCTAAGAACAGGAAATTGAGGCTGCAAAGGGAAGGAATTCAGATTAAACACCATGAAAGCATGGATTCGTCCTGCCTTATGTCAATGGTTTGGGCTTCTGCTGGTGGTGTAACGGTGTAGAGGACAGCTTCTTGGCACATTCTGAGCCCCATCTACAGTTCAGCATGACTCAATCGTTATAATATAGAGGACTCCTCTGCCATCTGGAGAACAGGAGGACCTATGTAAAATATAGTGGGGATGCACTATGTGGATTACCGCTCAGCTTTCAACACCATAACCTTGGACATACTCACCACCTTCAGATCTCCCCTGCCACCTGCTCCTGGATCAAAGACTCCGTCACCAACCGGCAACAATCAGTCCAACTCGGCTTCCACCTCCTCCCCCACTGTCACTCAGCACCGGATCCCCAGAGGGCTGCATACTCAGCCCCCTACTGAACACCCTGTACACCTGTGACTGCTCACCCAGTGTATGCCAATGACACCAGTGTACAGGGTGTTGGTAGAGAACTTATCCCACTGATGCTCAGAAAATAGCTGAACATCTTTAAAACAAAAAACACTCGTAATGGTCTTCAATAAGTACTGGCAAGCCCACTCCCTCTCATTATAAATGGAGAACGGGTGGAATCTGTTTCTGGGCACCCACATCTCCGCTGATCTCACCTGGACCCACGACACAACCCCCCTGGTAAAGTAGACCCAGCCCTGGCTGCACTTCCTCTGTGTCCCGAGGAAGAATCACCTGGATAAGAAGCTGCAGCTGGCCTTCTGTTACTCCTCAGTGGAGAGCGTGCTCTCCTACTGCCTGGGTTTTTGGTACGCAGGGGCCGAAACTAAGAACAGGAAGGGTGTGCCTTAACCCCACCCCAATAACTCATTGGCTGCTCTCTGTCACCCCTGCAGGCCATTGGCAGCTCCTCCTGTCTCAGGAAAACCAGTGCAATCATCTTCTTGCACCCCGCTGACCCACTTCCCCCTGGTCAGCGCCTCAAGTCAGTCAGGTCCCTCACCTCCAGACTTACAAAGAGCTGGACCATTCGAACTGTTAACAAACACTATCCCCCCACACCTCACCACACCATCACTGCCCACCCACCACACCAATCTGAGCCATGGTAGAGTAACTCTCATTACTCTGGCACTTCACACATGGAAATCAGCATCTTATAAATGCCACAGCCTACCTGAAAATTGTGGCTGCACATAATTGTCCATCCATTTATGATCACAGCGGAGGCTGTCTGAGTACAGTGAGCTTATTCTCTCTGTACTCCACAGATCTGTAGCATGGTCATCTCAGGCACATAGTTCCGTTTGTGAGCACTCCACCCACCTGCTGTTCAAACCATCTAATTGCAAGGTACAGCCAGTCAAATGAAGGTTGGCTTAAAGGAAGGGAGAACTTGGTTAAAACAGCTTATTCCAGCAGTGGAAATGAAAGTTGAATCAAGCAAAGCTGCTCTAGTAGACTGGAAATGAGTATTTTAGGTTTTTGATAAAGTAGGTAATCTTTCTAACTTTGCTAAGGGGCGAGGACTGAGGTGTGTTGAGTAGGAAAATATTGGATTTATTGCCGCAAACTCATGGTCCATCAGTTTTTTATGAGAACATATTCAGCCTGACTGTATTTCAGCAGCATTAAAAACTGATCAAGTTCTCATTTAGGGATGCTTTGTCTTGAATACCAACCTCAAGTTCTTCAGTCGAATGTTTATTGGCTGCTTAGGCCACAGCTATAACAGGACTTCTTTTCTTTTTAGAGAAGAGAATCTGAATAATCTTGTCAGCCTGTATGATAGAGCATTTTTGTTATTTTCTTCACAATTTAATACCAGCCTGCGACTTCAATGTCATTGCCAGTGCTTTGCCAGTGTATTCCTCTTTAGCTATGTTTCATTTGAAAATGAAAATCTCTATATCCCTGACTTTTTTTTTTTTTTTTGCTTTAAGTACCATGAGCGGATACACAATTAAAGGTAACCATCAGCAAAACAAAAATTCACCCCATTGAGTACTAATTGTGTGTTTCTTTTTTTATTTGCCCCATGGCGAATTGAATGAATAGTGCCTGATGAGTGGAGAGGCAGGTGGTGAGGCAAAGGATAAACAAACATTAGTGATTATTGGAAAAATCCACATGAATTGAGAGGACAGGTAAATAGCAAACCATTGCACAGCAGGATGCAGGCCTGCGTCCACTGTTTAATCAGCGTGAACGCCACTGAAAGCTGTCTCGTGTGCTAAGTGAGATGGCAGCTTAGGCTTTTGGTCAGAACTGCTTGGATTTGAATGGACGCATTACGGCAAATGGGAAACATGATTTTTTATTTTTAGAATTTTCCATTTTTTTCGTCCAAGCCTACTCTAGAGATTTTAACAGCTACTCGTTGCTTCATTTGAAACATGATCAAATGTTCATGTCGCACTACTCAGCAAATGTTGCTTGGCAAGTGGGCTGCGAGACAAGTGTTTAACTGTTTACCAAAGAGTCGTGTGTTATGCATCCAGCTAAAATTGTTCTAAAGCCAGACATCATTAAATCCTTTAAACTCACCGTGAGCCTTTAAGCGCACTCGTCTGGAACTCTTAGGTCCACTTGTCTGGCTGATAAGACCTTTATTCGTCTATATTTCATGTTTTACCAGAGCACCGTTGAGTGTTAGGGGTAATGCAGGGTGGCATTGATATAGGAGTCTGGTTTACAGAGATTAAAACGCAGCCAAAAAAAATTAAGTTGCACATCAGAAAGCTGATCATTGTAATGCCAATGTTTGCTGGGAGATGTGAGGCAAAGCACAGCAGCAGGTCAGCAGTTACTATAAGGTGGAAGTACTGATGTGAGTGACCGTACTTAAATAAAAGGGCAAATATGGCATCTTAAACTCAGACAAATATAAAACTATTTTACTATTTGCACTGTTCAGGTTCTTAACAACCTTAACATCACCCCGATACAATAGTTAATGAACACTAAACTCGAGTAGATCTCTCTGGAATCAAAACCTGGGTGGCATCAGATAATTTACAGCGACAGCTTATGACAGTCACAGGCATAAAAATTTAGGATTGGGATTGTGGTATCTGTATCTTGTGACTTGTGAAAAAGGTGACGTTTGGAGTAGTCTGTGCTTGTCATCAACCCCTTCTTTGATATTTACCCTTTTCCATTAATCTGACAGCATCAAAGGATTTTGGCTTTATAGTTGAATGACACCCAGGCCACTTTCCGTGAAAGATGAGAAAGCGGTTGTACTATGTAACATCTCTTTACATGTAAATATACTGTAACATGGTAAAAGTGGTGTTTAAACATAAAACTCAATTGGTACTAAGGGACCCAAAGTGTGCCAAGAAAATAGCTCTTCTGCTGCTGTAGCACATCTGCTGCAAGGTTTCAACACACCGTGCATTCAGGGACACTCTTCTGCATACCTTAGTTAGAATAAATGATTATTTGACTTACTATTTATTACCTTCCTATCAGGAAGGCATTTTCACCTAAAGAACTCCTAGTCAACGCTATTTTGGTCCATTCTCTGTTAACTCTGAACTAGACCAGAACGTCTGATACCAACAACCATGCCACATTCAGAGTCACTTTCTTCCCCGTTCTGATGCTCAGTTTGAACTTCAGCAGGTCATCTTGGCCATGTCTGCATGCTCCTAATCCTTAGAGTTCCTGCCATGTAATTAATTAATTAGAAATGTATTCTGACAACCAGTTGACTGGTGAATGTATGCTGAATTTAGTTTGGTGGTTAGTTTGGTTGTTCTCTGAATGACAGCTTCATAGTATTACAGAGTGAAATATTGTACAAAATACTTCCCAGTAAAGTCTTAACTGTAACCAAGAACCAAGGCAGTCTGTGACAGGTTAGGTTACCAAGACACACCATAAAAATCTAATTTCTTGAAAACTTGGCAACAGGAATTGAAGTTAGTTTGTTACCTCAAGCTATTTGTAGAAGTCTTTCTTCTTAGTTTTTGGAAATATTTCCATTACAGCTTATGAGATGTGGTCTGTATCCTGATAACTTTTAAAGAATTGTGACTCAAACACTAAGTCCAACACTTTATTTTCTTACTGTTTTCTTACTTGTCATACATTTTTTTAAAAAGGTCACACGGGTATATTTTCTGCTTGCCAGTGAAGCGTCTAGCAAATTTTACTTAAACAGAAGTGGAGAGTGCATATGTTCAGAGCTGTTTAGAGCTAAGACTTTTGTGAACAGCAGGACAGCATGTTTGACATTTTCACTGTAATGATGGGTTATGCTACCGAGTGCACAAAAGAGCGACTTGCTGATTTGTTTATGGCACAAAGACATTCAGCATTTTTCATTTTGGTCTTTGAATGTGAGAGCGCGACAAGGAAAAGACTGAATCCCCACAAGACTTATCTGTCGACCCTTTTAGTCAGGTTTTAAAAAGAGTTTCGTTTGCACGTTGGGACTCACTTGTAATGGACATTTTCCAGCTGCATCTGCAGCAGAAACCTGTGCAAGCGGAGACACTAGACAGAGCTACTAAATTACTCTTGAGATCATATATGTATGATTGTTGTCTATTTTGCATCAGAAATAAAAGGTAAGCATTGGCTTCCATGTGTTGTTATTGACACCTTGTGACACTCGTTAAAATACGTCTTTGGAAAGTGGGAGGACGAGGAGTTTAAGTTTATACTCATCAATCTATGACAGCTAATAAAGACATCATATACGTGCTCTTTGCAACTAAAGTGTGAGAACAGGGCAGGCATACTGTCATGCTGTTTGCTGTATTTATACCGTTTCACACCCACAAACAGCACCCAGCTCTCTGTTCTCCTCTCCTCCTTTTGAGGGAGGATGTGGGCTGAATCTTGACCTTTCGGTGCACACCCCTCCCACATAAACATTCAGTCATGCACCAATATGCATGCGCAGCCCTAAGCTTTGGAGCCAGGGGACTCGGAGCAGGCTTTAGCCCTGACTCGATGCCCCCTACTTGAAAGTCAACCTGCGCCGGCCCCAGCGGTACCAGTGTGAGGGATACTCTCGCTGTCGAGAGGCAGATTCTTGTGTCAGCAAGAAGAAGGGACGAGCAATCGTTATCATGTCATTCAGAGAAGTTTTGTTTTCGTTTTTTCAAAAACCGCTGCGTTACATGCAAACTTGCTCGTTGTTAGGCTTCCAGTAAAACTTTTTTTTTTTCTCTTTGCAATCACTCAAATCAAGGCACATTTTGCATAAATTGCTAGAACAGTATCATTAGCATGCAAATTATAGGAGAACAAATGTTTTCTGTGCCTTAAAAAGAGCTGTATATACTGTATTTCCTTTGCTGCTTTCCTTTCGGGAGCACTCTTACCTTTGCACTTAACAACTTCACCAGGGGAATACTATTAAGTATATTTTTCACACAACTGTTTTTCCCCAACAAGCTAAACAAATTATCCTTCAGATTTTTTTTTCTTGCCCAAACTTCCAGAGTCTAACTCTCCCTCATTAATTTGGGACTCACCACAGCTGAGAGCAATAATTGCTTTTTAGTATTCTTGGTGCAGTATGCTATGGGCTTCATTTTCCATAAGTAGATAAGACTAACCACTGTGATGGGATCTGCATTATTAATGTTAGTGCTCACTTGATGTTGTGTTCGGGGGTGTGAGCCTGTGCTCCTGTGGAATTCAGTTTATTAACGTTTAAAAATAGGCCGCTTCAAATATGCACGCATGTGCAATCATGTATGTCACTTGAGAAAGAAAGGATTAAAAAAATAAAAGGGGGTGCCCGTGTTTGTGTATTTGTTGGTGCGTGTTTGTGTGTTTTGATGAATGGTGGGGTATGTCTTTGTATTTTCTGCTAGGTTGCCTGTTTTGCAGGTTGCTTTGCTCACACGAGGAGCGGCCACTTCACGGCAATGAAAAGCGACAGAGGAGAGAATACTGCTCTCGCCTGTGGCTATGCTTGGCTGGATCTGTGAGGCCCGCGCCTCCCCGCTGACAGAGTCCTTATTTCTGGGAAGATGGGCCCGTAATCGGACTCGTACACTTCACACCCTTTTTCGTGTAATTGGACTCTGGGTCAGAGAGTTAAAAAGAGCTGCCAATCACTGCACTAGGACAGGATGTGGACAGAAAAAAAGTGGGGAAATGGATGGGGGTCTCTTTTTGCTTTGACTGTGATACTGCCAGTCTGGAGATGCTGAATGTGAATAGTTCCTTTTTTTATCACTTTTGATTGCAGCATTAAAAGATTACCCTAGTAACCATGTAGATCAAGCCAAAAACAGATGGGTTATGCCTGAAGCTGTATTTAGATTTGCAAATGTTCTGATAGCTGTTATGGAATATATAGCATAGAGACTTTGGGTGCATTTGTTTAATGTTTAAATTTAATTAAATTATTAAAATACCCCCGAATATGTTTTTCTCGCTTTTTCCACTCAATTAATCAAGAATAACTTTGCATTTTAATCGAATTCCAAATATCAAAAATTCACACTTCACTATTTCATTGACATTAAGGGCTGTGTAAAGACAATCTTACTACCAAAAAGGACAAATCCTTGATTTTGACAGTTTCAAATCTCACGTTTCAGTGACGTGACCCTTAACTTGATACGTTGTTCCACAGACAGAAAAACGAGGATCAATTGGCTTCTTTAATTAGGCTAATCTGAGCAAACTCTTTTACCTCTGCGGCTAATGAAAAATCAGCAGCAGCACGCAGCTGTTTGTGTATGGTAATTGTGGTTGTTGTATCAATGCAACGTTGAGTCTCCTTGTCTGCCTGCACGAGGCGGATGCCTCTGGAGTCCTGTGCAGGAGGGGATCAGCCATACGTTCTACTCTGTCTGGGTATCTAATCACCGTAGCGCAATGATTACAGTGCACTAATTACTGTGGCACATATTTGTTGTTTCAATAATAACAGGAATTAATAGCACTTTGAAATGGCCGCATGTGCAATGAAAGTGGACTGGAACTTAGACATTAGAAGTTTTTCAGCTACGTACAATATAATGCAGATGAAAGTTTTGTTTAATTTGAGACTGGAAGTGCTCTAACAAGTGTGACAGTGTTGGCATCCATGCACACTAATTATACAGAATATAAATAATCCCTGCTCTCCCTGGCATCGCCATAAACATACATATACAGAAAAAAAAAACAAAAAAAACAATTGCCACCCTGGGAAGCTTCAGCACATGAGCACAGTGTAAATTATCTGCCCAGATTGCTTTTCTGGAGTTAATCATCTCCTTTTATGTTATTCATTTGTCAGTGGTTATTGTTTGTCAAAGTAATGCAGTCGCCCCACGATATGAAGTGGATAGTAAATTTTGTTTGGGCAACTCATCTTTATGCACAAAAAGAGGGTGGCCACGCAGCAGGATTTACATTTACAATTACAGTCATGATACAATCATCTCTCATCATAATTCCTCTGCCCAGGATGTCAGCGCAGATAGAGAACAGGCTTTCCACGCTGCATACCAAACAGCTGTTTGGCAAGCCTGACACCATACTTCAAGCATCATGATTTGCACCATGCAAAGCGTCTCTCCCCCCCCCCCCCCCCCCCCCCCCTTCTCTCTGTTTCTGTCTTGTTCAGCTTCTGTATACATCTAATTCTTAACGTCTGCCCCTTTTAGTCTCCGCCACTGTTTTTGCTTTGCTTTTCTGAAACAAAAAGGCTGAAAAGGCTTTATAAAGGGGAATAGTTTGAGTCTCTGGTAACCTGCAGGATGTCAAAGGCTTGTGTAAACAATAAAGTTATCCTATTTTAGGACAAACAGAAATTTGCTGGATTTGAGAAACCTACACATGTCGACACCTATGAAAGCACGCATATACAATGAACTACTTAAAAAAAAGTGGTTTAATTATTTTTAAATGCTTTAAACAGGAAATAAAAATATCATTTTTCAGTAGCAAACAGGCATAAGCCCTTATAGTTAGTTATATTATAATTAAATTAGGACGAGAGATGGACCAATCTGATATTACGTATCGGTATCGGTCCGATACTGAGGTAAATTACTGGATCGGATATCAGAGAGAAATAAAAAATGTAATCCGATCCGTTAAATATCAAAAAAGCATCTCACAAAACTTGCAACACAGCATAACTCTGCTCATAACAGTAGCACGTAGGAGCAGTGTGCTCACGTGATAGAGCGGCTGTGTGTATTTGTAGCCTCGCTACCAAACCAGCATTTCATCTCCGATGAAGTGATCCCATAGAGAAGTAAAGCAAGTGTGTAAGTTCATCTCTGAATGTTTGTAAAGCATTCCCACGTTAAGCATAACAGCCGATATAAGGAGCGACTGCCTCTTCTCTCTCCCTCCCTCTCCTGCTGCCACTTCAATCATGAAACTGCTTAATGATCAGCTGATCGGCTTTTCTGTCGCGAGTCCGTCTCTCTTGTTTGTTTTTGGCCCACTTTGCACCAGAAAGAGGAAACCAGCGGCTGAACAACAGCAGCACGTTTAACCTTGATAAGCTGTTGTTAGAATTTATTTAATATTACTTTCTACTCCAGGATCTTTTTCTCGCAGCTGACGGCTGGTAACTGCAGGGGCGGATCTAGCAAAGTTTAGCCAGGGGGGCCGATAGGGCATGAACAGGGAAAAGGGGGCACAAAGACATACTTTTCTTTCTTATTCTCATTTAAAATGTCTAGCTTTTAATAAATAATTATCTGAATCTTACACCCAAAGTTTTAATCTGATGTAAAATGTATAGAAGTCCATTACTGTATATAGTAACCGTTAAGTCTAATATACCCTAGTAAGCTATAGTACTTTTTCCTTTGGGAAGATATCATCTGTGCAGTCTGCAATTCTGTTGAGGAAAGATGTTGAATCTATTTAATTATTCTTGAAAAATAATTTATTTCTGTGCATTTTTTTTCCAACACTGCATCAAATTAAAGTTGATTAAGCATCATGAGGTGGAGGGTGGTTCCCGATTTTTTTTGCTGGGAGCTTGATATTTCTGCTAAGTACTCTCTAAAATACCAGAATAGGAAGGATGGAGTAGGTTTAAGTTTATTAGATTGATCAGTATTGCTGAACTATGAAATATTTTGGGTGCAGTGTATTTTTTACATACAGGTACAACAGAATAGCTTTAGTGTTGTTGTTTATTTAAACTTGAGTATGAACTTATACAAAATGCAGCAAGATATTAAAAAAAACTGTTTTATTGATTAAAAAACACACTATATTGGATTCATATCGGTATCGGCAGATATCCAAATTTATGCTATCGGTATCAGACATAAAAAAGTGGTATCGTGCCATCTCTAGTATAAACAGTTACAGGCTTATAGCTGCAGGTGCCGCTGTTCAGTCGATTAAAAAGAGCTCCATCATTGCTGCATTCAGTACATACAATTACAGATGAATCCTTCTATCAATAATGGGTTTTTTGTGATCTCTTTTACCTGCTTAATATGTGAAACCAGGTCACAACTTCATGGCCTGAAGAGTGAAGACCGCTTGATTTTCAGTGAACCGAGGTTATCTTTGTAACCAAACGTTTCTTCAATGGCCACCTGAAGTGTTCTTTAAAAACAAATCTATCTACATGACTCGCATGTCTCTTCTAAGTTCATGGCAACTACTTGGGGACTGGACTAGGTGGGCTGAGCCTTGACCTCATCCAACCAGAGCTTTTTATTTGTCGTGTAGTGTAAATACTATATTATGCAATGGCATTATAAGGCAATTGTCTGGAACACAACATAGATTGCTTTTAGGTTAAAGGCTTTTGTTTCGGTGAGTGAAATTCTTGCATTTTATATGGCACAAATTAGCATACGTGAGCAAATGAGCTTGTCTTGCTAATTTGTTTTGCTAGCATTAGCACATAACACTACAGAAGTGGGGCAAAACAAGTTGGCGGCGTCACAGTGGCTATGTCCATCTTTTTATATAGTCTGTTGTTCATTTGCACTAAAAGACACTGTAAGATCTTGGCTGTTCTCATTTTTGTTGAAAATTTTTGTTTTAATTCCCATTTTTGCAAGTCAAAAGAAGCATTTTCCTTAATATCGCAATGAATCATAGATGCTAGCCAGGCTAACTAGCCAGTGTGAGTGCTAGCTGAAAAACTAAGACGAAAATGGCCAAAATGGAGAACTCAAGACATGAAAATAGTAGTCCACAAAACAGTTGTTATTAGATTTGTCTTTTTTAAAGGGTTTATGATTGAATCAGTTGTCGCTCAGCTCTCTGTTGTTCATTTAATATAAGGGTAGAGAATGCATACATACCCTATAGCATTGTCTGCTCCATTGTAGCTAAATCTAACAAACAAAGTAATTTTATATCTACTTTGGTATCAGCTGGGGGGCTTTTCCATTACTGAAAGCTTGATAAAGGTGACATTTTAAAAATATGAAGGTTGTATCCAACAGAAATCTTTTACATGTGTTGGTAGACATCATGACCCTCCTGATATAGTGCTTAAGCATGCCTCAGGAAATCTCAAGTTTAAAGAAATATTTAACCAGTGTCTCTCACCACTTCAGCTAGAGCCTCAGGGCTTTAAATGAATAAGGTACTATTATTCTCCAATCAACCCAGGTTTATGAATTATTATGTTTGAACCCATCAATCAGGAAACCCATCCATAGTGTACCCTGACTCTTGACCCTTTGATAGCTGCAATGGAGGCATGGATGGAAGTTCAACTGCACCAGGACACGTCTGTGTTATTTACCCAGACATCTAACAGACTTCTGGGTAAATAACACAGATGCTTGTGTGTGAATTTGTGGATAATACATGGCAGGTAATCAACTGAAATGTTGTTCTATTTTTCAGATGCATTTCTCTTTATGAACTCAATTACCTACACCATAAAAGAAGCTTTGCAGGCAGCCACAGTGAGTAAAAATAAACTGTTCTCCGTGTGGCGTGGAAGCAGTAGGATGCGGCTCCACGTGAGCACCGAGTGTTTCAGAGCATACCAAACGGACACATAAACCTCTATGGGCTTCCCTGTGTCTTTCATTATTTTTATTCACCAGCTATCACTCGGGTTTAGCGAGAAGACACATGCCACAGCGTGCTTGTTAAATCGGAGAAATCTGACAGTTACATCTTTGATATCTTCTTCCCGATTTCCTGCTGATTTGCACTTTTCAACTGCGACCAGGGAATTGTTGGGCTTCGCTTTAAAATATATCATCAGAATAACTAGGAAAATACTCAAACTCAGCAGCTATCATGTAAAACATTCACACACCAAAAACCTGCGGATTATTAAAAAGTCTCTCACTGAGCATGAGCAGAGTGATCTAACCGTTACTGGATGCAAGATGTGAGGCTTTGTACCCCGGAGGATCGGTTGTGTGATGAGTCATGATTCTTGCGTTAGTCAACTTGTGCATTTGTGTTCATACTCCTGTGCCTCATTGCTTTGTGGGAAAGCTAGCGAGTGTTTTATTTTACCTCTCATAGCACAAAATCCTAGTAATCAGTCCTTCTATTCAAGATGTTTACATGGATTTTATGCCTAAAATTGTGTGTTCGAGGGGACCGGGTGTCTAGTCTCACTTTCATGTGGATTTGAAGTGCACTCACAGGCAATTTTTCTTTGTCAGTATTCAAGTGTTGCCTTGCCCGGTTGATCTTATCTGGGAAGCTAGAGCGCAAATCCAGCGAAAGCAGCTTTATTTTAATGTCACAGGTATTAGATTTGCTGAAGAGCGAATATTGAAATGGGCTTGAACTTGGCACTTTTAAGGGGCTCCGAATCCGTTCTGCTTGTGGTGCAGATCTGGGTTGTGGAAATGAGTTTTTCGTCGCTAGACCTGATGCTAGTCTAGCATTCTTTCCTTTTCACTTTTTTTTTTCCTTTTGGGAGGGGCGGGGGTGTTTCGCCGTCTCTTCCTCCAGTCTTACTTCTGCTGAGTCCCCCACGCTTTCTGACAAGAGTTTTATGCTAATGCAAGCAGTTTGGAAGGGTAGGGATGGAGGGGATGGGGGAAGGCAGTGACAAGGGACTGCGATTCGTCCAACAGACATCTTGTACTGGTAGCATGTAGAACAGAGCTCCTCACGTCATTTGAGCTTTAAGCTATTTCCTTTTATGTCCAATGCACTTCTCTTAATGCCTAATTATGCACGAGCTGCCAGAGACTAACTGTGTAACATACAAGCGGTTGAAGAAATTGTAAGAAATGTTCTCTCTGGTATCTTGGTGAAATTTACATAGATTAAGTGCAAAGGAGGGTCCAATTACCATAAGTACCAATTAATATAACAAATTAGTCAAGGCAGGTATGTTATTTAAACGGGATTTTTGAACAAAAGCAGCATCTCCTCTGAGGCCTACATGACAGGCATACCGGAAAAGAAGCATTCTGACATCCTTGTCTGTTTAATGTTGTATTTTTGTGAAGATGAATCATTATTTCTCTGCCGAGTTGATTATGCGTTTTTTCTCCTCCGTAGCCTTCTTGCTTCTAGAATGCGGGACGCATAGATCAGCTTTGAGGAAACCAAAAGAAAAAGTAATTAATTTCTTGCCCTAGTTCTGGTCCAAACCCCGCACCGTCATGAGGCCTGAAGGTTTGGACACGTTTTACAGGGAAATTATCTCAGCAGTTTTGCACAAGTATCAAGGGGGTGTCACGAGGAAGTGTTCCTGTGTAAACAAGGCATTTGTATCAAAGATCCCATGAGTGATTCATCAGGCCCTATTGTTAAGCTTGATTAATCCTTTCACCTAACGTTGTAGCTCTGAGACTGCTACCCCACCTTCCGAGGCGGGTTTAGAAAAATAAAAAAATTACATAAAGCTTCTGGGGCTATTCACGTGGGTCTGAGTGGGATGGCTTTAAGAGAACTCGGCGGATCACAAGGTCGAGTTCATTAAATGAGAGCAAACTCGTGGGAGAGGGTGCGTAAAAGTACACCCGGTGACAGTGTGAAAGAAAAGCCATCAGGTGACCCAATCTCTGCCCAGCAGCTGGCCACTCGCTCCCCGGCCAATTAGCCCGGAGAGTTGAGATGCTTTCACTCGGTGTGATAAGCCCCTGCCTCTTTCTCATCGTTCCCCTTTAATCAGCCTCTTCCTGAGCATCAGTCTTCAGATTAAGGCTCTATCAGCGCCGTGCAGAGGAAGGGCATGCTCACTCGCAGCGGTCCCGCCTCTTAACAGGAGAGGCAGCGGTGTGTGAGCGAGGGAGGCATGGGTCGACACAGATAAGATGCACCGAGTGTCAGTGAAGGAAGGATGAAGCAAAAGAGGGGAGGAGAGGCGGGGGACGGGAACAATCGAATGCGGTCTGTGGGTTGTAGGTGTGTGCAGCTTCTCTGTGCGCGCAGTGCTGATCGGTGTCTTGTTTGTTCATTGTAAATCAAAGACTACATCCGTTTTTCAGGCCTAAGCAAAAAAAAAGAATCTTTGTTCCATAGACGATTGCTCTTCAGTCTGAAAACATAATAGTGTTATATCCAGAGTGAACGCCTTCCAAATTAATCAGCTGCATCTATCTTTAAAAAGTGTATTTGGAGGACTTCCACATTCAAAGAGATTTGTAAAGGTACATCGCGTTTAATCCCGACATAGATTTGGTTGCCCTCTGAACAGTGGATATCCGAAAGGATATCTGTGTAATTCCTTTCCAAATGCAAGTCTATTCCTCTCGGTTCACTTCCCTCCATTCGGCAAACTTCTAACAAGAGCACTTCATGAGAGAGGGAGGGGACGTGAGAGTTGTTTAAGGTTCAACATAGTCTTGATATACCCTCTTGTTGTTACAAACAGAGGGATTATGGCCCATTGCCTTTTGAAAAAGCCTCTCGCTGTCCCCTTAGTAATGTTCCCATCATCAAGCTATTACACCAGCATGCACTTTCAACAGACTGACAGAGCACTTAGACCACTGTGGGTAGCATGAGAGAGAAGAAAGACGGGGGAGTTTGTGCTACCTGCAGAGACTTGTGTCCTTGTGTTTCACAGGATGTCAGCTTGATCCATCTGGGCCCTTCGGTGGCACAGAATCACAAGGCTCAAGGTCCCCTGCCGAGACATTGAAAGTATTTGATGAAGAACGGTTAGGAGAAAGCTGTTAAACATTTGCTTTTGTTCAGGGAGTGAAACTCTGAGTCGGCGGAGGGTTGTAGGTGAAACATACTGTCCTTTCTTTTTAGACGATATGATTTGGTCCAGATTTCTGTGACTTTTCCTGTATTGGACTTCAAAGTCACATTTTCATTATGCGGCAGCTGAGCACTGCCTGTTGGTTTAGTGGAACTGATTGTTTTTTGATGACAGTTGAGAAGGTGACTTACATATTTAGTTGATGCTTGATGGTGTAAAGTAAAGGGCACTGGAATGTTTTGGAGCGTGTGCACAAAATTACAATGCTGGACCCGAGCTGGCCCCTGAAAGCACCATAAGCGCTGAATGCTTATGAAGAGACGGCTTGGATTAAAAGTTCTTTCCTGTTCCCTCCGATAGTAACTATCTGTGATTTAAGTATAAGCTACCTTTCTTTGCATTTTTACTGCAAAAACATGTATATTGATAACATCACTTTCTGTAACACCAAGGGCAAATAATTTTATTCACTGTTTTGTTGTTTTGATACTTTCTTTGAACTGTCCTTTTTCCATAGTGGAGGATGTACAGTATACATCTTTAGAAATATCTTTGAATGTTTAATATATCTTTAAAAATGGCGATGTGCAAAGAGTCAAAGTATACCTACAGGCTCGAACATTTATACATATACCCCCCAGTAATATTTGGGTAAGTGCCCCTTAGCAGGTTGCACCTCAATTGCACCTCAATCAGACACTTTTGGTAACCAACAGCAAACGTCTGTTGGTTTGACACAAATCAAGTTTTTAAGTGTAGTCCACACATTTCAATACGTTTTGAGGTCTTGGCTTTCAGTAGGCTATTCCAGAAGCTTAATGTTAGGCTGCTTTATCCATTCTAAAGCCAGTTTTGATGTATGCTTGTGATCCTTGTCCTGCTGGACACTGATTCAATTGTGTCCAAGTTTCAGTCGGCTGGTGATTTCAAATCAAGTGGAGGAATTTGAAAGTAGTCCTCCTTTACTATTCCATCCAATGTGTGCAGTGTATCAGTACCACAGGCCACACAACAGCCACAGTGCATGATGCTTCCGTCACCATGCTTGACAGCTGGTACACTGTCATTATGTGCTCAATCTTTGTCTCGTCTAACCATAAAACTTTTCTCCAGAAGCTCAGGTTCGCCCGGAACATACAGCATCATTTTATTGTGTAATGCCATTGTTACCAGGGGAAAAAAAATTGGAAACTGCAACAGGGCCAAAATTACTGCGACTGTGTGGAATAAAGTTTTGATCTTGTTGCCTTTGAAATTGTTGCTTTGGTTCTGGTCTGCAAACACTTGCAGTTGCTGTCTTCCAAGGTACTTCGGTGCATCAGGATGGTCATAAAACAGTAATGAGTCAGTCTGTTATCTGTCTACCTGAATGGCGTCAGGTTTGCATTTGTCTGTGATAATAAAACAGTTAACTGTAAACTCTGTGAATCAGTGAATATTGCAAATCTGCTGCAGTCCAGATGCACAGAAATTCACCTTAATTACTTGCATTTAGAGTCCAGCCAAAAATTTCATAGATTTGAAAGCAAAAGTAGGCACTTTCTCCCAAAACAGTGATTTAGTTGCTGCAGGAAAGCAATTTAACTGCAAACTGACATGGGCACTCTGGAATATGGAATATAACGAGAATGCAACCAGGTGAGTTGATCCCCCTGTTGCACAGAGATGTGTTGCAGATGCCCATATTGGGGAGGACTGACTCTGATGATGTGCAACATGTTTTTGCAATAGTCTTTCTAGGTTTATGAAATTAGACAGAAATTATTTGTGAACCTTTGCTAATCTGTCTGAGAGTGGTTGCAGTCACTCAGAGTCTGGTTGCCTCCCACCTTGCAACCTGTGCAATCACCTTGCCATCAAAGTGGTCATTAAGAGGTCGATGGTTCACACTCAACATGTGGTTGCAAGCACTGAATGTGACTCAGTGTGACTGAGCCATAAGGTGATCTCATGTTGCATTTTGAAAAGAAATATTTTAACTATATTATTTTCCACTTTTGCTCAGTTAAATGTTTTAAGCAACATCAGTCTGGAGTATAATTACTAAAAAATAATGGTTGTGGTTTATATATGTTACAGAGTATAGCATGGTGGAAAAGGATGGAGAGAATCCCCCACTAAGCTTTTGGGTTGGCATTACTTTAGATTTTGTTTTGTATTAATTGCATGCTTTGGTGTTTCTTTGTGTTTGATGTGAGGTGTGGGCCACACCCATGTGGGAGTGGAGATTCTACTCTAGTCCAGCTGCCAGCTATTTGGAGTTGAATACAGGGAGCAGCTGATTGGGGAGGATTGGAGCCCTTCTCTATAAAGGGGAGAGGAAACAGGAAGTAGGTGTTGTCGTTGTTTTTTTTAGTAGGACACTGGTGTAGCAGGGAAGCCTCGAAGATCCAGGATGACGTGTGCACATTTTAACGGAAAAGATTTTTAACCTGGCCTGGTTTTGCTTTTAAAATAATCTGAGGATGTTGGAGGGAGGACTCATTTTTATTGGGATGTGAGTGGATGTGCTGGGAGGCAGGAAAACAAACACTGGACTGGAGACTCTCTGTGCCCCTGACAAGGAAACTGGACCAGTTTTGGGGAAGTTCCAGCTCCCAGGATGTGATGTGGAGACCCAGCCTCGAACGAAGTCAGGCCTGAAAAGGTGGGTGGCAAGCCTTTTTGAGGAAGATGCAGGATTGATACGTTTTGGCTGCTTGTTCTTCCAAGTGACCACCTTTCCCCTGTTTGTAACCAGGCTAACAACCCTGACCGCGGTGGCTTTGGGCCTTGGATTCCTGGCCAGAGTTGTGTCTTCAGCCAGTAGTTTTACCCGGAGAAAGAACAAATAAATTTTGTGTAACCCATTGCAGTGTGCGTGTGGTGGTTCGTTACTGGTCAATATTAGAGCTACTACTTGCTTGTACGGAGGCCATTTTGGGCCTTACGTAACATATATATATATATATATATAAAAAATAGAGTCTTAAAAATATTCTACACAGTCAAGAACGTTAACAGAGCAAAATCTTTGTTTTGCATCCATAATCAGCACCGTTGCTCCTAGTGCGTTTTATTGTCTAAATGTATGTTTTCAGTAGATACCGTGGTAAAAATGGCATTTAAACACCATCACAAGCCTTGTTAAAAGTAAGCCTGCCCCTGCAGATAAAGCCAACTGTAGGCAGGCAGAACATCTGTCTTCAGAACTAAAGCGCCATTCATACCTGTGAGAAAATGTATGAAATGAGCAAGTTGAATTCGTGTAGAATTTGCCTTTCCAACCTAGTTTTATGTGGCCAAACCCCAGGGACCAGACCCAGGCTTGCAAACAAGAACAGCGACTTGGCAGAGTGGTTATCCATCATGCTTCAGCTTCATCTCCACAGGGGGAAACGGTCAGAGAAACACACACACACTCTCACTGTTTGTTTGCTACGATTACCACCTCTGAGAATATCCTTGCCAGTGACTAAATTGGCCGCAGGAAACATGTTTTGGAGGCAGTGCGAGGGTGCCCATTAGCAAGGAAACCAGGTGCGCTGTTTTTCCCAAATCCCAGGATTTATTCCGCGGTCATCAGGCCCAGAGGAATAGATGTTATTTGGCCTTGTTTTATTTTAAACAGAATAAATCATATGGGGATCGAGGAGGAGGGTTAAGCTAACTATGACTTTGCAAAGTCATCCCCTCTCAGTCATTTGTTTGTATCCACTGAGGTTTGAATCCTGACATAAAGAAGCCATTTGAGTGGAGGAGCTCATTTTTATTGAGTGTCAACATTTAGTTTACCATGCGTCTTCTCCGAGGGTGCGTACATCTACATTTCTCCGGGGTCGCCCTGAGCGGCCTGTCAACCGAATGAGGTGGTTATTAATGTAGACACTTGGCGGTGTGCTTACTGCTTCCATGTGGCTGTGACAGAAAGGCTTTTACGTGCGCCGTGACAATGCACACATACAATGAATGGAGGAAAAGCACCAATTATGGACGCAATGCCCCGAAGTGGCTTTTAGAGAAGTTATCTTGAAACTGCCGCTGACACACATCCGCACACACCGCTGCATCTACATGCACAGTGTGTTTCCTTTTCAACTCTTTGATTACTTCGTGGATGCAGTGATTGTGAGGCCACCCTTGATTAGCTCAATTTATTCCCCAGCCATGCCAGAGGGCCATTTAGGGAAGTTTTTGCAGACTCTTTCCATTTATCAAGATGGGAGGCAGACATGATTGGAATCTTAAAATGTCGTTGCAGCTTGGTACAAACAACTGCAAGGAGCCTAACTTTGTTTGGTCTATAAGATGAGAGCGAGAGCATGAAGTTTTCCTTATAAGATGTTCAATGCATGCGCTTGGATCCTTGTGCTATAGATGTAAAATCGAATGCTCCTTGACTCCTACTCTGCGCAAGCCAGGGCTGGTAAATTTATGGTGATTCAGCGAGAGGAGCAGTGGGAAAGGTTATTCTTGGATAACACTTTATAAAATGCCGCTTACTAACCATTGCTGACTAACAAAAAATGATTCATGCAGCCATGACACTGTGTCAGATCACACCACACCTCAACCACCACTACAAACCAACAGGTGTCTACAATAACTGGGAAGAACTGCAGCGTAGATTTTGGGGGGGGGGGGGGTTGTTCGATTTTCCTAAAAATTACTGCAGTAATTGTGGTTATCATATCAGTAAGGCAACTATAATCGAAAGATGATTCTTATTTCTGTCTGCACTCATTTATATTTGGCAGGATGGATCTTTAGCAAGCACCAAGAACGCCACAAGAAGTGAAAATTGTTAAGTGATTGAATGAGGTACATCATTGAAAGATGTGGTGGGGTTTAGGTGGGTTGCAAAGTGGTTTGCTGATGCCCCATGGAGACTTCCAGCAACTATTGAACTCTGTAGGAAAACTGCTTTCAGTCTTGACCTCTGTAAACACTTTTCTGCTGAGTTTAAAAGCTATGATACTGTGTTATCAAACCAGACGCACATTTGGCTAGTGACTATCAATCACAAGTCATTAGCCAAAGAGCTCTGTACTGACCAGCCCCTCCTTATCACATCACATCTTGTTGCAACCAAGGTGCTCATCTTGAGGCTTCAAAATGAGACCATTGGGTGACATCACGGTAGTTAAGTCCATCTATTATAATTGCAAAGCATTGATCTGGCACATTTATTTACTGATGAATGAAGTAGAAATTTCCAACATTCTAACACGGTCCTGCCCCTTATCACCACTTGTCACTCATGTGGGCGACTGACCTGGGGAGTGCCTGTGTCTTGTTCGGTCAAGCTTTTGAGTTGTTTGGAATGCCCGAGTGGTTTTTGGACAAGACACTTGAACCCTAAGTTGCCTCTGGATGAGAGGCAGGCAGCTCTGACACCACTGGTGTGTGTCTGAATGAGTAAATGAATGTAAACACATTAAAAAAATACTTTGTGGAAGTTCTTGAGGTTAAAAAGCAGAATGTTAGTGCAGACTAGTGTGTTTCATCCTGGGTTTTGCCTTTGCTTTTTGGGTGAAAAATTAGTTTGTGATTCTATATTATTATTTACAATAAACATGTTAACAATCTTCTGAAATTCTGCTAAATCAAGTATCCAAACTAAAGATGGAACTATATCATTATAAGCATTGCATGTCTTATTTTCGTACAGTCTCCATCTTTGACAGTGTAATTTTTTAATTTTTTTTATTTCAGTGATATGACAGTCGTGTTTATAGGAGCTTATTTGCTTTTAAATTAAGGCAGCTTTACAGTTATTAATTTCAAATTCACAGTATACTTACATATATTTAAATTCTAAAAGAAAAAACCTGATGGACATTTTTCTCTAAAGCTGAGGAGTGGTTCACGTTGGCGATGATGGCAAGGCTTATGGAAAGCATCAGTCAAACTGTGCAAGGTTGCCTTGGCAACAACCTTTTATAGCCCGGGTAATACCTTGCCAACAACTTAATAGCCAGGTATTGTAGGAAGTGTTTGGAGGAGGGGTTGGCTCGCGTGCTTTGTTTCAGCAGATCCTGGACCAGTTTATCCTCTCAAATCTTGTCATTATCTGAGGGATCAGCCTGAAACTGCTCCCCACAACCTGGTGTTGGACAACCAAATGGAGGTCAGGTAACAAACAACCAGTTGAGGATTTAAGGGGCTTTAAAAGGGTGAAACAGTAGATTATCTCTCGTTTTTCTGGTAGCCAAACCGAGGTTTAATAGCCTCTTTCCAGCTCGGGCGTGTGACGGCTATCCACTACTGTCTCCAGTAGGCATAATCAGTTTACACTGACGTCATTGGTTTGACAATGAAGGAAGAAGAAATGGATAGCGAGGTGGACATTAATTCTCTGTTAATGTCTTATTTATCTCTAGAGGCAGAAAAAAGCTTCCAAATTCATCTTAGTCACTTCTGGATTGATGCGAGGGGAATTCTTTAACCTGACGTGATGAGAGCTCACATCAGCTTCGTATGTTGTCCAATCACACTCTCCTTTATAGAGCTGCCTCCCGGGAAATCATGTGTATCTCAACAAATGTGATCAACTTAACCTGCATCTACCCAAATGTATTAACTCATGCAGCGTATACCTAATGTCAATCCTCTTTGCATCAATCCCCACACCCACCCTGGAAAAAAAAACAACCCTTTTGCAACTCTCTGCGCTTTTCAGTCCCAAAATAGCCGAATCACGGGAATGTGGCAGGATTGAATCTGTGCTGGCTGATTGCATTGTCTTTTGCTCCTTCTCAGGCTACATTAAGCGGCAGAAGCTTTGGACGTATAAAAAAGTGATTGATGCCTCCTCCTTATGTCTGAACCCGCCTGTAGCTGACCTCAGCAGAAGACAGGAAAGGCAACAAAAAAAAGAAAGACACGGTGATTTACTGACCAGGCCAGTGAAAGTAGAGGGGAGGATGAATGCCACTCGACTTTCACTGACAGTCAGAGATGTAAAAGGAGAGCTCTGACTGCTTCTGCTTCATCTTTTCTGATCTTCAGAAGGAGCATGTGGATTGGCAGAATTGCGGAGGGTAATTATCGCTTGCTGGGAATCACACAATTTTGTGATTAGCTATCAAATCTATTTCGTTCCTCGTCTTCAGTTTACGGTTTACTCATTCTCTCCTCACTAATTAGTCTGCACGGTCAGAATGTTATCTGCTCCCCTCTCCCTTCAGCCATATTATTCAGTGCTGTCAGTCTCATTTCATCTCTCTAAGGGATTTAGCATTACAAGAACATCAAGATCAAGTGGTGCAGCGGTGTTTTTAGTACTAAGTGGGTGCATCTGCTGTGACCCTGCCATCCATCTGTCAGTAATAATTAGGCTGGTAGACAGATTTTCCTTTGTGTGCTAAGCAAACGATGGGTGAACCCAGGATTCTTTCACATACGTGGAAGTTTGTTCAGCTGTTTGGAAAGGCACAGATTACTCAGGCAAATGCCAGAGAGCCCATTATCCCACATACGGTAACACAAGTCAGGGTCAGTTCTGATAGATCGATATGTGCGGCAGGGACGGGCAGGACACGGAGTTCAAGGGTCATTCCTCACACTCAAATGATAGACACTCAGTGTAATATGAAAGTAGGCATTACAAGGGGAGAGAACAGAGAGGGAGAATGACAGATGGATTGGGGCGGCGGCTGCAGTGATGCGGACACTGCACCGGTACGTCGTGGTGGAGAGAGCTGAGACTAAATGCGAAGTTGTCGATTTACCGGTTGATTTACGTCCCCACCCTCGCCTACGGTCACGAGTTCTGGGGTAGTGACCGAAAGAGCGAGATTACAGATGCAAACAGTGGAAATGAGCTTTCTCTGAAGGGTGGCTGGCCTCTCCTTAGAGGTGAGGTAAAGAATTCAGTAATTCGAGAGGGGATCAGAGTAGAGGTGCTGCTCCCTAACGTTGAAAGGAGCCAGTTGAAGTGGTTCAGGTACCTGACTAGGATGGATCCCGGATGATGTGTCCTTCTGTCCTACCAGAATGATGCCTTGGAGCAAGCTCAGGACATGCTGGAAAGGTTATCTCTGTGTTCCCTTGGAAGTCTATACTTAAGTTGCTGCCCCCTTCACCTGACTCAAGATAAACTATAGAAAATGGGTAGATGGATCAATGAATGGATCGCATTCTGTGAAGTTGAATCCATTTATATAATTTCAACATCAATTATTTTATTGGCTATTTCCTCACAAACAATTCAATTAAGCCAATCTCAAACTGGGAACCCATCAGCTTTAGTCTGATGAGTTGGCCTTCTGTAATGCTGGACAATATTTTCAGGCTTCTGATACAGCCAGCAGATATCCATTTCCTATTCCATGTGTCACTGTTTACGAGTGTAGAACAAATTTGAGAAGTCTTCTCACTGTCAGGCAATAACCGATGGTTCCAAGATTGAATTTTGGCAAAAACTTGCTCTTTGGAGGCTGTTAACCAAAGCAAAGTTTGACAAACCCAGCCTGTCTTTCAGTTAGGTGGCAAAAACTAACTAAAACTAAAACCGTGGTCAGAAACTATTCACTTGCACTGTCACACCCTCCTTCCACATAATATGAACCAATCAAGCGCTGCCGCCTTCCATCAGGAGGGGCAGGTCACGTGGAGATATGAAGAGTATGAGAAATATTTATGTAACAGCAAATAGCAACAGCAACGGGGCTGTTAAGATTGCTCTGAACCCAGTGAGGGAATATGGTTAGTGCACTCTCGGTGGTGCCATTTATATTTATAAGTGACAGCTCCATAAACTTAAACTTTAAACTTGATCCACTTAATACTCGAGAAGTGCATTCAGCTTTGACACTGTGATATGATGACAGAGGAGTGGAAAGCGCTTTAGTTTTTGGCCAAATCAAAGAGAAAATAGTTTTCATGATAAAAGATTCTCTGTGATGTTCTAATATCTTCTTTTAGCTTCAATGCCAGCAGAATAACACAGACTTCAGCAAATCAGTAGCAGATTTTCTGCACAGATTCGCTTGATGGCTTTACTAATGTGTGGCTCAACAGGTCTGAATTTATCAGCTCCTGCAGCTCATAGTTAGCATCGTCAAGGAGTGTTGTCGGGGAATTACTGTCAGTGTGGTTACGGCTGATTTTTAAACTGATCATCCATCTATCCATCCATTTTCTTCCACTTATCTGGAGCCAGGTCATGGGGGGCAGCAACCTAAGCAAACAAACTCAGACCTCCCTCTCCCCAGCGGCTTCTTTATAGTGTAGTATATATAATGTCCCCATCGTATCCTGGTTATACCACCAATGCCTCCTTCTGGTAGGATATGCATAGGACACCTAACCCAGGGGCATCTTAGTCAGATTCCTCTCACAGCAAAAGGCCAGCCACCTTTTTTTCAGTCGTGCAACCGTTTTGGGGATCGGCATGAGTTTCTCCTTAATCGTGTGTTGTGCATTGTGTCGTATACATGGGGCAACAAGAAGCGATTAACACCTCACGACCAGCTCCCGATCATCAATCGTATAGTCGCAAGAAAATCAAACCTGTCTGAAATCCTGTCGCCCCTCGTGAGGGTATCAACGAAGCCTCTCACACTGCGCACGTGCAAACACAGAAGTTGGCATGAAAAGGACGGAGTAACCTGGCAGTGCAGCGTGTGATCTGGACACAAGCGACAGAGGCCCAACTTGTAGAACTTTGGCAAGATCATCCTTTTCGATGTGGCCTCACAAAATTATCATGACCACAAAAACCGTGGAAAGAGTTGGATGCACATGCCTGGTCAATGTTTTTATTTAGCAATTTAGCAAAGTTGATGGTAGTGGTGTGTGTGTCTGTGCGAGTGAAAGACAGAGAGGGAGAGCGAGAGACAGATTTTGTGTTATAAGCTTCATGTTATGGACGCACAGTGTGAGCACTCAGGTCGCATCAGGGCATCGGGCCGTGTGAGAACATGCATTGTGACTTACAAACTTCTAACCCCTGCGATTCAGTCGTACAGTTTGAGCAGAAGCTGAATAATATAGACAAGATCCTGAGATATTTACTCCTTGACTTGGGGCAGCAACTTGTCCCCTGGCCATAGCACATAAACTGAACCAATGAGTATAACCTGCTCTGGATCAAGCTGTGGGTTTTAGTGAAGTTAGAAGTGCTCAACATGGCTTTCTAAACCTATAATTTTACTTTGCAGTACACCCAGGTGTCCTTACCCTAAAGTCATTGATTAGCTCAGGGTTGGGACTTGTGTTTGGGTTGCTTCTAGACATTAACTTCATAAGAACTCAAAAAATAGATAAAGGAATGTCTTCACTCCGACTCCCAAAAGAATCAGGCATTTGGAAACTCTTATGGATCGTCATTGGTAACCCATTCAGTGGACATATTTGTGCTTCATGTACTTCATAATAAGGCTATCCTGACTGGGGAAAATGAAGTGAAAGCCAGTGACCAATAGCAAATTGTGCAGCACTTAACGGCATCTTATTGCTTCATTTATCTTCACTTGTGCCACGAGGACCTCACAAAGAAAAAGACTAATGCGCAAATTATAAATAAAGACTCTGTCTCTCCTTTATTTGTCTTCATTTTCATCTCCAGTGGATGGAAGCAGATGTTTTGATGATGTGCTTGGGATGGTAGCTTTCTGTTAGTGGCGCACCTTCACTGCAGTTTTATTTGATTTGGTTTCTGCTGAAAGTTCTACGTAGTTCATGAGAACAGAGTCTAAAAATAAGTGGAAATTTTCACCTTAGGATCACTGGAGTTAATGGAAAAGGAAGGGAAATCACATATTATCTATTTATGTGAGAAGAGAGACTGAATCCATCAAATAAAATATATATTACATAAGAGATTGACTGGTAAGGAGGTGGCAAATGCATTATATCTATTTAAAGGCAGAAGCCCAAAAGGGAAACGTGGCGGAGGAAAACCTGGGTATTGTTTTTTAACATCATTTATCACTGCAGAAATGAAAATTGCATCTTCGTGTTACAGTTATTAAGCGTGTTTTATATATCTCATGACTTGCAGTTTAGTTTTTCATTACTTGCAATCAGCCTCCTGGCAAGTTCTCTGCAACGTCTTCACTTCTGCCCCATTTTTACAAAGAGTGTTTGCTGTTCCAGATATCTTTTTAGTTTTGCTCTGTCTGTCAGGACACGGTGGAAAATTCTCCGGCAGAATCACACTTGCTGACACAAAGGGAAATTTAAACTCTGTGTGCACAGAGATGAGATACAAAGTTCTTTTTTTTGGGGGGGGGGTTGTGAATTTAGTTTCATTGGGATGGTTAGAGACGGAGACGCGGCCAACGTAAAGAAGAAACCTAACAGAATTGTTGCCAATTGAAACCTTTTATTTTACACTTTTAAATATTTATGCTCTTCAGCATCTCTTGAATCTGTGTATAGTCAAGTTAGGCTGTTTGATCCTCTCACTGATAGGTTCTATGAATGGGAGTATTTCATGAGATTGCAGAATCAATACTCGCCGCAAGCAGAAGCATTTTTCTATAATATTCCTATTCTGCAAAATGTATGGATTAAATTTTGGGGGGGTAAATGAACAAACATGAATGTTTGCTGCCACAATAAGGCTGCACAGTCTGAGAATGCACTGTCCTGTGCAGCACTATTCCCCCAACAGACATATATACCTGTAATAGAAGGAAAACATTAGCATGAGGAGCAGGTGGAGTATGAAGATATATGAGGTATCGGTCCGTTCGCTGGCCGGCTGCTGGCACTTCTGCCCCAGTTTTACAGCCTTTTGACTGTTTTATCAGCTCACTTCGGTGTAGGTGTGTGCGGGCGCAAGAAATATATTCAGTTTATGTGCACATGTGTGTCTGCATGTATACACTAAAGAGAGCAAAGGCTTTTCAATTGCCTCATGGCCCACCAGGCTGCCCTGGCACAGCTGGGGAGGAGGCCAGAGACATTACTCAGCTATTAAACTGTTATTTGCAGGTGTCACCCTCAGCAGGGCTTGTGTTGATAGAGGTAGAAATGCCCTCAAGGTCCAAAGCTATACACACACACACATATCCTTCAGGCAGGGGTGTTCGAGGCCTAGCCTCGTGGCTGCGGCTCCCCGGCTTGATGGGGCGTAACAAGGGCTAGGAAGGGAACAGACTGGTGAGCCACATCGGGGTGGGAGGAGGGCAGCGGGACACCAGAGGACAGTGGGACTGGGCCAGTAGGGAGGGCCACCTGCTACTCCATTTCACTCGTGATGAATCGGTCTGTGTTTCTTTTGTTTTTGTGTGGTTTTTTTTTTTCCACTTTCTATGCTTTCTGTCCGGAACTCCAAGCTCGAATTTGACAGTTGTTGACAGCTGTTAGGAAGCAGAACCTTTACTTAGGAAAGTAAAGTGTCCACTGAACACACAGAAACAGTGTGTGTGTGCGTGCGTGTGTGTGTGTGCGTGTGTGTGTGTGTGTGTATTTGTATTGCTGTCTAAAAAGTGGTCATCTTTCTGGTGATTTTTTTTCCAGCACATAAGAATGAATAATATGATGTCTTCTGTGGCACTTCAGGGGCTTTTCTAAGTCTCACAAAACAACACTGGTGATAATCTAGAGGATGTTTTCACCATGTCAGAAGCAGTTGTTCATTCACATAATCTGTTCTTATAACTGGAAGTACTCCCTTTGGTTTGGCCAGTAGTGCTGCTTGAATTAAGTGTGTAGAAAAAAGTAGGAAGAACACAGTACTCACTATCTGTGAATGCATCCAACTATTATCTTAATGAATCTAGAGTTGTTTGTTATTAGCTATTTGCTGATATATCGATAATGACATGTATAGCAGCCAAAAAGCAAAGACCTTAGAAACACCCTTCAACCATGTTATAAATGTTGGTGTTGCAGAGTCTGTCCACCAGGGCACGCTACAGCTTACTTGTCGACACAAACATAGCAACTAGCTGATTGGAAAAGAGATGGGCAAAGCGAAAACAAGCAATACACATGACATTAAAACATTATTTTTTTAAACTACATTGGTACTAAATTATATATAATAAAATGTTCTTTATATCGTGCCAAATCACACTAACGGTTGCCTCCAGTGGCTTTGTATTGTAAGGTAAGACATTACACTTGGCAACAGTGGGAAGGAAAAACTCCCTTTTAACAGGAAGAAATCTCCAGCATGACCAGGCTCAGGAAGGAGAGGGACGCCATGTATCACAACCGATTGGGCAGTGAGGGGACACATAAAAAGTACACATTATAAATATTGTAGATGTGTTTGTTTCATGAATCTGAGAGAAAAAACATATCGGCCTATATATCGTATTTGTATTTTTACCAAATATCGGAATCAGTCTAAAAAATACGGAATGAAGATTTAACAAAAGTCGCTGTTAAGTTGAATTATGAAAAGTGTAGGATCAGCCATCCTAGGATAAGTCTAGAACTCCGCTCCTGGTTCATCTGTAAATCTGCCACTTACACGCCCGTCCAAATGTAAATAAAACGTAAAATAAATATTCAGTCATTAGTATTCAGTCATTATTGTCATCAAATCTCAAGAATTAAATCTGCTTAAATCTTGCTGAGGAGGAAGTCAACCGTCAGCGAACACGTATTAACCCAAGCGGCTAATAAGATCTTAATGGAGTGTAAGGAGGCACAACTCTTTCATTGAACATCACTGCAGCATCCTGAAAAGCTCTGTAAACCTGTAGGCCTCTATTAATCAAAGAGTTACTTTGGTCTTCTTTGATAATGAGTTGGACATTAATAGTTTCTGGTATTTTACGCCAACAACACCGGTGGGTTAGACGCGGCTTAGCTGATAAGTGACTCATTTGTTGTTGCAGTCCATTATGCTCCAGCTGTGCTAGCTGATGTTTTAGGAAGAGGCTTCATTCATTACCTGCTTCATTAATTCTGTACCTAAAGGTATACCACCTTTGTCCGATTTTCTATCTTTCCTCTGACGCTACATTTTCCGTGGCATTACTTTGACCATGGAAAGCCAGACAGACAGTTTTCTGTGTAATGGCTCTCAGGGACTTTAGCCCTGAATAAGAAATGCTATCCATTAGGAGGAGTGAACTACTGGATCCGCTTGACTGAGAGTCAAATATGTTTCCTTTATATAACTACAGACTTTTTTTTCTTTCCTGTTTTTTCTCTCGCAATTTTATCCCCTGCATCTATAGCTTGACTCAGAAATAACAGCAAAATTTATTTTATTCTAACAAATTCCTTGTCTGCAAAGGAAAAAGGAAAAAGTAGGATTCACTCACACAGTCGTGCATATTTCAGTCTGCTAGATTCCTGTTTGCTTTCTCTTATAATTCACAGTGTGCAGAAACAAATGTTTGTGAAACACACAAAAAAAAGCATCACAGTGGGAAACATTATCTCAGCAACTGCAGCCTGTTCACATTCAGTTGTTTACTTCTTTTCATGCAGTCACCATTTTCTTTCCTCTCACAGTAAAATGATCACAGAAAATCATATTCTAGCTATTCAATAATTGTTTCCAGTGACGCTTTGAAGATGGTTTTAGATAGCTGACATCTTGCCTTTGATTGTATTTACCCCCCATTGCTCCCTTAATTGGTTCCCTCTAATTTAGACAACTTGCTTGTTGAATGTTTTGTTCAGAGTGCCAAATATGTGAGGTTTGCACATATCTGGCACCCTAGGGAGAAGCAGAGACTCATAAAAACCCAGACTTGGGCGAGATGCATGCGAATGCAGCTCCACAGACACACATCACGAGGCGCTGGAAGGGTCCGCATGAACTCAGCCCAGAGCTGCTGCGCTAAGGCCTGAATGCCGTAGCTGCAGGACAATGTTGGGTGCCAGTTATGATTTTGGCACTTCAAGTTGACTCTATCACCAACTCACACATTGGGCTTGTTGCATTGTTATGTTGCCTCCTCCAAAAGCGCTAGTTTTGTGGTTCCACATCCACTGTTATGATAGTCAGAGCTCATTTAAACGTAATAAAAAATAGCATAAATGAGTGAAACACAGAATTGAAATGCTAATTTGGTGGAAAACAGTTTCAAAACAAAGACATTTTTTAAAGAAAAACTGAGCAAACAACTCCTGAAGATGTCTTATTGTGTAGCTGTAAAGATGTAGAAGTAGCCGGCCTGTTGGGCATTTTTAGACAACGTATGATCAAAAAGTTGTCTAAAAATCAACAACCTGATTTTAACTTTGGACGATCTCACATTCAGGTCATCTTCTCAGACGTGTCCCGACAGCTTCCACTGCTGCTGCTGTTTGTAGATTGCTCTCTGAAATTCCTGAAATTCCTTACACCATGCAAATTTTGGTATCAGTCAGAAACTTGAACTTAAAAAAGGACTTCCCTTTTGATAACATAAAGACGATCCGGCAGACATCATACAGACAAAGAGTACAAGGAAACACAACAGGACTTACACTTAGAGGACTTAGAGATAGAAATAGCTACCAAATTTAAATCATGTTTTTTTTTAATGATTTCAGAAACAGAAAACTTTAATGTCCATTGCAAAGCAGTGTAAATGTGTCTTAAAAGTAGCTCTCAGTGTAAACAACAGGAATAAAAGCATAAAAGCTCATCCACACATACATACATGCATATATCCCTACATGTAAACTTCATTGTGAACTGTTAATCATGTTAGCATCAGTTGAGATGAGTGATTTCTTGACAATATTATTTCTGACTGCAGGGACTCTATAGTGCCTGCCTGATGGGAGGAGTTTGAATGAGTTGGTTAAGGGGTCTGAGGAATTCACGAGTGATAGTCCTAGCTTTACATCCAACTGGCTGAATATAAAGATCTGATAGTGACGACTGTGTGGCGCTGGTTATTTTGTTTGCCTGTGTAATGACCCGTGACAGTTTGGATTTGTTTTTGACAGAAAGAAAGGCGTACCAGGATGTGACTGTTTAAGTAAGAACCAATTCAATGAGACTTTTTGCTTACGTTAAAACGTCCAAGTTTTCTCAGGAGAAAGAGAAGCTGCCTTTTTGGTAACATAGTCACAATGCAAGGAAAAGGATAGTGTTGTGTCTGTCTCAAGGCCCAGGTACCTAAAGGCATCTACCTGCTCCTCCACCTGCCCTTTGATCTCTAGTGGTTGAAACCACACGTGAGTCGCATCATCAGGTTATACTCTCTGATAGCAGCACAGCTCCTTGGTTTTTGAAACATTCTGCTCTAAGGAGGTCTGACCAATGAGAGTGATGAGTAAATTTACTTCCTGACAATATGATGCCAGGCTGTTAGAGTTCGTCCGAAACTCACCAAGACCACTTAGTCTGCGAAGTGTCATAATGTCCATATTACAGGTTGTATTATTTCTGTAAATAGAAGATAAAATGGGAGATATAACACAACCCTGTAGGACCCCTGTGTTTAGAACAAGGATTGGCTATTTATTGTCGTTGACTGTTGAGAAACCTCGGATCCATCTGTAGTTCAGCAAAATGTTTTTGTTGACAGTGTTGAAAGCCGAGTTAAAGTCCAGTCTTTCAGTGGTTGTTGTAAGTTTTTAAATCTGCTATATGTTTAACTGTTCAGCAAATTTGTAGAATCACCTCATTTGCTGAGCTCTCTAAACTTTTTGATCACACCACATAGTTGACCAAATTATCCAAAAACAGCCTCATATTGTAACAGTTGCGCATGTTTTGTAGCTTCCTGAACGTCCACGAAGAGAGAATACAAATACACGATTCACCTAAAAATGTCATCCTTATTGCTCATCGTTTTTCTCCCTTAACTTACTTACACAGACCAGCTGAGGATCAGAACCCAAAGCTGCTCTTGATTGAAATGCCGCAATGCTATAAGCTCCTCTTCCTCCCACCTTCACTCCCACTTGTCTTGGCACAGCTCCTGCACATTATCCTTCAAGTTCTGGCTGAGCCTTCGGTTTCCCTGCAGTGCTTCTCACAGTGTAGTTTCCCTTTGTAATAATACGAGGGGTGTCTTTTTTTGTAGAAAATGAAACGTTGTTGTTGTTTATCGGCTGGTCTAATGAGACTCAAGGATGTATGAGAAAGCTCCTTTTCTTCAGTGATGGCAGTCAGAACAAAGACTCCGCACATGCACTCCCTGCATTTGAATCTTTGCACGTAACTAATAATTCACTGCACTCGGTGTCTAATTTGCTTTGAATGAAACAAACTTGAATCCAAGTGCTCAGCAAGACACAATAGTAAGTAATTAAGATCCAGCGTGGTTCTCTATCTGAAACTATTGACTTTCCTACCAAGTACTGTTTTAACATATCAGCAGGTCCTAAATGTAATTTCTGAAACATTCATACCAGGATACCTAGATTCCAGTCTTCCATGCTTTTTTCTTTACCTGCATTTTGACCACAGTCCTTTGCAATTAGCTGGACCACTTCTCCATCGACCATATTCAGTTTGTCATCTTTTTATCTGTCACAGAGTCTCACACAGTCATAGTGTGAGAACAAGATACGCAATATGTGCTTACGTATATGTGCAGCCTGTTGCTATGGGGTGATCCTTGCAACTAGGTTAAAACAGTGGTTACCCAGAGTTTGATTGTGCAACATCCTCAATCTCTGGGCAACCACTCTTAATCAAGGTGATTTTCCAGGTTGCCTGGTGGGAGCCAATCTGCCTCCAAGCAATTGTGGTCCAATTCAGACTATCTGCAATGGCTCTCAGACCAGTTGGAGACCATTTGCAAATATTATAGATTGCCAAAACATTCCAATCAATCAGTCGGCACCAATGTGGACAACTTATCTGTGACTCAACTCTTTGCGACAGTGGACATTAGACTCGACCCTGGCTGTATTCTGCTTATATGCAAGGTTGCAGTTAAATCACTGTCCTCAAGCAACTACGTCATTTTCTGTTTCTGAGTTTTTGTTTCAAATCTGTAAAGTTCTATCTGGACTGTGAATGCAGGTATAGTTATTTTGAGTTTCGGTTTATATGAATTTCTGAGTTATCAAAGTTAATCGCCATATTAACACAGATTACATGTCATTACTAACTTGAACCCATTCAATTGCAAATTGATAGCAAACTGATTGCAGACTGATATCACCTTGCTTTTAGGGCAGCAGCTGACAGAGAGTGGTCACAGACCTTGTCCTCACCTCTAACGCAGCCATATAAAAGGACACCACAAGTTAATTGCGCACAGTTGCAATAATTTTGGTTGTGCTATGGCCTCTAACCACTGTTTTCCCTAGTGTGGCTGTAGCATGAGGGAGAATGTGGGTGTTGTCGGTACAGATATGGGTTGAAACTACACACACATACACAGCAGCAGGGCAGCCTAGAAACAAAGAAGGGAGACTTTCTTTTGACCACACAAAACAAGTTAAAGATTTCACTCTGGTAATGTGCTCTTAAGAGAGACGCTTAACCCCAGTAGCCTTTGTTCATAACCCTTGACCCCTTTTTGAGGAGGCTAGGGAAATGAGTAACTGCTCTATGAGGGCAAGTACAGTATCGTATTGTATTGTATTGTATTATCTAACAAACGCATAGTGACATAAATTCTTTTCTCACTCTGCTGAGCGCTGAGATAAAGAGAGGGGGGTAAAAACACAAGCAAGACGTAGCCTGTCATATTAAAACAGCCAGCGGCAAATTGCACATCTAGGCTAATAAAAGCGACAGGGAAATTGCTGCCAGCAGATTTCCTCCAAATCTCCTCAGTAATTCCCCATGAGCCTTGGCATTACTGCCTCACTACCCAGGCTCAGATTAACCCCAAGCCAACCGCTCCCCATCCCCGGCCTTCATAACAATGCAGCTCGTGGCTTCATTATGCTACTTTCACGCCCTTTCATTTCATTTCTTATATGTATACATTGTCCTTTTGATCTCTGGAAACGTGCTTCCAATGTGATTTATTAGCTAGAGGCCACTATACAGGGCTGGTATAGTAACATGATGGGTGTTGGCTTTTCTTTGTTATCATGGTTAGCTTTGGGCAAATAATTCAAATTTTAGGACTTTTTAACACATTTGTGCTGCTTTATAGACAAAGTAATTCATCCAAAAAATGTATCCCCACATTTATTATTGATTTAAAAAAATGGTTGTGGCTCACAGTGTTATCAACCTCTGAAGACTACATGACTCATAATCTCTCTGGATGCTACACCGTTTCTAAGTTCTGCAGTACGCCTCTTAAAAAAAGCTCTACACACTTTTCTCCTCTGACTGTCTCCACTTCCCCCAGACTGCAGGTCAGTCAAACCTGCTGCGCCTCACCTCTTTAAGTATTTGACCTGGACCTGGTGTCCAGCCCCACACCAAGTCGATCAGCATTCAGGGCACCATTTTCTCCGGTCAGTACCCAGCGTCCATACCAATCTCCTGGTATCCCAGGTCACAGTGCAGGAAAAGACTCTGTGGGATTTCTGTATTCGACTGGTTAAGGAAGCCTAATCTGTGTTTTATGGATTCTCTTTCTTCTCTCACCTTCTGTCTCTATCGATCGTTTTTTTTTACCTCACTCTCACCTGCACCATCCCTCTGTGCTTCACCTCTATTTTGGAATAACATTACAGCAAAGAGCAGAGGCTATATTTTAGCAACACTGGTCCCAGCGATGGAATTGCAGGTTGGTCGGTCAATAAGTCAGTCCCTCAGTCTCTTTGATTCAAACAAAAAATATCCCCTAAATTACTTGATGGAATTCCACAATCGCCTAACTTTTCATCTCCTGCCACCAGCAGATCAAAGTTTTTATCTAGCCAGAGAAATATTTCATCAAGATGGATTGGCTCCAATATTCATTTGTGGCTGAGAGAATCTTAGTCTTTCTTTTTCGCTTCCTCTCTTGCTTCTTCTTCCTCTATCCTACTCTCGCTTAAAGTTTTGATATATATTATCTCTGAGTCAATTTGTCTAAGTGATATAAGTGAGCTGTGCCAGTGGCACTAACAGCAGGGCTATAAAGCATATTCTCCTGCAGACTCAGTGAGACAGAAGGGTCGCTTTCAACAACATAAACATATACTGCGTCTGTTAACTTTACCAAAAGGACATTTTCTCTAGATTTAAAGCATTGTCTTTGATTTATTCAAATAAATTCATTATTTAATCATGCCTTAATTATTTGATATTCATCACCAGATAGCAGATGGCTGCCTCTCCCTGAGCCACGCACTCCCTGAGGTTTCTTCCTGTTAAAAGGGAGTTCTTCTTCCCTGCTAGTCATAGTATTTCTGTGCTCATAGATGGTATAATAAACTAATAACAACAACATGTACTGCCATGTTTCCTAAATTAACTTCAGTGTTTCATCTAGTTCAAATTAATATTCCCATAAAATCTCTATCAACTGAACACGCTATAATTTTTAATAAGTAACATTTTTATTTAATATAACACTTGTGTTGATGTTTCCAGACTCATAAAGTCAGATTAACTCAAGTCCCTGGTGAAAACTTCCAGTGTGTATTTAGGCAAATGAAGGTCTGCCAGGGGAATATGCAGGAGCATCTGATAGGTATCCTCTCATCAAAGCACGGCGCTCAGGCCATCAGAAATTCTACGCATCCCTCTGTGGAATAACTGGTTGTTTACCTGCAGAGAGAGTAAAGGCGGGGCAGCAGCCAAGACTGACTGAAAGTGAAGAGAAAGAAAGAGAGTAGGTTGTGTAATTTGATCTGCCCATGCTGGGAACTCATCAGTATGCTGCTCATATACACCCCCACCCGTGCTACGTGCACACAGACGAATATAAGCACGCAAGTATGGCAGTCAGGATAGACGATGATAAGACTAATGCAGTCATGTAAACACTGCATCACACTTACTGTGCCGCAGATTCATCATTTCCAGTCCATACAAAAACACGCATGTGCACTAACCTCAGTTCTGCTCGTGTCCCCTTGCTTTTTACTCATATTTAAGGGTATGTGGTTGCTGTTCACTTTTTTCTAAAACAATAGCTTTACTTATTTGTCGGTTAACCAGTTTTAGGTCTAAATGTAAAACCCTATTTAACATTTAAACATCATGTATTCAAAGAGTTTTGTATTAAGCACATTATTCAGGTATTTAAAAGTGAAATGCACCACATGAGGGCTAAGGGCTAGGCCTCTGTGACTGAGGCCTAAGCTCAATAAAACCATGCCTATTACATCAAAAAGGGAAATATCCAGATCTCATTACAAATGAACTGTATGAAAATATACAGGTAGAGTCGCTTTGATGTCCTACATTGGTCTACAGACTACTGTTTTGGATCCTTGAGTTTGGCATTTTGGCTCGGCATCTTGGGTGTTTGAAGACATGAAAATAATTGGATTAGAAGGCAGACCAGGGGAGCCGTCAGCTGATGCTAGTTTAGCCCTCCGTAATATACCGACGATTTGTCACGTCCTGAGGCGTTCCACGGGAACGCGGAAGGTCACCTTTCGCATCCCTATGCTACGCACCGGGTTGTGGATGAAATCCAGTAGAACGACTGTCCCGTGGTAATAGACATTCCAATGATGTATTCCAGCCCTAACCATAACCTTATCCCTAACCTTAACCACCACTTTAATGACGTTAGTGTTTTCCAAAGCGATTTAAGTCAAATAAACGTACATGTGTAGATTCATGCCAAACGGTTCTCATGTCTCCTCATCTTTCCGATCTCGTAATACAGGGATGTATTGGGTGCCCGGAAGCATAACATACCGACGATTTGTAAAATGTTACGCTTTGGGAGTGAGAACGTGTTGGATAGCTAGCTTGGTTAGCACAATCTTTCCAATGCTAAAAGCAATATTAACTTTTGCTAGTAAAAAAGAGGTTTAACAAAGAACCTAACAAAGATGTGAAAGCAGGATTCTGTTTACACGACAGTGCAGTAAAAACAGTAATTTCAAAATTAACGTATAACCTGACAAATAATTGTGTCTTTACCAGAATCGTGCAGCCCCATCCTGGGTTTTTATCAACGTCTGTGGATTAATGCTGCAAAAACCAATTGTCATGTCTTTAATATTTATATATAACCGCAGCAGAAAAGTGACTCTGGAAGTTAGTGATATCTATGTATATGATTTCTAAATTTACCTTGACATATAAAATAGTTATCTTCAGTCCCACTAGCAAAACCACTCACTCCTGAAACACAAATATCTGACATTCTTTCTATTTTGCTCTCTATGCCTCATCTGAACTGATTATTTGGGATTGAGCAGAGCTTGTCATGTGCTGTATTGCTTCTAATTTTATTGGAAATCCTGCTGATACAGTATTTGAGATATTTTGTGGATTATCAGTGATGACACGGTGGATTATACAAGCACTGCTTAGATCTTTACAGTACAGAAGCTACTAGTCTGATAGTGGATGAGGCGAATAAGCCCAAATGCGCCTGCTTGTTTACAGATTATAGCAGATGTTTGTCAGTATTTTTTTTTTTTTTTTTTTTTTTTTTGTGAAACTTGGTGGCTGCAAACGTTGATAAAGGCGTTTTTGGTGACAAGTCTGGATCACAAAACTGTGGTGTTGGATAAGACTGCCAAACAGAAATGCTTTTGCCATCTTTTGCACTGCAGGGGTAATATTCCTGTCACATCTGCATCTTTGTCATTATTCTGTACCATCACTGCATCAAGTAAAGGGTCAGCAGATGCTATGACTGTGAAATACGCCACTATTCCAGACCACACGTGTTGAGATGATTTTCTCATCCATCATACATGCAGATATTTGCATTTCTGTGGTATTTACAGCATGAAATATGCATCTATTTGAGGGTCACAGAGCAGACTGGCAGATCAGCACTCGCACCCTTAAATTTATGCACACATTATGATATCCCTCTTTAAAATGTTTTCCGACTTAAGGTCATAATTTACCTTGCTTCCACCTACTTCCTCTTCTCTCTCTCCCACATCTTGATAGGGTTGCTTGTAATTTATTGCATTGTTTTTAATTAAATGGATGGCAAGAAGCTTTAAGTGCCCGGCAGTTCCAAGATGTGCCATTTCTTATCTGAATTCTAAATTCTGGGCACACCTACTGTAAAGCGGGACTATAAAGCTGAATAGGTCCCAAACTGCGTCTTAGAGGGACTGAACAGTTAGACAAATGTCACCTTTAGAAGGGAAGAGCGGGGATAATAAAGCGACGCCTGGGTAGTGGTGAATACAAACTTCACAGACATCGGGACACCACAGATTCATGGTTTCAGCAGTCAGCCGGGAACCAGTCTGGCACAGAGGATCAGAGAGGAAACAGCTTTGGATTACAGAGATGCTTGCCTTGATAAAGAAGAAACTTAAATTAAATGGAGTCACAGCAAACTCCGTCCGACACTGCTTCTCTCAGCAAAGAAAATAGCACTTATCCGCATGTTCTGCGGTGTCCTATGAAGCAACATTGCAGTAAAATGAAAGGGAATTTAGGGTCATTTTGTTGAGTAAATTTGTTTTTAAATACATTTTTTTAATTAGTTCATTTAGCTGTTTTTTGTTGGGTTTTTTGTAGTCCACATCATAGCGCTGACCCGTCTGTGCACTTCTCAAAGCAGTGACTCTGAATGAGTGCTACAAGTATTTTAGACTTCCTCTGCAGTAGCCATGGTTAGTATGGCCAGGTTAGCTAAAGTACATCAACTAACAATTATAGTTTCTCTTAAGATTCATGAGAAGCTGAAAAGGTTTGGACAGACAATACTAACTTAAAGCAGTGGTTCCCACACTTTTTTTGCTGGGCCCCCCTTTGTTTTAGAAGAAAAATGTTCCCCCCGCACAAACGCATCCTCCAACCACACACACCCATATTTTGTTTTCAAACTCCATTGCGGTTTATTTCACACCTCAAACATTTAGTAAACAAGTAAGCAAATACAAGTAATCTGCAATAAATTACAGGTAGTAATAAAATAAATTACTAACTCTTTTACGCTACGCACACCTGCATACCCTTTTCATACCGATGGTTATTGGTGGTGGGCATTTATACAAGTAAAACTGAAAACCAACAAAGAAATCCAGTTTGAATTGAGTACAGACAGACACAGTTTCTCACTCTGACAGGTAATGTTTGAGCCCCACTGCCTTACAGTATAATACTAGCTAAAGCATGGTCATGTCTTTATAAAGAAAATATTCAGCAGCAAGAGTCCTGGGTGACAACAAGCAAGTCAATTTGACTATCCACCGTGGGAGCTCAGATGTGTGTCTGAATCACCAGCACTATGGACTGTATGAGGCTATTCTGTATGAATAGCATTAAAAGTTATTTTCCATGTAGACCAGGTCATTGGAGAGTGCTCCTCAAAGGTTATTTGTTTGAGCGATTCACAAGACTGATTTTATTCCAGTGGTGATCTGACATTCAGCAATCACGGCTAGATGACCTAGATGACCCTAAAACATTAGAATCCTTGATTTTGCAAATGCATCACTCAACCAGACGCACCAGCGCCCCCAGGGAGAACTTTCGTCGCCTTTTTTCATGGCACATTTGTACCATCGTACTGACATTTTGTCGTCCCCAGATGCTCGCGCCAATCTTTTGGAAATGCACACAGATGGATCCGCAGAGGCTTTTTAATACACATTATCAGCTTTACATTGTTTCAAGCATGACAGTTGTGGCCATGCAGCCCAGAATCCCAACATGCCCTTTTTGAACAAGGTGAACATGAATTTGTTTCCTTCCATATGTTCATGCAAATAGGGAGGATAGCAACATGGCAACATACAAATAATACAAAATGTGCACAGAGCTCTTTTTTTGTGAACATGATGGACGGGGAGAAAACAGCAGGATGCTGTGTAGATGATGCCCGCTCTCAGCAGAGCTTTAACCTTTCCTTCAACATTCTTCCTGCAGAGTATATTAAGAAAATACTTTTTCTTGCTTATTTGCTGTGTATTTTGTTTTATGCATTTAATAACAGGCCAGTATATTAAAGGCCACCTTTGACTTATAAACTCTGTCATAGGTTATTAGATTGTTCTTCCTGCTCACTCAGTCAGTCATATTTTTCTCCTGATTCTTCACTCATGAGTGAAATGTGCTTATTTCTAAGACATACCACAAGATGCAAGAAAAAGAATAAAGGTCAGATGGTAGACAAAGGTGACTAAATGGTTAGGAAAAAAATAAAATTAAAAACCTCAAATCTTTTATCTGCTCAACTTTATGGGCTAACAGGGGAACAGGCGTCACGTAGGCGTGAGACTATTTTAGTCAGTCGTCCAATCCAGCTCTTCAGATCCCTTAAATTAAAGCTGAAAGTCTGCACTTTAATGACATATTGTTTGATTTCAGCAAGATTACTAAGTACAAATACAAGGCAATATCAAATTACTTAACGAGTTGACTCTATTATTTTCATTATTGCCGACATAACGATTTCATTGTTAACAATGAAATAGCGGGTGGCTGAAGTTTAATTAGCAATGCATTTCCAATTTATTAACAATGGCTTTTAAAACTTCTAAACATACGAGTAAATAAATTTCTGATAAATATTATTGTTAGTAATGATTTGCGCCGCTTTAATGAACTGTAAAAATATTCCTTTGAAATGAAGGCTTCTGGCGTGAAAGAAAACAAAATGTTCTCCTTTTGTCTAAGAATAGGTGATAAAACTGAAGAAAAGTGCACTGCAGTACCGACATCTCATTTCCACATGTATATTTGCTGGAACATCTCAGTACATGCATTCCTACCACTTTAACGCAACACTCCCACCGTGTAAACCCGCTCCTCTACTTTTCCCACCTCTCCCCTGAGAAGTGTGATGCAATGATTTCCAAACCCACCAACACTGTCTCCACCCCCACCCCCCACCCCCCCACCCTTACCTTTGCAGCTCGATTTAGGACGATAAGTTAACAGCTGCTTCCCCGTCTGATGATTTTTTTTTTCTTTTTTAAAAATGTTCCACTCTTTCGCTTCACGTTGGCCCTTAGTTAAGTTGCTGCATGGACTTCCTTGCTCATTCAGCGCACGTGTGCTGCAGATATCCAATGCAGTTCATCCTGTAACACTAGGAAAATCACCTGCAGTCCCAACCACTCTGCTGTGTCCTGTTCTCATTACATGGACACCCAGGAGAGGGTATGGATATAGCTATGCTCCCTTGCTCTCCACTCACTACTCTTTCTCTCTCTCTGTCTCAGTCTCTCTCCTGCTCACTGAGCACAGTAAGCTGTCTTGATCTTGCTGGTGAGTTTGCTCCACTGGACCATTTAGGGACTAGATTCTTCTTTTTTTTACTGATGGTTTAGGAGACAAGGACTATGCTGCAATAAGGTCTAACCAATAAATGCTTTGGTGAACCCCCAACATGCAGTAAAAAGGGCAAATTTTCCCTGGTTTTGATTTAGGAAAATCTTCATCCAGCACACAGTTACATACCATTCTTTGAATTACACAAGCTCATCCAAAATGTGTTAAATGAACTAGAAATCCAACTGCCAGCCAGGTCTTATCACCCAACACCAGTTCCTTCCCTCACTAATGCTCTTGTGGTTGGATGGGAACAAATCCCTGAAGCCTTGTTCCAAAATCTTGTTGAAAGCTTCCCCACAGGAGATGGACACTGTTACTGCAGTTAATACCCATCCTTTTTGGTCAAAGAAAAATTGTGGCTGGTGTATCTACTGCTGGAGTCAGTTTGTTGATCTGTCTGCTGAACGTCAACCTTAGAGATTTTTTAACATAGTATCTTAAAAATCATGTTAGAAAAAATGGTTGTAATTCATAAGTAGTTAATGCAAAAATATCTTTATTACAGTCACTGAATTAAAGCTCAGAGTCTGTGTTTCAGTTGCGTATTGATTCTGTTTCACTTCACGTCTGTTGTGGTGGCATGAAGAGCCAGAATTGTAACTATGATCTTAAACTTTATTTCCAAGATTATAAATGTCAGATGAGGATGGATGGACTAAACATGTTGTAACTCTAGTGATAACTCACTGTAAATTTAAAAAATAAAATAACAGCCCATGAAAACTAAGAAAACAGGCAACCTAAATAAGTTTCAAACTGCATTATAGTTGTGAATGTTATCCTTACGCTCTGTTGCTTAAGATTCAAGTTGAACCTTTCTAGCAGTGTAACAATCATCCTTCACATTGTCATGCCTGCTACTCATTTTCATATCATCTGGACATTTCTAGAGTGATACTGTTTATTCCGATTGCACCCCAGGAGCATGATATTGGCAGTGCTAAAGACGATTACTAAGCCTGGATTATACACTCAACAAAAATATAAACGCAACACCTTTGTTACTGCTCCCATTCCCCATGGGATGGACGTAGAGACCTAAAATTCATTCCAGATACACAATATAACCATCCCTCCCAAACAGTGGTCACAAATCAGTCCAAATGTGTGGTAGTGGGCACATCTGCTATATTGAGATAATCCATCCCACCTCACAGGTGTGCCACATCAGGATGCTGATCTGACATCATGAGTAGTGCACAGGTGTACCTCAGACTGCCCACAACAAAAGGCCACCCTGGAATGTGCAGTTTTTTGCGCTATTGGAGGTCTGGGGACCCAGAACCGGTCAGTATCTGGTGTGACCACCATTTGCCTCATGCAGTGCAACACATCGTCGCATGGAGTCTATCAGATTGTCAATTGTGGCCTGTGGAATGTTGGTCCGCTCCACTTCAATGGCTGTGCGAGGTTGTTGGATATTCGTGGGAACTGGTACACGCTGTCGTATACGCCGGTCAAGCACATCCCGAACATGCTCAATGGGTGACATGTCCGGTGAGTATGCTGGCCATGCAAGAACTGGGACATTCTCAGCTGCCATCTGCCCTGAACAATGTGAACCATGATTCATCCGTGAAGCGCACACCTCTCCAACGTGCCAGACGCCATCGAATGTGAGCATTTGCCCACACAAGTCTGTTACGGCGACGAGCTGGAGTCAGGTCAAGACCCCGATGAGGACGACGGGCATGCAGTTGAGCGTCCCTGAGACGGTTTCTGACAGTTTGTGCAGAAATTGTTTGGTTGTGCAAACCAATTGTTCCAGCAGCTGTCTGGGTGGCTGGTCTCAGACGATCTTGGAGGTGAACCTGCTGGATGTGGAGGTCCTGGGCTGGTGTGGTTACACGAGGTCTGCGGTTGTGAGGCCGGTTGGATGTGCTGCCATATTCTCTGAAACGCCTGTGGAGACGGCTTATGGTTGAGAAATGAACATTCAATGCACGGGCGACAGATCTGGTTGACATTCCTGCTGTCAGCATGCCAATTGCACGCTCCCTCATTGCTTGTGGCATCTGTGGCATTTTGCTGTGAGACAAAACTGCACATTCCAGGGTGGCCTTTTGTTGTGGGCAGTCTGAGGTACACCTGTGCACTACTCATGATGTCAGCTCAGCATCCTGATGTGGCACACCTGTGAGGTGGGATGGATTATCTCAATATAGCAGATGTGCCCACTACCACACATTTGGACTGATTTGTGACCACTGTTTGGGAGGGATGGTTATATTGTGTATCTGGAATGAATTTTAGGTCTCTACGTCCATCCCATGGGGAATGGGAGCAGTAACAAAGGTGTTGCGTTTATATTTTTGTTGAGTGTATTTGTCATGTCTTCAAGTCCACTGGGGTCCACTCAGGCACAGGTGGCTTAAGTTTCTAACTGCGAAGAGTCATTGGTGAATAATTTACTTTATTGTGAAGCAATTACTATTAATATAACTATTAATTGCCAAGGACTTAAGGCAAACAAAGAAACATATAAGAAATGACTGCTCAGCTCGGGTCTCATGTTGTGTCCAAGTGTAATCTGGTCTTCAAGGTAGCAGCTACTGGCTATGGCAAATTACAAAATGATAAATGTAATGCTGGAGGAAAACAAAAGTATTTGTATTAAAAAGTGTTATTTTTCTCTTAAAATCCCAAAATGAAGCTGAAAAAAAGTCCACAAAAAGTTTTTTGGACCACCGAGAAAATATGGCGCCAAGTCACCAGAAACAAAGGAAATAAACAAAACGTATAGCTGAATACATTTGCACCAACCGGTAATTTTGTCATCTTAATTTTGAGAAATCTCTTCCTGTGAAAATGATATTGTACATTGAGCATTTACCCAAATGTTGGTACTGAGTTTGAAAATCTATTTTGACAACCAAAAATCATGATGGGCAAGAAGACGTGGGTTTTAACTAATGTTTCTGTGCTTTGTTTTGGTTTTTTTCTTTTGGATTAAAGAGATGTATTTGAGTCAGCAGCAAAGCGGGTGCATCCCAACTCAGAAACCTAAGTGGCGTTTAGGAAAGAAACAACAGCACTAACTGATGCAAAGCAAAGAAAAACCATTACGCCTCAAAGAAAACACTTCACAATGCCTCACATAACCATTAGCAAAAATAGCATCTGCTTCATAGTTGACATGGCAACTGCTGTCAACATCTGATGCTTTTCTAATTGTTGTAAAACCTCACTTCCTCCATTCAATATGGCATTTCTCTAATGTTTTGTGAAGTACCCTTTAAGTGTTTCATTAATGTCTAATGAGCTTTTCATTAAGAGAATTCAACTGTGACTTCTCCACAAGATTATAAGCAACGCAGGGTTTAACGTTGGTAATGATTCTGCTGGACTGGGCGGCAATAATAGGTGCTGCTTTTGTGCTAAAGTACGTTGTATTATGAGAACATCAATGCAGAGAGTGGGTGTTGAACTTTGCAAATGTCATGCTGTGTTCCACAAGGCTTGAATTGGACTTGTTATTAACCCAACCCCCAGCCTGTTTGTTTCCCACTCCCCGGTAATATTCAGCCATATTACCTTATTTAATTTCCAGACACGGCTCGTCCCCGCCAAAAGTAACACCGATCCAAGAAAATTGTAATTTCACAACACATCACCGAGCATTTCCTATTACGATTGCCACATGTTAACATGCTTATAAAGTTCAGGAAAACAGCGCAAACATTGTATTATGTCTCTTGATATCTGCTTCACCTGCATTAATTAGTGGAAACGGCAGCGGCAGTTTGCCTGCTTAGTGATAATGAGGTGCAGTGCTAAGTATGAATAACAAGAGATTGACCATACGCGAGGGGGAACATAACTAAATGACTACTGAATAAAGCACAGTCAATGGCTGCCTTAAAATGCATGATTGGAGAGGCTTAGGCTGTAATAAGCAAAGCAAAGTGAATGCTGAACAGAGAGACAATTAAACCGCCACATCTGGCAACGCTGATGTGAGTGGGTACCCAGCCGCCGCAATTACAGGCCTCTGTCACTACTGTAACCCTTTACTGCCTGAACACAGCACTCGAGCAGATGATGAAGGCAATGCTTAAAGTTTTCAGAGCTTCTACTCCCGACTGGCCACAAATGGATGTTTGACCAGGACCACTTGGCGTCCTAATTTTAACACACTATGTCCCTTTCATGGTTTCCCCTCCACAACAAACTTCTCCATTTTTTCGGTAGCCACATACTCAAGTCCTACCCAGTGTCATGGTATAGTGCTTCTATTGAAGTCAGACTAGCCTGGACCATAACGGGTACCCAGTGTGTTTAAAAAAATGATGCCGGGAACGCTAGAATGTGGAAGTTCGGTGAAAGATCATTCTCATGAACATAGGCCTGCTGAATCTGGGAAAACCCCATTAAACCATCAATTATCAGCTTATTCAATTTCTGGCCTTTTTCTCAGTCAAGATAACTGTCCTTCTATCCTTCTCCTCCGCGGGGCAATCTTCAAGTTATTTTATGTTGAGTTGCATTGAAGGTGAATTCATCAGAGCAGAGAGAACAAGTCAGCAACCAGAGAAACTGGGGAGAAAAGAAATTTCCACTAAAGTCAAAATAACACCCTGACATTTTGCAAAGATGTTGTTGGTGATGTTATGTGCTTCCAGTCATTTAGTGCTTTTCTAGTCTGTCTTAGGCTTAACTTCTGAGTCATATTTTACATTCGAGCAGCACTTTTGTGTTTTCACTTCAAGCATGTTTTTCTAACTCACGTCCATGGCGTTTAGAGTCAGCAGTTTGCCTAACATGCATGTCTTTGGACTGTGGGAGTGCCCACTCAGGCACAGAGGGCACATGTAAACTCTGCACAGGAAGGCCCCACTTTACGACCATCAACCTGCTGAGCACACTTTGCAAGAAGTTGTTGTTATTGTTGCCACTCAGAATTCATGAATTAGCTTCAAATCTTGAAGCAGTCTTTCCTACTGCAGCTGATTTCTGTTAACATAAATATTGCATTAAAGCAATTTTGCCAAGATCTAAAACCTGTGTGTATTAGCAGTAATTTGAAAATTTGCTGTTTATGTATAATGTTGTCTTAAATTGCAAGCTTCCAAATGGCTTTTCATCTCGCCACAAACATTAAACCTTCTGTATGCCGTACGCGTCTTCAGTGCTGTTCAGATCACGAGTACTGAAAAGCTTAGCCTCTTCCCTCTGAAGTATTTTACCGCTAGCTGCAATTTATTCAAGGCTGTTAAAAGCGAAGGAATAAAGAAAACAAAGGCTTCCCTACTCAAGAGCTTGATTGTTAGGATCTGAATGGGAAACGCTGGTAGATTAAGTCGACATGGATGGTGCACGCACTGCATGCAGATGTAGTGATGTGTAATCGTCAGCACACAAGGGCAGTACAATGCTCTATTCACTCAGTGTAGGAAGTCTTTCAGTTCTCCCATGTGTGGGATTCCTCTTTCAAACTTTTTCTAGCTGTCTTTTTTCCTCATATTTCCACTTTCTTTAATGTCAGAGATGTAGAAATGCATACATCCCTGCTCCTTTTCCCTGTATTCTTCTTTGGCGACTCACGCTTCCACAGCTTCAAGTCTGTCTCCTTTGCCACGGGAATCTTTGCTGACGTCTCCGTCCTGCAGCCACAGCGACTGAGAGAGATGCTCTGGAGGCTCAGAGAGATAAGAGAGGAGAGACAATCGCATTAAGACTCACTTTACCCCCCTGACCAAGACCAGAGGTTGGGATTTGAATGTTAAAATCAGTAAGCTTAAATCCCTGCATGGCCATTTGTGCATTTCCCAGACTGAGCACATTACTTCCTTCTCTGCAGCCTTTAGCTGCTCGCAACTACACCGGCACAAATTAGCACGGCATCGTTAAGGGAATAACACGCAGCCATATGCACGAGGAGCTCCCTTGGAGTGAGTCTTAGAGAATGACACTGTGACTGGTGTCTGCACAGCAGTCTAGCTGTCGACGCTACAACACAATATGCTGTTCGAATCTATGGGTGAAGCCTCTTGACATCAAAGGTGGCAAAAAAAAGAAAGAGAGGAACCGTGTTTCCTTTTACTGTTCTCTGCACCTGTCAAAATGGTGTGTTTAGGGTCTTTTTTTTCTTGTTTTTGTTGTTTTATTTGCTGCTACTGCACACACCAGCCCGCCTCCTTTGTAACACCACAGAGACCCCTAGTGGAATTGAGAAGTGTTGCAATGTGTCTGAAAGTGTGTGCGTGTGTGTGTCTGTGTGGTCCAGGACAGATCCCACCATCCCCAAAACTCATTTTCTCTGTCTCTTTCATTTTCGCACTCTCTCTCACACACACGCACACACAAGCCTTATCTTTCAGCTGTGGACAACTTTTCTTCTTTTTTTTTTTCTTTTTTTTGAGCCGTGAGACAAAATGCAAAACTGCCTCCTCCCAGCCTCCACACACGCACACACACACACCTCAAATTCAGGGCCTTTTCTGCATCTCCAAGCCAGATTTTCCCTGTTAACGCTTTAGCTATCATCTCAGTGCACTAGACTGCACTAGAGGGCCAAATTAGAGCAGGCCTTGGTAAAATAAAATCCCTTTATCTTTGAACTAGCAAGTACCCAATTATATGCCACAGTTATCTCCCATCTCACAGACTTCTGAGTCCTCGCCACAGGCCAATGAGCACGGAGAGCTAATGAAGAGATGCTGAATCACCTTTTTGCCTTCCTGGACACACAACTGGTGGAGCCTCCTTGATCAGCTGCCACTTTTTTATGCATTAGAGTCATTCTCCAACTTTGATGAGGTGGTTCTCCCCCCCCCCCCCGGCAGCACAGGGCACTGATTCACGGATATGCCGTCGGTTGCGGCATACATATGATTAGCGTGAAAGAAGAGTGAGAGGTCTCTAATCCCGAGCAGAGAAGAGAAAACGGGTTTTAAAGTGGTTTATCTGCTTCCAGTCACAGAGGATGTAGAAAATGAAGCGATGCAGAGAGAGGAACTCCTGCTGATGTGAAAGACGAGGCTTGATATGGGTCTTCTGTGCGTGACCCTGATCATCCCAGGAAGTCGATCTGTATATCACGCTGCCTGTTTGTACAGAAAAATTACCTGAGGTGTTGGAAGCTTTTTCTCTTCCTGTTTTCAGCCTTGTTAAACTTTTACATGTGCTTCAATTTTTGTGCTTTCTACAGCTTTGGTTCTTATGGATATGGATTTATTTCATTTCCCAGTTGGTCAGCATTTTAAGATATTTAACTCCTTAAGCTCTAAGCCGTTATGTTAGAATACCCATGTAAGAAAGAGGTTTTTTTTAATGTAGCACCAAATCACAAGAAGAGTATATTGTAATAAAAAGACCCTACAACAATAAGAAGGAAACCCCAACAATACAATGACCCCCTAAGATGACCCCCGCAGCACCCAGCTAATCAACACCACCAATGGTGGTCAGTGTTAACTCAGGCCTTCATGACACAACCCTGCTCCATTTATCTTGCAACCAGCAGTAGGAGTGAAATGGCTTGTGGTCCTCTGTGGTCAAAAATACCCTTTTTATCGATAAGATTGCATACTGGAAAGAAGATGCTTAAGAGTACCCAATGCGTTTCAGTGTAATGACAAGGTGTCTCATCCAAGCATTCATATGGAGCTGGAAGTGAGGCAGGTTTCAGTGTTATCACCACTTCTTTGAGATGCCAGCAGCTTTGGCTAAGCATCTGATGCCCTTGGAATGAAAGCGGGCTCACTGACAGCCCTCATAATGAGATTATTGTTCCTAGGTGATAAAAGTAAGGCCACTTCCATTTCATGCATTAATTTGTATGTAAAGCTTTATCTCTAAACTTATGTGCAGGCCCCTTTAAACATTCGTTCTGTCAGTCGGTGCTTTTGCTCTTTCAAAGTTGATTTTTGGCATCTTTTAAAGCACAAGTTTGTTTTTGTTTTTTTGACCATGGTATCTAACAGGGCCAACCTCTTCCAGTCTTGATAGGTTAGGTTGTCTGGCAGTAATTCACAGGTTTTCACTTCTTGGAAGTTGCTTGCACCCAAATGGTGATAATGGTTATGAAACAACCACCATTACCGTGCACTGCTGAGCACTTAAAAAGGAATTTGGGTGCAATCAAGCCACTGCGCTGTAGCACGGATTTTTGCCAGAGAGAATAAACACCTTTTATTTTCTGATTCACACCGAAAGCTGCATGTTAGTTGTATGAAGTATGAATGAAGGCTGACTTAGGCACAGTCTGCTTCCACAGACCCATAAGGGCATATCCTCTTATCGCAGCAATACAAGTATAATTGAGTCGATAATGTGCAATTTGAACTCCTGCTTAGGCTGTGCGGTTTGAATTGTGAGTTTTGCATTCATTACCAGCACAAGCCACCTCCTCCTTAACAGCCGTACCGCACTGTGGTGTTTAAACATTTCCAAAATACTTCCTGCAAAATACAGCGATGTAAATGTAAAAGTGGGATCTGACAGAGAAGGGAGCTTTGGAGGAGGGTAAAGAGCTTTTGTGAAGGTACAGTGGTGTTACAAAGTTGGCATGAAAGAGGGTTCAAGAGCGCGTTTATAAGTTTAAGAGGGTGTCGGGGAATTTAAAAACGGTTGAGTGTGGTTTAAGATGGCACCTCAGGAGAGTGAGGAACAGTTTAGGAACTGATGGGATAGCAAGGCTGTCGTGGAGTGTTTCGGAGGGTGAAAAGGAGAGAATAGGTTCTGTAAGTCAGGCATCAGATATCATATCTTGTGGCTATTTCTATCCACCATATTTGGAAAGGAACACTCTGATCTCTTATTTTTATTTATTTATGTACTTATTTACTTATTTAGAGGACACTGTCTAGGGCAGACCCTTCGACAGTCATCAGTATCTCAGGGCTAACATTTGTAACATTTTTATCAGGTGACTCCTTCTCTCGTCTCCCACAGGAAGTCCGGTTAACTTGACATGCAGAGCGTTCTTTGGATACAGCGGAGACGTCAGTCCACTCATCTATTGGATGAAGGGGGAGAAGTTTATCGAAGACCTGGATGAGGAGAGGATTCAGGAGAGCGAAGTCAAGTAAGAACTTCAGCGCTTCAATTTTATGAATGGGGAATATTTTGGGAAATGAAGGTGTAAACTGTAAAATACAGATATTTATTATCTTATTATCTGTATATCCACTTCCATTTTATTTGTATATATTGTCAAATAACAACAGTCGCCTTAAGGGGCTTTATATTGTAAGTTAAAGACCCTACAATAATAATAGAGAAAAAGACAGCAACAATCAGACGACACCTTGGCAACAGTAGGGAGGAAAGACTTCCTTTAACAGGAGGAACCTACCAGAACAGGGAGGGGCAGCCATTTCCAGAGACAAGTTTATTGTAAGGGATTTTTCTTAACACTCACTCGACAGGTGAACACCATGAGGTTTTGCACTCTCTCACATACTAGACCAGGCAACAACTTCCAGGGCAGCTAAATGAAGCCAGAGTGGCCAAAATGACAGTTCATCTGTGGCCACTCAAGGCTGGTTTCAAAAGCGAGTCAGTTCCCAGACACTCTCACGTCAAAATACCCAACTATAGCCTTTAGATTAGCATGCGTACAGTCTTGTATGAATAACAGTTTTGGTTTCTATAGCTAATTTGCTGGTTGTATGGGGGTGGTTGTTTTTCACAATTCACCAGGCTGGACACTGTTAAAGCTTATATTTAAGGCTGTGGCTGCTTTAATAGACTCTGCTTGCTATCTCCAGCCTCCGTTCTGTTAATTCCCATCATAGAGCTCGACCTCTCAACTGTGTTTGTGCCTTTTTGGAACATCCATTCATTTTCATCTGCTTATCCAATTCACCATAGGATGGAGCCTATCCCGGCTAGGTCAAGAGGCAGGGTTCACCAGTCTGCCGCATGGCTAACACAGAGAGACTATAATTCACACTCATATGTACATCTGTGGTCACTTTAGAATCACCAGCTAACCTAACTCCGTGCATGTTTTTGGACTGTGGGAGTATCCAGGGAGAACCCATGAAGGCAGAACATGCAAACTCCACACAGAGGTGGATTCAAACCAGAACCTTCTTACTGTGAGGCAACAATTCTAGCCACCAGATGTGCTGCCAGCTGTTTGAAATATTCTTTTTTCAAACAGCTTTTGTTAAAATATTCTATTCTCCAGAATATTCTGCTCTCCAGTTTTTCGTTTTTGTTTTAGTTTGGTAGTTGGCACTAAATAGCAGGTTTCTGTGTTTGCACTTGGCACCAGTGCAATTTATGGATGCAGTTTGCTAACCAAGCCTGCTAGCATTAGTTGATAAGCAGCCACTCTACCCTGTGGTACAGCAGCCAAAACAAAAATGTTAAGGTATAAAAATGTAGAGTCCGGAAACCAATTAGTGATCTCACATTGCCTACTTTCAGTCAGGCCATATTGAGACCTCTGCAAAGGCAAAATGGAAAACAGAAGACAGTTAGGTTATTGCACACCACCAAGCATGAGCCGGAGGCGTCCCCAAAACAGTGAGATCTCATGAAATTTGAGCTTTCCAATCCAAATAGCATATTATAAAAATTGTGTCCAGATTGGGCAAAAAAAGATACAAATCTAAGAAAAATATGCACATATGACCGTTATTAAACCGGTTATAGCGACAGAAATAATCTGCCGCTATCACTTAGTCAGAAGTGACTAATATATTCATGAGTCACTTCTGATCTCTTCAAAAGCAGCACAGGACCCCTCGGCTGAACTGGTAAACACCTATTTAAACTCAATTTGCCACAACTCTGTGACCACCCATCAACACACCAAACAATGAAGGGAACCGTTCACTACCAAGCTACCATCTAAATATTCATATTGAGCATTTGATATTCATGAATGCCTTATGTGGCTGTTTAATAATGCAGGTAGCTATGCATTCTTTATCAGCATGTACTGTATATGCGCAGTTCAGGAACTGCTCCATCAGTTAAACAAAAGTGCAGCAGCAGCAGCACAACAGATGGAAACTCTAACTGAATAGCCTCCTTTTCCATTTGAGTGACCACCATGTTTTTGGCTCATTAATGAAAACAGAAGTCTGTTTACTCTGATATCAGCATCAGCCGAGGCTGGTTGACCATCCAAAAATGAAGCCTAGACGCAACTCTTCTTCCTTTAGTTTTGACAAGTCATGTGAGGTAAACAATGGAGCTTTAGGAACTGTCGCACTTTTAAAGTTTCACCTTGCAGAAAATGAGATTTTCTTTTTATTATATGCCTATAATAAGTAGGCGTCTAATACTGTCAATCATAAATGTTCAGCCATGATTGACAGCAATGCAGTTATACAGGGAGAGAAAGAAAGGTTCACTGGGGGAAGCTGGATTTCCAGCATGTTTAAACGATGAACCTGGACCCATGGTGAAAAGTGTTGTTTTAGCTTGACGGCACTGACATATGGAACTCGTCCAGAATCATTTTTATTGATTCACTTTGGATCAGCCATAAAAAACAAAGCAGACATTTCGTGCCATTGCTAAAGTGTAGCTGATGGTATCGCTTCTGCTTTAGGCCTATTTTTCACCTGTGATTGGAAATTTGATAGATTTGCTGCTACATTTACAACATTACAGGAGTAAGATGGGATCCGTTTACTTTAGCTGCAGGGTCACTTTATTACATATACCTACACATACACATACACCTTGCTTTTGTTGAATAGAAACCCCTTTTCTAGCTTAATAACTGTCCTAATGCTGTAGATTTATGGGCAGCACTGCCATCATGCAAATCCGCTATTCTACTTATAGACTGTATATAAAAGATAGATTTAGGTAATATACCATCACATATAGGTTAAGGAAACCCCTTAAACTCAAAGCTATTTGGCCACCACCGTATTGGGTTTTTGGAGCTAGAAATGACCGTATTTAGATGCGCTTGCCCATTTCTTCATCACATCAACTTTGAGGACAGAATGTTCATTTGCTCCCTGATTTATTCCACCCACTAACAGGTGCCACGATGAAGAGATAATCAGTGTTATTGCCAGTGATCATAATGTTATGGCTGATCGGTGTACGATATGAGCTTTGTGAGATGGTATCCTTCTGAAAAGGGGATAGATATGGTCAACACTGATACACAGGAAGCTTTGGCATATTAATGCCTCACGGCTGGTACAAGGGTGCCCACAGGGTGCCTGGAAATACTGCTTTCTGTGCCAGCACCCTAAATTGCTACAGGACAGGATGGATCCATCTTGCTTCTAGGTTTGATATACTAAGATGCTCTTTTGTCATACCTTGCTGGTAAAGAGTTGACTTTTTTTTACTGATCTATTACCTCAAAACAAGTCTGACCACGCTTCTCTGCTCTCGCCCATCTGCAATTTATTTTGCTCCTAAATTTTCACTCAGTGAGTATTTTCTTTTTTTGGCACTCTCCCTTTAAAACCTAGACATGAATGTTTTGAATGTCTTAGCAGATGAGCAGTTTCTACTCAAGCAGCCTGTCTGCCACTAACACATGTCACATTCAAAGTCACCAGTCAGCACACCCTCGTGACCATGTCTACATGCCTAAATATTTTTAGTTTGTGGCTCATGTTTGGCTAATTAGATATTTGCTTTAATGAGCAGTTGAACGAGTGTACATAATGAAGTGGCCAGTTAACCAGTGGGTTGATGTCGTGCAGTTAAATCAGTTTATAATTGGCACGTAAAATACTGTCAGCTGGGTGTATTACAGCCTCAGATGGCTCATATTGTCTGTGATGTTGCCAAAATTGCAGCATGGTTGATCTTTGCTTAATCACAGGCCTGAGAAAAGGTCACAGTTTCCTTGTTTGATGGACTAACAAGGGCAGAACATTACACCAATGCTGTACTTTTGTTCAAGATTATGCACTGATCTTCAAGCGGTGAAGGTCAATCGAAATCCAGAGCAAAGTGCTCACCCTTCTTAAATGAATAATCAATCCTCATCATCAATACACGGCCGCCGAGACTATTAAAAGATAACGTGTGAAACAGTGGAAACCATCAAGTTAGTAGAACGTAGTAGAACGTAGCAACAGTTTAATCCATCCAGAACAGTTAAATCCTTCCCAAATCAAAAACCCTGGATTAACGGAGATGTTCGCGCGGCACTGGCGGCACGGAGCACCGCCTTTGCCTCCGCGAACACATCGGACTACAAACACGCACATTACCAACTCCGGAAGACGATCAAAGCAGCCAAACGTGAGTACAGGGACAGGGTGGAGCAACAGTTTGACAACCCTCGGAGTATGTGGCAGGGACTAAACACGATCACAGACTTTAGAGGGAAAACCAGCACACCGCAGACCACGGCCTCTCTGTGTGAGGATCTAAACGTATTCTACGCTAGATTCGACACAGCGAACACCATGAGACCGGACAGTGTGCGCACCGCGGATGACGTCAGTGCGCACACTGTGTCTGAGGAGGATGTGCGGAAGTGCTTCAGGAAGGTGAACGCACGCAAAGCTACTGGTCCGGACGGGATTCCCGGCCGCGTCCTCAGGTCATGCGCGGCTCAGCTGGCTGGAGTGTTCACGCACATCTTCAACCTTTCCCTCTCTCTGTCTGTAGTCCCAGCCTGCTTCAAAATGGCCACCGTCGTCCCTGTACCCAAATCCTCCACCATCTCCTCACTGAACGACTGGCGACCTGTAGCCCTGACCCCCATCGTAAGCAAATGCTTCGAGAAGCTGGTCAGGGACTTCATCTGCTCTGCACTACCCGACTCACTGGACCCTCTACAGTTCGCATACCGCCACAACAGGTCCACTGATGATGCCATAGCCCTGACACTACATACTGCCCTGTCACACCTGGAGAAGAGAGACACGTATATGAGAATGCTGTTTGTAGATTACAGCTCAGCATTCAATACCATCGTTCCCTCGAAGCTGGACAGGAAACTGCAGGATCTAGGACTGAGCAGCTCCCTCTGCAGCTGGATCCTTAGCTTCCTGTCTGACAGACGCCAGGTGGTCAGACTGGGCAGCATCACCTCATCCCCCGTCACACTGAACACTGGTGCTCCACAGGGGTGTGTACTGAGCCCTCTCCTGTACTCACTCTACACCTACGACTGCACGGCCACTAACAACTCCAACACCATTGTGAAGTTTGCAGACGACACTACAGTGGTGGGTCTTATCACCAATGGTGATGAGACGGCTTACAGGGAGGAGGTCAGCGCCCTGACCCACTGGTGTCAAGACAACCATCTCACCCTCAACGTCGCAAAGACAAAGGAGTTGATAGTGGACTTCCGGAGGTGCAGAGAAGTACACACCCCCATCACCATCAACGGCGCTGCTGTGGAGAGAGTGAGCAGCTTCCGGTTCCTTGGTGTACATCTGGCTGAGGATCTTACGTGGTCAGTACACACAAACAAAACAGTGAAGAAGGCGCAGCAGCGCCTCTTCTTTCTCAGGAGACTGAAAAGATTCGGCATGAGCCCCCGCATCCTCAGGACCTTCTATCACTGTGCCATTGAGAGCATCCTCACTGGATGCATCACCACCTGGTATGGCAACAGCACCGCCTACAACTGCAAAGCTCTCCAGCGAGTAGTGCGGTGCTCTGAACGGATAATTGGAGGTGAGCTTCCCTCCCTCCAAGACATCTACAGGAATGAGGAAAGCGGGGAGGATCATCAAGGACTCCAGTCACCCCAGCCATAAACTGTTCAGACTACTTCCATCAGGAAGGAGGTTCTGCAGCATCCGGTCCCGTACCAGCAGACTGAGAGACAGCTTTTTCCATCAGGCCATCAGACTGCTGAACACTTCATAGACACCTCAGCTTCACTACTGGAACTTTAACATTATGCACTCCATACTGTACAGTAATGCCACTGTTTTGCACATATTCAACTCTGTATATTTTATTTTATATATTTTATTTATTGTTTACTCTATTTAATTTGTAAAATATGTGTACACACACACACACACACACACACACACACACACACACACACACGTAGAAAAATATTTAGTATACACATCCAGAAATGCATATACTATTATATATTGTACATATATTTATTAGTTTCAGATGTAGCCATTCTTGTATTTTGCTTGTTTACATTATTGTATTTTGCACAACTCTGTTGCTTGTGAAGCTCGCACACAAGAATTTCACTCACATGTGCTGTACCAATGTACCTGCACATGTGATGTGACAATAAAAGTGATTTGATTTGATTTGATTTGATTTGATTAAACATCTCAGATCAATATAAAGATAGAGCACGGGATATACAGTGCTGTGCAAAAGTCATGAGCCAACCTTTATTTCTTTATATTATGCTTCCAAGGAGCCAGACTTTCTTGTAATTTAAAAAAAAAATGGTCTTGTGCAATAGTTCTCCAGGCTTTCTTTGGACACTGGCTGCTTTTCCACTCACTTACAGTCCAGTCCTTATACCTGACCATTTTCAGAGGAATGTTTGTGTTGTTTCTTTGTTGCAACTTGACCTAGGAATCATTCAAGCTTGGCAAAGGAAGCTAACTCAGGAGCTAAACCAGTGGTTTGTCTACACATAACAGACAACTGCAGAACCAATTGTATCTTTAGGTACTTGCTAAACAGCCTGTCACAAAAACACATTAAAAACAATCCATTTCTTTAGTTGAACCCATGAAAAGTACCAAAGATAAAACAGTTTGAAGCAGTTTCACCAGCAAGGTGATTCCCAAAGAGCTATTACCTAAAAACCTGACATATCTCAGTATGGTGTGCAGTGTGTCCTTAAAAAAAAAAAGGAAACTGCAGAAACCTGACACACAATCTGAAAGATGCATTTGATACTTCAGATGATCCATCCACTGCTCACTGAAACCTTATCAGAAACTGTATGAATGGAAAGGTTTCTGACAAGAAGTTCTCCCTTCTCTTAAGAAGGGAAACTGTGACAACAGTGCGAACGTTGTTCCTCTCACACGCTCCTGCACACCAAATCTGGAACTACTGTCCATCATGTGTCGTCCTTTTATCTACCTCGGGAATTTACATCGGTCATTGTAAGTGCCGTTTATATTCCACCACAAGCGGACACGGTCACCGCCTTATGCGAGCTGCAGGAGGCACTCACACAGCACCAGACACAACACCGGGACGCTGCGCTTATTGTGACGGGGGACTTTAATAGCGCCAACCTCAAACGCGCAGCGCCGAACTTTTATCAACACATCACCTGCCCCACCAGGGGTGAAAGGACACTGGACCACTGCTACACTACGGTCAAGGACGGCTACAAGGCACAATCCCGCCCCCCGTTTGGCAAATCTGATCACGCCGCCATCTTCCTCATGCCAAAATACAAACAAAGGCTGAAACAGGAAGTTCCGGTTCAGAGGAAGGTCGCGCGCTGGACGGATCAATCGGTGGCCGCGTTACAGGACGCACTCGATGACGCAGACTGGGGCATGTTCAGAAACAGCTCCGACGATGACGTCAACGTGTTTACGGAAGCGGTTGTGGGATTCATCGGGAAACTAGCGGATGATACCGTGGAGACAAAGACTATCACAACGTTTCCCAACCAGAAGCCGTGGGTGGATAAAACCATCCGCGACGCTCTGAGATCCCGCACCGCTGCCTACAACACGGGACTCATGACGGGGGACATGGACCCGTACAAAGCCGCATCATATAACGTGCGGAGGGCGGTGAAAGAGGCGAAGCAGCGCTACGGGAGGAAACTAGAGTCACAACTCCAACAGAGTGACTCTAGGAGCCTGTGGCGGGGACTAAGGACAATAACGGACTATAAAGCACCAACAACCGGTATGACGAACGCGGCCGTGACTCTGGCAGACGAGCTGAACACTTTCTATGCTCGCTTCGAGGCTGCAGCTAAGGTCTCCAACAATGCTAGTGTTAGCGGCGCTAACGGCTGCAGACAGGAAGATACTGCCAGCACCGGAAACGTGCTCGTCATCTCCGAGCATGAAGTAAGGAGAGCCTTCAAGAGAGTGAACACCAGGAAAGCAGCAGGACCAGACGGCATCCCAGGTCGTATCCTAAGAGACTGCGCATACAAGCTAGCTCCTGTGTTCACTGAGATATTCAACATCTCTTTATCTCAGTCGGTGATCCCCACATGCTTCAAAGAGTCCATCATTGTTCCTGTCCCGAAGAAACCCCACCCTGCTTCTCTCAATGACTATCGCCCTGTAGCCCTCACCTCAGTAGTGATGAAGTGCTTTGAACGCCTGGTCAGAGACTTCATCATTTCTTCACTACCAGACACACTGGACCCACTACAGTTCGCTTACCGTCCAAATCGTTCCACAGACGATGCCATCTCTCATCTCCTCCACACATCACTCACTCACTTGGACACTAGAAGGGGGAATTATGTTAAAATGCTCTTCATAGACTACAGCTCTGCATTTAACACCATAATTCCCTCCACACTCACCACCAAGCTGGAGCATCTGGGACTCAGCTCATCTATGTGTCAGTGGATCTCCAACTTCCTAACTGGCAGACCACAGGCAGTAAGGATGGGCGGACATGTCTCAGCCTCCACCACTCTCAGCACTGGAGCCCCCCAGGGGTGTGTTCTGAGCCCCCTGCTGTACTCTTTGTACACATATGACTGTGTGGCCACTACCAGCTCCACCACCATCATCAAGTTTGCTGACGACACCGTCGTGGTGGGCCTGATCTCTGATAATAACGAGACGGCCTACCTGAAGGAGATTAGGAATCTGGAGAACTGGTGCCAGAGGAACAACCTCCTTCTAAACGTCAGTAAGACAAAGGAGCTGATAGTGGACTTCAGCACTAAGCAGGAGAGGAACTACCAGACCCCCGTCATCAACGAGTGCCCAGTGGAGAGAGTGGACAGCTTCAAATACCTCGGAGTTCACATCACGCAGGACCTGTCATGGTCCTGTCACATCAACACCGTGGTGAAAAAGGCCCGACAGCGTCTCTACCACCTCAGACGCTTGAGAGACTTCCAACTGCCCTCCAAGGTGCTTAGGAACTTTTACTCGTGCACCATAGAGAGCATCCTGGCGGGAAACATCTTAACCTGGTTTGGGAACAGCACCATGCAGGACAGACAAGCTCTACAGAGGGTTGTGCGGTCAGCTGAGCGCACCATCCGCTCCGAGCTCCCTGACCTGCACTCAATCTACAGCAGGCGGTGCTGGACCAAGGCCAGGAAGATCGTGAAGGACCTCAGCCATCCCAACAACAGACTGTTCTCTCTGTTGAGGTCAGGAAAGCGATTCCGCTCCCTGAAGACCAACACAGAGAGACTGAGGAGGAGCTTCTTCCCGCAGGCGATACGGTCTCTCAATCACACCACCACACAGTACTGACCCACACATATAGTTCTTACACACACACTGGACTTTCTGGACTTTGGTTTTGCACAACACTGGTCACTATATTCTTCATTTCCGGTTAATACTTGTACAGCTGCTGTTATTGTGTATATATTTATTTATATTTAGATTTCTTCATACATTCTTATATAGTTCTATATTGTGTATTGTGTATTTTGTTGTACAGTTATTTTATTTTCAACTTTAATTTATATATTTATCTTTATCTTATTCTTCCCAGTTAAATTTACCCTTCATTCTAATTTGTGTTGTACAGTTATTTCATTTTTAACCTTAATTTATATTTTATTCCTTCCTAGTTAAATTTACCCTTTTTAATTTTTCATATTTATTTCCTATCTTATTCATAGCCTTTTCCTTTTTTGTTCTCTTTAGGTCACGAGCAGTTGTCCAAGCATTTCACTACATATCGTACTGTGTATGACTGTGTACGTGACAAATAAAATTTGAATTTGAATTTGAATTTGAATTAAACTAGAAATTCATTGAAAATCAGTGTCAACTGATTGACATTAAAACAAACAATGGAACATTATCATTGATGTATTGGCCTCCTTAGAGCGCAGACCTAAACATTATTAAAGAACTGTGGGATCATCTTAACAGAGAACAGAGCAAAAGGCAGCCAACGCTTTGAATGTCCTTCAAGAAGCCTGGAGAACTATTCCTGAAGACTGCTTAAAGAAAGCGAGTTTAGACTGTGATGAAGAATAAAGGTGGCCATACCAAATATTGACTTTCAAGCTTGTACAATTGTAATAAGTAGTGATTGCAGCAAGAAATGAGGGATTACTCAAGACAGTACTACACCGATTTTGTGAAGAGGATTATAAAACCTTAAAAAAAATCAAATATACATAGTAAATATGCTGAAAGAAGAAAAGAGCTCTTCTAAGTTAATGCACGCTGAGTATAATGTATTTGTGCTGTGACTGTGGTCACAGTCGAGTGTGGTTAAAAAAATTGCAGGCAAGAAGTAATTGTAGCTGTGAAGAGGAAATGCTTAATCCTTAAGAATGGGTTTCTTTGCTTTGCTGTCATCACAGGGGAATTCAGATAAGGGTAACAAGAAGACACAGTATAAATACACTGAATTCCCTTAGCTGTAATTCAATTACAGATTGAAAACTAGTGTCAAAAACATGGATTGATTTAATTAAATGAATGGTTTTGAATCAATAAAAGCGAAGAGATAGTTCACTCTTTTTATTTGTCAAACTTATATTTGTCGTTCTTGCTCGTGTCTGTATTGCAAAAACCACATAGCATCTGTGTTTGGTATCCTGCCCCGATGCACCCCTTTCACGGACCACACGTATGACTAGAAAAATTCTTGTTGTCGACAAATGCTATGTAAAGAAAAGGTTAACCATAAGCAGCGTGACAAGGCTGGGAGGAGAGTTAGCGGCCCAGTCAGTGACCTGGCATTTCGAGATGTCTCTATTAGCCTGCTAGCATGCTCCGTCCAGCTCTCAGCACCACTCTCTGTCGTGAAGGACACCGGGCCAATTAGAGCCTACAGGATTTAAGGGGACTGTGGAGGTGGAGGGGGAGGGGGGTTGGCAGGTGGCGACACTGCGTAGGTGGTATAATAAAGATGAGAAGATGGAATAGTGAGTGGCTCACCGCATGCAGTTAGAAACCTGCTTTCATACGATAGTCAAATGAGGTAACAAGGCAAGAAATCAAAACCGTGACCGGAAGGTGTGTGTGTGTGTGTGCAGGCTCAGACGTGAGGAGTATACACGCATTCAAGTTTTTAAAAACACATATTTTTGTTGTGTGCCACTGTGAGATGCTGTCTCCCTCTGAGCGTTATTATTTATTTCATTTTTTTTGTTCCCATTTGAGTTTGCACCACTTCAAACCCACTCGCTGACATCATTCCATGAGCTTTTAGCTTTGAAATGGAAATTAATCACACAGGAGTATTCCCTTAAGGGCCGCCTGTAGGGTTGCCAACTCCCTGAAAAATAAATAAGGGACACCTCGTGGCCAGGGCCGGGCGACCCAGTTGTCTTCACCCTTCCCAGTGTGGTGAATTTTCTAGCTCTTTTTTTGTGTGTGAAATTATTTTTTTAACCCTTTGACTTGAATTTGATTTAAGTAGATGCATATTCTATTCTTTGTGATATGAACACATGTGAAACAAATGATCATTTAGCCATTTATTTTTAGCTCAAAATGACAACATTAACACAGTAAAACAGGTCTCCTTCTTAAACAGAAGCCTGTCATGCTTAACTTTTGAGAATATAAGTAAATCTTTCTTTAAAAGAACTCTGTCCTGCTTAACTTAAAATAATAGAAAACAATAGAAAGAAAAACATTCTTGTAACAGTGCACATTTAGTGCATTTAGTACAATTGGCTTCAGTTGAGGTATTATTTCAGCTTTTCTAATGCTAATCAGCTGCTCCTGTTTGTAAACCCGCTTGTTCCCATGATTACGCATCTTAACTCATCATCATTATTCATCTATGTATTACTTTTATGTATTAGTCATCTATTTGTTGTACTCATGTATCCTTGCAGTTGTTTATTACACAAAATAAATTATATTATCACACTTCTGGCCACATAGCGCTGATATTCACTGCACATGCCCATATTAACTTTTTCCAGCCAGGTGTTTTCCTTTTCCCATTCTTCCCTTTGTCTGAGGGGAACAAACATTGCTGCTCTAATGCTGGGCTTACACCGTGCGGTTTTAGGCCCATTTTGAGCCGATTTTTGAGTGATCGGACCGATTTTGGCCTTCATCGTGCATCGTGTAGTATACGTGGGGTAACGAGAAGTGATTAACACCTCACGACCAGCTCCCGATCATCAATCGCTCGTGAGGGTGTCACCACAGCCGCTCACACTGCGCACGCGCAAACACGTAAACGTTGGTGTAAAAGATGGAGCAGCACGGCAGTGCAGCGTGTGATCTGGACACAAGCGATGGAGGCACAACTTGTAGAACTTTGGAAAGCTCATCCGAGCCTTTTCGATGTGGCATCACAAAATTATCACGACCACAACAACCGTGAAAACAGTTGGATTTACACTGCTGCTCAATCACAGCTGCCTGATGAGTGTTTTTCATTAGCAATTTAGCAAAGTTGATGGTGGTGGTGTGTGTGTCTGTGTGAGTGTAAGACGGAGAGAGAGAGCGCGACAGATTTTCTGTTATAACCTTCATTTTATGGAGGCACAGTGTGAGCACTCAGGTCAGGCATCAGAGCATCGGGCGGTATAGTGTGAGACCTGCATCGTGACCTACCAACTTCTAACCCCTGCGAGTCAATCGTGCAGTTTGAGCAGGAGCTGAATAACGTGACTGAAAAAATCGCACAGTGTCTGCCCAGCTTTAGGTCTACTGTCGTCCGAGACTTGCACCGCAGTGTCGGCGTTTGTTTCCCTGTTGGCCATGCTTCTTGTTGTGGTCATCTGTTGTCTTCCGGTATTTTCTCCGTAAGCGACCTTTCCTCAACCAATGAGATGAGCGGTAATCTGAATTGTCATACTCGAATTGTCATAAGTGTGCTGTCAGCTCATTGGTCACAAAGCAGGAGAGGGGCTGGGAATTATGTTTTCAAACAAAGCGTTAATTCCATTAAAAGTTATAGACTACTTTTGATTCTCACTGTATTACGGGACAAAGTGCGTCCCTTATTAGCTCAATACGGGACGTGTACTTTTGTTTCGAAATACGGGACGATTCCGTATTTTAAGGGACGGTTGGCAACCTTAGCCGCCTGTAATACATAAAATGGAGCTTTTGGCACAATGTTTCACCACTGAGATTCAGGGTTGATAAAAAAAAAATTGTGGCTGCAGAACATGACTTCATGGATTTGTGAGAAGACGCAGCACAGATTGCAGACTTAAAGACCGTGCTGCCGAAGTTTGAAACCAGAAGAAGTTTCAGTCCCCCGGTGTAAGGGCATACAGCACCCTTTTGAGTAGCAGTTCAAGTGTAAAATTTCATTTCATTTTCTAACTATAATTAACGTTCTTGGATATATCATGGGAAATCAGGGTACTTACACCGTCCAGGGTCTCTGCTTATTAGTGCTGCAAACTCAGCACTGCTCAGTACCGTCTGAAAATAAAAGCCTAATAATACAAACCTTTGTTGAAGTGTATACAGTGCATATGTGATTTAGTACTTTAATATATGTAGAATTATTAAATTCTCCATATGAAGGTTGAACTAGTTGCTTAGAAAGACCCAAAGTATAGTATGTGTTAGCTTAGCAAAAGCTAAACAGATGTCTTAGCTTTGCTAAGTTAATCAGTGAGTATAGTCAGGGTATTTACAATGTAGAGTGGCACTTGGTGTGGTCTTCAGCTGCTGTAGCCCCTCTGCTACAAGGTTCAGCATGTTGTGCATTCAGAGATGCTCTTCTTCATGCCCTGGTTTTAAAGAGTGGTTTTTTGAGGTACTTTCAGTACCGATCAGTACATCAGTATCAGCTCAAAGCAGGCTGGTCATTCTCCTTTGACCTCTGGCATCAACACAGCAATATCACCCAGAGAACTGCTGCTCACTGGATATTTTCTGTTTTCCAGCCCATTCTCTGTAACCTTAGAGATTGTTGTGTTGTGTGGGAAAATCCCAGTAAAACAACCTCTGACACCAACCACCATGCCAGGTTAAAAGTCCCCTAAATCACCTTTCTCCTCCATTCTGATATTTCTTTTAAACTTCAGTACGTCATTATGACCATGTCCACATGCCTGATTTGATATATTTGCATTAACAAATAGTTAATTGACTTGTTTAATGGGGAATTTAGGGTTGGAACCACCAGCTTAGCTTAACAGAAAGACAAGAATCACACATATGGTAGTTTACTTCTCCTGAGATAAGCTAGCCAAGTGCAGAAGAAATTATTTTCATCTAAGCACAATATAAAATTATTCCTTCCAAAAATACCCCATAAAACAGTACGGCAAAAACAAAATGATAGTTATTATAGTTATTATATGCTTGGTTCCCCGGCCAGATGTTGAGAGGAAGCGTGGAATTAAACATGTCTCTTGATTTACTGTAAAATCTGTTTCAACACCTGTGCACTTCTACCACCTACCAGTTGACCTTTACCTTGACAAACACAAATAATTCTCACCATGCTTGTCACTAAGCAACAGTATCGGTACAGCAGCCCTGATTTCCATCCGAAATTACTTCTCCAGCCTCTCTGGGAAATGTTCACGCGTTCAAAGAGAAAACAGGCAGACATATTCTCTCCAGTCTTTTCAGATACCAGGTAGGGTACATGGCTCGAGTTGTTTTAACTCTACTAGATATGCCGACGTCAGAAATCTTAGTTACAACTTTAAAACTGAACCATCTGGTCTTGTGTGGGCATGTCCTTTAGTGTTATGCACATTGTATGTGGATGGGGAAAGCTACATTGACAGAGAAGGGATGAAATGCAACAAATACACAAGGGTGGACTCAAACTTGCACAATCTACCAGCTGAGCTATCGGGGTGCCCTTAAACCAGTACATTGGTAGGGGATCCTTGGTATTCTGTAGGTTGCGTGGTGGTGGATCAGGTTTCTTCCAGCTTCTGGGGACTTTGGAGACCTTTTGGAGTCCTTGAGCCATTCCTGAACTCATAGTAGCTTCTTCTTGGGGGAGACCTTTCCCATCAATTTCGGGTATATTCTTAAAAAGTAACCTAATTTGTATCAAGGTTCTCAGATTTTGGTTAAATGAATTTTTAAACATCCATATGTACATTTTCAAGTGTGCACATCAATGTATATATTCCCAAATCTTGCTCTGCACATAAGAATATCCAGTCTCACAGCTGTGCAGAGTAGAAATAACAGTCCTTTGCCAACATTATCTGACAGTTTGAAAAGTGGAGCACTCCTACCGCTTACTGATGCAACAGCGCTGCACATGCATGCCAGCACAAATCGTATGCACATTGGATGATCTGTCATTGTATAAAATATTACATTTCAGATCAGCTCTGATCTACAGTAATTCAAATCAACCTTTCAGATGTAGTGTTTCAGGCTAATATGTGATGTTTACTCATATTTGAGATGAATAATGATGCAATATTTTGCCTCCCAGCCACCGTGGCGTGGGCTTTCACTTCTGCTGTAGTTTTCCATCACATAGGCCACAGACCCTTGCCCTTGTTTTCAGGCGAACTCGATTTACCGAAGTGTACCTGAGTTAGAAAACAGTTTGTGGTTTTTGTGGGGGTTTTATTTTTACTCCAAACATTTTACATTGAAACTGATGTCAGGTCTTTGGTAGATTTAAGTCACAAAACACCAAGATGTTTTTTTGACCCCGAGATATGTGCCAGGGACCTGGCAGATGTATGTGTGGGTGTGTTCACACTTCACGGTTCCTGTTTTCCAGGAACTCACTTAGACCTCCACTTAAGACTTTCAGTAACAAGTATGATGGGTATGAGTGTTTTTTGTAAACAAAGATGAATTTTTTTCCTTTGCCAACGCCTTAAGTGTTTCAATCTGTGTCGAGTTACACATGGGTGCCGCCTCTTTAAAAAACCATCAGCATGGATCTATATCTCAGCCTTGTGATCCCCTGTCATATCTGCCCGACTGGCCTCTCAATGGAGAACGATGAGCTAACAGGCACTGTGAGAAAACCCTAAAAGAATTACCTTATATACTCACATAACCTTTACCCCAGGAGCTAACCTTTCTGCTATATTTGCTGGAGACCAGCATAAAAAGTAAAACTTCATTATTAGGTTTTATGAAGCTGCTATAAGTCCACGTAGCTGCAAAATGATTACTTCTAATAGTTCTTCTCTGTGCATGGTCAATAAAAGAAGTTTCACTGCAGAGTGATAATTTCTATGTGGGACACCAATTATTAGCAGCACTTTGTAAAGCTAATGTAAGATATTGCCATGGCAGCAGTGGGTGTATTATAGTTATTCTTTATCCTCCCAGCACTTCCCAGTCTGCTTTGTTTGGCTTGTTCATTGATCAACAAGAATTAGATGAGTTTTCATATTCAAATACCCTGCAGCAGGCAGCAGACAAATGCTCAAGTGGCACTCACACCTTTTTGTGCTATTAGCCCCATGCGTCATTAAACAGGGGCTAGAAATAGCTGTAATTTTGGTAACCTTAAAAAGATTATCTGCTCGTATATCATGCCTGTTTTTTCACAAGAGCACAGCAGGACAGATTTTGCTTTTTTAACGAGCATTGTTTTCTTGTTGTTTTTTCGTTTGTAACAGTTGTTCCGAAACAGGCTTTATAAGTAGACATTGATCTTTATTTTCCAATGTTTTGTTTAGTACCTGTTTTATGCTAATTCTGGTTAACTGTGAAATGGACTGACTGGAGGTCAGGTATCCTGCTATGGAAAACACTCATTTTTTATGTTCTCAATCCATTTGAATGGTTTTTATCATCTGTAATCACTTCCATAGATATTACCAGTAGGCATTCTTTTTACCTACTAGCCCCTGCCATCTCACATCATCATATCATACCTCATGTAGCTGAGGTTGTGCCTTCTTGGAGAACAGAAATAATGGGAAATAATGTCTCTGCTCCGTCTGGTTACAGCTAGGCTTGGTGTATGTTTTGCTTTTTATCTTCTGTATATAGTGAGATGTGATAAAGGTTAGATGAGATGTAAGAAATAGCTAAACACCAAAAAAATGACAATAAAAACATTGATTTTCTTTATATTTATATTCATTGTGTAAGACAAAGTAATCAGTTATGGGCACAATTAGTGTCACATTCTAGTCACCCTAAAGTGTCACTGCAGTAAAAATTGTTTGGCAAAATGTATTTGCGAACAATAACGTACACATAGCGCAGTGTCTCCCATCCTTTTGGAGCCACGGCACGTTTCACATTAGAAAAAGCCCTGTGTACCAGACATAGTGGAATTTGCCTGACTTGTCCCAAGTATACCTTTTTTTGTCTTTCCTCTGACCACTGCTTATGCTAGGACCTTCATCTGGCTCGGAATTCTAGGACCAAGATCAGACTGAATACTTTTACTTTTTAAATATTTACCTATTACTATTGCGCGCTGCGTTGTCTCACTCGTAGCATGACTATGTAATTTCTTCTTCTGTTTTACTGGCAGTTGGCAACCCATTTAATTGGAGCAAGAAGTGGTACTGCCCTCTAGTGTAAGAGAATGTAATTGTTCTGCCTGTTTCTCACGCCGGTCGCTTAGAGCAGCGGTCCCCAACCCCCGAGCCGCGAGAGTTGAGGCTCAGGTATGAAATGTATGGTTTTCAGGGTTTTTATCGGTTTTCAGCATTATTTTGTTATCGTTTTTATCGTTTACTCGGTTTTCCTGGGTCTTTTCACGTGTGTTATGAATAAATCTTCTTTTTTCGGTACCGGTACTAGTTTTATTTTGTTGTATTTATCCGCGATACCTTAAAGGCCGGTCCGTGAAAATAATGTCGGGCATAAACCGGTCCGTGGCGCAAAAAAGGTTGGGGACCGCTGGCTTAGAGTACCAATCAGGTGAAACTAGATAATCTTCTATGGCACACCTGATCATTTCTCACGGCACACCTATGTGCCGCAACACAGTGGTTGGGAAGCACTGACATAGCGTACATGTAACATATTAACAGCATACCAGTACATGTAACATAGGCGTAATGTCGCCATAAATTACTATGCCTGATATATCCAACTTGTAAATGTTCACTGACATTAACAGAACAGACATACACGCACTGCTTTTCAGTTGCTTTTTTATGTCTATCACATTGAAAATATGCTTGATGACTGATGAGCTGTAGAATTTTTTTAATTCAACAGTTCTTAAACTTTAGAATCAATTAAACTTGATATTTTGATATTTCTTCTACCATTTCACTTTCGTTTTATTTCTTCTCCACCAACAAAGTGCCTCATTTATAACCATTTTGATGCATTAACACCAAAGAAATATACCAATAAATAAATAAACTGTTTAGCACTGGTTTACTATTAAAGTGCTGGTGCTCAAAGTGGGAACCTGACTTTAGTGGAATTGGAGAGGAAGGAATTTACCAGTGCCTGGGAGAGGCAGCCTAGCCTTTGTCCACCATGATTATCTGACGGTATTATTATCTCATACTGTGCTCGTACAAACTTTTTGAAATATGAGTTGGTCCTCAAAAAGCTCAAACGCTCTTCACCAATACCGGCACCATGTCCATGGTGGAGGTGGAATTTTTCCACTGACATAGTGAGATGTTACGAAATGACTCTAGTGATCCGTGGAAGTCTCCTATGAGGCCGTCATGTGAGACTGTTTCTCTTGGTGACTGATGTTAAACTTTAGGTTATTTTTATTTTTCACCCTTAAATATAGACCCACGCATTAATAGTGTTATTTTCTTTCACTTTCTGAAGCTATGAATTTTTCTGAGAAAAGCCACATGGTCTGATTTCTAAGCTGAAAAGGGATTTACCTCTTACCGGAGATTATTAAATAGGAGCCAGGCTCTTGTACAGAACAGCTTAGTTGGAAAAAGTGCTTACTTTGTTCAAATTTATGAGAATATACCTCGACACTTTGAGGGTTTTGGTGTCAACTCTTCTCATTGAAGCCACTTAGCTACAGTATGACACCATTCTTTCTCCTCTCTTAAACAAGGGAGACAATGATAATGAAGAGAAGGCTGTGAAAATCCATTTTATGCTAATGAACACAATATCCTGCCAAGAGAAAAAGAAAATAAGCTTTCAAGTATCAGAGTGTTTCTCCAGTACACCAACTGTGATCAAATAGTCGAAGCAATGGATTCTACTCTTTGCACACGCTGTTTGTAATGTGGGAGAGTATATAGATTTCTAGAAAAGGGAGTACTTTGTAACAGAAACATCATCTCGCTAAACCTTCTGGCAAAATGTGTGTGATAGGTCGGTGCTGTAGTGCATCGTGACAGTCACACTATTATCCCCATACCAATGTGTCACAAGCAATCAACGTCAAGAGCCTCAGCGAGTCAACAGAGCAGTAATTTTCATGGGGGAAATGTGTCATGACTCATATGGTGTTTGCTTATCGGCAGTCACGGACGGGCAGCTCCTACCTTCATGTAGTTTTGTTCCACTGATGCGCTAAAATGCTACCATCTAAAAAAGTTGCTAGCACATACTTTATGTCAGGAAAAAGTAGAGCTTGGAACTGAGCTGAGGTTGTGTCTATTGTAGATGCCTGGTCTTTAGAACTCGGGAAAAATAGTTGCAGATATGCACTGTATAGGTATAAAGTGCATAGTTTATCTCAGACAGTGTCTCAGAATTGCACTCTTCCCAGACAGAAGTAATTCCAAGGTCCAAGGTTGACTAAGGAACTGGTTGTGGACTTTGGGAGGTCCAGAGAAGGTCCACTGCCGGTTCAGATAGAGGGGGAGGAGGTGGAGGTGGTCAACAAGTACAAGTACCTCGGGCTGTGGGTGGACAATAAACTGGACTGGTCATGCAACACAGAGCACCTGTATAAAAAAGCCCAAAGCCGACTGTACTTCCTCAGGAGGCTGAGGTCTTTTAACATCTGCAGGAAGCTCCTGAGGATGTTTTACCAGTCGGTGGTTGCTGGAGTACTTTTCTATGCTGTGGTGTGCTGGGGGAGCAGCACAGCAAAGAGGGACTCATCCAGGCTGGAGAAACTGATCAGGAAGGCTAGCTCTGTGGTCGGCATGAAGCTGGACACTCTGGTGACAGTGGCAGAGAAAAGGACATTAAAGAAACTGATGGACATTATGAACAATGCTGGGCATCCTCTGCACACGGCCATAAACAATCAGAAGAGTCTGTTCAGTGACAGGTTGCTTCTCCCCAAGACAAGAACTAACAGACTTAAAAACTCCTTTGTCCCACACGCCATCAGACTGTTTAACTCCTCTCTGGAGGGGAGAGGGAGGGGAAACAGGAGGACAAAGGAGGGGGGAACAACTAAGCTGTAGTGCCTCTTCACCTCACTGTACAATACCTTGTGCAATACTTTTTGTAAATAGTCAACAGTGCAATAGACTCAATACTTGAAATGTGCAATTCACTTGTATTTTTATTTTTTATTCCTATTTATTCTATTTATCCCCTTCGTATATTTTATTTATATTTGTCTCTGTATTTATATATGTGTGTGTGTGTGTGTGTGTGTGTGTGTGTGTGTGTGTGTGTATATATATATATATATATATATATATATATATATATATATATATATATATATATATAACAATTCTGTAACTGTAACTTCGGTCGTTGCTGTGCTTTTTGGAAGTCGAATTTCCCAGAGGAACCCACCCGAGGGATTAATAAAGTTCTATCTTATCTCTTATCTTATCTTATCTTATCTTATGATTTATGGATTTTAAGATGCACACTGTAGACAGAATTCAGATTTACTTGGGGTGAACCTTTTGGTAAGATATTTTATTAAAGAGTCAATATTCTCTCTTATGACTTTTTGACTTTAATTTTGTTTTGTTTTTTTCTGATCTAGCGTTTGTATTTGGAGTCTGTGTTTTCAGAGCTGCAAACACTGGAATAAGAACACGTGTACCCTTTCAGCCCTGCACGTTCTGAGTCAGAATTCTTTCTGTTCCTTTTGTTTCATTGTCTCAAACAAACTTGTTAAAAGCTTTCAGACGCTACTTTTATGTACACCTCAGTAATGAGGCAGCTAGAATCCCTGCTCAAAAGCGTGTTTGAAGTTATGATGTTGCCAAATTTTACCAAACAATCTGTATCTTAGCTTCATTTTACCAACCAAAAGTCCAAAAGCTTTTGACAGCAAAGCATTAGCCGATCTCTCCTGATTAATTGATAGAATCTGTCCACCATCAGACATTTCATGTTCAACACTTGCCTTTGGCTCAAACAGCAAATCAGCCTTTCATCATCACGATGGCACCTCAAAAGTCCAATGCTGTCTTATGTGTTTGGGTCCAAAGCAGAGAGGAGAGACTTTGGAGTGAGTTAGCTCCAAAAGTCTACAATATCTGCCTCGCCGCACCAGGCAAACACTTTTTGCAGCAGTTCCTTAAAATGTAAGAAAAATGAAGGAAGCAGGCAATTATTTATGACACTGCCACTTGGCCAAAGCTGGAGTCTGACTGTACCATCTGCTGCATTAGAATTCAAGCGTCATCAGACCCGGCTAAGTTTTTCCAAATTGTAGGCTCAGTTTCCTGTTCTTAGTTGACTGGGAATGAGATTCAATTCAATTCAATTCAATTTTATTTATATAGCGCCAAATCACAACATAAGTCGCCTCAAGGCGCTTCATAGATACAGAGAAAAACCCAACAATCATATGACCCCCTATGAGCAAGCACTTTGGCAACAGTGGGAAGGAAAAACTCCCTTTTAACAGGAAGAAACCTCCGGCAGAACCAGGCTCAGGGAGGGGCGGCCATCTGCTGCGACCGGTTGGGGTGAGAGAAGGAAGACAGGATAAAGACATGCTGTGGAAGAGAGACAGAGGTTAATAACAGATATGATTCAATGCAGAGAGGTCTATTAATACATAGTGGTCTTCTGCTGCTGTAGCCCATCTACATGAAAGCACAGAGATGCTCTTCTGCATATATTGGTTGTAATGCGTTGCTATTTGAGTTATTGAGCGTTCCCACCATCTTGAAGCAATCTGGTCTTGTTGAACTTTAACGGGCCGTCTTGACCATACCCACTCGGTTAAATGCACTGAGTTGCTGCCCTGTGATTGGTTGGTTGGTTAGATATTTGCATGAGCGAGCAGTTTTTGTACATAACAAAGTGGCTTTATCACTGGTCTAGTAAAAAAGTTGTTAGTAAGCCTTGAAGTTCTTTATTCTTTTTAGCTTTAGACAGACAAAGTTATCAAAACAGTAATTACACAAGTTAGAAGCTGACTTTTAAGGACACTTGAACATTAGGCAGCTACGCAGTCAAGTGTTTTCCTGCTAACATGTAGGAGTCAAACAAACAATAAAGACAGGACTTAATCATTATTGAACTCTCCCAGCTTTTTTCTTTTCAACGTGCTGCTGTCATCCAATTCAAAATGCAATTATATTTAATAAAATCATGAATTATTTTAATTTGAATGAATATTTCAATTTAAATCTTTTAATGAAGTTGTGCATGTGAACGGGGATTTTGCTGTTGATTATTGCTGCTGTTCTTTGTCTGCTGGATGAAGCATGCTGAGGTTAGGTCTCTTAACAGCTAATCTTACTCGTTATACAAAGAACCACCATGAACCAGCCAACTACACAGCTGAGGTTACAGCAACAAATTAATAAAGTTGATGAAAACAAACCTCGAAGCCATACTTCATCCGCACGTCTCTTCGCCAACATTTTCCCAGCGCATTTTTAACTTGTTATATTGTCTCCAAGAGACCAAGTAATTAAACAGTCCACATTTAAAGCTTCAATAACTGATGCTTTTGATCAGCTTGGGTCAGTGCAACATCTTATAACCCCATTGCAATACCAGTTTATGCATCTAGCATAGAGCAATGCTGCTAGTTGGGTTCTAGGACACTGCGTTGCTTCTGTTTTGGTCTGTACCACATCCTGCAGCGAAATACTCCAATAACACACTATTTTATGCCATTTTATTGCAGGCCAGAAAGAGCATAGCGGGTTTATTATTGCTTTTACAGAAGTAATGACTAAAGTGGAGTTGATAAGAGTGTTGAGAGTGAACCGAAATATTAAAGATATGGCCAATAAAAGCCAAAACAGGGAGTTATCTACATTTACTCAATAAAGCACCTAAATAAACTAACCAATTACTTTGACTGCTTTATAATCAAACCCTGCGTTTAGATGTTTTTTGTGGGAATAATTCAAGGACATTAAACAAATAGCGTCCTGCTCAGGTAATAAAGTGTCTGGTCTTCAGCAGAAGTCCCCATTAGCTAGCTTTTTGGGTCATTAAACTAATGACTATATTAACATTTGTTTACCTGGCCCCCGCCCTGCTCTGTTACTCACTGCGAAGCACGCTACCAGCCTAAGGAGATTCATTTTCACCAACTTGCACATGCTTATTGTTCATTTGCTCTTTGCTCCCCCCTGTAGGACAATCCGGGAGCACCTGGGAGAGCAGGAGGTTTCGATCTCTCTGACCATCGAGTCTCTGGAGGAGGCCGACCTGGGCAACTACTCCTGCTACGTGGAGAATGGCAACGGGCGGCGACAGGCCAACGTCCAACTCGTCAAGAAAGGTGAGCCAAGCTCACAGATTCACGTGCAAGCTGGAAAAAGACAAATCGGTATTTAAATCAGGAAGTGCATTTCAACATAAATCTAGCAGATGAATAGAGTAGCCTTTATATTTAATAATAGGATGTTACAGCTTTCCAGGACAAAAGCACCATTTAATACCACAGGCCTCCACTCTGACAGTGGAGAGAATCTCCTGCAGCAGTTCACCAAGTAATAAGAAGAACTACTGGCGGGATCCTGGGAGTTGACCAGTTGTTTCCTGCCTCGGGCGGGGAAAGAAAATAGGACAGTTTGGTGGATAGTGCATAAAGCCTATTCATCCACCTCAGCCTGAGGAAGCATTAGTTTGCGTGGGGGAGAGAGAGAAAGAGAAATTACTTACTGAGAGAGGCAGCCTTCGGTGTTGTGATGCCAGACAAGCTGTTTGAGTGTCTGGCAGTGACCTCTCCCAACACACAAATCCTCCTTTGATCGCTGAACTCTCACTCATTTTCTCATCTTTCATCACTGGCGACTGTCTCCTCCGCCCCTTCCCCACTTCCAGGGTTTTTATCCAAGCAAACTTTTTTTTAAATTTCCCTATGATTTCGCCTCACTGAGGATCGACTGTTTGAAAGTTGATTCCATGATGATTTTTTTAGAGAGATGCACATCTTCAGTGTGGTTATGTAAGTCTTTTTTTTTTCATATTTTTTTATTAGGCAAGGCCAGAGGAAGCGAGGGAGGGAGGTGTCTTTGCATCCTTAAAGTTGTCAGCATTGAATACATTAACATAGTAAGATATTTCTCTTCTCTTTTAAGCCTACTGCTTTGGATCCAGCTTTGATGCCAGCCCAGTTCCCCTCCATTTGCTATATTAAAGGGGCTTATGCTGCAAAGTCGAATCTCAGAATAAACAGGGGAAGATTAGCCCTGTCCTCTCACAGGATAGCGAGACCACGTGAAATTGACTCAATTCAGTGTTGTTTGGGTTTTTGTGCTGTGTCCGTAGAGCGCAGGTTCCATGCAGGACTAGTTAGTGTTAACACTGCTTTTCTAAAATGTGTCTCCTCACTTGTGTCGTGGAGCTGAAAAAAGCACTCGGAATGACTTTACTCTTTCCCCTCGTTGTAGATAATCATGGCGTATCAGTCAGAATATGCATAGCATGAAGTCTTAGCATCCTTTTTTCCACTTCTTCTTCTTGCTATCGAGAAGTTGGAATTCTCCCAGCATTAACAACACCAGCAGCACTGACAGTAAATTGCTCCCAGCACTGGAAGTTCAGCGTAGATTCTCCATTTGTGAACGCGAAGAGCAGCAGGTTCAGGTTTCCAAATTTTATTTTACTACTGAATGAGTGCTTCGCCTTTTCATCATCCCTCTTTTCATCCACATCCCTAGACGATGAGAGATGCAGAAATGGGGGCAAGAGAACGAGATGATGAATTGCCCGATGCCATGTGGCTCCATCAAATCCAGCCTTCTAGTCGTCAGGAGCTAATTTGTCTTAATCTGTCCCTCTGCAGCGCTGCTACAATATGGATGCCAGGCAGAGAAGAATTGGCCTCCTCTGCTGTAATCTCTGCTGCTTGAGAAGCAGCTGGCTCGTTATTCTGTCCAGATATCTGAGCGGAGAAGCGGTGAGCGCTACGGCAGGACGGCAGAGTGAGAGGGTGGCGGGGGAAAGGACGGTAAAGAAGAAGCGAGGGATCCGGGTTCTCGTGGTGCTTGTTAGCTGAGGCACCTCTCTCAGAGAAAACTAAGTCGGGATGATACTTGGTGGCCAAAGTGACAGAAACTGAGGCAAAGCGAGAAAGTCTGAGGCTCAGTGGGGTAAAGCTGTGTTTATGCTTCCCTACGTTTGTTTTGAGTATTTTTTTTTCCCGTTCGCGCATATGTTCGTCCGTGAGTTTGGCTGAAGGTCGACGCGGGACAGGCGTGATGAAGCGGCACGCGCCGTGCTCGTTAGCTCTCCAGAACATCATCCTTCATCACGCGAGCTGTCAGCCTGATGGCCGCTGCAGTGGGACGGGCATCGCGCAGTCCAGCGGGGTTAAACGTGCGTCCGTGATGGATGGTGATGCACACGAGGCCTCTCTGTCCGTGTTTATGTGTATGCGCAGCTTTGCAGTCAGTCCAGGTTTTTTACTGTTGTCCATTAGTCAGCCAATGAAGGGTGACCACCCAGATTTTGTGAGGCGTAGCCAAAAAGGAAACTGCAAAAGATGGACAGAAAACACTGTAACAAAGAAAAAGCCTTGAAAATGAGACAAGAGCACGAAAAGACAAAGCAAACGACCTGAATTTCAAGGCAACTTACTAGACCATGCAGCCTAATGGTTGAGTCCATTGTCCAGTAGTGTGACATATCACCTTCAATTTGCCCGAGGCAAACTCTGACTGAATAATGTCATTGTATGGACCTTTTTTAAGATACCATGAGTAGATAAACACTCTGTGCAATAGTTTTAAGGCTCATTTATTTACCCCCAAGGAGCCAGACTTCAGCAGTAGTTCTCCAGGCTTTCAGAAGCTCTTTCATTGTTTTTCTTTGAACATTAGCTGCTTTTTTCTTTGTAGTGCAGTCCTTGTACCTGACCATTTTTAGTTAGCTGAGCCACTTAGCACTGACATATAAGTCAAGGGATGAGCCGTGTTGTCTACACATGACAGACAATTTGCAAAGATCCAATTTTAAATAGTGTTTTTTATTTGTACTGGCATAAAATTGCATTTTTGCACCAACAGAGTGATTCCGAAAGAGTTATTTGTAGAAAACGTGCCATATCTCAACACGGTGTGCAGTGTGTCCTTAAAAAGTTTGAGGAAATTTGACAAGTAGAGGATAAAAGTGGCAGGCCTTAAAAACTACCTACAGCAAATACACAATGTCTGAGTCAAGTCAGGTTCTTAAGAAACAGGACAAAAAATCCAGTAAAGACCTGACACAGGACATGAGAGATGTATCTGACCCTTTAGTTGAGTCAAGTTTGCTGAAGCCTCAAAAATGGAAGTGTGGCTGTGAAGAAGGCATTTTTATGGAACGGAAACAGTGAAAAAGACTGAGGTATGCCATATTGCACAAGAACTGGACTGAAACAAGTGGAAACAAGTCTGATGAAGTGATGAAATGAAAAGTCTATGAGGAGGTGCAACAGCGAGTGTCCATAGTCATCTGTGAAACACAGTGGAGGCTATGTCATGGTCTGAGGAGCACTTTAAACAGTGGTGTTGGAGATTCTATAAAAACTGATGGAGTCTGATTTTGGTTCACCATGAAATACCATCTGGAAATCATCCGATTGGTAACATCTTCATTTTTCAGCATGACCATAATACCAATTATGGATTGGCCTCCCCAGAGCTCGAACCTCAACATTACTGAAGCAGTGTGGGATCATCTTGTCAGAGAACAGAAGAAAAGGCAGCCAACATCCAAAGAAGAGCCCTGAATGTCCTTTAACAAGCCTGGGGAACTATTCCTGAAGATTAACTAAAGAAATGACGAGAAAGCTGCCTATGAATGTTCAGGCTGTGATAAAGAATAAACGGGTCATACCAAATATTCACTTTCAAGCTTGTTAGAATTGTATAACAAGTGTTTTTGCCTGTGTTTCCATGCATGTTCGTTCACATCACAGTAAATCACTGCACATATTTCTCATTTTCTTGGCAAAATATGAAGAAATGAGGCGTGACTCAAGACTTTTGCACATCACTGTAAAACTGAATTATCACCAGTGAAGTTCCTAGAATTTAGCGTCCGCTGATCCTTCATGTTTTCATGAGATAATGGCGGGCTGCAGTGATGACAGATGGCAGGAAGCGCAGGCTGCTTCGATCTGTTTGTGTGCCGGGCAGTTCAGCTAACAGCCAGGAGCTTCACCTCTCAGCAGCCGCTCTCATGTAACTGATCTTCATAAGCGCGGTGCTCAGATCTGTCACATGCTATTGTTGCACTAGTTGCCTCAGTGTGAGTTTTCTTTTTTTTATTATTGTTATCCAGTCAAGCCAGGAGGCGTTTAATGACAGGTATAGAACTGGCTGTACTTTCATTCCGCTTTGAGTTATGTGTCATCTGGATCCGGTCCAGCCACAATAAGCGACACGCAAAAGATGGAGAGGAAAAGCGAGAAAAAGTGACACAAACACACGCTGAATGAATGCAGCCACGGGAGACTCATAAAGCCTTTTTTGCAAACAAATGTGGAGGTGCAACAAAGCCATTTCATTAATAATAAATAGCTTTTTTTTAACCATCGTGACCGCGTCACGCATTACTTCTTGATTGATTATTTACTGCTGTTCCGTTACTGGATACAAACCTGCTCCAGTGCACCACAGTGTAAAAGAAAAGAAATACAAGGGAATTAGAAAAGCAAAGGACTAAGAATTTGTGATAAAATAAAGGTAGTCTTGCAGAGTCAAATGTCTGCAGTAAAAAAGATTTTGTTTTTTGTTTTTTTTAAGGGAAACAAAACCTCGAAATGACTATTGTGATTACAAAATCCTCAAATCTTAAAAACCTGTTTAACTTTTTTCTGAAAATTTCAAAAAGCTTGAAATCAGCCACAGATTATAAAAGGAGGAGGATGGTTAATTGATGGTTGGAAACAAGTCGGTCTAAGCAGTCGCTTTCTGGAGAAATAAGGGAAATTTATTGCACCGCGGATCAATTTGCAAAGGAGGGAAGGCATGAAAAATGCTAATGAGAAGCACCCATGTTATCCACATTTACTGGAAATCAGAGAAATTTTTCAGCTTGCAGGGTGTGATTTTTGGCACTTTTTGGAAGACTGGATATCCTGCTTGTTTTTTCCTCTCACTCCTCTCCGTTTTTTACCCCCCATCCCTACTCCACCCTATGTTTTGGCTTACTAGCGGAGCTGATGTACACTGTGGAGCTTGCCGGAGGTCTGGGAGCCATCCTGATGCTGCTCATCTGCCTCGTGACGCTGTACAAGTGCTACCGGATCGAGCTCATGCTCTTCTACAGGAACCACTTCGGCAGCGAGGATATAGATGGAGGTAAGATGTTGTTATTCATTTTAATAATATTTGGCGACGAGTCCTTTCCCTCAGTGTGAATCAAATCTCCAGACCTGAACCGATATCACCTAAGAAAACACCGGAGCCATTTTTCATATCTTAAAGCTGCACGTGGCACAGTTTTATGTAAATGTATGCATCTTTTCTAAGTATAAATAACACAGAGAGGAGCAAACGATAGTTTCTCATTCACAAATCTTTTCAATCCATATGCAGTAGACTGTCCCCGAAACAGCATCACCATCCTTGATGTGGCTCCTTTTCTTGTCGTCTTTGTTAACAAAAAAAAAAGGTTCACGCTGAGAGTGCTGTTTCCTTATATAACAAAGCACAACCTCTGGGTAACGGAGACTGGATTGTTCAAACAGTTTTCACTGGTTGCGTTTCAGAGCCTCCAACAGGCAAAGCTGCACAGTTTAGCTTTAAAGGGGACAGTGCGGCCTTGATCACTTAAGCGCTGTGAGCGCGGCGGCAGCAGCTGCTGCTGATGTGCTTTCTATTTTAGGGGACATTTAGTCACTGTGTGTATTTTTTTCCCATTATTATTCTGTTGCAGATGGGGTAACTAACACCCACTCACCCAGTAATGTGAACGCTTGTAGTTCACATATGCTGCTTTCACCATGTTACCCAACGTGTCACTGTCACTTTATTCAGAGCTGCTTATCTTGTAAACTTTTTTTTTGGTTATACTGAAGCAGCTGCTGTTTTGTGGGATTATACGGCATCGATCTATTCACAGTTCTCAACGGCTCACAAGAGTAAAATATAGAACAATAACCACTTTGTCACGAGGAATAAACAGCAGTTGATTGCACTGAATTTTTTCACCAATCACAAGTAGTTGCTGCTCAACCTCTGGGCGCCCACTTTCAACATTTAAACATTAAATGTAGACATTTTTGTGTTTCATAAAGCATATTAGCTCAGGTTGAACTTTTCATTTCATGACACTCCAGATGTTTTCAGTTGGTGAAAAGTCTGGACTGCAGACAGCCCATTTAAATCGTTGGAGTCTACTCTTATGCCATCACTGACGCAGGCTTTCAAACTGAGCGTCGATGGTTCCTCTCTTCTTTAGTCTGAAAGATGTGGCGTCCATGTTTATCACAAAGACCTTCAAATTATGAATCATCTGATCAAAGAACAGTTTTCCACTTTGCCTCATTCCATTTTGAACAAGCTTCAGCTAAGAGAAGATGCTGTTATTTCTGGATTATGCTCATATGGGATTCCTGAGTCAATGCAGTGATTTCCACTGCTTTCATTGTAGTGCAGACTGACGGCTCAAAGATCACTGGCATCCAAAACAGATTTTTAGCCTTGTCTCTTGCACACAAAGATTTGTCCAGATTCTCTGAATTATTTGATTACATTATGATCTGTAGATGATGAGATATTCAAAGTCTTTGCATTGGGTTTTGTAAATGTCAGAAAAGGCAATGGAGTAAGGAACCTGACAAACTGACAACATCTAAGGAAAGCACACAGATAAATATATACAGAGATGTCACAATCATACAATAATGAAACTGAAAGAACAAAGTCAGAAAGTAAAAACCACAGCAAGCCAAACAAAGAAAATAAATACATGTCAAAATAAAGCAGCAAGAGGCCAGTTCTAGATCAGAAAATGAAGTCAATGAAAAGTGCAATTCCTTATGCGGCCACTTGAGGCCGCCTCTAAAATTAGTCAGTCCTCACAAACGCCCATGTTAAAATGCTCAACAAAGAAACTGTTTTGGTTCTATAGCAATTAAGAAGTTAAGTAGCTTTTCTTTCCAAGCTCCTTAGAATACCATGACCCTGATGACTGAGAACTTACACGCTTATAGCAAATTAATACATTTTTTAACAGCTAACTATAAGCTAGCTATAAACAGGCTAAATGTTCATTGAATCAACATTTGTGAACTATGTTAAGCCTCAAAGTTGAGCTTTACTAGGAGGGTGGTCACACCTAATTTAAGTCAATGAATTAAACCTCTCATACATCTTTATGACTTTTCTCCCTTTTGAAGCATTTTAAACTCAGTTAAGTGCCAAACAGTAGCTTACTAACCTAGCATTAGCATTAGCCAATGACATCCCGGCTAGCTTCAGAAATCCAATTCAATTCAACTATATTAATATTGAAGTGTCAAATCATAACAACAGTTATCTCAAGGTGCTTTATATTGTAAGGTAAAGACCCAACATGGGGTTGAACAAAATGCTAAAATCCAAATTTGAAAACCAGTGGAGAAAGTCATGGTGGCTGTATCTATTTAAAAGCTAGGTTTTGTTTTCCTGACATTCACAAAGGGATGACATGGAAGCCACAGGCAGAAGGTTAGAGTACAATAGAAACCCAGAGAAACTACAAAGATCACAACAGCCTCTCTAACTGCAGCCACAGTAGCTTCAGTCACAATAGAGAAGTCCATTACCTTTTGATTTTCTGGTGACAACAGTCTTATTTAACCGTCTAAAAGTTTATTAGACACACAGCAGCTTAAACGCAACAGGATTTTGCAGCCTGATTCTCACAACAGCAGCAATTTGTTCTTTCAGTAGATGACCAAGTGGGAAAAATAAACTTAGGCCACGTTTATTTTTTAATGCAATGCATTTTAGTCAGTTAGCCTTTCAGCCCAAGTGCAAATTGTTGCCGCAGTTTGATGATATTAGCACAACATGCATTTTTTTAATTTCTAAGGCAATAGAGTCTTGTGATTTCTGATGTCCATTTCTATTCCTCATGAATGCAAACCACATGTGAGAAAGCGTGTGAGCTAAAGGGTAATATATTCAGCCGCACATTCGCCATAAAGCGAATCAAAACACATCGCCCGGCGTGCCAGACAAAAACATAAACTCTGAGGCCCCATTACCAATAGTACACAGGGAAAAAAACAGGAAAAAAATCAGGCCTGGTAGATGAGTCTTGGCTTGAGAATGCATCAAACTGAGACAAGGAGCAAGTTTTAATTTGATTCCCCTGTAATGAGTCTCTGAAGTACCAGCCCGGCAATGAATTCAGGGAGAATGAGATTACTTCAGAGAGGCTGAGGGACTGCACGCGGTGGAAACAGAGTCAGCAAGAGACAGAGTTATGTGCGGTAAAGGTAAAAAAAGGAGGGATTCTGTAGCCCGCTGCTCTCCTCGTACCCTCCCGGCTCTGCTAAACTGTGATGGTTGCTACATCAGACGTTTCAATGAAAGCCATTACCTCTGGCTATGTCAGGCTTCCGGCCATGGATCTTTGCCGTAATGGATGGCCCAGAGGCGTTTGTGTTGGGGGGAGAAAAAAGCAAAAAACAAAAAAGAAAGGGTGGCGGGAGGGGAAAAAAAGGCGCGCCTTGAACTTAATGCCAAACAGCAATTGTCTCGTTTAATTGCGCCACCTGAGTGAATGCTGGGAGAGAGAAACAGATTTTCAATTTGCTCTTCACTAGAAGGGGATCAGGTTCAATAAGACACAGCACTCTGCCTCTGGAGCTCTCAGGAGACCCCCCTCACCCCACCCCCGATACTTCCCAGCACGCCGCGGTCTATTAGATCTCTTCACCGCCACCTCTTGGCATTCAATCGCATCTGCATCTAACAAGGCGCGTACGTAAAATAGGGGGTAAGGCATTAAACGGGCTGGAAATGAAGAAAAACAGTCAGAAGGTGGTTAACCGAGATCTCATCACTATGGTAACTGCTGCACTGACAGGGCGATATAGCTGCACTTTTCATCAATAAAGCGCTTAAGCCAGTGTCTCCAATGCACAGATAAATATTTATATATCTATTTTATGTTTCCCCCGGCGTAGCTGCACACGCTGCCAAGAACTTGTATGTGTTTCTCGGCGGCCACTCGAAGCACTAATTGAATGCCTGGCTCCCTCTTCTGCCAGATGCAAAATTGTAAGCTTTACGCAACAATAGGAGGGACCGTCGGCTATTTGTCAGCGGCGCAATTTAGTTAAAGACCACTCGCTTGTCACATTGTGTGGGTGTCAGTGGAATCAATAATAGGCTTCATGCTGACAACAGCCGAGCGGGCTTGACAAAGAGGTGGGAGCTCATCAACACTCTGCCATAAATACCAATGTCAGCGTTGTCAGCGTGCCGCAGAATTATGAGTCTCCGTCTGCGTTCGGCGCGGTTTGGCGTTGCTGAATATCAGGGGTTTTTCCACAGGGGGCTGTAATGCATCCTGTTTGAAGTAGTGTGTCTAACAGAGGTCAGCATTAAGTAGCTCATCTGTGATGACAAAGTCAAGTAGAAATGAGAGAGCTTTGTAATAAATACTCTATGTATGAGGAGTTTGTGTTAAGAAATGGCAGTTTGTAATGCTTAAACAGTTACTATTGTTTCCTTCTTCTCAAAGAGGGAAATTGCGAGAAACTAAGAACAAACAGAACAGTCGGTAAGAGGATTTCCCCTTTGGCCTTCAAGGTGTCAATACTGATCCTCTGATTCAAAAGGAGCCCGTTAGGATGTTCGGGCATCTGTTTAGGATGCTTTGTGGGTCAGAAGGTGAGTTGGCTGCACCCCTCTCCCCTTCTCCACTCTGACGGAAGGCACTAAATATGAGGAAAGGGGGTGAAATGAGGATTTAAGGATGCACAAACCCATAAAATGGCTGGCTGGGTTAGAGGTGGAGGCCGTGGCAGGGGAGGAGGAGGTCTGGCCAGCTTCTGCTAAGACTGTAGCTCCTGTGAGCTGAAGTGGAAGAATGGATGGATTCATTTATTATTGCAATGTTAGATCTCCAACTATGAGACTTTTTTCATTACGTTTTTCTTTTCAAATAGAAAAATTTCCTGTGATTTTCAAATGACCCATAGTTCCCATTGTGGCAGTAAAGTTACGTACAGCTGTTGGTTGTAATTTGTTGATTTGACTTAAAACTTCAGATTTTTCTTTATTCAATAAACAGAAAAAAAATACATCTGACAGAGAGAGAGAGTTAATGCCAGCAGATGGCCAACAGTTAATTATCAAATGTAAGAGTTTCTCTGATTAGAGGCTTTTTTTTTTGTGTCCACCGTTGTACATACATACATATATTGTACTGACTCACCTTATTATCTGAATGAGAGCAGACTCTGTACACTCTTAAGAAAAGGGAAGATTTCATAGGACCTATTATTCAGTACCTTGTAGAAGAGGCTTCATCATCAATTACTTGAGGTAATCATTTTCTGAATGACTGTATCAGTCTCTTATGCACAGCTCTCTTAAGGTCTCCCCACAGCATTTTAATTAAGTTGAGGTCTGGACTTCAGCTGGCCCATTGCAATGCCTTGATTTTTTTCTTTTATTCTATTTCCAGCCGTTCTGTTGTACATTTGCTCATCGGCCAAAACTTAGTGATACAAAAAGAACAAACTTTAGCTGTCAGATAGATGTCCACACATTTGACTCTAGAATACTTTGGTATTCAGAGGAGTTCAGGGTCGACTGCAAGGTGCCCAGGTCCTGTGACTGCAAAACAAGCCCAAATCATCACCCCACCACCACCGTGCTTCACAGTTAGTGTGAGATGTTTGTGCTGCATTTGGTTTTTATCAAACATTGTGCTGTGCATCATGGCCAAACATCTCTACTTTGGTCTCTTAAGTCCAAAGGAGATCAGATTGTTCAGATGCTGTTGTGAACTTTAACATACAAAATGCTAACCGAGACCATCAGAGTCTGAGATGTAGCTCTTGGGGTTTTTTTGCAGTGTGTTAGGGTTACATGGTCTCGTCACTGTGGAACGTCCACTCCTGGGAAGATTGTGACATTGTGTTAACACACACCCACACACTCCAAACCAGCAAACTACCAAAACTTTTATAGAGGCGCTCACAAGTGTTGACGCTTCTATTCATCAACTGCATTTGATTAGCAGGACTCCATAGAGTCTATTGAAACTCTATTTTTTATGTGACTACATGATAAAATGTGTGAGTATGATCAAGACCCAGAATATGGCAATGCATGCAAGCCAAACACCAAGGGCAAAGGCATATTTTTGAGAAAAATTGAATTGCAGTATTTCAGTGAATACTGAATTATGAAAAACAAAGCATTACTTAAAAACAAAGAGTCATCTTCTCATTAGCAGTCCAGGCCATGTGTCTCCTCAAGCACAGAGTTAAGTGTGTGTGTGTTACGTTCCAATCTACTCTCCATTAAATGTAATGGAGCCAAAAGATATCCCAGAGATTACGCCTCCAACTCTCTTGGCACTCTCCATGGCGAGTTCAAGAGTTCACTGTGAGCCCCCGTGCCCGTACGCACCCCCCCGACTCCACGCACACAGAGAGCACACGTGCCGAAGTTAGTCAGCATGTGGGACAAGGAAGCAAAGACTCGGATGCGTTTTTTTGTTTGTTTGTTTGATGATATATATTTTAAAAATATGTTGCACACCTCAGATGAACAGCACTAGCCTCCTATAAGCGAGCTATCGAAACGCAAGCGAACAGGGGATCAGTGCACCTCCTAGATTCACCCCGTGCTTTCGTCCTTCCCCTGCTTTCTCTTTCTCACAACAGATGCATGAATCATCTCCACTAAAATAGCCCTTGATCTGCCTACACAGCTTTCATTTAAAAGCTACTAGAGAAAAACAAGCAGATTTATGTCTCTGTGAAGCAGAACATAAACCTCAGAGTTAGTTATACTGAGTGATTATGAGGTTACATTTCAATTATTTTTACATGTCCCTGACGCTGTGAAATGAATTGCATGTTATAAAAAAACAAAAAAAACAAGTTGGATTAATTACGAGGCGTCACCTAAGAGTTGTGCGCGCCAGCCCAAATATCGAGATTACCCGCTGGGATGCAAGTGAATCTTGTTGACAGTCTCTCAGTCCAGAGAGAAGCAGGAGTGTGGGATGGAGAGGATATTAAAGGATAAAAAAATGTGATGCTCTGCTGAGAATTGATCCCAAACTGCCTCCTCTTGAACCCTCTCGTTCTCTGCTCCTGTCTTCTCCAACACACTAAACATCATCGCCACATGGCTGCTACGCTGCAGGTGGCCACTATAAAGCAGAGGGAGCCGAGTCATAATTAAGACAGGAACTCGCAGTTCCAAAAACTCTGAGCCGCAGCGTGAACGCAGCCTTTGAGGTAAACTCATTAGAGATGCAAGCAGAGTGTCCCAGTTATGGTGCTTTCCTCCTATTGTGGTGCGGATGTGATGCTTTTTAGTGAATAAAAAAGCATATAGAATCTGATGATTTTATTTTCATAAGCCCAAAAATATGGCGTGCACTGGAGCTGATCTTTATCAGAGTAAACACCAAAGGTCACAAAAGTTCACCAGTCAAAACTTGTTGGGGGTCAGATGGTTTCTATTTTATACCCAGAGGATTTAAGAGAGGTGGAGTTGGGATAATATGAAGCGCACATAGGTGCTCAGACACCGGTACCTTGTGAATAGTTCAAAGGAACCCCGACTATTATGACAAGTTACTCTAAATATGTTACAAATGATCTCCACTACATAAAAACATGCTTGAGGAGTTTTCCGTTATTCATTAATTCATTTTTGGAGCCGTGGGAGCGGCCATGTTTTTGTGCACACAATGTATTCTGGGACGATGACGTGTATTGGTTGTCGGCAGTATAGGCGCTTTTGTTCAGCTAACCCGTTTTGTTTTCTATAGTGTAGCAGCCGTATTAATTAACTTGCCTATTAGTGACCTGGTTATGACTTGGTAGACCAGCACTATACCGGTCATGGAGGCTAACAAGGGCTGCCCAAAGAACATCTGGATTAAGACATATGGCTTAAAAGTTTTGGTGCACTGTGCTGCATGGAGAATCTGTAAAAATAACGATATTGTAATTTCACTGTATAATAAAAATTAGAATTCTATTAATGTTTTTATCATGCGGTTATGCAATACCATGGATAGCTGCTGCCATAAAATTGAGCTCTTTACAACAAAAGCTCTCAGTAGCCGCATAGACACCAGTAGTTTTCCCCCACTCTCGCGTCCTCGTGTGACCGATTGTTTTCATCTTCATGTAAACTAAGTACTGGAAAGGTTGAACAGAAGCCATTTCCAGTGCGTCGCTAACTGTGAACTCAATGCGATGCAACCGTATGACGTCACTACCCAGAGTGCATTGAGAAGAAAATAACAATGGCGGCCTACTGGTAAATCGCTTTTATATAAAATGTGCTTAAAAGGAAAACATTTGGCATATTTTAACACCACATATATATTATTGAAAGCACAGTGCATATTTTAGCGCAAACATGTCTAAAAAGCCGGGGTTCCTTTTAAATAAACCAAATATCCCAAACCCAACTTTAAAGTTTTACCCTGTGTCAAACAGTCATTTGGCATCATTTATTTCTGCTCTAAAGTTGGTCATTTTAATACGCGAGTCTATGAGGAGTGGTGCATTTTTGCACCCTCAAGTGGTCATTAGAGGAACTGCATTCTCTGATGTTTTCTCTTACGTTTTCGTCCCCAAAGGCTGTGGATAAAATGAGAAGGACTTTACTCCGACCTGCACAAAAACATTTAATTTCTACATTTGAACTGTGAAATTGTCTATTATAGATATAAATCTATTATAAAATGTTGGGAAGGAGACAGAGCGTGGTCTGTCTTGCACAAAACTCGGGTCGCTGAAGTTCTTCCGTACCAAACAGGCTTTCATTTCCACGTGTAGCACAGTGGGAGTGGAAGCAAAAAAGATTATTGTCAAACCATTGCCACAAAGCTGCAAATATCAGTGTATCTCGGCTATGATTAAGTTCACCAGCTCAAACCGGCTCATGTGTTTTTGCTAACTGCAAAGTACATAAAAAGCTATTATGTTTTCATACTTAATGGTTAAAAACCTGTTGACCTCTTTTGAAATGACTGATCAGGTTCAGAGTAAAAAAGTGGCTGACATGTCCTTCATTCTCCTGACTCACCGTACAGTACTGCTCCTGTTTAAGAAGATTAAGCGTTAAGTCTTTCCTCCTCTCAGTCCTTTCAAATCCGTCATCAATCAGAGCTTTCATGTAGGTGATGGATCCGTGCCATGTGCCGGCCTAGCAGGCCGCGTCGGGCATTTAGCTCAGGCTGGAGTCTAATTTGTTTTGCCTGCAGTGGGCAAAGTAGCTATCAAGGCAACATTATTCGTCAGTGGGGACGGAGCAGTAATGAAAAGCACTCAGATGGGCAGAGGTGCCCAGAGGTCAGTGTAATGGAGGCGTCCTGTCTCGGTGAAGTCTCTCAGTGAATGAATAGCTCCCCTGCATACCAGTGTGAAAATAGATTTTGAGCATCTGGGGGTATAACAGCGCATAATTTTGCTGACCACAGTAGGAAACATTATGTTGAAATCATAAAATGTATACACATTTAATTGAAGCAAAGTGGTTTTGGGAGCTTTTTATTGCAAGTATTCATTGTGCTGAGACCGAGGCTTCATTTTTCTGTCTCTGCTTCTGCTTGATTGCAGGTTTTATTAAACTAAATGACAGGTTCTAGTTTAAAGGATCTGAAGGCAACGAATGCATCACTGATTAGCCAGGTGTAACACGAGCCGGCACGTTTCACCCATGTCAGTGTCTGCCCCCCCCCAAACCCCCTGCTCTACCTGCAGATAACAAGGACTACGACGCCTACTTGTCCTACACCAAAGTGGACCCGGACCAGTGGAGCCAGGAGACCCGAGAGGAGGAGCGCTTTGCCCTGGAGATCCTCCCCGACGTGCTGGAGAAGCATTATGGGTATAAACTCTTCATTCCAGACAGGGACTTGATCCCCACAGGAAGTAAGCTCTCTCTCTCACGGCGATGTCACGTTGTGTCGAATGTTTTCTTGTCGCTTGGTGTTGCTCGTGTTGCTGTTGTCGCTGCAGTGGTGATGCCTTGTTTGTTGTTATTTTCTGTTATGCGTTTGTGTTGTGGCATAACAAAGACTAGCGAGGCCGTCATTGCTTCATATGATCTTTATAAACTTAGCTTTTATAACCAAAGGCTGAGCAAAAGTTGATGAGTATGCTAAAAGTGTTGTAGCTTAGAGTTTGTTTAGTGTTATTTATTCATTTAATTTCAGTTTTAGTCTTTAGTTTCCTTTAAAGGCAACATTTATAAGAGAGAATATATGGCTAAGTATTAAATCATGGGACATAGCTAGCCCAACCTCACGTAAGCAAGAAACGAATTATGCTAGTACCAGTTCAGTTCTGAACAACCTCTTTAAGTATTATACTCCTAAAAGAAACCACTTCCTCGTGTAACGTCTAAGCACTACATGTAGTCAATAAAAGGGCACCAAAGATGGGGATATGAAATGGATTGCTAATGGAATAGATGGATAAAATAGTGAATCAAGATTGTGACATATGAAAATTAAGGGATAAAAGGTTGACTATTTAACTGCTTCTACCTGAAGGGAAACTCAACCAAACCCACTTTAAAAACCTGCTGGATCAAAATTTTATTACAAGAATTCTAAAATAATACTATTTTTTTTATTATTTATAAGGGGACCATGAATTAAGTTATCTTCAAAATATTTCGCTCATAGTCAGAAAATTGTGTTCCAGTATTAAAAGCTGTATCTAAGGCAGCGACCACTTGCACTATTTATAAAAAATAAAAAAGGCATTTAATTGTATCCATTAATCCTGTGTGCAGTAACTTTGGGTTGCATATATGATACAATATGAAAGGATGTGCAATATTTGATACGATGCGATGTGATTATTTTAGGGGGTGATCTTGGAAAGGCACCTTAGAACGAGGGTTCGACTTACGAGGATTTTTAAGCACAATTCCGTGAACCTTTTAAAGTTTGCCAGCAATGTTACAAGTGCCTCTGAAAAAACGACTGCAGTTTAGCTTGGCTAGCCTGAGGGGTCCACCCCTGTTAAACATTTTCATAACATTTTAATGAATCAAATACAAAAACTGATCAGTGAAAAACTGGTTGTACAGTTGTTGATTATTTAAACAGAAAAACGAATTCTTATTTAGCTCAACTTTTATTTATTTATCGTAAACTTAACCTTTATTCCACATTTCAATCCAAAACAAGCTGTGTCTTCTGATAGGCTGCCCCTCGACTGGCTTCCGCAGTCAGTGCTTGTAAGCTCTGCCTTGTTATACAGACCTGTCTGTTACAACGGAACAAAGCAAGACCAAACCTTTGAAATCATGTGTTTAACGGTGTCTGAAGCCCGAGTTTTTGGCTCACATAAATTGTTTTGAGACACTTTGAGGCATAATTATTTGAAACTTTAGCCACTTTTAATGTGAGTATCCAACCAGTTGTCAACAGGATATATGAAAGTACATGTACTTTACTTCAATTTTATTCCACTTCATATTTCTACTTTATGTATATTCTTGATTTAATAAGTAGATTAAGGTACAGTATATAAATTATAACTTCAAGTAGGCAACATAAAACATTGAAATGCTAGGCAAGGGCTGTACATACTGGTTAATTATTTATCTGCTTTAGCATTTAAAGTGCATGATCTGCACCATTTTAAGCCTGTGGGAGGCATAATAACCTATATCACATATGCAACATAATTATCAGGAGGAGTCAACCCTGTTATTACGGTCCATGTTTCTAATCCAGCTCAATACAAAGTGTGCCTCTGCATGCTGCTATGTAACGATGTCAGCCGTACAATCAAAAATCTCTTTATGCATGGATATTAATGCATGTTTTACCACAGTATATTTCTAATGGAGCCTCTCACCGTGCCCTGTGCTTATCTTTGATTAACTGATCGCAAAGATGAGCTCGGTATCATGATGTTATTAGCATCCGTTTGAATACTTGCAACTGCCTGTCTTTCCTGCACATAGCACCATTACTAATTATGCTCCTCCTCAGTGGAATTGTGCAAAGGTTGTAAACCAAATCCCTTGCTGTGATTACATGCTCCATACAGGGGGACTGTTGTAATATGGGAAAAATGGCATAAAAATGCAAGGATGGAGAGAAATCTGAAGTACATCTGCCACAGTTGCAGCTCGGTGGCACAGCTTGCTGGTTTATCATGTCTATGTATAAACATTTAGCTCCCATTGGGAATGTATTAGCATCTCAACAGCTGATATAATAAAGTGTAATCCACAGCTATAGATAAACACAGTTTGGCCATTTGGGACGTCAGCGTGTGTCAACAATCTTTCTCCTGAGCTGCTGATTGTAACATGTAATGCCACAGTATGCTGGGTGAACGTATTATACCACTGTTATACGTTTCTGACATACTCATCTAGTGCACACTGAGTATTTTTTTAACATATACCAGAAGTAACAAGTCTTGGCTGAACTATGTCCAAGTCCTTTGCTTTTTTATGCTACGTGTCCCATATTAAACTGGAATAAACTGATCAGCGTGCTTATCGTTTCACAATCGCTACCAGCGCATCAGTGGAGAAACACAGTTTATGCCAGAGCCATGTCCCCGCATTCACACAATTGTTTTTAATGTAAACAAATGTTCTGCGAATCTTTTAATCGACCTTTGAATGTAAATATCTATGTTTAGGTTTCACCAATGATCATTTCCAGGATGACACAAGACTACTTAGAGGTACTTCTTCCCCAGATCTTTAACGCTCGTGCCGACACACTCCGACAAAGACTTTCTGATCAGATCAGTAATGTAGAAAGTGATTGTGGCTGCACTTTGTATTAAAAGGCTTTGACATGATTGTTCTGACTGAAAAAAATGTTTGTTTTTAGATAAATCTTTGATCTTTGAGAGCATTTAAAAGTTATGTAGTAGCCATTGAGTGCAGCTTATACAGTCTTTGGTAACACTTTACAATAAAGGACATAAACATGAGGAATCAGTAGCCTGACATCTTGTTAATCATTAATTAGTATTTTTCAAAGTTTTTATAATCACTATGGTCCAGAATTTCACTATAGATAATAAGCATTGAGCTGAGAAATACTACATGTTAGCGCGTCATCTGTTGAGCTGACCAATTTATTAACAGGCCGATATTAGTGGTTGATATTGGCTATCTTTCAGTCTATCAGTATCTGTGTTTATAGCGACTGGCAACAATTATAAAATGAAAGAAGATGTTAGAAACACCCTACATCCTTCTCAGGAGTGCTGACATTGCATAGTTTGTCCACCGCTCTGTAAATTTCCTGTAACTAATGTGTGTTTGTAACACCACAAACACAGCAGCCAACTAATCAGAGCCAAGTTGGGTATGAATGAGAAAATAAATAATCTGTTTATGTTATATGTGTCTCAGAGAGAAAAAAAAATCTTCCAATAGCAGCGTTTCAAATTTCTAAGTCATCAAATATCGGTAACGGCACCGTTCATATCCTTATTATTCCCTCTTACTTATTGTTTCATTTTTAAGTTCTGGATCAGTACTTATTCTGGAACAGCTGATAAACGTATTAGTAACTGTGTAAGTTACTGTGTCCATTAGTATAAAGCGTTACCAATGCATAAGAATAAACACAGCTCATTTCCTCTGCATGTTTCTTTATTGTGTTTTTTTAAATTAGATGGGCTGGACTGAGGTTGTCAGTCACAAAATGTTTTCAAAAATTGTATTCAAGCTCAAAATATCCGACTGCAGTAAAAAGAAGTGAAATTGAGGTGTAATTTTCTACAGAAATTGTGTATTTTGGTTAGGGGGCAGTGGGAGGGGCATCTGCTGCAAAACACTCAAAGTAGGAAGACATTTATTTCCCACATAGCTAATCTTATTGATCTGGGCTATTTGCACTTTAGACTTTTTTTTAACATTATTATTGTTTTCTTTCAGAGACAAACAATCGAGAGCAGAGCCACTGTGATTTCCTGCCCCGTGTAATTTAGGTTTTATGCAGATGTGAATCAATTATTGCTCATGCAACAGTTTGATTGTAAAGCTTGTAAAATCTCTGAAAGGGGGGATTTAATCTATAAAGCTATAAAGTTTTATCACGCCGCAACCCTCGAGAGGGCAGATTTACTTTCACTTTAATCAATTCAAAACATTAAAATGAATCTTCTACTCATTAGCTAATGATACTGTATCCATTTATTTATCCCTTCATGTTTGTTTTAGTCACGATAAGATGGAAAAACTTAGTTTAACCTAAACTGAATAAACCCAAAGTGAAGACTTTAAGCTTCAGGGACACATTGTGGCAAATTAGCCCATGAGGACCAATTACCAAACAGTAAAGAGACCAACTTGTTGTGTCGATGAAAAGAGCGACTTCAAATCTAAGTTTACTCTAATCAGATCGCTCTCATCGCAAAGCCTCGGGCAGAGCGACTTGAAAGAAGCAGCTCATTCTCATGTCTGCTGGTCTCTTAAAGACCAGCAGACATGCCGAGATACTCTCTCTCCCACACACACACACACACACACACACACACACACACACACACACACACACACACACACAAGGGTCATGGGCTTTGATTGGGAGGTAAAGCCCAGTTAATCCCGTCTAACTTCCAGTGAGGAGACACTTGGTCTTTGTCTCGGCCAAGAAAGGCTAAAAGGAAGCATTAGCTGCACACACATAGAGGACAGGTCTGTGGAAACACTTCTTCCCATTCATCACAACACAAGCAGCTGATTAAACACAATACTGTATTTACTGTATATGATAGATATGAGTCGAAGCTGACAGTGGTGTCTCGCTAAGCTCTGAATCTAAAGCCTCTTGTTACTACAAGTACATCTTCTTATTAAATGCGGCATAGACTATAGCTGTTTATTTAAGTGAGGATCTATAATCACAAATCTATTTTATCTTCACTTTATGCCTCAGTATCCTGACGCCAGATGGTGGAATAATTTAGCAGCGATACATTTTAGAATCTGTCAGATGTGTGATGTTTGTTTCACGTCCTCAGCTTTCGGTCTTTTTTGTTTTCCCCCCTAAACGTCACACTTTTTCGTCTGGTAATTGGACTTGTTTGTTTGAAATTTTGATAAAAAGGAAGCTGTTGGGTAAGAAGCCGCTATGAGGCCAAGAGAGTTCTTCAAATAGCCTGTGTAATGTGTTTCAGCATATTTTCATCACATATTAGCTCTCTGTAGTTTCATGTACAATTACAGTTTGTTTCGATTGAACAAATGAGCACAATTAAAAATAGAAATGGATTTAATGTTTGGACTGTGTGTAAAAGATGGATGTAGCCACTGCTGGATAGCAAAAGCTGCAGTTGACCGCTTTGGGTGTCGCTGTGTTGTTATTTCAATCAAATCAAATCAATTAAATAAGAGCAGTGCCTGAGACCATAAAAATATGTTTATTTTATTATTGTATTGTGTCGACTTCGAAACAATCAGGCTTCTGCCCCCTGCAGGCTGTTTGAATTGACGAGTTTAATACATTTTTGCATTGATCTCGTTAAACAAAGGTCTACATAAATACACTGTTCAAAAAAATTAAAGGAATACTTTTTAAACAAAGTTTAGCGTCGAGTCAGCTAACCATAGTTGTTCCTGGTTGTTTCTTTGCTTTGGTGTTAATGAAATTAACAAGTGTGCTAGAGGAGCAACAATGAGACAACCCCCAAAACAGGAAGGGTTTTACAGGTGGAGGTCACTGACATTTTTTGCTCTCCTAACTTTCTCTGACTGTTTTTTTTCACTAGCTTTGCATTTGGTTAGGGTCATTGTCACTGGTGGTAGTATGAGGCAATAGCTGGACCCCACAGAGGTTACACAGGTAGTCCAACTCCTTTACCTCCCAATCAAAGGAGATGGAAAGTTACTCTAGGAGAGCTGAACAGGACCATAGAAGGCCATTAACCCATCAACAGGATCGGTATCGTCTCTTTTGTGCAAGGGAGAACAGGATGAGCACTGCCAGAGCCACTGGTGTGAATGTGTCTGGCCAAACAATCAGAAACAGACTTCAGGAGGGCAGTCTGAGAGCCTGACATCTTCTAGTGGGCCGTGTGCTCACTGCCCACCATCATACCTGACTGGTATTTGCCACAGAATAGCAGAATTGGCAGGTCCATCATTGGCAATTTGTGCTTTTCACAGATGTCAGCAGGTTCACCCTGAGAAGATGTGAGAGACGTGAAAGGGTCTACAGAAGCCTTTGAGAATGTTATGCTGCCTGTAACATCATCCAGATAGACTGTTTTGGTAGTGGGTCAGTACTGCGTCATGCACTGACCTCTACAGGTGAGGTAACGGCACTCTGATTGCCATTAGTCAACGGGATGAAATCTTTGGATCCATTGTCAGACCCTACGCTGGTAGAGTGACTGTAGCTCAGGTGGTAGAGCAGGTTTGAGCACTCAGAGTAGAAAAGCGCGAAATAAGAACCAGTTCATTTACTGTTTACAGTGGGCCCTGGGTTCCTCCCAGTGCATGACAATGCCCGGACACATGTGGCAAGAGTAATAAGGCAGTTCCTGGAGTATGAAGGAATTGATTCCATTGACTGGTCTCCATGCTCACATCCAATAGCCGAAACCTCTGGCACATTATGGCTACGTTCACTCTGCAGGTCTTAATGCTCAATTCCGATTTTTTGATCAAATCCGATTCTTTTGTCTGCTTGTTCACACTACAAATAAAATGCGACAGCAAACGCGCTCTAGTGTGAACCCTCAAAGCGGCCCGCATGCGCAAAACAAGACGTCACACACAACAATATTGTTTGACTGATGGTCCTTAATATAAAGACTTCGGACTTTACGTTTCCCAATTTTTACTTTAAGTTATTTTGTTATTCACATAATAATGTAAATAACCTAATAATTATCCTTATTGCTGTTTTAGAGAGGAGCGGTGCTTCAAAGGATGATTGCAGACTTCTGTCAGAATCTGCAGATTATACAGTACAAATAAAATGTTCACGTTTCTCCAACGTTGTCTTCCCAACAGTTTCACTGACATCTACACTGGATGGCCAGGAAGCGTTCGCGATGTCTTATCGGGCGCTTCTCCGGAGCTGATAATTGGCGTCTGTCTTGTGTCGGTGACGTAAAAGACGGATTTAATGCGACCTGACCGTTCAAACAGCAGTTGCTTTCTGAAACATCGGATATGTATCAGATTCAGTACCAGATCGGATTTGAAAATATCGGATTTGTGCCGTTCACACTGTCATACCATGATCGGATATGGATCGCATAGGGTCAAAAAAGTTGGATTTGATGCACTTTCGCCTGCAGTGTGAACGTAGCCTATGTTTTGGTCCATCCCACGCTACTAGTTTGTACCTCAGACTGTCCAGGAGTTTAGTGATGCCCTGGTCCAGATCTGAGAGGAGATCCCCAGGACACTGTTTGGTCTCATTAGGGTGCATGCCCCAGTGTTGTCAGCCATGCATTCAAGCACATGGGTGTCATAAAAACTACTGAGTACAATTTTGTGTACTAGACTTAGGGATAATTTTTTCCCTTTCATTTTCAAGCTGTCTTTGAATTCTGCCCTCTGTAGGTTGACTGAGATCTAATTTGATTTCAAAATGTTCCTTAAACTGAACAGTGTATGAATGTATATAATCTGTAGGCAAGGAATGAGATTTTTAGTGTCAGAGGTATCCTCATTTCCAGTTGTCCACATGCAGGCCGCGTTCTATTGACCAATCATGTTTTAGCAAAGATTTGAGGTCTGTGTGGAAAATAGAACAGTTTTGTTGAGATGGAATCTAGAAATGAAAGGCTAGAATTTGAAAATAACTCAGGTCTTTAAATCATTTATATTTACTTGCATTTATAAATTATGCCTGTTGCATAAAGTAGAAGAATGAGCCATTATCTGCTACACTGTAAGCACCAAAAACCAAAAGCTCTAGACTAGCTGATGAGTTTGCAGATGACTTGTGCACAGGCTTCAGTTTTTAGAGCAGGAGGTTACATTCATCTTTTATATACAGTCTCTGGCTAACAGAAACAAATAATGTCTATATATGATCGTGCTGATTCATCAAAAGATATACTTTTCTGTCTCTCTGTCTGTGAATCCAGCCTACATCGAGGACGTAGCGCGCTGCGTGGACCAGAGCAAGCGGCTCATCATCGTCATGACCCCCAGCTATGTGGTGCGGAGGGGGTGGAGCATCTTTGAGCTGGAGACGCGGCTGCGCAACATGCTGGTGACCGGCGAGATCAAAGTAATCCTGATCGAGTGTGCCGAGCTGCGCGGCATCATGAACTACCAGGAAGTGGAGGCCCTCAAACACACCATCAAGATGCTCACGGTCATCAAGTGGCGCGGACCGTCCAGCAACAAGCTCACCTCCAAGTTCTGGAAGCAGCTGCTGTATGAAATGCCCTTCAAGCGCATGGAGCCCCTGAGCATCTCCCACGAGCAGGTGCTGGACGTCAGCGAGCAGGGCCCCTTCGGGGAGCTCCAGACCGTCTCGGCCATCTCCATGGCGGCGGCCACCTCCACCGCCATGGCGACGGCGCACCCGGACTTACGCTCGACCTTTCACAACTCTTGCCACACCCAGATGAGGCAGAAACACTATTACCGTAGCTACGACTACGACCTGCCACAAGGCGGCACGCTCCCGCCGCTGTCCTCGCTAGGCAACCAGCACACCTACTGCAACATCCCCATGACGCTCATCAACGGACAGCGGCCGCAGTCCAAGTCACCCCGGCAGCAGAGCCTGGAGGAGGCCCACGGCAACAACGCCATGCTGCCGCTGCTTCCCAGAGAGACCAGTATATCTAGCGTTATATGGTGACAGCGCCAGGCGGGATAGACTGTGGATCTTTATGATGTCTGTCACAGGGAGGACTAACCACTGGCACTCAGACCCTGAAAGGAGCCAGGTGAACCTAAATGGCACTAAGCTACTTGCTGCTGTTGAATTTTGCACCAGGAAACAACCGAAGGAGGGGAGGGGCTTCAAACTGCTGGAGAAGGTGGTGGCAATGTTTTCTTTTTTGTTTGTTTGTTTGTTTGTTTTTTGTCCAATTCGAGCTTTTATTGAAACTGAACATCAACAAAAAAAGAAGAAGAAGAAGCAAGGAGAACTTTTTTTGTATGCCTGTATAAACACTCACGTAACACAAGCCAACACCTATGATCATTTACCCCGAGAGTCGAGGAATACAGGGTCCTGTACATACGTTTTTCTAATTCTTTGTAGCAACAGTGTTTTGGGACTTGTTTCTTCTTTCTTTGGGACTCATTTTTATTATTTTATGTTTTTTATTCTTTTCTTTCAGTTTGTACAAAAAGTGAAGCAGTGAAGGCCTGTGAGACGTGTCGGTTAAACCGTTGTTACCTTTATTTTTTTCATTTGTTTTGCTGGTGTAGTTTCTAAAGTTTTTTTGGGGGGGGGGGCGGTTAATTCTTTTTATTTTTAATGGGGTTGGGAATACAAGTCACAGCCTTCGGGAGACGAGTAAGATTTGGATTTGAGTTTCAGGGTTGAGAATCTGGCCTCAACCAGAATATGCAAAACTTGGAGTCCAGAAAACACATGGGGAGGGTGGGGGGTAGTGGGTTTCCCCTAATTCATCGAATGCTTTCGGAGGAGTCGTACCTGTGCAGGTGGGTGGGTGGGTGGGGGGGGGGGGGGGGGGGGTGTGGGGAGGGGGGGGGGGGGTTGAGGAATATGGTGCTAGGCTTCACATCTCTGTTTCTCTCACAATATTTACTTTTAAAACAGCCTTGCTATTTACCTTAACAAAAAGATTATATCACTGAGAAGTAATTATGTGTATTATTTTATGAAAAAAGAAAAGTCTATTTTTGTAACTGAGGGATATTTGCTTAGAGAAGTTATGACATTTCTGACAGAAGGAGTTGGGGAAATATCTAGTAAAAGAAAAAAAATAAGAAAAACGTTTACGTGGAACTGCATAGCTCACGAAAATCAATAGGTCGTTCACTAAATGTCTTACCCTTATATTAAAAAACAGAAGACGTTTGTGTTTTCGTCGTTACAAAGGGGGGGAGAGGGGAGTTTCGGCATTTCAAACGCACCGCTCACAGCAGCGCGGCAGACTTGTTACGTTACATCTGTCGATCTCATCTCGGCGCTTCACAGTGGAAGTAGCTATCGATGATGTCAGCGCGGACGGAGGAGGCAAGCCATGACATCCACGGTCACCTGAAGCATTAAGTCCACCTGCTTTCCTCTGTAGGACCAAACAAGGCTGTCCAGGGCTAATCTCACTTATTCATTTGCTCTCAGATGACAGCTGTTATTCGTTTGCCGTCCACCATGTCAGTGGAAGTGAGTTGAGGCGCGCTCTCTGATAAATAAAAACAGGCCTTGCACATCTCACTCAGAGGGCAGCGGCGGTAAGCCTTTCATTTCAAAATGAGTCGGAAGATACCGTGCAGAAACGTGCTAACTTATGAGATGTGTAGTTCTTAGTATGAAAGTAACATTTAGAGGATTATATTTTTTGAGCTAATGACCAATAACCACCTGAAAACCAATAGCCTTTTAGAATCAATCCCTTCCAAACGATATAATTAATGCTTAACAGTGACAAGAATTTATTTTAAAAAATGCTAATTCAGTCTCAGTTTATATATAACTACAGTAGAGATGCTACATTAGATCAAAGCAAGCTAAAGCCTACCATTCTCAGTCACGAAACTGGTACAGTGTCATGCAGTTCAGATCTGTTCTCGCATAGTAAGATTTGAAATGTCGGTATTTTGATGTTGCGAACCTTTGCAAGTCAAGCCAGCGATGGATCTGAAACTGAGGAACGTGAACGCTCACACTGCCAGAGGTTTCTTCCTGTTAAAAGGGAGTTTTTCCTTCCCACCGTCACCGAGTGTGTGCTCACGAGAGGCGACAGGAAGCTTTCCATTTTCCGGGGGGTTTCTCCCAAATTTGGGTCTGCACCTCGCAGTAAAAAGCGCCTTGAGATGACTGTTGTTGTAATTTGGCACTTTTTCACCCACATTCCATTTAATCATCTTGACACAGCGATCGAGACCATAAAGGTTTCCTGAGAGTGCAGCTCATGCGACAGGTACGGTCATTTTTTCCTGAGTTCTTTTCACAGCCAGAGGAGTCGTCTCCACCTGGCCATTAGCAGGAATGCTTTTCTGCACTGGCACTTACGTTTGAGACGCAAAGGCTTTGTCCATCTTCTATATGCAGCCTGTGACTCAGACCCATGAAGGCAGCCTGTGCACTTACTCCTCCTGCAGCTGTGCCATAATATTTGATCTCTTTAAAAAAAAACACACGCACACACACAAACTAACCTCATACTAAAATACCTGCAGCATCTCATAGATGTTTAACTTAGTGCCATAAAATATGCAATGTTATGAATCTTTAAACAATAAATTACATTTGTGTTCTGCCCCCCCACCCCCGCCATCTATTTTCAAAAACTATATTTCAGATGATTCCTGGATTTTTTCTGTAAGCTGAGAATTTTGCATTTTGACTCTTTTTTTTTTTTTTTTTCAGTCACCCTACAAATCATTGAGAGCCAGGCCTGCTTTTATCCACTCCACCTGTCCCTCCTGCCAAAAGTAACACGGATTAGAGTGTATTGTGCTCTTTGATGTGGCATTGTGTAAATATGATCAAGACAATAACACGATTAAGATGAAGACAATCTAGCCATATTCATGAAAACCGGTGGTCATTATTCACAACGCCTCTCAAAGTAGAAATGCTACGCGTCCAATCCAAGAGAGATTTCGACTGGAGTCCGATGCTCAGCGCTCCAGCTTTTGGGAAGCCGTGGGAATGCAAACTTTTTCTTAGCGGGGGGGGGGGGGGGGGGGGGTGATACGCACTATTGTTTCACAACGACGAATTGGGAGCTTTTCTGGTGGCTGGCGTGGTTTTGACGAGTGACACGGTGACAAACGGTGATGAATAACAACGACAATATATAGCACAGAATTATTCCAGGCACTTTCACGACTCGTGAGACGACGTCTTTCCTGTTTTCTGATTTATTTTCTATTATGTATCTGCAATGTTCATTAAAAGAGATACTGTTATTATTAATAAAACCACATTTATGGTAATGTTACTTCTCAGTTGTTGTGTATGCTGTGTGTGCAGAGTGGGTTTTGTTTGCTGAAAGAAGAAAGAAAGAGAAAAATGCCACCCAGCTCACTTTGTTTATGGAGCGCCGGCATAGTTTGCTGACGGCGCCCGGATCCCTTTTCTTGGCAGAGAGCCGATAACGGCCCCGACCGCCATAACTCTCGCGTCTGCCGTAAAACCTTGAAACAACAATCAATAAGTCTCCTTATTCCACTCAGAGACTGAATCAGAACCGGCCTCATTTTAGAATAAGACTAAATCAAGTCACTGCATTGAGGAACACTTTAATCCCCCCTCCACAGCCTGATTGTTGTTTGACCTTAATGCACTTTTGGCAGCAGACACGCAGAGCAGGAAATGGATTTGCTGCTCAAGTACTAGACGCATTTATCAAGCACCTTTTGAACACGTCTCGGGATTTTTGTTTCGACTCAAAGTGCGATTTTTGCAGCGAGAATAATATATGTCACTGTGTCAGGCTGTTTGTAGGAACGATTCAAAGGTGCAGCTTCATTTATGTAAGTGGATCTTTTTTTCCAGTGGGAATTAGTCCACTGGAAACTACAAGCAAGTTTGCTCAGTGAAACTGTCACATTTAATGTCTCTAAGAAAACTGGATGCTTTGTCTTTCGGCATGCTTCGAGGCAGGCAGACACTATTTTATTCTTCTTCTCCCACTCTCCTCTGCCTCAGAGCGTTGTGCCCGTAGTGCAGCCATTTACTTGTTTGCTGTGATCAAAGCAACAGCGGAGGAGAGAAGGAGAAAAACCCAAAAGCACATGGGGCGGGGGGAGAATCACGAAGATTCTGCCAGACAGTGTTACTCAGCCCCGGCTACTCGTCTTCAATGAAAAGAAGCTGGTTCGGGTTGAGCAGTTGTAAGCCAAATGAAATAGAAAGACTTATGTTATAGTGAAGTTGAGCTGTTATTTATTAGGAATATCTCCAGCTTCTGTCGGAGTAGGAAGCTAGCACCTCTGGAGCACTCTAAAGCTGTTATAGCGCAAGTGGAGCATTTACTCCTCAGAGCATTATGTGAAGGAGGCGCAAATGTCAGGCTCATTCAGACAGGATATTTAACCAACCAGCTCTTTGGTGCAATTTACATTTCTTGTTAGGAAAACAGTGATTTGTTGAAATATCTGAAAATGTATATGGAAATACAGTGTATAAAAATAACTGTACAGATTTAATGAGCCTGAAAGTCAATATTTGGTATGATGACATTTATTCTCCAGCACAGTCACACTTGTCATGTCTTTAAGGAGTCTTCAGGAATAGTTCTCCAGACTTCCTGAAGGACATTCAAAGCTCTGCCTTTTCTTCTGTTCTCTGTCAACATGATCCCACACTGCTTCAGTAATGTTGAGGTCCGAGCTCTGCAGAGGCCAATCCATGACTGATAATGTAACACTAGGTGCTTTTCTACTCAGGTACCGTTTGCAATAATGCTGAAAAATGAAGCTGTTGAGGTGCTGTCCAGGTGGAATTGCATTGTGGGTCTCCAACACCACTGGCTGAAATGCAGCCACAAACCATGGCACAGCCTCCACCGTGTGTTACAGAGGGCTGCAGATACTCTATCCTGACCTGAACCACATTAGGGTTCATCACTCCACCAGACCTAATAAATTCACTCAATTTCTGGAATAATCTGGGATACCTCAGCCTTTTCTCCCTGTTTGCCTTCATTAAGAATGGATTTTTGACCCTTGCACTGAGAATATTTTTGATGAGACTTCAATGAACAGCAGATGAATCAGAATTAAATCTCTCGGGTCCTGTGCTTTATTTCTTAAGGACTTGACTTTCAGATACTGTCCATCTGCCACTTCTTTTTTTGTCAAGCTCCCTCGTATTTTTTAAGGACACGCTGCACACCCTGCTGAGATGTGAAAGGTTTTCAGTTAATAGCTCTTTGGGATTCATCTTAATAGTGCAAAAATACCATTTTATGTTTGTCAGACTGTTTTATCCTTGATATTTTTCATAAATTCAACTAAAGAAATTAGAACAAATAACGTGTTTTTGACAAGCTGCTAGAAGCAAAGTGTTCTTTGCTAAATTATCTGTTAAGTATAGACAACACTGGTTCATCCCTCGACTTAGGTGTTGTTGTTGTGTTTGAATGATTGATCAGTGAACCAAAACTTAAAACAAATCCCTCGAAAATGATGCAGTGAAACAAGTGAAAAAGCAGCCAATGTACAAAGCAAGCCTGGCAAAATATAAAGAATTAAGTGGTTGTTCAAATCTTTTGCACAGGACTGGAACCAGACTGTCTGCTGTTATGTTCAACATGCGAGAGAGAGAATGACAGACACTGGGGACCTAGAGGGTTGGGTTATGTCTCGTCCAATCGACTTCAGTGATTAAAGCAGATGCCCGAAATTGAACCACAGATGTTTTCAGATGGTGCTGCTGCACCTTGTGCTGTTTCGTGACACCACTCACCGTCTCCCGTGTCTCTAAAACGCAGGCGTCTTAGCTCTGCTGCTAAATCCCACCACAGTTCTGTGTGGAGGCGGAAACCTTTGTCTGACTTTAACCTAAAGCACAACATCACTTAACATTTAAAAAAAAACTGAAATGACATCAGTGTGCGCCTAAATCATCGAAACACATCAATCTCCAGCCTTAAACACAACCACTTTCAGGATTGATGGTTGAATCGAATCTTTTTCTCTGACAGATCGGCTGTGTGAACTTCTTTTTTTCCCAGAATGGAAAAGAAAAGCTGGAGAAGATGGAGAAGAAGAAGGTGAGAGTAGCTGGACTGGATGAGTCAGTGCCTTTCCCCCCCCCCCCCCCGTGTGGAGCCAGCTGCATCCTGCGCCATGCACTCACACACACAGACTCACACAGACACACGCACACGGAGCTGGTGCCAAACTAGAGAAATAATACGTTCCCCGTGGCCTTCACGTCTATAGCATTGAACCACACTCTAATCATCTGTGCATATGTGAACACCGAAAGGCGCCAGATGTTTTTATCCGAGCTGACATGTTGCCATATGGTGTGTGTCTGTGGGAAAAAAAGGGGGTGGGGGGGCCTCACACCCCCAAACACAAGCACAAATAAAATCATTTTCACTTCGTTACAGTGTCACAGCAATAACAGGATCCCTGAACAAAACATGGTCGGGATAGAGAGCAGATCATGTACATACTGTTCATGCACAGATGTTTTGTTTCCTCCTCTCCACACACACACACCCTGGTGAAGAGTATTACTCACTCTGGCAGGTATACCAACCCCCCCTCGTGTCCCACAGGGCCTTGTTACTCCGAGCTTGGTGCTCTGTGCCCTGTGTGACATACCTTCCACTCGAAGAACCGGGCCAATTGTCTGTGCGGAAAGGTGGCGGTGGAGGGTGTGTGTGTGTGTGTGTGTGTGTGTGTGTGTGTGTGTGTGTGTGTGTGTTTGAGAGAGAGAGACGGAGCTGAAAGCATTGGGAGAGTACATACAGGCAGCTGTTAACCCAGTTTTGGAGTCATACAAATTATTTATTACTTTTGCAGCAGTGTGGATGTCTGCGCTGCGAGGTGAGTGCTGGGTATCGATCAGCTCTGGATGCGGCTGGCTTATCAAAGGAAGCTGTTGTTTTCATGTCTTAAAGGAAGGCAGCAGAAATAGTATGTGAAACCATGCCCACTTATAAGAATCATAAATATATATACATATATATATAAATACAAATGTTGCACTGATTTTGAGCCAATTTCTATCCATCTGTTTCACAATTAGCAGCTGCAGGCAGCAAAGCGGCCACCTTAGGACATTCAAAGTGAAACGCTGCCATCTGCTGGTGGTTTGTCGCTCTGCACCCTTAGCAGAGACCCATCCTCGCAAGGCATGCCGGGAGCAAAGGAACCAATTTGAGCCATTATGAGGGAAAAGTGGAGTGATGGGTTAGATCATTGAGTCATGATAAAAATCGCACACATCTTCAGTAAATTGCTCCAGCTGAAATCTTTTCGCCGTTTGGAAGCTATAATTGTGGTGAATGGAGGGCTGCACATTTCCCTGTGAGGCAGCGCGCTGCTGTTAGATAAACTACTGCGGTTACATGCGAGGGGGGGGGAACGCCCTTTTAATTTGTCCCAAACGAGAAATGATTTTTATTATGGGGATGATCCGCATAACAGACCCGGCACCGGGTCAATTCATCACGAAGGATGGGCTGCGTCAGCTTTATTTGTGCTGCATCAAATTACCTGAATTAAAGCATGAATTAAGACAGATGATACTTTGTGAGCAAAGCTAAAATCAGATAATGTGACAGCATGGAAGTAGACCATACATATATTTAAATAAATAAAAAATTTAAATAATTACGTTTTTGTTTTTTTTTGGGGGGGGGGGGGGGGGGGTCATTGGATTTAAGAAAATATAATCTAAACAGGGAAGCACCTGAAAATGAACCAAATATTTTAGAAAAAAAATACCAAACTAAAAATAAATAAATATGAAATAAATAAAACTACAAAAAACAATGTATAACTTTTTTATTATTATTTTTAATTTAAATCACGGTAGAAAGAAGCTAACAATCATTATGCTAATTATGCGCATTAAGCTCCGTTAAGCGTGTTAAAGACGAACTTACGTAATCAGGAGAAGAGCGTCAGGGTTGCTGTCTTCTATGAGCTGACAAATGGCGGATGGCAGCAGGTATTTGAGCTTCTAATATCTCTTTTTGTTTTTATTTGAAGTTAGTCGAAGTTTGGAAACGGAGAGCAGAGAGGCTGCTCTGCAGTTATGTAGCACTGTTATTCAGACTCAAAACCATATTTTGGCAAACAAATAAACTGAATTAACACAGCTGGTTATGTATAGTATTATCAGCAGGTTGCCACTTTGCCAGTTTAACTTACACATATTTAAAAAAACAAACAAAAAGAAACAGCAGTTTTTTTTAGTTTTTTCACTCTGACATTTAAATTATGGAAAGCACTGAGATGTATACCCCCCCCCCCCCCCCCCCCCCCCCCCCCGCCGTAAAGTTCTCTGCAGGAAACCAGTGAGAACAAACTGTGACAGCATAATAATTTTGGAAAAAAGCTTAAAAATGCAGAAGGTTACATAGTTGACAAACTGAATAGAAACATGATGCACATTGAAATATGCAAAACTCTAAGGATCTACTAAAGGACCACTACTGTCACCACAGTGAATCATCTGCAACCCTCTGCGTGTCCTCCTTCACTACATTCAGCATCCTTTTGTTCCTCTGCTACACATCACAGCCTCGCCTCTCTAACGTGCTTGCTCAACCTTAGCTGTGCCTCTGATGTACTCCTTTTGAGGGCGCACTGTAGTTCATCACTGAAAACGTTGGTGTGCCTAAGAAGAAGGACCTCTGTTGGAATCTAGATAATCAGCAGTTTGGACACATTCAGTGCGTCCATGTATCAGGCGAGCTTAGTCGGTGTTAGACTCGGTAGCTGAGAGGAGAAAAGGCTGTTGATGCAAATGCTTGGAACAATGTGGTGCTGATACTCAGGGCCAGGCTTAAAATGTCTATTGCTGCCTTGAAAGGATGTATCTGAAGGAAAGAAAAGACCCGGGAGAACACGCTCAGAAGCGCGTGCTCAGCATACGCTCATTGTCGTGGGAGCTGAAATGTGAAGTTGGTAGCTTGTAGACTTTGATACCTGACTCTTAATAATGCAGAGCCGGCAGCCTTGAAGATTGAAAAGCTTCTAGTCATGAACTCCCTGAAATGTCGAACGATCACTGTGGTCAAAATAAGGGGGAGTAGTTCAAGAGGCTCTTTAGTTTCATAAAGTGCAGATATACAGATCTGTTTTTCTAAGGACTGTCTGCATCTTGTGTAACTCAAACTGTATTCATTTAACCGCAAGAGCCTGGCTCTTACTTTTTTTGGAGTTGCCAATACCTGGACAAGGTCAAGCCAATATTTTGACATCTTGCTCTCTAACCAAAAAAAAGAAAAAGTTTTTAAAAGCCCCTTTCTGAAGTTTATCTCAAAACAGAATTTTCAGCTAGGGGTTGAATGATATATCACTATCAGCTAATATCAGGCTTACTGATCAGCGGATTACCAATCCCGTGGCCAATATTTATCTGCCCTTGGAGATTTGACAGTGTCGTGATGAAGAGCTTTGGTTTATAGGCCACAAAAATAGGAATAAATGCCAACAAAAATAAGCTTTAGAAAAATGTGCAAGTATCGGCATCGGCTATCAGTCAAGTTATCGTCCTAAACATCAAAGGTTTTTTTTCTTTGATCCCTGGATATGGTGACGAGTGGCTCTGACTGTGAGATGAATCCACAATGAAAATAACTGCTAGCTACAGCCCCAAAAATAGCCCATTAGGAAACTTCTATGCATCGTAGCCAGCTTAAGCTATCACATCAAGTTGGATCGATAACCTTCCCCCCCCTCCAGTTTTACAATGTGACACGGTAGCCGGCTGGTTCAGTACAGATCGTCGTGTCATAATCACACCCAGTCCTGGGATTTGAAATAACACAGAACTCATCTTCCAGCTGAGGCAAAAATGGGAATTAAGTGCGCACCGGGGGAGATGATTCAACAGGAAATGTTAATTCACATTATGAACACAGAGTGTGCAGTGCCTCAGGAGGGAGAATCTGCAGCATCATTATGTGCGCTTTAATTCCAGCTGGGTTTTTTCTCAGGTAGCAGCATCCCGTGACACCTGGGAGCAGGAGGGAGACGAGAAGCCGCTCGGCGCCGGTTCCTATTAATAAAAACGAGGCATCAAGCGGCTTCTCGCTGAGCGGAGACGTGTTTACCAAAGCTGTCGGAGGAGAGAGATGGAGCCCAAACCACCGGTGTGTTACTTTCTAAGCTGACAGCTGTTTTAATTGACACCCGTACCTTTTGTTGATGATGGGCCGCGTATGTGTGAATTCGGATATGATAAAAGGAGTTCATGAGTTTGGGAAAAACTCTGTAATTCTAATTATAGATACACTTTGGTTTACGTAGACAATCTTTAAATAGTGAAATATTTATGTCAGAAAGTCATGGGTGATTATTAGTGCTGTTCAATACTGTAAATGATGCTATAGGTCTGATACCAAGTAAATATAGGGCCAGTATTACTGATGCCGATACGAATACTACTAACTTATAAATGCAGCTTGTAGGGACGATCACGATTTATGACATGAATCGTCATCAATTGCAAACTCCAAACACATTTTAATAACTACTAAATCACTGTCATTTTTACTTTCCACAATAAAATGCACATTTCAGCTTTTATTTTGAAACTGGATGTGTTTTGGAGACCTGGAATATAAAAGCACTTCTGTTGTTTAAATGTGCTACAGGGCATTAAAAAAAATGGTGTGATGGTCGTGTATCTTTTAGAAAAAATTTTTTTTCATTTAGTATAGTAGCATATTCAGTAGGGCCGTTCGATATAACGATATATATGTTTCATTTTACGCTATCGTTTGTTTCGTGGTGTCGCAAAATAAACTGTTTACGGCAATATTTTTTTCATCGTTTTGATGGTCACTGTAGTGGCTATATTAATTTCTTAAAGTTCTCTCTTTCTCTTATATGTAATATAACCACAGACGGACAAGCGCCTGTTTTTATGTGTTGGGTTGTGGTTAGCAACAACGACGACGGTAACACCATCGCGCGTCCGCTTGTTTATGTTCCACATAAAACTTTCACAATAAAGCTCAAGATCCTGTTGAGACTTTTCAAAATAAACTGAATCACGTGAAAGAGCAGATTGTTTACGGATGAGAACTAAAAAAAGAGCCGCCAGGTGTTAAAAAATAAACTTTAGACTCAAACGTTAGAACAGGCGTGTAATAAATACTCACAAAGAAAATGGCGGCCTTAACAACTTATGTCTAAAAATGTATAGTTTCATGCATCAGTTAAAACACTCGACTCCAGCTACATGACGCGCAGCTGGAAACACTTCCCGCAAGTCGAGCTGCCCGAGATTCATAGAATTTACAGAAAATGTTACATTTTTGTGATTTATATCGTTATCGGACAATAGATGTCTTATATCGGGATATGAGATTTTGGTCATATCGCACAGCCCTAATATTCAGTATTTTTTTTTTTCATTCCAAGAAAATAACTTAACACAATTCAGTGGGCTACATGCCAGACTTGGAGGATAGAAACATTGATCCTATCCTTTTGCTGTAACTTTGTGTCTGAAGCAGTGAGTGAAGCAGCTATATGTTCTAAAAACAGTTATGTGATTAGGCTGCCTCTTTCAGTTACTCTAAAAAGATACTGACAGATCTGCATGAAGATTTTGCCGAAATGAAATTAAAATAGGAACATTTGGGAGCCATCATGTTGGTGTTCTCAAGGAACAGGAAGCAATTCAGAAAACCACCTTGAGGTGGAGTGAACTGTCAGCTGTGGCAGAGCAGTGTTTGTCTGCTGTCGTTAGTTGTTTCTCTCTCTCGTTGGATCTGATTTTCATGAATGCTTTAATATCACTGATTTCAAGCCGCAGATGATTTTTAGGGTCTGACCTGGATGTTTTTGATGTGTATGTCAAGCTGAAGGTGGAGGGAAAAGCTTGACTGCAGTATGTTCTTACTGAGGGTGTCTGCTGTCTCATTGTGGAGTCTCTTTAGAACCATTAGGGGATTTGTTTGCTCCTGTCTGAATAATACTGCCTCCTAATGTAGCAAGCAAAAACAACGAGGAGATCCTAGAAGGTAATCACTGTCATTTATTAAGGTCACTGTATGTGCTGTTGTCCTCAGTGTCCACACACAAACATAAAAATCATGATGTGCAGCAGAGCAGTGCATTAGACGTTCTGACGGTGAAAGTGTAGCAGTCTATAACATGGTTGCATGAAATGCGTCTGTTATTCAGTCCCACTGTTTACCTCTCACAAAACATAGCAAGCACGTGTTCGTCGATGCTGCTAGTCCCAGTCAGCGGTCTCAGGAACAGTCCCGCCACCGCGTCCGGGTCCACGGCGCGCAGGGTGCTCAGGACCACGCGAAGCTTGCCGGACCGGCTCGCGTTCCCCCGGTTCCCCACGTGCTCATAAAGCGCGCGCTCAGCCTCCCTCTGAAGCGCGTGGATGTACTCCTGACACTCCAGCCCAGGCACTTTAACAAGGCGGACACAGACAGGGAGACATGTTGGGCTGTTTAAATAATCACTGTTCACCCACCCTGAACCCACAGCTGTATAAATGCGTTGGTGTGTGTGTGTGTGTGTGTGTGTGTGTGTGTGTGTGTGTGTGTGTGTGTGTGTGTGTGTGTTGTAGTAAGAGGAAGATTTAGGTCTAGTTCAACCCTGTATATTTATCAGAGCAGGGTTATGACACAAAGCCGTGTGGGTCACTCGTGCCTGAGTGCGGGTGTAATCTTACCCGGGGTGAACAGTATCGCTCCTTTCAGAAACGCGTGTTCTTTGACGGTGATAGTGAGTCCTCGGCACTTCACCAGAAACATCTGGATACTCTGCACATCACAGAGAGGCACCCCAGGGTGTTGAGCGGCGCCGGCAGTGCGCTCTCGTCGGCCCGCGTCGTGCGTCAGAATCTCGTGTAACAGACTGGGCTTCTGCGTCTCCACGGTGTCGAAGTCCACGGAGTCCTGCACCAAGCCCAGGAGCAGCAGGGGCGCCCAGCTGTTGCGCACGAGTCGGAGCTGGTCATCGGCTGGCAAACCCCGAAAACACGGCACGTTTTTCACGAACCTGAAAGTTTTGAGAAGCACCTCGCAGGCTGCTCTGATCACGGACTGTGGAGCCCGAATGGCCACCAGCTTCCTCATGGACGCGCAGGAGCAACACCGGTGCGCAGCGGTCGTGTCCTCGCGCGCCTGCGGGCACAGAGCGTCTCTGTTGAGGATGCTATAGAGGATGCTGCCCTGCCCCGTGTCCTGCGTGACTTTACACTCACAACACGACATGTCGCCCCACGCTGATTATGAGCTCTTCATGGCGAGTATCATCTTTTTTATAGACTTGGAGCACAACACCCCCCCCCCCCCAAAAAAACTATACCAAAAACATACTTCCGGTTAGCAGTTTTCAAATTAAAATGACGACAAAATGATAGCAGACAAATGAATAGCTACATCAACAGTAACGCTTACTTTAAAGAAAGAAAATAAACATTGGAATGGGGGAAATGGTTTCTCCTTATGCTTTTTGATTTTATAGGCTTCAGTCCCGAGTCTGTAATAATCTGCACATTATAATCTGCTAATAAATTGGACAGAATGGTGGGGTTTTTCAGGCATCATTTATGAGTCATTGCTAAAATAATGAGTGCAATTTAAAAATGATGATGTTCTATTGTCAGGCCAAGTGGTTTATAATCTTCCTGATGCTGGAAACAACAGCCAGCTGATTGGAGCAAAGACCTGTTGCCTACAGAGATGTTGCACAGTGCCCTCTGGTGGTAAAATGATGTAAAACACTCATGATATGGTTGAAGAGTGTTTCTCCAGTCACTGCTTTAAGTTTTCATTCATCAGCATATCAACAAGTGTATCAGCAAATGGCTAATGTTGTTTGGGCTCTAACCAATTCAAAAACGTTCTCAGATCTTGGGGGGAATAAAGACACGATGCAGAAAGATGGTTTATTCATAAAGAAATCAGGGATAAAATACATTAAGTTTTACTTTGCAGCATTTTCTTGGATGCTTTAGCTGAGTTTCCAAGTGACAGCTGAGGTTTTCATAATAATGTGAAATGATTCACACGTATGAACACTAAATAAGATAATTGAGCACAATTTTCTATTAGTGTTAATCAAAATAGACTCAGTTCAATAGTTTTATGCTGTAACAGGGGTTAGAATAGTTTTGTGTAAATCACCACATTCAGTTTAGTCTGACTGTGAAGATGTGTCATTTCCACATGTCATAAATGGCACTGATATGCAGTGGAGTTTATTTAATACAAGCAGAGTCTATTTATCTGAGGTTTAGGTTAAACCCTGGACCCTGGGGAAAAGAGTATGTACAGATAAACATGGTGTGAAGGTGACAGTCGACCCTTGGAGGAGGAAAATTAGAAAGGAGACAAGTGGTTAGTGACTGTTTTATGGTATGGATGGTTTGTTCTATCATGCACTGTACATTGTTGTTGTGTGGTCACTGCAGGATAAATATGTGTAAATATGATTTGTCATGAAATCAGACTGAAGAAAAACATTGCTTTGACAAACAGCAGGCCTCCCCAGAAAAAAAGGCTCAGGTACAAAAAGCATCGTCTGTCAGTGAAAACACGAAAGACGACATCACTTCTACACTTTTACTGTCACTGACACGAGAACGGACTTTGAAAACACGAGTTAAAACTAACTGCAGTTTTCCTTTTTGCTGCGTGTAGAAGATGCATGCAACTTTTAAAATGTTCAACAAATATAATAAAGCAACTTGGTAAACTTGGACACTCACGTGCCATTTTTATAATTTTAGTATTAGGAAAGCAGAAAAATGAAGCTTTTATTTTGAAAGCAAGTCCAAGTTTCAGCCTCACTGTGGCTGCATGTAGCTGGCTTGATGGAAGACTGAGTTGAAGCCCATTTGTAGGAGTGAAATGGGTTCACATAAAACACTAAGCAGGGGCCTCTGGCAGCAATTGATCTGAAGCTCACATGTGCTTATTTGTAACGGTCCAAACACGACGCTGTGTGTTGTGCATTCAGTGTTTTAAGGTTAACGTATTCTGCTCACTCTCTGAGGCTTAATTTGTTTTTGAATGAGTGTACCATGCTGCATATTAAGCTCCGTTTGTCTATGCAAAGACCTGCAGATGGCCTTAGAGGACAGAATACAGCAAAACCAAAACATGTAAATAACCACCTCGTACCACAGGGTGTACTCAATGTCTGCGCCGGGTCTGCTTTGTGGTTAGCTGTAAGATCTTGCTACAAATTCAGAAATACTACACACTTCTGATAAAGACAGGGAATTTGGCACATCTGAGCAAGTGACTGACTGAAATGAGTCAGAATCTGCGTCAGGCTCTTTGTGTTTGTCTTTCAGTTTGACTTGAGCTCTAAAATCAGTGATGATCTCTCGCTTGAAAGGTCCTGACATTTAGGACTTTGTGGTGGAATGTTCGGGAAAGTTTTCACCGCAGAAGGTGACAGAGTGCTGGCTGGCTTAATTCAGCTTGTTTACAATCTGCGGAGCAGACACGGAAGTGACGGACACGGCATAAGTGAAGGCTGTTTACTTAAACTTTTTTTTTTTTTAAAGTTGTTTTATTTTTTGCTTTTACTTTGAAGAAAAATCTGCAAACCTTTCAAGCAGTTTTTATGAGATGAGCCGGCGATTCTGTACATGCAGTTTTTATATTATTAGAGAATTAATGCAGAAAAGGCTTAGAGTAAGTGTCCTGAGGCCTCTCACAGTAGCTGTCAGGTTGCCTGGTTTGCTTCTTGAAGGACGCGTGAAGTTTTATTCATAGCGAGACTGAAACGCATAAAGCCAAACAGCTAGTTCTTTGAGTCTGACAGTCTGCAGCCCTGCAGGTAATAAAAGAAATTCTGTACTCAACTTAAGCCAAAACAGAATAAATATGATGTTTTTGGAGTTTGTTTTGATGGAAGTCGTGCGGCTAAATTATCTGTCCATCACTGCGTGAAGGATGCTGCCGTTTTCCGAAGCTGAGTCTAATCTGATCAGGTGTTTTTGGGCGGAGGCGTGCAGCCATTAGAGTTTGATTCCATTTCCTCAGCTGTGAGGGTTTGAAGCAGCAGGCTGATGGAGGCATAAAAGGAAAGCTGCCCTCAGTGTGTAATTACCTGACAAGGCCAGACATTTCTCCTTGTGCGAGAATCTGTTTCTATAGTAACAAAGTGTAGCAGCAAACATACGTCTGAATTCAAACCAAGAACACAGTGTTGATTATACAAAGGTCATTGAGGGATGTTAAGTGGGATGAATATTATGCAGAATTCTGAAGGTCGCTGACGCCTTTCATCAAACTTGTTTCTAATGATCCTTTTTCTGTTTCTCAGGGTTGTTTGTGAAGAATTTCATTCATCATCAGGGCCTTACACAACTTTTCAGCATCGCACTTTAACAAGTTCCAATGTCGACAAGCCTTGAGTCAGAGAGCACGCAGTTCTCCCTTTGTTTCACTTTTGTCTTCGTGTGAGAAGAGCCCCTGCAACATTAATGCTGCGCCTCTTTGTGAAACACCAGAACTGGTCGGTCTGTTCAGTTATTGTGTTACCAGCCAGAATTCGAGGTGCTGTAAACAGACGCTGTGGCGTTTCTTTTATTCAGAAGCAAATCATTGCATTGTGTTGCTCTGATGCTATCAGCCGAGAAACCGTACAAGGTGATTTAAAAAATTAGACATTTTGAAAAGTCTTTTGATTTCCTCTAATTATAAGAATTTGAAATACTTGATTTATTAGAGCAGTTGGAGCACCCTGATATTCATAATAATGTTAGTAACTGTAGTAATAATAATGGCAACAACAGCAAAAAAAACCAAAAAACATGTTTTTGAGCAAAATGAAAATGATTTGATGGGTTTTATCTGCAGCTCGTCTACGTCGTGCCGAGAAATGTGATACCTGCTTCTGCTTTGTAAAGGTGCCTGAAAATATCTTAAATCTAAACTAGTGCCAGGTGGCGGCTGCTAACCTCATCATAGCACAGGATTTCCTGCGTTGTCGGCTCAAATCAGCTATTTCGTAAGCAAGCAAAAAATGCCATTGCAGTAAACGTTCTCTGTGGAGGAGAAAGAGCAGAGGAGGCAAATTCCCCCAGTCCATTTAGCACAAGTTCTTCCATCTGTGTGTCTGTGACTTAGGGGGGGAGAAATTCATCATCAGCTCAGTGTCTCACAGTACTGATAAAGGTCAGCCTTAGACTGAAGGCAGACAGACAGGCACAGTGTCACTCTTGTCGCTCTTTGACTTGTAACTTTGGGCTTTTCAGAAATCTGCAAAGAAATGGTCAGTATTTTAACTTCTTTTTAAACTGGCTGGATAAACCTAAGGCTTAGAGAAAGACTATTTCTGTGGTTCAAAGTTGGACAAAGATGGAGCTGCAATTTCTTTAGTGTTTACTTGCAATTTTGGGGCGAACTGAGGCTATGATTGGTTTATTTTTCTGCAGCTTGTGGCGTTGCAGTGCTTTGACATGAGCTTTTGCTTCCTGTCCTGTTTTAACCACACTGTTGAAGCCTCCCTTGCTGCACAGTTCATATTTATGCACAATCTTCCATCTCGCGGTGGATTGAGGCTGTAGCCTGCAGGTAGACACTCAGCATGTCCTTCAGGACCAAAGCTCCGTCGCTGCTTTGATATTCATTATCCTGAACTCGATGTGAACTCAGGAATTTTTTTTTTTTAATCGCTGCGTGTGTGTGAAACTGAAATATTCTGATGGAGCAGCTGTTCAAAGAAGTTGAGCGCACAGTACTTTGAGAGGTTGTTTCTCAGTAGCACTGATAGATTAGAACATGTCATTTGTTCATATAAGAAACACAATGGTAACACTGTAAGCCGCAATATGCTTAAGCTAACCACAACATGACATTTCTAGATCAGACATGATTTGAAACTAGAGCAGAGAACATTTTTATCTGATCTGCTGAAGCAGCTGAATCGGATGAAATGAGGTTTTAATGACCTCGCATGTTCAGTATCTGTTACATCTGTCACCTCTGAGGCCGTGCGGTCTGCTGTTATTGACCAGGCGTTTTTCTCCCCTTGAAAACTGAGCTGTTAATCAATACAGACGTGGAAAGATTCATTTTTAATAACTCTTTGGTTAATGTTATGCCCACAAGGAAAATATTATAAAGTGTAGATTTGTGTCTTTTAAAGCCTGAATATATTAATATGTCACTGAATGCATAAAAAATTACAATGTAACTTGCTGCATTTCTTAGATTTAGTGTGCATGTTATTTATTGATCCCATTTTCACTACAGTTCACTAGAATTTTTAGTTTTATTTTTTACTAACTTAATTTTTTATTTAATTAAAAATTTTGCACTACTTTGTTTTACGGCCTTCAGTGTGGGAGTGTGGTTCTTTTAAGTGTAATGATGCTATTTTCACTTTGAGTCTTTATGCTGCTGCTGTAACCGTAAATAACTGTCAACATGTGAATATCTCACATGAATTCTGTAAGTTATGTCATATTGATTTATTATTTTTAAGTTAATTTTTTTTTCTTTCCCTTTCACCGTATTTATTTTTGTCCCTTGAATGTCACCCAACCGAAGAAATGTAACAGAGCGTCGGCTCATCTCAGCCTCAGTCGAGCTGTAAATTATATTTAATGATTTACTATTTCATATGTGTGAGCAGGATTAGTGTAAGTTAGATTTTATTTCTTTTGGATTTTCATACATTTGATAATTTCACGTTTACAGCTCGGAATTGTTGAATTTTGTTGCTCATGAATTTCAGTCTAACACTTCCAATCTGAAAGCTTATTAACAAACTTTATTTTATGGCACTTCAAATGCAAACCCACTCATTTGCATAAAGAAGTAGTGAATAAATGTTTAAAAAATTGATGAGATAAAGAATATATAAAATATGACTTGAAAATAATAAAATGTAAGAAGAAAGCATATTAATAGTTATTTATATTGTACAACAAATGTAAATACAGAAAAAGCAAATTTGAGCCTACATTTTATTTTGAATATTTTTTTATTGGATATTAATTTGAGTAATTTTTTAAAAGCACTTTGGTCTATTATATATTTATCCTCTAATTATTTGTTTTGCTCTCCTTTAAAAAAAGTTAAGTTAAAAATTTTGATTAAAAAAACAAAATCTAAGTACACCCACACAGCAACCTGCACCCACGCTCACTTTCACATCTGAAATAAGACGCAAGACGCTGCGGTTTACTTTAAACACGTAAAAGGAAATATATATTTTTTAAAAATGAAATAACAAAAAAGAACAACATTTCATACAGAAGAGCTGCTTTTCTCATTTGCAGAGGTAATTTACACAGGACTTGAAATGAAGACACTTTACTCAAAGTGGCACAACGGCAGCCAAACCACAGCTTGAAATATTGACTTTTTTTATTATTACTATTATATTATTATTGTTTTCCACTCCTCGAGCCTTCAACTGATGTGCCATACATGTGTGTGTTGTGCCACTTGTGGTAAAGCATGAGGTTATGTCACATACTGAGCTTCTTTTAAGGGTTAATATACACTGGCTCTTGGTAATTCACTCATGACGTACGCACCATTGAAACATTTACACACAAAATTTTAATCTTCTCTTCCCCCAGAAAAACAAGAATTCTCCTTTATTTTTTTAAATATTTTTGAAGACAACAGTTAACAGTTCCAAAAATGGTGGCTCTACGATTGGACCGATCCCACCTACGTGAAGCCCTGTCCTTCCACACAAACATTTCAACAAGCATGGCTCACTGAGTGTTAGGAGAGAAGAAATGGTTGTCGTGGCGCCGGTCTGCCTGGCAGAAAGCAGGGGTGTGCATAGGTGTTAGCCACTTCTTCCCCAAGGCTCTGATAAGGCAGTTTTTCCTTTTCTTTTTTTTTACCGTTGTTGTTTTTGCTTCCACTTCAGGAGCCGTGTTTAGTGGTGAATGTCAGTGCTTTTATTTCTTTATTTTTTTTCATAGCTGGTAATGTCTCAAAAACGAACTTCCAGGTCCACCGATTCGCATTTTGTGTACAAGGGAGCAGAGTAAAGACAGCCAGAGAAGAGTAGGCGAGACGTCGTGAAAACCGAGATGAGAGAATGCAGCACGCGTTTTCTTCATTGTCCATTTTGTGCAAACTGAGATGTAAACAAAGACCATCGAAGGCTGGGGAAGGAAGCATAGGACGTCAGGCTACAGCAACACGGGGAGAGACGACATAGAGGGGTGCAAGTGTGCTCGTTCAACAAACTGAAAGGCACAGAGGGCCGGTGAAATAAATAAGAGCTGAGGGAGAAAGAAAATGCCAAGTTTCCCGTGCTTTTCGTGTCACTCTAACTTGGACGTGGAGCTGAGGGAGTCGGTTGTCGCCACTATAGCAGCTTCTAATGTGCTTCAGAGTTCGGCCTGCTTGTCACAGGAGCCGAGGAGATTAGAGGGGAGAACGGAGTACCACAAGGAGTGCATTAAAAGGTCAACACGCACACAGGCAACCCCATAAGACTGCTTTATGGTCATGCTTGCTATTGTCTTTCCAATATTACCATCCATCATCAATTACAAAAGAAAAAGTACAAAATATCTACTACACTGCCCCACCACTCCCCACCATTCAACTATATTAGGACAGAACCATATTCACTTAGTTTTTTAGTCATTTATATATATATATATGTATATATTTACACAACAATATGCCTTTCAGGCTGTTGAGAAAAGGGGCGAGGAGGAGGATGAAGAAGTCTCGGTAATGAGACATCAGTCATTAGTTTCTTCGTTTCTCTCTTCTTCAATAACAGTTTATCTACAGAAATGCGATTCTGATGAGAGATGTGATTCAGAGTTTAGATTCCACGTTGAATCGGAGATGGATCGTCGAGGGCAATGAGCGAGTTGCCGTTGAGTGTATGTCAGTAGACCCAGGAGACGGGAACCCACTGAGGAGTGGTGGACACCAGGTCCACGGCCTCCTCCAGTAGGCGGATGGTGTCGTCGATCTCGTTGTTGATGATGGTCTGGTCAAAGTAGTGAGCGTAGGTTTGCTGCAGCATCTCAGACTCCTTCTGTAGCCGCTGAAGAGATTCGTCCTGGTGGAGTGAGGGGGGGAGAGAGAGTGACATCAGTGCCCGGCTTTGGCTGAAGTACAGAGGTGATGTGCTTCGAAAACGCTGAACTCTGCACGTGTTCTTAAACTGACCGTCAAGGTTTTAGATAATGTTGCACCCACATTTTCTGCTTCAATTATTTAATGATGTGTTAATATTACACAAAGCAGGTAAGATAAGAGTCCCAGGATGTGGCTTTTGTAATAGTTTGAACTGGAAAAAGGAAGAACTGAGTCTGAATATATGACCCAATCATCTAATTAAAAGATGGCTCTTAAATAACTGCAGTATTTCTAGGAGTTAAATTGAACTAATTAGTTGTCTTTTAAATAAGTCTTATATATTAGGAAATGATGGAGTTAATATCTATAAGAATAAAGATGTAGCCTCATTTGTAATGGAGCTCAGCTCAGTGTTAGGGCTCAGGCCCTTGCCCTGTTCACTATAACTATATAACTATTTACCCCAGTAACAGTTCTGAATATGAGGAAGGGAAAATGGAAGAGAGAGGTGGAAGCCTGATGAAATAACAAGGCGTGAAGTTGCATCACAAATGAAAAGGCACCCAAACAAAGGGATTATTGGAGGGATTAGAGGAATTAGAAGGAATCAAAAGGTAGAGTAGTGAACGAAGCTAGACTGCTGCTATTTAAACAAACACAGAGGGGCACGGATGCTTTTCTACAGTCTCCAAACAACAAGTGAACTCGCACCATTTAATTTGTACTTACAGGCAGTTTCCTGCACCACTTTGGGACCTTGAGTGCACGTGAAAATAGGCATGCCAAAGGAAACACAAACATGCTTAAAGCAAACTGAGCACGTGCAGTGAGAGGAACGCACAGGACGACAGAAATGGAAATTAGGATGCTCTTTTAGGCTGGGCTGTCCAGTTTGAATTCAGTGTGTGGTCCTTTGACCCCTAACAGCAATTACGCTAAAGCAGCACCCTCTTGATTTACATATGTAATGATGCTCTTATCTGTTTTCCTTCAACAACACACCATCGTAATTCAGACTAGAAAGCCAGCGTAACTGTGCCATTAGTATGAACTCGGTTAGTGCGTGCAGCGAAACATAACTGCTCAAGACGGGAAGAGCAAGTATAACAGAGAAGACCGTACCTCAGTCATGCCGGGGGTGATGGTGGGAGCCGCGATGAAGACGACGTATGGAGCAAACTCAGCTGTCCTGAGGCTCTTTAGCGCCTGATGAGGAAAGAAAATCTTAAACTGTGTAGTTCACAAAGTGGCACATGAGACTGTTCTATCAGTGGAGAGGTTTTTTATACTGCCCAGACCTCCTATGTGAATTACTACAAGTTCCAACATAAGGGTACTTTCACTTGAACTTATACTTGGCTTCTAGAGGAGATGGCTAATTTTGGGGGGCTTCTGGTTGTAGCAAGAAAATGTCCGAGCCGAGATGACTCGCCTGTGGCTCGACGTCTAGGATGGAGATCATGCCCTGGGCATGGATCTGCCTGATAGTCTCCAGCCTGGTTCCATACATGGCATCCTCGTGGCTGCCATACTCCAGGTAGTCGTTGTTGCTGATGTCCTGCATCATCTGCTCGTGAGAAACAAAGTAGTAGTTCTTTCCGTTCTCCTCGTCTTTCTTGGGAGGCCGAGTTGTGTCTGAGACAGAAGAGATGAATATAGAAGTTACACTCCCGATGATGACATTGTGGTGTTGCAACGGGTCAAACAGGAGAATCCACTTTGAAATTTAAATGTTTGAGTCATTAGTTTGCTGTCCAATCGTAACAAGAGCTTGTTGTGGAAGTATTTAGATCTTGCTCTTACGAGGAATAGGGTAGGCAAAGCGGTCGGGATGTTTGGTGATCAGCGTGTTCTTGATGTGCCTCCGACCGACTCCGTGTGCACCTGAATCAAAGTAGAAAGAAGAAATTAAACGCATTAGTGCAGTAACTCCACACAGATCAATCAGTTAGCTTTAAGTCTACGTTTAGTAAGTTGCAGCGTGCTGACAGGAGTCCTCCTTGCCAGTCTACGCTATGATGAAGCGTTTATTCTCACGTCCTCCACAGCTGTTGTCTGGTGTCCAGTATTTGCAGAAAAAAACTAATGTATATGTTTCCGAATTGATCTTTATAGCTGGTGCTTCCATTTGCACTCCCTTGTAATTTTAGAAAATCAAAACTGATTATTAATCATGCAGCCCAGCACAGTAGCACCTGGTTTAATGTGATCAATGAGCATCATCAGTGTTCCCACTCCATTACTCTCTTGTAATTATGAGAGTTTTCTAATAATTACAAGATCCTGTAATTGCAGCTGGTAATGGCTGATTCAGAATAATACTTTCTGTATGTGCTCTTCACAGGCTGTCTGAATCACTGGGCTTTTTTCTGAATAGTTTTTGGTACATCTTAAGTACAAAACAAGAAAGGCTAATTTTGGTTGTTTGGAATGGAAATAAACAAGCCAGACCGACAGGCTTACTTTGCAGTGTAGAGTTATTACACTAAGGTGGCAGCATCTCACCTGCCCACAAATATAACACTTGCTGATAAATGACGTCTCTGCTCCGAGTTTGTCTCTAGTTAACATTTAAAGAATATAAATGTGTATTTGTTTCCTGTTTTAAATGCACTGGAGATGTTACTTAGATGATCCTTTTTGATATTCAAGCATTAGCTTTGCCTTTTTAACTATGATGGTTAACTAAGCACACACACAAGTTGAAAACATAAATCAGAGCAACAAAAGTACATTTTTTTGTCACACCCGAATGATATTCAAGTACACGTGCAGACTTCAGGAAAGTGTAAGGAAGGCACTGCAGGTTTTCTAATCATTAGATGGTTTGATGTTCAGTCCCCAAGTGAAAGATGGATGTGCTTCAGTGCCCAAAAACACGATCTTCTGCCATTTATCTGGTTTTGAGGGCAGCGCCTCTTGCCCCCGGTCTACTCCCAATCAGAAACCCAAACACCTAACTGGCTCCTCTCAGGCAGCAGCAGTAGTTCTACTCCAAAATGACCTAACCTGCAGCCTTTGGTCAAAGGTTAGGATGGAGATGTAGCTGTAATTTGAGCTCTCTTCACCGCAACAGACCAGTGCAGCATCTGCATAACTGCAGACACTGCACTAATCCCACCGTCAGCCTCTAGCCCCTTTCTTGCCTCACTTGTGAACAAGTTAGCTATACTTAAACTCCTCCACCTGGGACACCAACTTACAGTGGATTTATACTCTGTTAAATCTACACCGTAGGCACGCTGTAACCACAAACCCCTCGGAAAGCCTTACGGCACAACCTGATGTGCAACTATCTTGAAAAGCAGAAGAGCTACTGAACGGGCCAGTCGTGCAGGCTGCACGGTTTGTAGTTGTAGTCATTTGCTTTTCTGTGTTTACTTACCAAGTAAAACCAGCGTTTTTCTCTTAAATGACGGCAGTTTAACCACCTCCTCATATGTCACCAGATCTAGTTGATCAAACACTGCATCAGAGAATAAACAGGATTAGCTATAAGTATGAAGAGGGCATGCGTTACATGCTAATTATAATGGACAGTATGAACTACTTAAACATGTTTTAGCGTATAAAATGAACTCCATAGATGAATTTTGAAGTGTGTGCTTAACAAATGAATGCCTTGTTCTCTCTGGTAGGCATGACAAAACACAGCAGCCCTCCAATAAATCCTGCTTCATCAAACCTCATGTTGCCACTGTACAAGGGTATGTTGTTGCTCCTAACTTTATATGAAGCAACACCTTTTGTAAAACTCCAGCCTTCATGAAGCAGAATGTATCACAGGGCTCTTTTCAGATCACTGTGCTGTCAGATGGGTGTGCCTAATAAGGTGTCTAAGGGAACACATGCAATGCTGATGCTAATGAGATTAACATTCATTCCAATGTTTTGTCCCTGTGGCATAAATCAAACCTGGGATTCTCAGTCAGGCGGGTTTGAATTATTCAAATGCCGCCATAATGTACACCAACTGCTCATTCAAACAGGCACACCCGATGAAGGTCGAATGCCTCGAGAAAGCATTAAAACCTACTTATTTGCACTAACCTTGGTAAAACAGAAAAACTGAATCAAGCTGACTAACATCTCTTTAATCTGAATTACAAACCAGAGCAGCTCATAACAAGTCTGACAAAGCCGCTGTCATTCAAAAGGAAGAGGACGAGGCATGAAAGCAGAGAGAAGGAAGAAATACGTAGAAGCTGGATGCCAGCTCTCTGGAGTTACTTACATGCAGCCATGTCATTGGGTAAGAGACAGCATGAAATATGGACAAAGGGTGGGAGCGGAAGGGTTAATAAAAAGACACCATAAAAGAAGACAAATCAAACAAAAACCACCATAACAAAACTTGTTAACAGAGCTGTTAGTCACTGAAAATGAGGTCAAATTGAGACGGCAGCAGAAGAGGTCTGTCAGAGGGAAAAGGCAACAGACATGCAACAGTTACACATACAGGATCATCTACAGTCACTACAACAGGGGCAACAGTGCCGTTACAAGGTTAGCAATAGTCTTCATCACTTCAGTTGAAAGGACATGTGTCACAGCCCTTCCTTTTTATTGCCCAAACAAGATATTAAGATTGTGACTGCACATTTATTCATCTACTGCACATTATCAAGGAGATATAGGAAAACAGTTCAGACAATGTAGCTTAGTTATATAAATGAATGAATAAGAACAGGTACTTGAGTACAGCAATACTTGATAGCTATTAAACCTTTGCTTATGAATCAAAGATCTCAAAAAATATTCTTGTTTTAGTGAAAAGGCTTCACTGCCAGGCTGCCTGACAGGACTTGACAATATCTGGGACTAGTTCCTGTCACCATCACCACTGCAACCCCTACTTAGGGTCATATTACAGTTCTGCATTAGTGAGCGGTCAAGTTACCTGCTTACAGTGAGTGAGTGTTAGTGTGACTTGTTGGCTTACCTGCGTTGTGCTTGGCCAGGTATTTGTCTTTGTACTGTTTCTTCTTCTTGCCAAACCAGGTACAGCTGGCCTGCTGTTCCTGTTTGGTCTTCTCCATTGCTATACATGCCACACGCCTGAAAGCAACACATGCACTGTTGAATGGCCACATGTGACCAAAGGTAAATGTCAGTATGTGAGTGTAGAAGGAATTTAGCATTTTACAATAATGCAGAGGGGAATCATTCAAAATAACTTTTACCCTGCTTTACATTTATTTATGCACACTGACACAAGCACCAGCATTATGGTGGAGGGACTAATGTTGTGAAGCTACCTCCATCCCCCTCTAGGATACTGGTTAGTTCCAGGCTTGAATCCTGGCAGGGGTGCCTGGCTTCACAAAGACTTCATGGCCAACATAATAAGGTGTGTTTTAAAATAAAAAGCTTCAGTCACTGATATGCATTTTTATTTTAAACTACAAACTTGTATTTTGAGCTTTGTGATCGACAGCGTGCATATTTGTGAACTTGTGTGGTGACTGCCTACCGTGCCCTGGCTACTTGACAAGTGTGGTTCAGATGAACTCGGGCATGTAATGCCATCACTAACCACAGCAAACACAACAGGAAGCAAGACACTGAAATTTACTCAGGCCCAGGTTGTAAAATGTAGGTCAGTGGAAGAAGGACCAATCATTCTTATTGTTAGTACAATGTTAATACCACTCACAGCGCACATTTAACATATAAAGGCTGTCAGATTTACATTTTAATGTTCTCGTCAATGCAGTCTGGGATTCACACAAACACACTCCTTATTTTCAAAGGCTAATTGCTGCTAACCGGCCAGCCCGTCTCTTCCTGCCTGTTTTCCTTCTGTGTGGCCAGCTCACTGTGGCATTCTGCATCCACACAGGAGCGCAGAGGCCAGGCTGAATCCAGCAGGTGCAGAACTGGCTCATGTGCTGCTGCAGGGGAGTAGTAAACTAAGCTCTCTGTCCCCAGATAACAGGATTTCTGTTCCCGAGTTTGTCTTTAAATAACAAGAACATTACAAAGATAGAGTGCCTAGTTTTCCATAGTTGTACTACACAGCATGAGTACAGCAAGAACAGTAGTCTAAGTACATTTGTACTGTAAGCGCATCTGTGAGGTCATCCTTCAGAACCATGTTTCTTCTACACAATCACCAGCTGTCATGTTATTAGAGGTGCATCTGTAATCACTCAGGATAGTCTGGATATTTTTACTATTTAGCAGCCCTCCACTAACTTCATCAGAAAACTCCATAACAGCTAAGACTTGCTACAGTTTTAGCTTCAAACTGGCGTTGAATGTTTGCTGCACTCACCATTCCTGCAGTTCAGGTGAGGGGATGAGTCCGGCTGTGCCATTCTTGGTGTTCTCCAGCTTTCCTTGCCACCAGTTGTGGTCATCCTTGGAGATGATCTGAATGATGTCACCTACGTGGAAGCGGATGCCGGCTTCCTTGCATGGGATGAGGTCGTCTTTTGCCGGGTCGTACTCAAATTGAGCGCGTACATAAATCTGTAGGTGCAGAACAGTGAGAAAAGCCTACATTAGGTGAGGAGAGGACGACAAGGCAAGCTGCCCTTATGAAGAGACCGGCTGCTACACTGGCAAGTAGTCAGAAATAAGACAGCAGTACAAAAGCCAGAGCAGGAAAAAGCACAAACACTCAGACTGATGAACAGCGGGACTAACGTGATCGAACAAAGAGCTTTGCTGCGTCTCTGCCTGCGGCTGGATTCGTTGGCTTGTGCACATACATCCATATTCTCTCTACTGATGAACTATTATGAAGCCTAAGCTTTGACAGCAAACATGGGATCTAAGCACCATTACGATGAGGAACCAAACTTTGCGGGGCAGGGAGGGGAGGGCTGAGAGGAGTCTACTTCTACGGAGGGTCCACCAAGCTCCATCTTACCTTGATGGACAATTTGTCCTTGATAGCAGGTCTGCAGATCTATGGGGTTGAGAGCATCACACACACACATACAGTATATCATGCAGTAGAAAATGTCGGGGGGAGTCAAGAAAAAGGTTATGAGGAACCCATACAAAAATACAAAGTTTGTGCTGCATTTTATATACATGTGTGTGTGTGTGATGATGGACTTTATCATGCAGAGGATATAAATGACAACTTTTGTTCTATAGTATGTGCTCTCTCTCTCGGATGGAGGCCCTACAGTGAAGACCAAGACTGTAATCAGAACAGGTGGAATGCGAAGGGGGGAAACACGAGTGATGTAGGTACATACATGCTGTGTAAGCACACCGTTGCATCGGGGGAGTGCACGTGTGGTGTAAACAGTTAGGAAATCTTACCTGACGGCCTTTAGGCTGAATAGTCGATGGCAGGTCCTATTTGGCAACACACAAAGAGACTTTTAGTATTTTAAGAGAACGATCTTAATCCAGATCCATTATCAAGACGATTTGTTGCTATGAGCTTTCACTTTTGGTCACCGTTACGCTGAACGTACCAGGATGGAGCTGGTCACACTAGCATGACCATTTGCAGGTGACTGTCGAGATAAATCCGGAGACTCTTTCTGCAACGGGATATAGAAACCTAAGGATTTAATTCCCCACAATGCACGTGAAACAAAATGTGTGCACTGATAGTTTTGTACCTCACAAGACATTGACTGGGATCGGTAACTGGGCACAATCTTGAAGGTGATGCTTCCCCTCATCTCTCTCTGTGGAGACGAAGAGCATTTTTTAAAAATCTTGAACCATTACAATAGTTCAATCACAGAGGGACCACTGTTGCTTTTATTCACCCCCTATTTCTAGTGTCCCCTAGTAGTTTTTTGGACATTAGAAGTAAACAGTTTTAAATGTTATTAATATTCAGGCACTAATAATGATGCTACTTGATGCCATCTTTTGGTACAATACATCACTAACATTACATCTTTAACGTGCTGAATAAATTCAAACAAATGCAGTGATATCAGCTGAAAAACTGCCTGCTCAGAGCTGGTGTGACCTACCAGCATCTTCTGGAGCTGTTCTACCGTCTGATTAGCAACGCTGATGCCATTGATCTCCCGGATCTCATCTCCTACATGCAGAGTCCCTGAAGTGCAGAAAGAATGAATTAATAAAGGTTACAAACGAGGCTCGTGGGTGTTGAGACATCAGTATTTCACAAAGCAGAGACTAGGAACACCCCGAGAGCCCAGCCAACGTAGAGTCGCGTTGTGTCGTGTCACATTACCAGAAGTCACTCCAATGTGAGAGTACAACATAAGAACTATCACACTTTGTTACTCACAACCCTTACTAGATGAATGAGAACATTTTAAATGTCATCACATATGACATGATTTACCTTGTCGATGGATCATCCCACCATGCATGATGCGGGCCACAATGCAGTGGTTGAGGTCGTTCATTTTCAGAGTAATGCCCTGGAACAGACACAGGGTCAGCGCATAACTATTCAGTTTTTTCAATTCAAGTTTATTTACATAGCACCAAATCGCAAGAACAGCTGACTCAAAGCACTTTATATTGTAAGGTAAAGACCTTATGATACTACAAAGAAAACCAACAATTATAGGAGGAAGTGCTTTGACGACAGTGGAAAGGAAAAACTCCCTTTTAACAGCAAGGAACCTCCAGGGCGGCTATCTGCCGCGGCCAGTTGGGGGTGAGGGGAAGAAGACAGGACAAAGACGCTGCTAATGTCCAGATGACAGCGTTTTCATTAGCCTCTGTGCCACACCCACCATTATACTCTTCTATTAGAAATAATGCTGAACCACATAATCACAGTAGCTGTAGCTAATTTAGTTCCACTGTTGTTGACATAAAAAAGGTTTTAACTGTAGGTTTCTGAAATGTGAGCTTCCTGCACACACCATGGGCTCATCTGTGTTCTTCTGAAACTGAACCAGCCGAACCCTGGTGACATTTTCCAAGTCCATGTCTCCGTTGGTGCTGTCTGGGGAGTCTCCGTTCAGGTACGGTGAAGTAGGCGGGGGAGTCACCCTCAACGCCTCGTCGCTGTACACCTCGTGTGCCACCACATCGTGGGTCTGCAGCAGAGCCTGGACACAAACACTCAGTGTTAAGACTTGCAGACGATGACAGCTCTTCCCTGTTTTGGATGGTGGTGTGTATTGGTCTGCCTTGTTTATTTGTATATTTTCTCTTTCACCCTGCAAGGGGGTTAACCGAGAGTGAAAATAAAGAGAAGCTTTATTTTCAGCAGCATGTTTTTGAGCTGTCTGCTCGCCTCGCTCTGTGAAAGTTTCATTTTCAGGTATTTTCTGTGAAACACTTTGGTACTCCTGTCTGCGACGGGCACTTTATAAATACATGTTGCTCATTTGTGTTCTTTATGACATCAAAACCTTTAAGGGAATTTCTACATGTGACAAATACTGAACTCAAGGATGAACTAATTACAGTAAGGTGGTTAAAAAAAAAAAAAAAAAAAGGTCATTGTGGCCTCAACAAAAAGCTAACCTAAAAATATAACATTTGCAAATCATGACATTTTACAAATCTGTCTCATAGGTCAAAGATTAACTTCACTGCATCAGCGTGCCCTTTAAAAACATCACCTTAACTAAGAGGTGGAGAAGCTGACTCTCTGGTATCCACCTATTAAATTACTTCACAAATCTTTCATATATTAGATTCATCAAGACCACAGGTGTCAAACATGAGGCCCAGTAGCCAGAATTGGCCCAGCAGAGACTCTAATGCTGGACAGCAATGGAAAAAGTGAAGGAAGTCGTACATTTTGGACTTTTAACAGCTTTACCTTCACTCATAAAGATAAAGCCATTAATGCTACACCAGAGTAAAGGGCCAATGAAAATTCAAATGAAATGATGTAAAAGTTCCTGTTTTTAAACACGTTTGTTTCCATTTAAGATTCATGCTGACAGATTTCTTCCATTAACTACAGCATTTCTTTACCATGTTGAAAATCTGAGATAAAAATCGCACTTCTTTTTCTCATATTAAGACATCTCTGGGATTAAATGTGTAATTAAAGTTCCTTACACTGACAGGGGTTTCACTGGTCTGCCCACTTAGGCATCTGGCCCACGATATAAAATGAGTTTGATGTCCCTGATCTAGACAGACAAACTGAGACTGATGTGCAGAAGCACAACAACAAGACAGCAATTCTCCTTTTTCTTTAAAGGTGTGTGTGGGCCCTATAGATACGTGGCTAATAATGCCATGCTGTTTTAGGGTTATTCTTTCTGGGTGCAGTTTTTGTGTCAGTGCTGAGGCAGAAAATATTGGTTCAAGCTGGCCAACAAAACATGCTGCAAATCCCTGTCAAGAGAAGGTACGTGTGAGCACGCACAGTGTTTTTGTACGAGTGTGAAGAGAGTGTGGCTTACACTAATCCTCTTTGGGCACTAATCATGTCACTGACACACAGGGGGTTTTTTGGGTTTTTTTTTTTTTTTTTAAACATCCATCAGCCCAGCTTGCCAAATGATCACAGCTGCTCATCAGAGCGACAGCATGTACACTGATGATGCATGACAGTCAGGGAGCTTTGGAACAGCTGGCACTAAAGGCTTTTGACTTGCAGCAAAGAGAGCAGCTGAAAAGAACAACTAATAACAAAGACGTTAGTGCGCATTTACAGGACACGTCAACAATGGACTAAATGTTTGATGCCGAATCCCCCTGAATCCTCACCGCTTAAGTCCATAATTAAAGGGAACAAAACATGTCCTTCCATCACTACTTCATAACTGAAGTGATTACTAAAATCATACAGCTCAGAGGAAAAAACTCAAAGGCGTTTTCTGCCCCATGTGCTGCCACACTAAGCCCCTTCACACCATTTCTGCTAGCAGCACAGTTAAATGTCTGTGGCAGGATTAACCAGGCAGTCAGGTCAGGGTGCAGGACAGGCTAATTGGATTGAACCAAACTTAAAGCATGACAGCTGCAGTTAAGTGTCACATACCGATTCAGCAGAGAGACACACAAACAGCTCGGCTTCTTATGTTTCTAACCCAGATACAGAACAGCAGTACCATCCTACAGCTAGCTGCTGTGGATAGCAATACACACACACACACGCACACACACACACAGTAAAAACAACCCTATTCTGACTTAAATACTTTGTTTAATACAAAGCTACTCTCGACTAGAACCTCAGTACCTTTACATGAACGCCACCACTAACTTCTTCTAGCTCAGTTTCTATCTTCCAGGTCTTTCATCGGTATCCTCGGCATCCCTTCATCTCTGGTTTGTACTGGCCGCTAGAATCATCTGACGATAGTCTAGCTGATGCAAAGCCAAAGTATCGGCACTGCTTGCAGGTGGAAGCCCTTTAGTACATGCTCTCTTCAGCTCTGCTGTCTGTGCCTTTCCTGTGCGAGCGCTCACCAAAAGCTCAGGTGCTAAGCAGATTTGTAGTCCAGGGAGTTATGTGGGCTGACAAAAGGACCCAACTTCTGACACAGAAGGCTGTAATCCCAATTCCTAGATTAAGAATGTGTGTGCTGCCGTATATCCCACCATGAAGTGTGGCTGTGTGAGGATCCTCCTGAGCTCCTTGGCCTCCATATTCTCTGGGTAACAGGAGATGGTTTCCAGTACCTGCAGAGGAAAATAAACTTTTAGAGGCGAGCTCGTGAAGACGATCTATAAGCTACACTTCAGAGAATTTAGAAGACATTTTTATTTTTAGATTTCCTCACCTCTTTGGCTCTCTGCACTCCGTCACTTGGAGGATTTCTGATCTGAGGGGACGACCTGGTGTTGATTTTGTCATAAAGCTGAAATAACAGCAACAGCAAACAGCTCATGACATTCAGGAGATAATGCAAGCAAAGATGGAAAGCCCAAGGAGCCGTGTGGAGCATACATGTGGTTTACAGTGGTCCCTCGCTATAACGCGGTTCACATTTCACAGCCTCGCTATTTCATGGATTTTTTTTGTGCTTTTTTTTTTTTTATTACAGCGCATTGTGTTCAGCATCCTGATTGGCTGTAGGCCATTGTCAATCAATCTCCTCCGTGCTGTGTCTCCCGTACAGTACAGAATGCGTTCAGCTTGTCAAATTTACATAAATCTTCGATCGCTAGCAGCGTGACTCTGAAATGCTGTACTGTATGTTTGTAAGTTTTCCCCAACAAACACAACAATGTCAATGAAACGTTTTGCAGCATCAAAAGCAATCGCTGGACTTATTCTTCTACGAAGGTTTGAACTTTGAGAGTGTTTAAACAAGAGAGAAAAGTGTCAAAATGCTCATGCCTCTCTGAGAAAAGTGTATAAAGTGTGTAGTGAGGGGTTTTACAGCCTTAAAACATCTATAATAGTTGGAAAAAAATAAAGCTGGCTACTTCGCAGATTTCACCTATCGCGGGTTATTTTTAGAACGTAATTTCTGCGATAAACGAGGGAACAATGTATTGTTGATTTGTCATGGCACCTACTGGATACTTTAGATACTGCAGACGAAGCGTTTACTCACATCTAACAGAGTGTGGAGGTGCTGGTCCTGGAAGACACTGTGCAGGAAGTCCATATCTTTCTCACTGCAGTCTGTCAATGCATGGATCTCCTCTAGACTGTCCAAAACCTGTGATACTGCCCCTGTACACACACACACACACACACACACACACACACACACACACACACACACACACTTACGTTACACACTCCAAATATACACTCACTCATAATTACACAAACATTCACAAGTACACAAAGCAGTCTCTTCAACACTACACAAAATGCAAACACTGAACATGACACACTACCAGAAACAGGCAAAAACACAAACAAAATAAAAACAACAAATTCCACAAATAACCCAAAAAAAAAAAAAGAAAGAAAGAAAAAAGAAAATCACAAACAGTACAAGTGAAAACACTGGAATACACACACACACACACACACATACACACAAACACTCAGAACTATTGAACCCCAAGTACCTGCTGCATCGCCCACACATGCAGCAAAACCAGAGAAACAGCGGTACATGGCATCAATACATCAGAAGAAAGTCAGTTCAAAAAGTCACAGTGTGGATGACGAGGAGCAGCACTCCCAAGGAAAACAAAAAAAACAAAAACGCAGCAGGGAGAGTTAATTATTCAGACTTGCAGACTTGAGGCGGTTTACTATAAGTGAAGCTTTGTTTTAGAGGAGCTTGAGCCTGTTTTGCTCAGTTATGAAGGAAACCTACAAAAATAAGCCTAAAAAACTAAAGCTGAGCTGAAGAAAATACGCGAAAGACTTTGTTCTAAATATGTGCAATAACTGACGAACAGAGGGCTAATCGGGAGTTCTGTGATGTATGAAAGATCCAGCAGAGGAGAGTTTAAGCTGTTAAAAACTTCCTCTTTTTTAGCACATTTTAGTGAGAGCTCTTTCTTCAACTTGAAAGAGCTCTCACTATATTATATAAAAATAACCGGTGAGTCATAATGTTATAAAAGGCTAAAGATTTAAAGAAGAGAATACAACACTTCAAAACGTGAGGCCTTTACACACCGGACGTGGTGGACTGGTGTGAATATCGCATGTGTTTTAAAAAGTTTTTTTTGGACTCGTATGTTCTCGTTGCAGCTGTTCACACTAATCGCACAATTATGCTCAACAATCTGCAGATCGAGTTCTTTTTTTTCCTGGTTTTTCAAATGTGAACAGACCGATCTGACCAAGCAGAACTTCGAATTTGAACTTTGATTCGAACTCAAATATCGATTGTTTCGATACCAAGTCGGTATCGGATTGATACCAACCGGGTGAGATCGATTCTTTACTTTAAGTTCCGCTCTTGTTTGCAGTGCTGTGGTTTTGGCAAAGACGACACAGCCAGGTCGCCAGATTCGCCGCTCCTGTGTGAGCGCAGAGCAGGCACCTGTTGCTGACTTAGACGCTTGTTAAGTTGTTTACATATTATTTATATTTTCACCAGTTGTTGTTTTTGTTGTTGAGAATTTTAATTGTCATTTTTGTATTATAGTTTCTCAACAGCACTTGTTTTAATTGGTTTACTGGTTTGCGAGCACTTTTTATTTAAGATTTTTCAAAAAATAAATAAATAAATAAAAAATTGATAATATTCATTTTCTATTTAATTATAAACTATGTCCTAATTATGTCCTGGATTTAAACTATTTAATAATAAAAAAGGAAACATCACAAAAACACTTAAGGTCATGAAAATTAATTGAAATTTAGCGATTCAATGACGCATCCACCTTATTTATCGAAAAGTATCGCTATAGGCGACACTGGCCCGTATTTACTTGTTGTCGGATCGATACCAAAATATTCAGTATCGCACACCACTACTTCCTTTCCTTGTTTAGAAACATCCATACAAGCTCATCACTGCTTGATGTGGATTTCTTTTCTTTTTTTTTTTCCCCACAAGCTCACGCATGCAAAAGAATTCTGAATTTCATGTTGTTTTTATCGAAACACGCTCGGTGCGTAAAGGCCTGTACACAGCAATTAAAGGCTGATTTATTAGTGCATGAAGACAATGATGTTTAGTTTACAAATGCAGCTAGAAGTAGTCAAAAATGCTATGATAGTGTAATGAGTAATCATTTAAATGGGAACTAGTTTATTCATTTCATATTTTTATTCTTGACCTCTATCAGAGCAGCATCTAAGTTCAAGAATGACCTTTGTGTAAAAAAGATAAATAAATCTGTCTATCTAGAGCACAATAAGTGCCCTTTAGTTACCAGCATAAATTTGGGAGACAAATTGGTTTACAGGAAGCTGTGAGCACCAGTAAAAAGCAGCTCGCTCTGAAAAGTGGAGATAAAAGATCTTATTGTTAGTCAGGACACTGAGGATGCAAGCATCTTATCGTCTTTACTTTTGTTTTTGCTCACTGTACTCATCAGCACGTCTTAATCTGGTTGTCAAAGCTTCACGTTGCCACAATAATGGAGATGCATGTGTTTCATCTTCACAAGTCAAAAGGAAGCAGTCAGAATAAACACACACCAGAGCAAAATAAGTTCTTTAAAGAGGGGACAGCAGAGGAGACAGAGGGGGCAGAGGCATGGAGGGTTAATACCCACATCATTCAACACATGGGAGAAATGCAACTACAGAGCAAGTGATGTCATGGTGATATCACATCCACAATCTATGAGTGTGGAGGGGGTAAGAGGAGGGGGTATACGTACTTTCAGCAGCTAGCAGTCCTAGAGACAGCACAGCAGAAGGAGAAAACAACACCAAAGAAAGAGAAGCTGAGATTAGAGGAGGTTTAAAAGCAACTACGGCTGCAGAGAAGAACAAAAAACAAAACGCAGCTACGGCAGACAGAGAGAATCAGCAAAAGCAGCTAAATCTGGACAAAGTCTGCCGAGCTGCTGCAGGGATCTACAACGCAACACGTCTAGTCGAGCAACATGTCTGAAGCAACACAGCTGCAAAAATAAAACAGTCACCAGGAAGCATGACTGCAGCAGACTGCCAGCCTCAGCACAACGGACATACGAGTCCACGCGGCTGCAGCAGCTGCTTTTACAGCACAAATTCGGGGAAAAAATAAATAATTAAATAAATGAATAAATAAACAAAACAGGTTAATTAGGCTGATCCCGCTGATTAGCTGACACTGAAACGCACTCTGTTTCTATCGTTTAGAACTGGGTCGGGTTTCGTTGTGTTGCTCAGCTCTGGCCGGCACGGCCTGCAGTCTTCTCAACAGCAGAAGTGAAAGTGTAACGCTGAGACAGGGAAGTGAGGCTGCTGTTGGGAAATGTGTTCATTAAACAGGGAAGCTGTGCACCGACAGCTGCTTTTCACAAAGACACCAGAATAGAAACCACGTGAGCACAAACAGAGCTAGAAAGCAATTGTGATCATCTTCTGTTGCGCAACATGCACACACTGAACACTTTTAAAGAGGGTTTCAATAATTTAATCCATCCATTAAAATAACCTTACTGTAATCAACACCATTTCGCTGTCCTCCAGGTTATATTTGAATTAATGCAGCATGCTTTTCACTTCTTTTAGGCTCTTTGTCATGCACACAAACAATCTAATACCTGCGTCTCCCTGTTGCAAACACATTTAGAGGAAAAAGTGTGCCTGACAGTTACCTGAGGAGGTGGGATCGTCTGAGAAATCATGGAGCTCCTCAGGGGGGTCACCATAGTAGGAATTAAACTTGTGGCTGGAAACAGCAGCCAGCACTGCACCCTGGGACAGAGAGTAGGGGGTAACATGGATATTAAGTGAAATATACGTATATAAATAGATGTTATATATAAGAGTTTAAAGTGTTTAAAAGGTTGAGATGAGAGTAAAAATTCTGCCAGCAGCTTAATCTGGGTCATTAGAAACATCTGCACAGAGGGGATGTGGAGAGACTTCCTCTCACACCGAAACCTTTCCTCTTGGAGTCTAATAACACTGCGCTAACCTTCAGCTTCCTCCTGGCGTTGAACTTTCTCAGCTGCTCAACTGTTTCGGGCAGGTGGATCTTGTAGGCATACCTGTCCCTCTCCTGCATTTATTGGGAATCACAGACATAAAGATGAAGGACATTAGCGCTCGCACAGAGACAGTGAACGGATGTGAAAGCAGAGCTGTGGTTCTGAGCAAAAGGAAGTGTGCTTGAGTTAACATCAGTCAGGCCAGTGGTGTAAAGGTGAATTTGAGCTTGCGAAAACATTTACAGCAGGCAACAAATATTCACGCCCGTTTCTGGGTTTTTAAAATAGTAAAGACGATTATGAAAAAAAAAGAGGAAATCAAACAACAATAACCTCCTACAGCTGCAGAGATGTGAAGTGAGAGTATTTTTATTTGCATTCAGTTAATTTGAATGTTAGCAGTATGTGCATGTGTGTGTGAGTGTGTGTCTTGTGATCTTGCCTTCAGCCAGGGGTGGTTGAGAGCCTCATAGACAGTGATTCTCTCAGCAGGGTCAAGCATCAGCATGCGCCTCACCAGGTCCTTGGCGCTCTCAGAGATGTGAGCCCACTGGCGGGGGTTCATCTGAAACCCAGAGAAATATTCAGAAACGCGTGAAGTAGCCAGGATGGCAGCCGAATCTGGCAGTAATTAAAGATCCAAGGACAAATTACACACCATTTAATGCTTCATAAATAAACCCACATCATTTTTCTCCCCACTGTTGTGCAAAATGTTTCGGTGGTTTGCTTCATTGTTTTACAGTTTGGGTTTTTTGGCAGCAGCTTGATGGAAGATAGCAACGGTGTTGTCCATCACTCTGCACACTGCGACTGCATCTGCTACAGATTAGTGCACCAAACAGGAAACTCATACTGTGCTGAAAGCAGATAATTCATCAGACCTTTATCTTAGTTTTTTTTCTGCTGATACAGTCACTTTATTCATCACCTCTCACATTCTTGTTGTGTGAGAGGAAAAGCTGAAGACACCAGGGGGGGAGAGGAAAGGCAGGCCACAATTTGAAGTTCTGAAGTGATGTGGTAAAAGCACTGCATTCAGTTCCTGTAATCCAAGACCTCAACTTTGTATCTAACATGCACAACAGCACGGTTCAGTCTGAGCCTCAGGGCCAAAGCACAGGCCGTTTTGGCATTTAGCGCCTACCTTGTATTTTCCTTTGATGATAGCCTCAAACAAGCGCTCCTTGGTGCCGTAGAAAGGCAGGCAGCCGGACAGCAGAATGAAGAGGATCACTCCACATCCCCACACATCTACCGGTTTGCCATAAGGCTCCCTTTTCACCACCTCTGGGGCCATGAAGTGGGGCGTGCCCACTCGACCTGAGGAAAGAGATAAATTTCATACACTACGCTGATACACTTTCATGATGAACTTTTTATTATTATTTAAAAAACACATTTAAACAAGCCCGTCCCGTGCTCTTTTTTTTAGAGCGCTGCTGCTTGGAGAATATCTCACAATCCAATATGAGAGAGTCAGCGAGGATAGCTCAGACAGTTACATGTTGTGATTCATCTAATGAGCATGTCTTTGGACTGTGGGAACAGACTAGGGCTGCTCGAGGAGACCCACATAGACCTGCTTACTCATATCCAAAATACTGCCTGGTCATTTCGCTCAATCCAGCCTAAACCACAACCAGTGAAAACCTGTTTCTAATAACGTGGCAGTTTTTATTAAGTAGGATATTTTTATTGAAACATTACAAAGAAACAAACAAATCTATTACATTTCATTATTATTAAGGTTGTGGACAGAATGTAAGCATGAGTGAGACGTACAGTAAGGGGGGAAAAACCCGACCTTTAAAAGAGACTATGGAGGTGACTGCATACGTAAGCATTAGTCTGCGTGAAGTCTGTTACCTCATTAACAAGTCGGTGCACTTTGCTGTCATTTCTGCATAAATGGTAACCACAGGTGTGGGGGAAGACCTACACTTGTTTTGTGGGCCACCTGTAATCACGGAATGCAAGAAAACCCTTGAAAAGTGTTTCACTGTACCTCCGGCTACTAAACCAGACTCTCCCAGCTGGATCGCCACTCCGAAGCCTCCGAGTTTCACTGGAGCAGAGTTCTCCTTTGAGGCCAGGAGCACACAGTGAGGCTGCACAGGAATGAAAGACACGTGTCAGCACAGTGCAAATGACGACAAGCTAATACTTGGTACAATTAGGGCCTGACTGATGCGGGACAGTCCCAGCAGACTTTAAAAATCACACTGACTTTTTTTAAAATAAAAGAGGCACAAGCACAGACACTGCAGAGCATTGCTTTGCTCTCTGTGCAAGAGTGCAAGATTCCATTATGTTCAAATGGTGGTTAGTGTACCCTGGTTTCACTTGAGCTTGCACAAATCTGACAGTGCGTTCAAAAGGAGATGCACATTTTTTGTCTCACACTTTGTGTGCTACAGAGCTCGGTGTTGACTGACTCCAGCAGTGAGCAATGGAGAACTCTGGAGGTAATTCACAAAGCTGAAGAGACCTTTTTTAACCCTCCAGTATGCTTTTTAGATTCTGGTTAATTCATTTATTTTAGAAACTTGGCAGGATACAGACAGACACGTACAGCAGGAATCAATAGCAAACATTAATATATATACAAAAACAACAGAAACACACACATTAGAGAACAAGTTGAAAAGTGCCTGGAAGTAGCACAAAGAAAGAGACTGTATGTACTTAGACTAGTGTGAAAAAGGTGACACCGAAGCTTCACCATGTAGTCACACAGGACTAGTACTGCAGGTCAGAGGCAGGTAAGAAAATATTTGCCAAGTGCCGTGATAGCTGCTGCTAAATTACAACGGCTAGTTTATTAAGGAGAAGGACATTAAGCCAACCGCGTTCACCGGTAGACTTGTAAAAACTGCTTAATCAAAATTGTTATGACATTTTACTTAATATCTAATTCACTGGACAAATAGTGCGGCGACTCGCCATGACCCAAAGCTTTCTGCGAGGAAAACTAATCAGCTGATGTCAGCGGCTGATGAGCAGCGAGGACGGTGTTGCGTGGCATGTTTTCCATCACGGGTTCTGTGTCAGTGGTAATAAAACTGCTTCCCATCACAGTTTCACATATTTGTTCTTTTATAATAGTAAATCCAAGTTGCACACCTAATTTTTTTAAAAGACAACAAATGAAATGATGGGTTTCAGAGATGTGGATGCAAATTGGAAATAAAATTTGTTTAAAATGTTATCAAATGTTTGTTAAATGCAGTATTCCTCTCAGGTACATTCATCTTACTGTCCCTTTTTGTGACAGTAAGAAGACATGCACAACCATAGTGAGTGTGAAAAGTGGTGGGCTCACTTCCTGTCTTCTTATTCTTTGCAAATTTTGTAGGGGGGGTGGAGAGAGAGAGAGTACGAGAGAGACAGCGAGAGAGAGACAGCGAGAGAGAGACAGCGAGAGAGAGAGAGAGAGGGGGCCGTCTCACATCTATGAGAGAGGAGAGGCTATGAAAGAGCTTTCCAGTAAAGACGGAAGACAAGCTGAGCAGAGCAGAAGCGGTGACACAGACAAGCCTGCAGGATAAATTACTTCAGAGGTGAAAACGGCAAAAAGGCGGTGCTCAGCCAGGACTAGTTTCTTTTAACATAAAACAATTAAACTCACCTTTATTCATTTAACAAAAGCTTTAAGAGACTGATAATGGAGCAGCATTAGATGGACGGAGGAAAATACATGCAGGACTACTGTGAGCTCACACTCCTACACATTCACAGCTGTGTTGGATCTTCTATGGAAGGATTATTGATGGTGAGTGTTGCACCTTAATCCAAACATCTGTGTGTACGAGTCAGAGTGACTGTGAGCGCTTTTGCATCTGCAGCGTGCACCCCTTGGCTCCGCTCTAACACCGTGGGACTGGAATTTATGCGTTAAACAGGCATAAAACTTCTGATTAGTCATGACTCCTGCTCCCACCCGTGAAAGCTAAATCACAGTGGAACTTTGAAAAAGCTGCACAGTGTACAGAGCTTTAATTTTGTAAGGTGCCGCACCTTTTTTCAACACAAATTACTATAATTTCCACTTGATGGTGGAAAACTCACAGATCATTACTTGTGTGTGACCTTAATCTACAACCTACGTATTACTCACCTCACTGTGTATTACTCATAAAACACACAATTGCAGTTTCAGTCCGTGCACCTTGTTTTGCTGCACAGCAAGAGCTTCTTTGTATGTCTATTCAGTGAAAATAAGCTGATTTCCCCCCTTTTTTCCCCTTAGGTCCTGATGTTTAAAACTTCTGAGCCACAATGAATACGACTTTCAGGCCGGTACTCCCAACCTCTGCAGTGTTCGACACCTCTCTCCCTATATCCACGTCATCCCTCCCAGGCTACATGTCACCGTCTTCTCTTTCTCCTTTCTCCACCTCAAACTACACAGCTGTCACTTCAACCCCGATGCCTTGCTCATTTAATAATGAAAGCCTCCGTGTTCTGCAGGCGGTGGTCTATTCTCTTTTCTTCATCTTTGGACTCGTGGGTAACCTCTTTGCTTTGTGGGTCTTCCTGTTCCTGCATTCGGGCCGAAACTCAGTGCGGGTGTTCCTCATCAACTGTGCAGTGGCTGATCTGGTCTTCCTGGCATGCCTGCCCTTCAGGGTCTTCTTCCATATTAATGGAAACAAATGGGTACTGGGACCTGTGGCCTGCAAGATGGTGGGAAACCTATTTTACATGAACATGTACATGAGCATATTTCTACTCGGATTCATCAGCCTGGACAGGTACTTGAGGCTGAAGGGGAAGGGCAGAGCACGGAGAGGCCTAAGGCTGAGGCTGTGGGGGCAAAGCAAGCCGTGGAGCTGGGTGGCATGTGGAGTTCTGTGGATTGCATTCCTGGTGGGTACGATTCCCATGATTGCCGCACCAGAGGATAAGGAACACAGCGATAAGTGCTTCCAGTACAAATTGCGACAAAAAGCCTACTGGAAAGCCTACATCAACGCAGGGCTGGTGGTGATGTTCTGGTTCATCTTCATCATCCTCGTGGTTTCCTATGCCAAGATTGCCTCACGGCTGCAGCAGGTGTCACGGGACAAGCCGGACCTACCTAACGCACAGAGATACAGGAGAACTGCAAAGAAGTCCTTCTTTGTCCTCTTTCTCTTCACCATCTGCTTCGGGCCCTACCACGCCTTTCGCCCCTTCTACATCTCCTCCCAATTGAGCTCAAGCCTATCCTGTAATTACATGCAAATCATGGACTGGACCAATGAGGTGATGTTGTTATTCTCAGCCTTTAACAGTTGCTTGGATCCTGTCATGTACTTTCTGTTATCGGGCTCGGTGCGCAAAGCTGCCCTCCAAGCACTCGGACGCAGACTCGGCCACCGGCTTCTCTTCCTGAATGACGTGACATCCAACAGCTCCACCATGGATTTCAGACGGCCGTCTGTCCCTGTGGTTGTACCCAACCTCGGTGTAAACACTCAGTCACTCACCCCCAGAACCAGTATGTGTGTCATCAACTCTAACCTCCGCTGCACAAGAGTGACTACGCTTCCACCTACTGGCCAACAGTGATCACAGGAGGAAAAAAAAATCGGAGTAAAGCATTTCCATTGACAGCTTCGGTTCTAACAAATTATGCCCCCGTACATGAACCACTGTCAGAGATGGATTTTGAACCAATTTCCATTATTGGTTAAAGACAACAGATTTATGTCTGAAGACGTACTACAGCATCAGCCATGTCTTTAAAAATTAACATTTACAAGACTAATGATGATATGAAATGTGTGTGTGTGAGTGAATGTCAAGAATTTTCAGTATTAAAAAAAAGTTTTATGGAGAAAAAATAAATTGCTGTAGACTTTAATAGAGAACTAACTTTTCTCTTTTCACACTCTTTCAGCACAGAGCACATTATATTGGCATACCTATACTGTTACAGTGGTGGATCCTCTAACAACAACCAGTGTTTCAAACAATGAGGTCAGAGTATGTAGGAGCTCAGGTTTCCTATTGCGTTAAATGCTTTGACTGTGGATCTTAACTCTGGATCCAGTGAAAGAAAAACTAATATAATTTTATTTATTAAGTGTGAATCATGCAGATTAATCGCAGTGAGTCTGCTCATGTAAGATAATCGTTTATTTACCCCAAATTTGTTTTAATTTTGAAGAAAAAAAAGTGGCTGGAATGGACAATAACCTATTTCGTCCTTTAAGCCTTTTGCTTTGCTTGAGCTCAATAGTCTGCTCTTACAAGAAGCAAACGAAAGCCAGCTTTGACCCACCATGATGATCAGCACTTGCACTGGTTCTGCTGCTGACAGCTTTGAGCCCTGTGTGGTCAAATGGCTCAGATGGGATCAAGGGCCTGGTTCAGCACTGCTCCATATGGTCTAGTAGTGTCGGACACCTGTGTTTGAGGGTTAATCCTGTTGGAAATACTGGGGGATTCTGATTTTGCTCTAGGAATGCCTAATAAATCCACACAGTTGATTTATTTACAGCCGTAGAGCCCCAAGTATTTAAGTAAATATATTTCTAAAGGTGACATCTGGTCAAAACTTCATATTAATAGCACATTTAGAAATGTATTTACTCACAACTTTACTAAAATTGGTGTTCAATATTTATTTTACCGCTGTATGCTACAGCTAACACTGACGCTTGCTGAGGTGTTGGTTTGCCTAAAGGAAAAAAAAAAGAGACCTCATGGTGGTTTATTCTAAAAACCACAGAGTAACTAAACTTAATATTAAAAGCGGATATCAAGGGAAACTTTCGGGTAAAGCGTGGGTCGCTTTTAGCATTTGCCTTCCCACAAGCAGTGAAGACAGCGTCTTCACAGGAAGGCAGTAACACTGTGCAGTATACACTTCTGGTGTGATAAATATATTTAATAGGTTGTCCTTTGCGAGTCATGGAACATGTTCTGTGGTTTCACTAGCTTGACTGCACGAAAGCTCACCTTTACATCACGGTGAATCACATTGTTGTCATGGCAGTATCGAAGCGCCTCCAGAATCTGCCTCATGTAGTGGCTGGAGGGACAGAAAGCAGAAACAGAAGGGGGGGGGGCATCATTTAGAGCGTGCACAGAGATGTTGTGTATTTCAGGCTTTAATAATATTTGAAAATGTGAAGCCCACACTTCACAGACTGTGTCCCCTACCTGGCCACTGCTTCGCTGTACACAAACCCAGCATCAGCTCGCTTCACGATTTCAAAACACAGGTCTGCACCGTCCATACTAGAAAAAAGGAAGAAAGGTTTAGGGTGGGTATGAAATGATCTGTTTAGTAATGAGTCAGCTGAGAACTCTTTATTAGTATAGATTTAGATTTGGTTTAGATTCAGGCTACATTTGAATCATTTCAATAATCAGATGAAAGACAAAAAAAATAACAGCCGATACAATAAATAATTTTTCCTTCAAACACTTCTCATGTATAGTGCTGTAAAAAGTATTTGCCTCCTCCCGGATTTCTTTTTTGCATATTTGTCACACTTGAATGTTTCAGCTCATCAAACAAATTTTAATATTAGCCAAAGATAACCCAAGTAAATCCAGAATGCAGTTGGCCCTGTGTGAGAAAGGAAAGGAATTTTGGCCCACTCTTCTTTATAGAAGTGTTTTAATTCAGCCACACTGGAGGGTTTTCAAGCATGAACAGGCTGTTTAAGGTCATGCCATCAGATTTAAGTCTGGACTTTGCCAAGGCCACTCCAAAACCTTTGTTTTTTATCTTCAAATAAGCTAATCAGAGGTGGACTAGCTGCTGTGTTTTGGATCTGTTTCATCATAATTAAAAGCGCTCGAGCTTCACGACATGAACTGATGGTCGTACGTTCTCCTTCAGGATTTTGCAGTAGAGAGCAGAATTCATGGTTCCATCAATCACAGCAGCAAAACAGCCCGAGAGCATCACACTACCACCACCATGTTTGCCTGTTGCTATGATGATCTTTTTATAAAATGTTGTTAGTTGTACATCAGATGTAACAGGACTCAAACCTTGTGTTTTTTAGATGTTATTCTGGGGTCTTTAGTGACCTCCTTGATGAGTGGTGCACTCTTGGAGTCATTCTGGTAGGCTAGCGTCTCATTCCATTTATGGATAATGGCTGTCATTGTGGTTCGCTGGAGGCCCAAAGCCTAAGAAGTGGCTTTTGTAACCCTTTCCAGATTGATAAATGTCAGTGACTTTGTGTCTCAGCCGTGTCTTTAGATCGTTGAATGATGCTTTTTGAGAGATTTTTTTAAACCCTACTTCATTTTGTCAGACAAGTTCTATTTAAGTGATTTCTGGCAGTAATCAGGTCTTGGTGTGAGTACTGAAACTGAATTACAAAAACATAGTTAATCACAGTTAATTCATGATTTAACAAGGAAGGAAATTACTTTTCCACAGGGGCCCAAGTAGGTTTACATAGCTTTTCTTCCCCCCCCCCCCCTTTAAATTAAATTTTTTGTTTGAAACATGCAAGTGTTAAAAGATGCAAAAATGTAAGAAATCAGGAACTGTACACTATTATACTTATGATTACATATTGCGCTGGCCTAGCGATATCTTCAAATATCACACTTTTTTTTTTTCCTTTTTCTCGTCAAAGAGACCAAGAAGTCTGAAACCACAAAAACAAGGGGGTGTGAAATTACCAGTAACAGCCATCTGCCTAGTGCTGATAAAATTAGTTGGTAACTGTTTGCCTAGTGCGGTGGTGACGGTAGTTTATAAGAGAAAAGCTGCCATACATAAAACATACAAAATCCAAACCTAAAATTGGATGGGAATGTGAACTGTGTGCGCGACACACTTACAATTCAAAGACCATGTAGAGCATGCCATCGGAGCTGTAAGTCTCCAGCAGCTCCACGATGTGGGGGTGTTTCAGCATGTGGCAGATGCTCGCCTCTCGCTTCAGATCTGTGAGAAAGAAATTCAACATGGGCTATGGTGAGACAAATCGAACACTTTGGATTTCATCCAGTCTAATTATACTTCCAGGTTGTGAGGTAAAGTGCTAATATTTAAATGTATGCCAAGAGTCGTGTTACTGCTTCGTAGACTTTAAAGTACACCTAAAATGCTTTTCCTTATTTTCTGACATCTATTTACAGCTCCAGTGCTGGATGTCTATACTTAAAATGGAAAAAGTTTCAAATGAAGCTGACAGCATATATGCAAGTGAGTCTTCAGACTGCTCTAAAAGGTCTTTTCCCCCCGGCTCTTAGCTCTAGGTGATGTCAGTGGGAGTGGATTGGATCCCCAATATCATCATCTCATGCACAAGGTTCAGCTTGTGAGCACGGCAGCCCGCCCACAGACCTTCTGTTTGTGAGACGCATCCAATTAAAGGGAGGAGAGGAAAGCTAAAAGAGCTAAAACAGGTTGACTGAGGAGCTGCAGGATAAAAGGAAAAAAAGTTTATTTTCAACTGAATCAGGCGAAGCTGCCCTGTTAAGAGTCCAACAATTTAAACACAGAGTTGGAAATGAGCATACAAAGTTTGCTTATACAAAAACTGAAGCTTTTCATTCAGGTATTGCAAACTTTCAATATCAGATTAGCTTTTATTGTGTCCTGGGAGAAATTTACCTTGGACAAGCGAGGGAAACACATCATGTAAGATAACAGACAGATGCAAACATTAGTTTACAATTTTACCAATTATGGCACTAAATAAATTATACCTATTTCATTTACAATTTGGTATCCTGAACCTTTTTCATGAGGGCATTATAAAGCATGTGATTTTTGGTCCTAGTAACGTTCAAGTCCTGCTTTATCAGTGATATCTGAAGGGAAGATGAGGGGAGTATCCCGACTACCTTTCCGCCTACTGATGGACTTTATGCACTCAGTACTATAGGATAAATTTTCCTTCAACCTAAAGGTTTGCATTGTGAAACACATCTCCCTCTATACTATACTCACCCTATAAAACATTTAGATCCTTTATGTTTAAATGCAGTAAACGACAGAGAAACATAGAAATACCTGACTGCTCTTTTCATACCTCAGCAGACTGCCTGCCACATGACTAACTCAACACTAGGGGGAGCTGCAGAGCATTTAATTTGCCAGGCATCCTCTTCTTGATATATAGACTACAGACTAACTGATCAACAAGCTGGTCTCTACCAGAAAGAATGCACATCTGGATCACTGTCATCAACATCATGACTAATACAGATCTGCAGAAACAATTGCAACATGACTGTGGGGATTTCTTATGTTTTGACTGCCTGGATGGAAAACACGCCTACGATTAGAGGACAGACTTCTCTCTTGTGAGAAGAGCAAAGACACGTTGTCTAATAGACAGACAGACAACTGGCAGGACATGAGGTAACGACAGAGATGCAGACTGCTGAGGCGAGCTGACAGACATAATGTGCTGCTGTTGGGCTTCTCAGTCCATAAAAAGCTCATTTACACACTCCGCTTCCCATCTGTAAGTCTACTGATCTTTGTGTGTGTGAGTGTGTGCTCTCTTTGTGTCGTGACCACTATCATTATGCAATACAGAGAACCGACAGAGTCCCCACTACAGAGCCCCCTATTCTGCTCTCCCTTTGCTTCCATCATTTCCTCCTTCTCGCCCTTTTCACACCGATCTCTTGCCCGTCTCATCGAGTAGCAATTCTTGAACTTAACAATGCTGCCCACTGTCCAACGAGGAAACGGCTGATGGAGCCAGAGAGGCCTGGAACGCTCTGAATGAAGCTGATGCCGTCCACTGGGCCTTTTCCAAAGCAGGCCTCGCTTAGTCTTTGTCATGTCATGCTAATAAATTGCACTTTGAAGACTGCAGGACCATGTTGCCACACCATCTCCTGATATTCTAACTATCATATAAAACTAATGTACAGAAATCACACTAAGAAGTCATTTAGGCTTGCCCATTCGCCAAGTGTTACTTTGTCTTCACTTCTGATAAATGACTTTTTCAATATTTAACATGTCTAACAAATAATACTGCAAATTGAACTACTGTATTTCCCCCCCAACAATTCAATACCTGTAAGTTTTTATGGTCATTGCGAGCCATCTACATCTGTCTTTTACTCAATACTCCAGACTCTTAATTATCGTATTCATCTTTTATTCATTCCACCTCTCTCACGTGTTTCGCACAGAAATACATTTGTATAGAAATCCAAATATTTGTTGCGTTAGCTCGAAGCTCAGCCCAGCCTGCAGCTCTGTCTCCTTTTCACTCGGATTTATGCTGACACGGAGTCTTTCTTAATAAGCTAAGGTATGTGGTCTCATGAAATCACTCTGGCTGCACTCCAGTTTTTCACATTGCCACTCCGAGTGGCCGACTTGCAGATTAAAAAAAGTTTTTAAAAAATGCTTAGGTTTACCAAATTTAAGGTGAAACTTTTACTGTGATCGACTCTTTGGGGGCTCACCTTAGCCTGACTGGTTTTCTTGTAGGGCGCTTGGTCCCATGATCCAAACAAATGTTTATGTAATTTGTTTTATATGGTAACCCACATAGACAAACAGGCAAATGTATAACCCTCATCCTCACACTGATAACAACTGATAATCACCAGGTCTGTAAAAGCCTGAACATTTATAGCAACGCAATGATCAATTAACTAATTAACTGAGTGACAAAATTACTCTGCAAAGCTTGAATAATGAATTAACAGTTCAAGTCTAATTAAGCAAAAACACCAGAAAACTCTGGAATTGTATAACATTTGACAGACTGCATGATTTAAAAAAAAAAAAAAAAAAGTTAGTATGTGCGCCCATGAAAAACATCAAATCTTTTCTATCAGTGCTTTATACCTGATTCTGCTACTGTGTTGTTTGCTGCCATTTATTGCAAACAAGGTATGTTGGCATTTTAACAATTTCTTTATTTAACAATATTATTTTTATTTATTTTTATGCTGGTCCTCCGCTCACACACTGCTGTGGGACGCATACCATTCTCCAACAGTCAAACATCAGGACTGCAGGCAGGCCTTTCCATCCTCTCCACTCCCAAATCCCAAATCCTGGAAGCAATCTCTGATAAACCCCGCTCTGTGAGGGTGAGCGTTGTCATCTTAGAGGAAAGACCAGATTTGTTTTTTTCATGGGCGCAACCCACAAACTCAACTCTGCTGCTCAACCCACAAATGTGTTTTTCTTACAGATGCAGCACCATTTAAGGCCAAACAAACAGGCTTTCCAATGGTACGGCACCTTTTAACAGAATAAAAAAAGGACAATTATCACGCAGCCTTCTGAATGTGCTTTAAATGATTTTATACTCTGAAGCTGTTTTAAATTGTTATTGATACCGACGTCTATCTAACAGTATTAACCACCCACAGCCCTTAAAACCCTCCCCTCAATATCTGCTACGGATTCGATCTCTTGCTGCCTAGCACAGTAAATCCCCACATTTGTGAAATGAGCTGCTCTCTGTTTATCGCAATATGAAAAAGCATACAATGTAATATTGTTGGCATTCCTAGAAATGCATCATGTGACACGAGAGCCTCTGTAACAAGTCATGCGCCAAAGCCCCAACCTTTAACGTATTGGAAGAATTCGACATCCCTATCATCACATTTGGAAGTCTGTTCATTTTTGTGCCATTCCTGGTGAAAGCGACCACATGGTGAAGCATGTGTGAAGTGACTCAAGAGATTTAAAAAGTAAAAAAGATGCTTTGAAATATTTCTGAGGTAAGAGAAACTCTTAAATGTGGGTGGTTTATTTTTTCAGATGAATACAATTAGCACAAAAATAACCTGGGTGTAAGTTCTGGTTTGGGAAACCTTGGTGTAACACTCCGATTTTTCCTCTGTCTCCTCCCTCGGGTCATTTCCTTTTCCTGCTGTTATTGGCTGCCAGAATAATCTCTGGCTGGGGCATCACAGATGGCCCATAGTGAATGCCAATACTACCACCAACACACACACACCTGTGATTTTTGTCTCAATCCCTCACTCCCCACCCTGACACACACACACACACACACACACACACACACACACACACACACACACACACACACACAGCATGACAAAACCCAAACCCACATGGTGAGACAAGGCATGCATGGAGCATCTCACAAAATGTGAGCCTATCACACCCTAAACCAACACACGACACATGCAGTTCCAAGATATTACTCATCTGGGTGCAGTGTATGCAACATTATGGCCTGTTTATTTATGTGTGAGAGGCCATTATGCACTCTGTGAGTGCCACAGTGTTTGATGTGTGAGCCAACCTCCATTTGCAGTTTAATCCCAATATTTGTTTTAACCCACAAGAACATGGGGGGTCCCATAACACAGAACACAGCTCTTCTAGGTCTGTTAAAGAGTGCGGTTCCTTGAATAATCTCTATAGCGACGCTCTCTTGCCCTGGTTATGTTAACCCCTTCCATCTGGTGCCTTAAGTGAAAAACCAGCACACGTGACCTGCCAGCCCCAGATCAATCCAGGTCTGCTGTGCTTCTCACCTTCTGTGCTGAGGCCAGGGCTGGAGGTAAAGCTGGCCACATCAACAATCTTTACAGCAAACTGCTGGCCGGTGTCCCTGTTGATGCAGCGCCTCACCACGCTGAAGGGACCCCTGCAATACAAAAAGGTTTAAAGTTAGTCACAGATACCTACAGACACAAACACAAGCGTCTGCATGCGTTTCTTTCATTCACTTCATGACTCCTGAGTTCAGTGAGCGCCTGCCATAAACCTATGTACACATAATGATGGGCACACACTAGTCTTGGGCAGTGGGCAGACATAGTGTTGTTTCTGGGAATATTCTGGATTTACAGTGGGTGGTTAGCTACGCTTCGTAGTCTCCATGCTCGTGCCAGTGGGAATTACAGAGCGGTGTGGTGCAGCGCAGCTGTAAAAGCTAAAATAAAAGCTTTATTATAGAGACCTGTGCTAGGGAGACCTACCCTACACAGTTTATTTTGGGGGAAAGGAGGTGGCAGATATTGCAAATTTGTGTTTCCTCTTATAGCTGCTTTGGAGCTTGACATGTGCAGTAAGACAAGATTTCCTGATTTGAACAGCATTTCTTGAGATTTTCAATTTAATATGAAAAAAGCAGTCAAATAAATAAATAATATGCGGGGCAAAATTTAGATTTCAAATGACAAATTTGTTCACTCAACAATCTGCCTACATACGCGTTAAGCCTCTACAGAATTATCAGCAAACTAATGCTGAGAAATTCATATCCTGCATGACCTTTCTAGTGGTATGCGTGGTAGCACACAAGTTAAAGTGCACACCTGATAACTTCTCAGTCAAAAGTGCTCAAATTAATCAAGTACTGATATAGCGAGGACAAGAACGAGAAGGAGAAACAAAACACACTTTTTCAAGGGGTTTAAATAGCTTATTAAGAGGAACCTGTATAAAGAGCCTACTCTTCTTTCTCATGGTTTAATCACAATATAAAATAAATATAAGATTATAATGAACCAACAGTTTGAAAGAATTTGAAAATACATGCATGCCACATACAGCTGCCTCTAATAAGTAAGCATAACACAAGCAGCTCTCCAAATGCTGCAAGTTCTGCTCAAAGTGGCCTCTTCAGCAAGCAGCGGCTCTCAAAGAAACGACACTGCTAGCTCCTGCCACGCTGTGAAGTTTATTTGATGTTTAATTGAGAGTGGAAGAAGAGAAGGATCACTAAATGATATCCAAAACTATCCCAACAGCAGACCACCCTGACTAAAGGGAGACATGAGACAGGAACTTTCAAAGTAAAAGCACGTTAATTTACCAGTTGTGAAATGAATCACAGCATTGCTGGACGGAACAAACAAACTGCTCTATGTACTTGGCTGGCCAGGTTTTCTTTTTTGTTTTGTTTTTTAATAAGATGCTATGTAAACAACAAAACATAGATAATCTATTACTTTTGCAATCCAGATTACAACCTGTCTTAAGGAAAAGAAGAAAAAAAATCTTTGCTGTAGGAATGTACTCGAGATGTTGCAGTTCATTTCGAGATAAGCTACTTCACATTTATAGAAATTGTAAGGATTTGAATATTATAAAAATGATTCCCAAAGCTATACATATGCTGATAATCCTGGTACCCTAGGCAGCTTATATAGTAATTTCATCCACATTGATCAACACATGTAGGAGAAGTTGGGGAACAGATCATTATAATAATAGGTTTTAAAAAAATAATTAAAAATTAAAACCTTAAGTATTTGAACAATTACATCATTTCTGTCATTTTGCTTCCACCATCACAACACACACTGCTTTTATAGTGTGTACACATTGGTGTAACCCTAGACACCTGTCGGCTTTCCTGATGAGATCATACGAGCAGCAGGTTACGTTCGTGTAGGAACTGGAACATTTTGTGTAAAAACAGACACTGAAAGTAAAGACATGCATATTTTCTGTCTCCGGGCCCACTGAGAGTTACAGACGCACACATACCCCCGCTGTGGTACAGCTGTCTCTACATCTTCCGGGTCTGCAATCCTCAGTGGTGGAAACAGTTCTGCTCACTCACACACTCTTACACACACATCCACAGCAACACCTATCTGATGAAGCCCTGATTGGTAGCTGTTACCAGGTACTGCTTTAGCTGAATCAGTGAATGAAGTTGCCCGACGATGCCCTTCCTGTGCAGAGCATGGCAGCTGCACCTGTATTTGCTCTCACGTTAGTTTGTAAAGACCAACCCGTACAAATGCAGGCAGCATGTGCACACTGTGAGCCAAGAGAACTCTTAAAACACTCTTCTCATCAGGGTGCGCAGGAATCCAGTTGATGATCTGACAGTCTCAGCGACCTTTGCCCTTGGGTTGATGTGCTGAAACAGCTGTGTTTACCCATTAGGAAGTGGGAGGTGTGGGTTGCTGCTTGAGTGCTTGATGGGACTTCTGACACCCCTGTTCCAACCCTGCAATCTTAACCAGCTGTGAAAGCGAGATGGGTATCGTTTTTACTTTGAGTGTCTGTCTGTCTGCTGCAGCAATTCTCTCTGTGATTATTCTCCATGAATGATCACATGATTGGCTCATTATTCATATCCAGCTTAGTCTTTAAAGCAAGCTTTCACCTGAAATTAATGTCAGACAATAGCCCCACATGACTAATGAGGATAAACAAGCAAGCCATACAAGCACATGGCTAATTAACATACTACAATAGCCATTTCTCAATCCATTCAAACGCTTGCTGTTTACACCAGCACAAAAATCAGTTTTTATTTATATAGCGTCAAATAAAAACTTCCGTTGTCTCAAGGCGCTTTAAAGACCTGCAGTAACACAGAGAAAACAACAATCAGATGACTCATTATGAGTAGGCAATCGGCAACAGTGGGAAAGAAAACTCCCTGCACTTCCTGTATCCCCCATGTAGCCTTAATTTTTCAGATGCATAGGTTGGTATTTTAGTAAAAAACTTGGCACTAAACGCATTGTCATTTGCTAAGGGACAATGCCCTTCCCAAAGCCCCAATCTCCACCCCATTGAAATGTATGCATGTAATTTATCTATGCTTATAAGCCAGGAATTCAACCAATTTAAATAAACTCTACTAACTCTGTCAAGAAGAGTGGTCAAATATCCAGCCAGAATTATGCTAGAAGTTTGTTGACTGTCACTGAAAGCATCTGTTCGATGTGTAACTTGTTAAGAGGCATTTAAGCAAATACTAGTGGGGGTTTCTGTATCCTGTATTTATACTTTTGACACTGGATTTTCTCTAATCCACACACAAAGTAAATTCTAACTTGTGCATCCAACTCTTGTGTTTTTGAAGTCATTAAAGATGTATGCTGAACAATCAATCAAGACTAGAAAAGGAACAGTTCAAAGAAATTACTATAAGCCCCAAATTACCACGACATTCATGCCCATGGCATGTGTTTTTAAACTTCTGACCACCATTGTAGCTTCAACCCACAGGGTAATTTTGTATTGAGTCACTACTTCATCAGGCACAACTCTTCATGGTTTAAGACTTTCTGTAGAAACAGCAGGCCGTAGAGTCTGCCTTTGTTGTGGTTTACGTGTTGTCTCTTTGACATTGTGTTAGAGAGGTGTTACCTAGAGCTGCTTGATTTAGGTGAACACCAAAGGGTTATTTTGCTCATTAACTGTAATCTTCATTGTTTAATGCAATTATTCAAATTATTGTTAACAAATACATCATGCATTTGCCAGATTTATTGGTATGCCGGTCTTAATTTCATGCATGATATCAGTTTTACAACTGCCATTACATTGATGATAGATTGGCCAATGTGAAAAAAAGCACTGCTGTGAAGAAAAAGGCGTGTGTTCTATTTATAACACACCAAATCTTCCTAAGAGAAATGACTGCAAACAAACTATTAATTTTTACCACACTAGCGTGATTCTGAAGCGTGGAAAAGTCAAAATTGTAATTAAAATCTGTTTAATCATCTAGGCCTCTTTAGTGATTTCGGAAACTGGTTGTATTTAAGATGCCATTCTTAGTATTAAGTTTCCTTCTGTTTGTAAATGGGATTGTGGAGACAGCTGTTCACACGGAAAACTCAGGGTTCAAGTTCCAACACCAGCAAACATGCCCAAACTTACCATGACATACATGCCCATGCCGTAGCACCCTTGAATTTAGCTACTATGGTGGAAAAAAAAAAAAAATCCCATTTTTTTCTCCACAATGGTTGTAACCTAATCAGGTGGTCTCTGGTTCCAGATCTGCAACTGACTGATGAAGGTTTAGGCAACTTCAGTGAGAGACTATAACCACGGGGGCACAAATGATTCAGTGAGGGTAAGGCTATTTTGGCACTGGTCTAGTGTATTTCAATAACAGTCATTACCACCATTAAGCAATGATGTGGGATAGGGTGAATCGGCCCCATTTTATGCATCAACCTCATTTGTAATCTTGGCTTTAAATGCAAGAATCTGCATGGAGAATTAGCCCCTGAATTAGGCCATTTTTACATGTTGTGTGAGAGAGGGGGCTGGGACTGCCAATTAATTTGATAAATTAGAATGTAATTCATCTCATTTGGCATGAAGAAAAAATTAAATGACCATTCAACCATATTCATGAGCCATTACAGAGGCATTATAAGAGCCCAAGTAACTATAAAAGACATAAATTGCATATGTACTTATAAATTCATCTTTGTGAGGACCATTTCGAGTTTTAGATCTCCTCTGTGAGGACATTATGGCTGGTACCTGCTTTCCAACACACCAAAAAAGCTACTCAGAGGCTCAGATTTGACCTAACATTTAAGATCAGGATTAGATTCAAGGATAGAATTTGGTGGCGCTCAGTGTTACTGTGGGTTTACTCTGTGTCCTCACAAAGACAGAAACACAGACGTGTGTATGCTGGGAAGCGGTGAGGCCGCATGCCATACTGACATCACCGCAGCTGTGCTAAGTGGGCTCATACAAAACTCCCACACATGGCTCACATCCGACAGCAGCAGTCATCAAACATTAGCTCGAAGTGGCAGTCTTTGCAGACTGCTCTTTGGCTCGTTTCAACTCTCTGCTTTGTGTAAATCCAAGAAACGATGTTAGGAGCATTTTTAACATTCATACTGGCCATGAGTGAAATATCTTCTCAGATGATTCTCTTTCCTCTCTCTAAAGCAGAGGCAGGACACATCTGTAAGCTGCAGACTCCACATGACCACTACTGCTTAGAACAGCATTTTGACTTTTTACCTGTGGTAAGAAGCTAGCATAAGTCTCAGTCTCAGAGTTTATCAGATGGGTGCTAACTGGTGCTGGACAGTGTTGACTTTTAACATAATAGACACTTAAACTTATCATCATCTGCTCTCGTCCTAGTAAACATTATTAGAGACACACAGCTTAGCCATTTTCTAAACATCCACTGCATGCATGGAATCTCACCATCACCCCATAACCTTCTTTAATGATTCACAATGGTTAGCTCAACAGTGATAGCAGAAACATAATTGGAAGCTCAAAAACGTGGAATCAAATACAAAATATATTGTGATTCTCTGCATTGACTCCTACGCATGCACAGAACTCTATTCATAATTTCTAAACAGATGTGCACTTGAAAGTGAGAAAACGCAAGTTCATTATAGTGATTCCACAAAACTAATTCTTCAACAACTATTTGCCCTACTGCCCAAACTGAGCTTAAATCCAAAGCTTTTAATTTAACAAGTTCAACAAAGTTCAGAGCTCTGTCAAGGATAGTCTGTGTACGTCTGAGGAGCAGTAATCCAGAGCTGCTTCTTTATGCAAATCAGGAAAACAACCCTTTGAATATGTGCAGGGAAATTAGCAACCCGGTTGCAAACTGAAATTCAGAGCGCACATACCCTCAGGAGGCTTGAAAGCTTTGGCAGAAAATCCTCTCTTTTACATAAGCCAGAAGAGGATCCAAGATTGTTTAAACCTCCCTGTAGAGTCTGGTCTTGTAGTCTGAAAGAAAGCTTCAACTTCGCACCATCCATTCACAACTATTGATCTGTGTGTGGGCATATACTACACATGGAAAGGAAAGTTGAGACCACAAGTGCCCTAGTGAATGAAAACAACATACTGTGTATAGTGTGGTAAAGTTTATGTGCCGTGCTACAATCTAGCAAAAATATCCCATTATGCAGATTGCAGAAAAGATTTTGTAATGGCAAACAAAAACAAACAAACAAACACACAAAAAAAAACTCTCTAGAAATGTTTCCTCCACAAAAGCAAGATGACGCTGTAATGTGATGCCTTATTGATCCCAGCAGGAACTGCAGCAAAGTCTTGCATAGGCCGCTGCAGTGCATGGTTGCCAGTGTCGGCACTTGAACCCTGAGTTTTCCATGTGAATAGGCAGTCTCCATTATCCCATTTACAAACAGAAGGAAACATAATATCAAGAATAGCATCTTAAATACAACCTAATTGTGCAGACAATGCTAACCAGTTTCCAAAAATCACTAGAAGCCTAGGTGATTAAACAGATATTAATTATAAGTCTGGCTTTTCAATGCCACAGAATCCAGATAGTGTGGTCAAAATTATTAGTTTGTTTGCAGTCATTTTTCTTTGGAAGATTTTCTGTGTTATAAATAGAGCACACACCTTTTCCTTTACAGCCAATCTATCATCAGTGTGATGGTAACTGAAATAAAACTGATATTATGCATGAAATTAAGACCGGCATACCAATAAATCAGGCAAATGTATGATGTATTTCTTAACAATAATTTTTATAATTGTGTTAAACAATGAAGATTACAGTTAATGAGCAAAGTAACACTTTGGTGTTTACCTAAATCAAGCAGCTCTAGGTAACACCTCTCTAAAGCTTCATTTCCATTACTACCTACTCATCTCACCAAGGCTCGACTCGGATCAAGCGGTTTTCCATTAAATTCATGTACCACCTACAGTTGGTGGGACACTCCGTCATCATAGCAACGCAGCAGAGTGTCCCATGGCATAATTAGTATGCGACACGACAATAATGGTGTACGTCGAGGCGATGATATACCTGCTGCTCTGTCTGTGGCTTTTCGTCAGACTCTGGGACCACGGTGTTTTTGTAGCCATTTCCCTCATTGCCCGGGTGTCAAAAATGACAGTTTTGATTTTCATGAATGAGATACTCTCATGACTCATTCAGTGATGCCACTGACCATATAATTGGTTAGCTGCAGTCTGGAACTCCGGCCAACAGGTACTAAAATAGTACCTGGTACCAGGTACCATGACCTAAGGGAAAACCTTTAAAACCGTGGTGAACCATGGCGAGTCGACCTGAGCAGGTAGTAATGGAAAAGGGGCTTAATATGAGTGTCAAAAAGACAAAACGTAGGGCGTGGGTTTAGCTCAGTGTGTTAAGCAGGCGACTACAGGCCATATAGCTGAGAGCGGCCGGCCCAGGTTCGTGTCTGACTCGTGGCCCTTTGATCACGTCTTCCCCTCTCTCTCACTGTATCTATGAAATAAGGCCAGAAAAGAAAAGAAAAGAAAGACAACACGTAATCCACAACAAAGACACGTTCTGCCAGTGCAACAGAAAGTCTTCAGACATGCATGGACCAGGTAGCGATCAACAAATGTCTGGAACATCTCCTCCTCCTTACATCTTTACTGAGTTTCTTGGCCTCTCTCAAAATCAGCCCAGTGCTGGCAAACAGATGCTGGCAAAGAGAAACTACTAGCTGTCATGATCATGATCACCAACAAGAAGTTAACAGGCCTTGGCCTTATCAATTTAAGATCTTGCACAACCTTCAGCACCACTTATTAAAAGACTTAAGCGTGTATATACATTTGAGCCTACATGTATATTTGTGACTGTGTGGATCAGAGAAGATCATTAAAGGTGTATGGTATTCAATTATTCCACAATAAAAAATGAAATCATTAAAAGTAGGGATTCTTTGGTTGATCACCTGCATGTCTTTAAACTTAAAAGCTAACTTTAATTCAATTTTCCCAGTTTCCCACTTCTTTGTGTGTTATTTGAGGTCTTGATTTCAGTATGTGTTTCACAGGAGATCTCTCAGTCATGTCCCTGAACAAAATCAGGGCACAGGCATCAAACAGTAGGGCAATAGCATGTTTTAGAATGACAGCTGCATGTCAGCCTCCAATGACAATTTAGTATCTAGGATCTACTTCAACAACTGAGCACAATGCTTAGCAGGAACAGTTTTCTTGCATATTGCAAACGGTGAAAACAACAAACTTGTTTCACCACAAAGAAACAGACTGTCAAGTATAACCAGGAGGAGTTAACACAGTGAACCAAAAGTTATCGAATGACTCAGCCAAGCATCGCTGGAGCTCTCGGTAGTTACACTGCATATAACAGGAAGAGCAAATGGTGGATGGAAATTGCTGATGCAGTTACACTGTGGTAAAGAAGGGCTTTAAATAGCCGTTTAGAAAACCTGAACCGAGGTACAAAACTGCCAGTAGAACATATTTTTGAGTTGCAATTTTAATGTTAATGTAACACTAAATATATAATGACTAATTTACACCAACTGACATATAATTAACTCTGAGTTATTGGTTCTGTTACTAGTTAGTTAAACTAAACGAATGTAAATCGATTGACAGCAACCAACCAACCAACCCGGTGGCATAACGTTCCCTACTGACACATGATGCTTTTAAAAAAAACGTAAGCACTTATTTCTTAAATTCTGCTACACAGACGGTGTTAAATCTACGTCAGTTTTAGAAAGCAGGGCTCAGTGGTGTAAATTAGCCATGTTCACTTTAAGATTAAATTCCGTATACTGCATTATACTTAATATACATACATTTGGCTTGTGCTGCGTCACTGCATATATAGATGAGTCATTACTTTTGCATAATATTGCTACTGCTGCTATCTTGTGGCAATAAAGTCACATTTCAAATCAGCAGTAGTCTGTCATCGGTGAACGGCAGCTCAATTGGCAACAACTTCGGAAAATTCCCTTCATTTTTGTTTGTTTTAATAAACAATGCAACTTGCAAGATGCAATCACAAATAAAACATTAGTGATTCCAATTTTTTTATTTTAACTCTATATGATCACAAGTGTCATTTTCACAAATTTCCTTGAACTGTCGAGATATAACTTTGAGGCTATCCGGTCTTTAAGTGATGACGTGCTGAATCCTGCTTCCAGGTCCAAACTACCCTGCGTTTAATAGGGCTATTGTGCTTTAAACGTGTTTTAATACTTTGTAACTTGTTCTATTTTCTCTCAACAAGCCCCTAAAAACAGTCAGTGATCACTGTCAGCCTCTCTCGGTTTTATTACCGCTAATAATTTTAAAGCTCAGTTTTTAAAACCTTAGGATGCAACTACAGCCCAGCCCATGCAGCAGTACATTAATGACCAACCTCGTATTGTGGATGGATTATCTTACTTGTTCTCCTGACTGACGTTTGGTCCATTTACAGCATCCTGCCATGTGATTACATTTGTTCCTAACCATCGGGAACCCTCACGTCCGCTTTTATCGAGTGGGAAAAAAGTTTGTTCGTCCTCCAGCTTCACTGTGCTGTTATGCTAACATAGCTGTGTCGCTAGCGATAATGTAGCACATATATATACATATATATACACCAGCTAGTCCAACTTCAGTAACCCTACAAACGTCGCTGCTGTTTACGTTACTATCTTAATTTATGTTAGAAGTGATAGCAGAGCTGTACGTTTAATTTTTTTCAGAAATCTCTGTCAGAACATGGTATCTATCTATATATATATATATATATAGATAGATAGATAGATAGATAGATCTATCTATCTATCTATATGGCGGCGTGCACGGGTGCAGCGGCTCTTAGCTCTCCAGTTTGGTGCTCGTTTAATGCAGATATTTTTGAATGTTTGCAACGCCGGACGCTGCAGTCGAGTTAGCAGGCCGCACGCTACACCAGCATGACAGAAACAGCAACTCAGGTAAAAGCAGAGGGGGGGGGGGCTATGTGTTTACGTGCATGTGCACGTACGTGGTGTTGTAACCGCAGGATCATTCACACACACTGTTCTCCTGATTTGGAGGTTCTGGCAGTCTCGTGCAGACCTTTTTACATCCCGAGGGAGTTTATAGTAGTTAATGTGATAGCTGTTTATATACCGCCGGATGCTAACGTTAGCACGGCTCTCAGCCTCTTGCTCAACACCATAAACAAACAACAGCTTGCCCACCCCGATGGGGTTTTTATTGTCGCCGGCGACTTTAACAAAGCGTGCCTAAAGACTGTGCTTCCTAAATTTGTCCAGTTTGTGGACTTTGCTACGAGAGGAGAACACACTTTGGACCATGTCTATTCAAAGATCAGGCATGCTTTCAGAGCGACACTCCTCCCCCACCTGGCTGGATCTGACCACCTCTGCATGTCCCTCACCCCCACCTACACCCCCCTGCTGAGAAAAACAAAGCCCCAGACAAAGAAAATAAAAACCTGGCCTGAAGGAGCCCTTTCTGAACTGCAGGACTGCTTCTCAACAACTGTATGGGATTTATTCTCCAGCCACAACCTCCAGGAGTACACGGACACTGTACTCTCGTACATCAGGAACTGTGTTGACGATGTCACCGTCAACAAAAGGGTCAGGGTGTTTCCAAATCAAAAACCCTGGATGAATAGCGAAGTGCAATCCCTCCTAAAAAGCCGCAACACTGCCTTCAAGTCAGGGGACAGGGCTGCGTATAGGGCGGCCAGGGCAGACCTGAGTAGAGGCATCAGGAAAGCTAAGGCTGCCTATAGGAGGAGGATTGAAGATCACTTTGCTGACAACGACCCCAGAAAAATGTGGCAGGGGATCAATCACATTACCAACTACAGAAGCAATAACCAGGCAACATCTAGGACTGATGCCTCGCTGGCTGAGGATCTAAACAGTTTCTTCGCCCGCTTTGAGACGACCAGGCCCTCAGCTGCCACACCACTTCCACCCGCCCCCAGCACTGGCACACTAACACTCAGGGAGCATCAAGTGAGGTGTGTTCCAAGGTCAGTGAATCCCAGGAAGGTGGCAGGTCCTGATGGAATACATGGAAAGGTTCTCAGAGCATGTGCTGACGAACTGACCGGAGTCTTCACTAAAATCTTCAACCTTTCCTTGTCATCAAACACCGTCCCCGCCCTGCCTCAAAACCTCCACCATCATCCCCATCGCCAAGAAGACAGCTGTGGCCAGCCCAAATGACTAAAGGCCTGTTGCACTTACGCCTGTAGTGATGAAGTGCTTTGAGAGACTGGTCTGTCAGCACATCAGGGCCGGTCTGCCTCCCACTCTGGACCCCCACCAATTTGCCTACAGGACAAATCGTTCCACCGAGGACGCTATCACCATAGCGCTCCACACTGCGCTGAGTCACCTGGAGCACCGAGGAAGCTATGTGAGAATGCTCTTTCTGGACTTCAGCTCAGCATTCAATCATATCATCCCGGAGATCCTGGTCCAGAAACTGTCTCACCTGGGACTCTCCACCCCCATCTGCCTCTGGATCAAGGACTTCCTGACAAATAGACCACAGTCTGTCAGACTCGGCCCCCACCGGTCCAGCACCATCACACTCAGCACCGGGTCTCCACAAGGATGTGTTTTGAGTCCCCTCCTGTTTACGCTCTACACATCCGACTGCTCCCCTACCCATCTCTCAAACACCATCATAAAGTTCGCGGATGACACCACAGTGGTTGGACTCATCTCAAGGGGGGATGAGTCGGACTACAGAGATGAGGTCAACAGACTGACTGAGTGGTGTTCAGTTAACAACCTCCAACTGAACACCACGGAAACTAAAGAACTTATCTCGGACTTCAGGAAGGGCAGAACAGACCCGGCCCCACTTTACATTCACGGGAACTGTGTGGAGAGGGTACACTCCATGAGGTTTCTGGGCGTGCAGATATCTGATGACCTCTCCTGGACTGCAAATACTACAGCGGTGGTTAAAAAGGCCCAGCAGCGTCTCCACTTTCTGAGAGTGCTCAGGAGGAACAACCTGGAGGAGAGGCTGCTGGTGACATTTTACAGAGCCACCATAGAGAGCATCCTAACGTACGGCATAACAACATGGTATGCAGGGTGCTCAGCTGCGGACAGGAAAGTACTGCAGAGGGTCATCAACACAGCCCAGAAGATCACTGGCTGCTCTCTGCCCAGCCTGGAGGTCACTGCAAACTCTCGGTACCTCAGCAGAGCTGGCAATATCATCAAGGACTACTCTCACCCCAGCAACCAACTGTTTGAACTATTACCGTCAGGCCGACGGTACAGGTCACATAAAACCAGGACAAACAGATTCAGGGATAGCTTCTTTCCCAGAGCTATCACTGTAGTAAATAAGCACAAAAACAATTGAACCTATTCCATACCGTCACTGTCATTATATTATGCTGCTATTCATACTGTCATTATATTAATGCTGCTATCCTGTATATATATTGTACATACTATTGTTTGAGTACTTACGATTGTTTTTTTGTACTTTTTATATTTTACATTTATATTTATTATTGAAACTTGCACCAAGGGAGTGGCACTCCAATTTCGTTGTACTCTGTACGATGACAATAAAGGCTATTCTATTCTATATTATATTTAGATGGAAGCTAGCGAGCTAACACCCTGCTAACTTCTAACTCCATTAAATTTAATAAATTTAAATTTAATAAAATTCTGTTTTCATGGATGCCTGAATGTTAAACTTAATCGCTGCACCTGGTAAAGTAGCAACACTGCTCTTTTTCATTAAAGATGAAGGAATTTAGACAGTTTTTCAACTCCCAGTAATGCTTTAGTGATCGTTTGACTTTGGGACCTGCAGCGGAGTTTGGGCCCGGACGCAGCTAATGACCTCAGACTTAAAGACCGGATTATCACCCACTCTGTGCAAGAGCATTAGAAATTAACTGCAAAAACAACTTTCATGGTAAGTCATGTACACGTCCCAATTCTCAATAAATCTCCACCAAAACCTCATCATAAAGGCTGTAATTTACAATTTTTTTAGCATTTTGACAAAGACTGATTGAAACTAATATATATTCATGTTTTTGATTTTAGTTTTATTAGAGCACAAAATTAATTCAGTTGCTTTACTCTTCTTTTTTTTTTGTGCAACTCAAAGTGCACGTTTATTATCACATCACTGCCAGCTTTGCTCGTAAATATAAATGTTGTTGCTGCACAAGTAGCAGCACTGGTGGTGGCTACTATATCATTTATATGGCTTTCTTATGCTTTAGTAGCCAGTTGTTATATCCATGTCTGCCTTACATTTTGTGCATGTTTTCCTACACGATTACTTGACTGCAGACAAATTTTAGACTTTTCTTAAAGTAGTCTGCTTGTTTTTATGGACAAATACCATTCAGAAAAACATGTACAAGCAATGTATATATTACAGCATATTATTTACACAACACAAGTGTACAAAGGCAAACAAAAAAGAACAATCACACGCTTATTTGCTATTATAATGTGCACATTATGACATAATACCAATATTTCACCTTTAAATATTGTCGTTATCATGACACCTAATGTACAGTCCCAAATGTTTTAAATTATTTTCTGATACGTCTTCTTGAGGGATGGACTGGTTAAAACACACACATTTGACACAAATGAGTTACAGTGATTTCTGATTGAAAGTGGATTAATGTTACCTGTGTCTGATCAGTTTTGTTAGTTAAACCTGACTGAAGCTATTAAACACTCACCCAGGTGACAGCCCATTTTACGTACTTCAAACCAAAGCAAATCCTAATAACGAAACAATTTGGCATTCCAGCAGCAAAGCATCTTGTCTAACATTTGTATGCCAAATGTTGCATCTATCTGGGGAGAAAGCAACATTACACCACAAAAAAATGATAAAACAATCAATGAAAATGGAAGATCTAAATGTCGCCCAAGCAATTTAATTATCTCACTCAGAATAAGCCAGAGGACTGATCACTTCATTGGTTCAGAGTGAGTCGCACATCCCAATATCCTTGGCCCTAATGAGCACCCCAGGGCTGAAATAAAGAGCACTGTGACTCCAATAGTGCTTCAACAACTTCAGTCCTATTCAAACAGAATCATTACAGACAGAAAGGGATTCATTGCTGATGCTTCAGCTATGTGAAAAGCAGGCCTGCTGTTACTGCAATATGCTCATAGCATGTTTACTATGTAAATTACAAATAAAGAGCACATAAAAAGCAGGGTCGAACTGCCTGTGCCGGGTCAACACGCTGTGTCACCTTTCACTTAATGTAATCTGAAGTGCAGCTGACACCTGACCTGTCTGGCCTCGCTCTACTGAAATAAGGCTAGAACAACCACCGAGGAGGTGAATGAACACACATGCAGGAATTGTAAAAATCAATCATAGCTTCTCTTTATAGCAATGCTACACCAGCATATTCATCTCTTTTTTTTGTTTCCATGCATCTACAAATCCGATAAATCAGGACTCTGGTTTGTTCAAATATTTTGAGTTCATGTGCTTTGGTTCGCAGTTTTAAACCCTTGTGAAGCTCTCAGTGTTGTAGAAAAGAAAAAGCACACCATTCCATCCAAAATAATGAGAAGCAGGAGGAAGGTAGAGCATCCCGGTGGAAAAGGAGTTTATTTTAGTAGTTTTGTGTGCAATCACACACGGCAACAACACACAAAAGTCCAGGTTACAACTTAGCCCAGCTACACTACCATCAGGAATATTATGATACAAGGTCAGCTGCTCGATTATGGAAAACATCACGATCGCAATCCTTTTTCATCAACTGTATTTAAAATTATTATTTATTGTTAGGTTAAAAATTATAATTTTTTCTGAAGTAATGGGTGTGGTGGGGGACACAGTGTTAGATCAGGAATTAGGCCCAGATTGGCCAATGATTTTCAATGTATAGCCCACACATGGACAAAATACAGCAAGAGGGCCAGAACTAGCCTAGGAAGAAGGGTTTTTTTTTTTTTTTGTGTGTCCACCCCTGCTATGGCCTTTCTTTCCCAAGGGCAAACACTGGTCCCTGCAGCTTCCACAGTGGTATGTCTGTTGTTGCGGACAGGGGCAACGAGAGGCCAAGGTGGCATCAGACTAGCACACTTCAGTGGGCCTGCAAAGAGAACGATGGCACTGAGCACAAAGGGGAGAGCGTAACACAAATCAAGCTGCAGTCAACTTTTAATTAACCTTCCATGGGTTGGAATACATAAATATTTTACGACTTCTACTTCTTTTGGATAGACTGTGCTGGCCAAAGGCTCTCTCTTTCTCTCCACCATCTTGCCTAGAGCGGAACTAAACTGTGGTTTGCAGGGAGGGGTGAAAACACCACTTTCTTTATAACGACACTAAATGAGAGCAGACTAAAAAAATTAATACAAAAGACTGACTGCTTTCTCCAGATTCTCTCATTTTTTCTGTTGCTAAAAGCCAAAAATTTGAAATTAAATTAAGATCTGATTAACAGCCCAGAATTTTTATCAACAGCTTTACACAAAACCTTCCTCTCCGGGAACTAACCAACCGTCTTTCAGGAGAACTAACCTGCAACAAGACCTTACAATCTGAATTTAGAGGAGATTATTATAGAACGGTTAAGCTATCCCAGTGCTCCAAATGCTACCCATTCAAATTCTTTAAGATTTCAACAACAACGATATTAGTTTGAAAGGTGTCAGGCCAGATCTAAGGGTTTATCTACGTATCTTGAAAAGACATGTGTCTATACAGCACAGCAAATATCACTAAATGAGACAAATCACCATCCCAGCTCTTCTGTTACATGGCAGGAAGCAAAAGACAAACTAATTAATGATAATTCACTGGAAAATATTCCATTACTCCATCATTCCATCACAGTACTTTCCACTCGTGTGACCTGATGTGTTATTCCAAAGAACTTCGCCTACGATTGTCTCACTGATGAACAGATAAGTCGGACATCCACTCAAAGCAAAAATAGACTTCCTGGAATTTTAATCTGAGGTGAAAAAACAGGGGGGAAAAAACAGAGGCTAGAGGAGTCCTTCACTGACAGGGTGCTGTCATTCTATTGAACCTAATGAAATGCCAACAAAAAGAAAAATGGATAGTGTGGAAAAGGCAAGTGACATGCATTGGGAATCAAACCCGGGACTTTCTGCGCAGGGCACTGGTTATGAGGTCACCTCGTTTTGTTATGACAGCTGTCTTTTTCAAAAACTGAAATTGTAATTAGCATCCTCGAGTCTTGGCCGTTTGCCATGTGCTCGGCTACCGATCGCAATGTGGGCAATAAAACATAAGGTTAAAAAAGAGAGTGGAAGAAGGCAGCGAGCTGCAATGTCTGCTGGCATTATTTATATCCTTAGCCTCAGGGCCATCACATTCCCAGCTCCACTTGTCTCCATTGATCAGCTTCAGCACCCCCCGCTCCCCCTTGCTCTAAGCTGAGGAAAAATGATTCCCCCCCCCCCCCCGCAACACATCCCAAGATGCCAGGACTCAACACACTTGATCTATCAACCGCAGTTTCACAAAAGAGCTCGCTGGATAAGTGGGATTTCATGGTCTTCTTGGTGCCAATACACTTTTTCCTCCTAAAGCTTAAAATATACCTTGACTATTGCTGCTCTTTGTATAAGCTGTCTGCGCTGTGTGACCATACCTGTACAACAGCTCGGCGCACTCCCTCAGTGTTTGCTTTTGGCTGCAGGGAGTCACACCCCAGTTATGAAGATAACGTGCACATATACATTTACCTCTGAAAATGAGGCACTCTGTGCAGGCTGTGCTGTAACTGTGACAGGTAGGTTGACAGCTGTAGTGTGAGGCAAGTCAGTAACAGTCTCTAGAAGACACAAAATGATTGATCTAGGTCTGATCAAGTCAAGTTTTCTCAATTTCCCATATTTATTTCCCTCATCCATTCAAGTACATCAAATGCACTGTTCGCCACATTGTCCATTATTGAGCCTTAAAAGGCAGTAGTCCTGAAGCACCCACCAATTAGTGCCCAAGGCAACAAGAACTTTCAGGATTAAAACCAAAGGCCTGAGGGTCTGTGCCTCCCCTCCCCTCCCCTCAACAGCCGTAATGGACCCTCAGATCTCCACAGAGTGGAGGCCTGCAGGGGGGAGGGGACTGACTGGTAGGCAGGGCTGTCAATCCCGTCCCCACCCCCCAAACTTTTCACCACATTGTTTTTTTTAATGTGCCCCTTCCACTGAAAACTGAACATGACAAATTCTTAAAGTGTCCGGCCAATCAGTCTATGAGCTCACATTCCAGGTGTGGCGATCATCCAATTAGGAATTCCCAATCCCCAGCCAGCTGGAATAAATGCATTAGTGCACGCACAGAGCAAAAACACCGAGCACATTCCCAGCCATACTGTTAACAGCTGCGACCAGTATCACTTTAGTTTATTCACTTCTATTAGGACTTTAACAAAACTGTATGTCAAGCTTGTATGGCTCTACACATAGAAGACTAACTCTCCCACCCCCTTCTCTCAGTGGACTGCCACCTTAAAAATGTGCGGGTCAGCATATAAAAACAGACCCCAGCCAAATTACTGCAGCTGCGTTGTACCTGTGTGGGTAAATGAGAGGCCAGTGCGCGAGGTACTTACTTGCCAATCACCTCGCACAACTCGTACACATCCTCGAACAGCACGTCGTCGTCCGCCATGGTCATTCAGGTAAACGAGGATGCTCTCCTCAAGATATCCCACCCACACCACGGGCTCCAAAGGGATCAATGACAACGTAATTTCTTGCTGAACGGGCTTACACCTGTGCCAGTCCACACACACACTTTGTATTCTTTAAACCCCACAAACACGCACACACGGGCACAATGTGATAAACGGGGAAAAACGAACGTGTGCCCAACTTAGCCGGCTAGCCACATTAGCTGGCGTCCAAGGCTGTCACTCCGCGGCCCCACCTTCTCCTGAGCTACTCTCCTGTAGAAGGGCTAGCCAGCGAGCTAGCTAAACAGTAGCCACCGAGCAGACCCTGGGGCGTGGAGATTTCCTCGCTCGTGTGCAGAAAAACATCCCTCTTTGCATGCCTCAGGTTTGTATCTTTACTGGTGCTTGTCGCCGGGGCACAGGAGTCCCCCCTCAGCAGCATCCGACGGATACCTCCCCTTATCCACCAAGATGCTCCCCTTCGCCGCAAGCTAACGAGACTCTCGGGGAAAAAAAAGAACGGTTTGCTAGCTGGGTTTAAATGTGAGCTTAGTCGTCGCTGAAATCACAGGTTGGCTCCCTCCGTTATTGCGCTGTGCACGCCCAGTGGTATCACAGACAGCTTATCCCAGCGAGGAAGGGGGGGAAAAAACCGTAACGTGAGCGGGATACAATACGCTTCAGCTTCCCGAGCCCAAATGGAAGACCTTCACATTCATGTCCACGACTGCTCCTGCTGCTACACGCGCCGTCTGTGCTCGAGGGTGTTCAATTAATGTCGTCTTCCAGCACAGCCGAGCCGACGTCCGCCGCTGCTCCAGTTCTTTCGCTGGATCAGATGCAGGCTGGCTGGCTTTGACTGGTTGTTTCTCCGACTTCCAGAAATGCCCGGCTCCTCCCTCCCTGTCTATCGCCCGGGAAACTGTTCCGACCGGAGCCGAAATGGCCAGGGAAAGCGGGCCCCGGATTCCCGTCTTTTTCCTTGCGTCGCTCGAGCCAAGATGGCGTTTTGTGGGGTCCGATTTAGGCGCAGTTTCCTTAATCTCTTCTCCAACCGTTGCATTCAGTGTATCCCGCGCAGGCGTCGACCGTCCAAACCTCATCACCTTACGTCAGCCCCCCCTCCCTTTTCCCCTTCTTCTTCTCTCCATCATTTCGAACAGTTTATTTCTCCATAAATCTCATCTGCCACTAAGGACTCACGCCCCACACCCTGGCTGCCAGCGACGGGATTAAAACCGTATACTTCACAATCGCTGTCTAAGCGTGGGTGACTGCTGTCCTCAGTGTTTCCCAAATTCCCATGGGTCTTTCGGGAGGTTTCTCAGCAAAACTGATGGACAGCATAGCGTTTGCATTATCTCATTAATCTGACAGTGACCGCTAGATTGTGCCACTGATGTGTACTCTAATTCTCCTCTGTGGAATTTAGATAACTAGCGAAAATAAAGGCTTTTTTCAGTTCAAATGGGCATCCTCAGCACTGTAGTTCAAGTATTAACGCGTAATTATCTACTTTCGCGTAAGCTTTTTGCAGGTGCGGGTTCCCCCGGTGCAGACACGCAGGTAAGGTCTCCTCAGGTGTGGAAAGACGGGCGGAGAAGCCCCCTAGAGGTGATGGTAAAAGGCCTGTCTCCCACTGCTCCATTTTGAATACCCTAAATAGACATCGTTCCAAGGAGAAAATGAGGGGGAAAGTGGAATAAATTAATAAATAATTGACAAAATCCAATTTCACTTTTATTGTAAAACAAATCAAAGATGCAAAAAAGGCATCAAATCCCGTTTATTAAAGACGTCCATCTTAATTCACCCTATTTGCACTGGATTTTATATGACGTAGAGAACTGCAAAAATCTTGAATCATTTGGAAAATGTATGCAGTCATTTACTACATGTGTAAGTATATGAGGCAAAGTTAGTACAATAGTAACGAGCTTGTCTATGACGCCTTTTTGCCATTTCCTTTGTTCTCCACTAGTCCAGTTTCCAAAAAAGCAAACAAAAAAACAGGGACACAGCTGAGATGTGGCAAGTTTTCAGCTAAGAGCCTTTTGGAAACCTCCAGATTGCAAAAACACTATTATTAAGAGGCATGTGCTATTTCTCATACATTCAACTGAAGAAATTGGAACAAACTGCTTATCAAACCAACAAACAAAAGACATTCCTGTGAAAATAGTCCGGTACAGGGACTAGACTGAAAATGAGTGCAATGGCAGACAAGGTCCAAAAGAAAAAGCCTGGAGAACTATTATTTAAGACCATTTTTAAAGTCTGGCTCCTTGGAAATGTAAAGAAATTTTATATTTAACTTTATCTTTAAAACATATATCTGAGAGAGATGTCTTTTTTTTTTTTTTTAGAGGGGGTTCCTTCTGTGGAATCAGTTAAAAAGCGAATTTTCTCTTATTTATTCTCCCGTTTTATTTTGTTGTTTTTTTGTTTTTTGTTTTTTTATATATATTGCAGAGCTATGTTTTCCAATTACAAATTACCTTTGCATGAAAGTGGTTACAACTGAGGGTTGAAAAGAAAAAAATAAAAGCGTTTGGGTGAGGTACTTCACTAAAGCAAAATAATGAACTCAGACGGCCAGCCCCCCTCTAGAGGGCGCTGTTCTCACAGGGCACCCTCTGCGGTTTCCATGCCGCTGCATCCTTTCTCCTCGAGCATCACCTGCCAGCTTCCCCCATTGGCTTAAGCCCACCAGCAGCTACCGATAATCCGATTGGCTGCTGATGTGGTCATCATACTGTCTGCTTCTGAACAACCCTCCATTTGATGCACACACACACACACACACAGCTCGGGGAAAAAAGTGAGACTGGAAGGAAAGTATGCAATAAAAGGAGAGAGATGAATAGGAAAATGATAAAGGAAAGGGAAAACGGCACACATGACAAAAAGACAAGAGCTCTGTTTCCATAGTAACAAGGAAGGGGATATTTTTTTTATGGTGGTTGCATGTGAAACTGGCAGTTCATGAAAAATGCACATACGCTTATACACTATACATCTGGTTGCACTGACATGCATGAATTCCCTGAAACCATCACTACATATGCAGAGAGACAGTCCTGCACTTAATAGCTTTGACAGAAAAATAACCTTCACCTTTAAATTTCATGTGTACCTGGCACACATTATTTTCAGTCCTGCTGGTTAAACCGTTTTGACTAGCTGTGCTTTTCAGAGAACCTTTTGTTTCTCTCCAGGCTGACATAGATTTATCATCAATAATTTAGACCAAATCAGCTGTATAACATTGTATTACAATCCTGCTCGGTCCTCATGGCATAGAGGTGTAATGTAGAGAATAACGTGCCAAAAAAGATACGAAGGAGGATGCTTCAGCGCAGAAAAAGTGGGACATCAGTCAGCTGAATTAGTGCAAGGGGAAACAGGGAAAACAAGGTTTGGACTGCTTAGACTGCTACATGCTTCCAGCTCCATATTCTTCCCTAGGGAGCAATAACCAGCAAAAGGAGAGGAGTCACTTCAACACAAAGTGCCTTAGAAATGTTTCCTCCTATAACAGAAACTCAATGGGAAATGGGAAAAGTATAAGAATTCAGGTTTTTCAACTAAGTAAGCTGATATATTTAAAAATATTAATAACAGAATATTTTTCAACATTGCAAAATTACCAGTTTGGCAGAAATTGACATTATAAAGTCACAATATTTCTTCTGTCTTTTCACCTCCTGGTTTTATTTGATCATATTGTGATTCTGAGCTAAATTTCAATGTATTTCCAGATTGTTATCTAATAAATAATTAGATTAGGCCATAAACTGCAAATTCACTGAATCAATATGGCTGCTTCGTGAAAACAATACAAAACAAAATGGAAAAAAAATGTATATATATATAGTTTTTCCACTGCAGCAAATTTTTTAATCTCAAAGAATATATTTTTTCATGTTTTATGTATGTATATATGTATGTATTATATGAATTTAAAATATGTTATGTCTAATATTTTTCTCATCAATATTCAAATAAAAAAAATTGGCTTTTTCCTCAAAGACTGTAAAAATTGCTTTTTTTCCCCTCAGAATATCAGTCACAGCAAGTATTTCGGTAATAAGCCATCAAAGGCTAAATGTAAAAATAAAAAATATACAATTAAAATAATAATAAAATATATAAATATATAAATTATATGTGTGTGTGTAAATTAAATAAAGTAAAAAAAATTAAAACGTTTTAGATTTCGATAAATTGTGAAAGGGGGAAAAAAAACTACAAATCCCACTTCTTGTTTGGGTAGATGTGATTGGCTGAGTCTGACCGCGCAGGCTCCTGTGAAAGCGCGATGTTCAAATTTGTTTCCGGTTTTACTTTTAGCCTTTGTCGCTAAGCCAGAGACATGGAGCGACCTCAAAACAGGTAGAAATTTTACCTTTGTCGTTATTACACTATACAAATGCTATTTTCTACAAAGCATTTGCTTTTGCGGCAAGGAAAAATGGCAACAATGTGTCCAACGACGCATTTTGGTTAATTTAACGGCATTTTCCGTCGTTGTCCGTACAACGGAGACCCCACCACCATTCAACATTCAGCAATTAGGTGGTTTAATGTTGTTTTGCATTTAATGAAATGCACGGGCTTGATACAACGTTAAACTTGTCATTTTAGGATTTTTTCACCTCTACTTTTCAGTTCGGCTTCTCTCCTACACATCAAAGAACTGGAATAAATCAAATTTTTACGTTTTGCAGTCGTAGCTCCTTTTTTCATCCTTCAAAATGAAACAAGTGGCAGGGAGTGGGCACTGAAGCTTTTGTGTGTTTAGTTAAGCGCAGTCTGTGTAATGTTTAACTTTAAATGTCACTCCATGGTTTCTAAAAACATGAATGGATTGCCCAAACAGGATCGGGACGATAGTTTGCCTTTTTTTTAATGCTAGCATTAGCCCGCTGGCTCTGCCTCGGTCTTTTTTGACATGTTGCTGCTGTTTTAAAACAGGGGAGCATCTGACCTTTAAAATAAGTCCACATCCGTACAGTCTGTTGAGTATAAATACGTTGTTGACACAGTGGCTATAATGCGTCTATAGTATATTTAGAAATGGTGTTTGTGTATGAAATGAATGGTAATTTGTTTTATGAGTCCAATAAATTGGGTATTTAAGCACATGAGAAGTGCAGGTTTTGCAAAAGCCTTACTTGTGTTCCTAGTTCAAAGCACAAGTTTAACTGGAGATTGTTGCTTTATGTTTGATTTATTTTTTTAAATTCATGTATTGATTGACTAATTTTTCTTTTCAGTGTGGTGAGGACTCCCATCGAAAGCATTGTGGCTCAGAGGAGGAGCAAAAATAAAAGCTACAGACAGTCATACCGCAGCTGCCTAGGCGCTGCTTCAAGGCTCGGCCACACCCCAGGATGGACAGCGCGGAGGCTCAACACCAGCAGAAGAACAAAGTCACACAATATCACTGTGAGTCAATGCAAGTTTCTCTTCTAAATATATTAATTATCTGGAGAACAGAACATGGAATCGCCATCCTTTGCATTCTGCTCTTTCCCTGGTAAAGGAGAAGGTGAATCCAGAGGATCTGGCCTTACTGGTGAAGACAGAGTGGCAGCTATCGTACGTTACACCGCTCTACCAGTTCAGACACACCCAGCTCAGGAGCTACTCGAGGCAGCTTTCGGCATTTATTACTGCAGAGAAGCAGCAGGGTTTGGCAGTGGAGGTTGAGGGAGCGCAGACCAGCTTCAGAGTTTCCTTCTCTGTGGTGCAGGGGCTGGGAGAGACGGACGATGATGCTGAGACGGTCCTCGTACAGGTAAGCACAGGAGTTTGTAGAGGCAGGGAGAAGGTTTTCAGGCACAGTATGAGCTGGCTTTACTCTGTCTTCTTTCCCGTCACAGATCCATTCAAAGCCCGTGTTTGCAGGGAAGGATGAGGCGCAGAAGTTGGTGTGGAGCGGCTGGCTGACCTGCATCAATGGCAATCCTGAATATCTTCACTCGCTTCCGAAGGACTTCACCTGTCTGCCGCTCTTTGGCAGCCGTGGGGCTGAGAATCTCACCTCGTTGGTCAAATCCTGGTTTCAGCAGACCTTTGACTGCTGCTTTGGCCCTCTGGAAATCAACCAGACCTGCCTGCAGTGGCTAACGGCATTATGGACTAACTGCCACATAGAGTCCAGCATCCAGCATCTCAAAATGATTTGGACTCTTCCGGTTGAGCCACCGTTGCAGATCACCTACACAGTTAACCCTCAAGATGCGTGGGAGCTGTGGAACAGTGTGAGGACCCCTTCACTGGAGAGCAGGGAGGAGGAGGAGACGGCGAGAAGCATTGACATCGAGGAGGTGACGAGGTTCATGCAGGGCCTAATGAGCCACTTCTACAGGCATTTCAGATTGGACCTGTCAGCAGGACGCCTGAGTCAGGTCTCATCTGCACTGGGATCAGCCAAGTTCAGCGGCAGGGTCAAGGTACTGCCCTCAGAGCTTTATTTATTTTATTTTTTTAATGAAAGAAGAACCTGCTAATAATATTGGTTTACTTTTGTTTCAGATGTCCAACAGCAGATATGTCCTCACAACCCTATCACTGCTGACAGAGTGTGCCCTTCTCAAAATGCCCATCTGAGCACAAAATAATGACTTTGCAGCAAGAGGAAATGCAAATTCTGCAATATCAGTTTGCAAAACCTGTTATGGAATAACAAATATGGCTTTTATTCTTTTTTTTTTTTCTTTTATGAGCAAAAACAAACAGTGTAGCCTCTTTACATGAATTCACCACAGGCTGGTGGCTTCTGGCTTTTTTATATTAATTTTTTCCCCCCTTTTCATACTACAGATCTGGGACGTTACAGGAGCTCAGCACAGGGAGGATTGTGCTTGTAATTATGAAAAATTGAGGATAAAATCTGAATGTTTCTTGTCCGCTCACTCAGCTCTTCTTGTAAATACATTGTATGTTTATTCATGTTCATTCACCTCTTTGTATATTTTTGTCATTTATAGTTATAAATAAAAACCAAACAAGTGATATTAAAAAAAAAAAAGGAAGCAAATTGTCACAACGGAACTAAGCAGATGTTAGATTTCTGTGTGACTGAGAGCTTTGGCTTTTATTGTTAGTAAAGTAACTTTAGGTCAGGGGCTTTGATGTAGCCCCTGACCTAAAGGAGTCAACGCCATTGTCCTGCCCTTTAATCCAACTTAAATCTGCTTGGCTGCTCTTTATAACAGAAAGTTTAAACACCAGGTGGGTGGGGCTTCAGTGCTCACCCGTGATCGTTTTTTAGGAGTTTAAAGTGAAACAAATGTATGAAACTAAATGTAGGAGCAAACAGAGACCTCATTATTTTAAAATGACCATATTTTATCTAAGGACATCATTATTATCCATCTCTGCAGTGCACATATTACACATGCAGGTAAATTAGATATGGCAGAATCTGGCTCCTTTAGAAGGTTAATGAATTTCTTATCAATTATCTTATTTAGTTTAACACCAACAATTGCAGTGGGGTGGAGGTGTATTGCGAAGTAGGATTTTATGTAAGTTCTCATGTTTGAACAACGACAAGTGGCACATGGTGAGCAGGACCTTAATAACACCACTGAATAACGCTACAGTCTGCATGCTTGGTCTTAACTAGCTGCCATGTCTGATTTACTCTGCTAATGTTGCTTTATAAAATAATAAAGATTTATCTATATGTTGGCTGTTAATCACCAAGAATATTCAATCTCTAAATTATTTCGCTTTGATATGCCTCTTTCATTCACAGAACCACTGAGAGTACAAAGTGCTAAAATAAATATATTAATGGTAAATTCATAAGATTGTTGCAGCATTCATTACCAGTTCTGATCATCTCTCTTACTGAAGTAGGAAGGTAACAATTTGATGCAAGGCTACAGCAGAGAGCCCGGGTGATAGTGAAAACCACCAACTTGATAAATGCAGTCAAATCTGAGGTTTAAGATTTTATCAATCCAGCTACTGCAAAGACAGAAAGCCAGACTGTTGAGATTGCTTAAAAACAAAGGCTAAATGAAAAGCATCCTTTTTTTAATGTTACTATCATTTAAAACAGCATAGGGCAACTTTACTTCAAAGGAGACATAAAACCAGGAAATAAGAGTTATCAAAATCATATTAAATACAAACACAAGCATACAAAATACCAGCTGGATGCAAAAACAAAAAACCAGCTAAAACATTACAGTATATTGCACCAGTAGAAAGGGCAAAAAAAACCAAAACACAATAAGCAACGTGTGATAACTGGACTCCCCTATAGCTGATTAACATGATGAAGCACAACACAGCAGCATCGCTGTTTGTTAATGCTACACACACCATCAAATGCATGACGACAATAGCGGGGGCGTAGGAGTCAAAATTGCAGCTCCATTATGCTATGTAACCACTGGACCAGTGTCTCTTTGGGCATATGGCTTGTGATGGTGGTAATTAGGGCACAGCAGATGCTCAAACCTTAATTTAAGGGCATTGTGGAGCTGGGAATTAGGGAACAAACTGTGGGGGTGGGGGGGTTAATACTTCACAAATTAAACTTACTAATGACGTGTTCTTTATCAGCATGGACTCCAGTTCAGAGTGGAAAATTACCTTTTTACTTTACCCCCCCAGTCAGTGTGACCAACATAACTGGGTTTGCCAGCATGCTTTGAAAGGCATGCGACCCCGACAAACTGTACAGCTATACTAATAATAATTAAAAAAAACAACAACTAGGCACCAGACTGGGGGCTGGTGTTACCTTCCCACTCTGCCGCCTTCCATACTGTTTATATAATATTTACTTGTGTGTATGTGCTTGTGTGCGTGTCTGTTTACAGCTCTGAAAAAGGGGCTTGGCTATATATTTACAATGGCGCCCACATATGCCACAGAATCCACCTGGCAAACACTTGGGACAGTCTCATTTGCACGAGCAAACACAAAAGACACTCCAAGTTTTGTTTGTAGCAGCTTGATGCTTTCGGAAGCATTGTTCACAGTACAATCCGACGGCCCACGATCCTCTTACCAACCCACCACCTCACACACATCCTCTGAAATGAGCACTCGAATGATAATAGCAAGCTAGGATTGATTCAGAACAGGTGGTTTAGTGTTCAACATAATTCCCCATGATCACTTTTGATCAAAACACACATGGAGCAGAGAGGTAAGCGAAGGAAAGTGATGATTCACAGTAAATGGAGATTGTAGTGTGTGCGGCGGCCTTTAGGAGGCCAATCCCAAAAAGAAGCCGCCGACAAACCCGCTGGACAGGACGATGTTCCTCTTTATGAAATCTGTCGCCTGCAGAGGAGAGACGAGGGAAAAGTCAAATCAGAACTAACAAACAAAACAGACCCCAGCACCTCGAAACATCTGATTTGGTTTGCCTTGAGCCTGCAGTGTCACAGCTACTTGGTGTAGTAGCTCGACAAGTACACTAGAGGGCACTGCTGGCTTGGGAATGGACCCCAATACATGCCCCCCCCAATATTGAAATAATACAAATTAAAGGAAGATTGCATTTAGCTTGAGCAGAAAAACAAGCAAGAAATAAAGAAAGAGCAAGCTTTGTTCCAGGTACCTTTACCTCCTCAATGAATGTGTTGATTTCTGGGGCTGCTTTGTTTGCCTTCTTCTTCAGATGCTTCTTTGCTTTGTTCACATCCTTCTCCACCTTCTTCCAGTCCACCTGCACGTAGCCACTGTGATTGGCAATCTGCAGAAACAGACAACAAAACAAAACTGATGAGCGTTACTTTGTCCTTCTTCATATTTGCCTCAGCTCTGCACTCTGAAGGACAGAATCCCTTTCTGGAAGCATGTGTCCACAGTAGGCCTCTGATATCATCTTAAAAAATTATTTTGTGTTCAGCCTGATAATCAAGTCATCTGGGTGTCTAACTTTACGGGTGTTTAATCTACTTGCAAAATGAAGAATGCTTTTAAGCGACAAAATAATGCTACTGACTGAGCTGAAGCACCCTGTAAGTGTCCAGATGGCCTGTGTCCATTTAGTGCCAGCTGACACACAATGCTCGCCTTTCTGTGGTGGAGAGGGGGGACCAGCTGAGTGTCATGTCGTACAGCTGGCGTCTTCACTTGTCAATGGAGTTATGTTAATCTTACAAAGCACGTACTTCTCTATGACTCTTGATGGAGAATTGCTAAATATTTAACAACTAAGCCTAAACAATCACAGCATTACGGTGCTCTTACCTGTAAAAGAAGGAACCCGCCACCAATAGCAGTAGCTGCTATCTTCCCAACTCTCTGGAAGACATAACCTGCACACCTGTAAGTGTTAAGAGAAAGGGTGGGTTACTTCCTTTAAAATATTTAAAGGGGAATCAATTATGTCAGTTTTCCCTGGGCCTGATTCATACTTGAAAACAGTCATTATGTGTCTTTTCCTCATAGTAGCCATCCCTCAATACTTTCTCCATTTGAAGGAATGCATTATCAGGGACTGCAACATCTAGTCCTTTTACTGAATCATTACTAAGGCTTTGCAGTTCATCTATTGCCTATTTAAGCTTTTCACCCTTCATTTAAATCGAGCTACTTTTGACTGGCTACCCCATGTAAACAGAAAGGCGGCCGGGGCTCCTGTTCTCACAGATGACCATTATTATTATTGTTATTATTATTCGGGATGTCTGCTGTCACCAGTGGGCTTAAACTAGTAGTTGGAGGCTGGAACTTTTGGCTCACAGGCACTGCTTATACAACGACCTCATTATCTCATTATGAATCTTTAACCGCAATTCTTCTTCTGCCACAGCGGATCAACTCTCTCCATCTCACCCTATCCCAAGCATCCTCGTTTGTCACACTAACCTTCTGCATGTCCTCCTTCACTACATCCATGAATCTCATTGTTCATGATCCACATGATCTAACTTGACAACCCAGCTCTTGGGAGCACATTGGCTTGTGGCTCCCACCACTCTTCAGTGTGAAAAAAGGGATACTGGACTTCTTAAGGCTTGTTATAATGTTTCACCACTCATCAAGTTCGAAAAACAAACTGTGGAGAGTCCCGGGTGTTTATGGTGCGTTCCAGGAACCTGAATTCAAGATGGTGCATCCCAGCGTGGGGGGGGAAAACAAAACAGATACACGATTACACAACGGGGCAGCACAGATTAAAAGTTTTATTACTCTTCAGTTCGGTGCTTCCATCTTGGATTGTTAATTCGGGTTTGGTGCGGCTGCTCTGAGTTCAGGGGGCGTCCCAGGTGAAAATGCCAACTAGGAACTTGGAAATCCCAACTTCCGGCTTAATCTGGAATGCTCCATTAAACCCCAGTGGGGGGTTGTCCCCTTTGGAGGTGGACATTAAGGTCGTTGCCCCACTATCGATCACACGAGTTATCAATTGTGGATCAACGACATCCGACTCCAGCCAAAGTGTAAAAAAAAAGGCACAGGTCAGTACAATGAAGGGTGAAACCACTATGAGACCTCATGTGGGGTCAAATACCCAGCTCTTTCCACCATTTGCCTTCTTATTTCCAAGCTCTAGAAAACTATGGCAAAGACGATTAAGAATCTACACAGTACCTGCCACTCTAACAGCATAAGTACATATTGTTTGGAAGTAAAGGCATACAGAGTTTCCTTTAATGTATACACTGAATCATTTTATTGGTTTAGCAATGGCAGCTCTACAAGTAAGCGGTGTGTTCTCACATTAATTATTTCTCTGCATATTAATGTCCCAAGTTCAAAATAGCCCAACATTTGCTACTGTGTTAAACACCAATTGGATCCACATATGTCCCAGTGAGAACACAGACCCTGAGTCCTTACCATCCAGTCACTCCTCCCATCATGAGCTGAGTGGCCACGGAGTACTTCTCAGCAATGGGGCCGGAATTGTTCCCAAACACTCTACTCCACCACTGGTGCCTCCGGGCATACTCAGTCAGGTCCACAACCTCATAAACCTCATCTTCGCTCTCTGGGTCGTCCTGGCCCGCTATGAAATTGGAGTGAAATACAAAGTTAAAGGGCTACAATGTGCATATGCTACACCTCGCTTACATTCGGGGTGTATTTTCTAACAGCTCAGGAACTGTTTGCACCCTGTGTGGTCCTATTAACAAAGCTTAATCTTCAAGTCCTCCTAACTGCAAAAGCACTCCAGCCTCCACAGGCTCCGAGGGTGCTTATTCTATGTAAATGAGTTTGGAAGCTAACATTAGCTGGCTAGCGTCAAATGGCTTCCAGCCTGGACGCGAAGGTTCTGCTACCGGAGACCAAAAAGCACGTATGAGCCACGATAAAGCCCTTGTACCTTTTCGATTATTGCTCATGGAGGAAAAAATAAACGAATTTAAATGCGAATTGTGATCGCACAACGGTAATTTCTAACAAACAAAACACCAACCTTCTCTCTCATCCGCCGTCGCCATTTTGGAGAAACTAGTTATGTCATCAGGATGTTGACAAAGATAAACCACGCCCACATTATGATGCCGCTGCCACGTCAGTTGAAATGCTTTCATTTTGCTTGATTGGGCTTCAAGCAGTTTAACAACTTTATTTGATAAAATGCAGCAACTCTGCAAGTCTGACTGTGAAGACGTCATAAAAATAAAGGTTGGGTGCATAAAGAGTCGCGTGGTTTGACAGGATTGGAAAAAGTTATGCTTCGCAGTCACTTTTTGAATAATCTATGAGCGAAAACTGACACCCATGTATTACTGAATATGCGATGATGTCTTAGCGTGTGAAAATTAGAGCATTTGTCGGGAAAATAGTGCTATGGTTCATGCACAAGAGAACCACGTAAAAAAATATGTATTTATTTTTTTAAAATATTTTATCAGGGAGGATTTTTTTTTTAATTAGTGGTTTTGCAGAGCGAACACGAATATTTCAGATAAAAGAATAGTATAGCAGGGAAGTCATATGGTGGTATACACGCGCTCCCATTGGCTGGAGAGGGGCGGAGAGGGCGTGGCCAGAGCGGCGCGTGGGTTCGCTTGGGTGACACAATTATAACAACTTTATCTTCGCGGCCGAAACGCGTTTTATTTGTCAAATACTCACATCTTGGATATTGTACTCAGTTATTTGCATTCAAATAGCTGCACGATACCACTTTGTGATGAAAAATGTGACGTTTGAGGAGCTACCCGGAGAGCGCTTCTGTCCCCCCCGAAAGGATTTACTACATCGAATCGCATCTTTTCATCCCGGAGAAAAGTTTTTGATCGTTTCGCTCCCTTCAGTTTTCCTTCTTTGATTTGGCGGAGCGATCCGTTCGTCCCCGCGTCGCGATTTTCCATGCAATCGTGCGGTGTGTCTCTCGCCGCTGCTGCCTGCGCTGCTGCTCGGAGTCTCGGCTCGGCTTCTTCTAGTGGTGATGAGGGAAAGAAAATGGCGGCGGGAAAAGCGAGTGAAACAGAGGAGGACTTTCCGACACTGACAGCCGAGGAGAGGGATAGTTTGGCTGGGATCGACAGGTCGGAACAGTAAACCCATGCACTCACACGAACGCACACTTTGAAAATTGATTGTTTTATTTTGCCTTGCATGTCGATATTGTCCTCGAGCCGCTCTGCAAGTGATACTGAGCTGCCTGTGTTGTCTTCTGCTTGCAGCTCACTGTTTGGATTTCAGAAGCTTCATGAAGATGGCGCCAGAACGAAGGCCCTGTTGATGAAGGTAGTGAATCTAACTGGATGTATTTTGCAACCGAGCAGCACCCGGGTTTACGGGACTCTCTTGAATCTGTCATTAGTCGTGCATGGCGGTGAATTTGCTTTCAAGTGGCAAGCCAGTCTGAGTGGCCCTCTCGCTACGGAGACCAAGGCCAGCTAGCCGCAGCCCCTCTTAGCCAGGCAGCTAGCTCGCTAGTTAGCTACCCTCTTCCGATGAACAGCGACCCTGCACCTGCGGCTAACGCCGTCTCGCTGGCCCGCCCGTGTATCCGGCTAGCTACTGCTCCCTTCATTTGCCCGTAAAGTTAGCATATCTTAATGTTTTCCTTTTTCTTTTTTTTTTTCGGAAACCGCCCTTCCCCTTTAGCTGAATAGCTATCCCATACAGCCCCGTGTACTTGTACCACTACCAAGACAACGTCGTCACGGATTTGTGTAACACATACTGGAAACGGTGCTGCACTATAATGAGTAAAGTTTTGTCACATTGAAATTGTGTAATTGTAGCTGCTAAGATATCCCTCCCACCCAACCTCAAACACATTGGTACTCGTATGTCGCGAAAACATCGGTGGGAGTAACGGAAAGGCTGTAGCTTTCTTCGGGGTGCACCACTGACGTTATTTGGTAAGGTTAGCTGGTGCCCGTAGCAATTGCATTTCGTCTCGTCTTTGGCACAGTCTGGAGTGTTTTATGGCATTACGTTGGCCCATTTAAAACACTTTCGGGGGGCCTGCTGCGCTCATTTGTGTGTGTGTTTGGTGTCCGCGTGAACGAGTTGACAAACGTTACAAGTAACGTTAATGGCTGGCTTGCCTGTCCAAGATGGCGGGACATGGCGGAGTGACACTGGTAGCTATATAACCTATTTGCCGTGAATATTTTTCGGACCCGTTCGTGTGCTCGCTAAAGCGTGGCTCGGGTTTTCTCACGGGTCTCGGCCCTCCGTAAAAACGTGTCCCTCTCGCTGACCTAGGTGGTGTCACGGTCCTTTGTTTACAGTTTCCATTGGCCCTGGCTTGGACTCTGCATGTGCTCTCGAAGCTGCGTGTTGAACAGGCACAGTCTACCTGTGTGCCTAACATGTCGCTTGGCTAACAAAGAGCAAAGCCCTCTCTTCTGAATGCATCGCAGAACTGTGGAAGATGGGGAGAAAGACAGTGCTGCTGACAGCTCGTGATATATTTTTTGTTGTTTTTTTGTTGTTTTTTTTAGGGGTGGGTGGGGGATCCGTGAATCTTGTTCACTAGGTGGTGTGGGATGCCTGGGAAGTGTTCCTTTCGCGTTAGCAGCAGAACGCAAGAGAAGTCTGCCCTGCTTCCAAGCTGAAGGCAATTAATGCACAATGCTTGAACTCTCTTTCTTTGTAGTGCTGACAGACTGCCCTGTATCCATAGGCAGCTTCCCAGTCCAGCTAACTTAAAGTGTTAGCTGTGTCTTTGTTGCTGTCTACAACCAACAGACATGATTCAGAAACATTTTATATAAGCTAGAAGGGACCCTTAATGCAGGGTCCTTTCTAGCATACTGTTAGTTTCCAGTACTTGTGGATCTGTTAACCTTTCCCATGTGGATTTAAGGTTTGACAGCACTGCATTTGATTTAAGCCGGTTTATAGCTGTAATGCACAGCAAATTTTTACCAGATTGAGAGTTTCATGTGGGATACCGTTGTTGTCCATGCAGAAAATATGTACAAGTTTTGGGGTTACCTTATAGTTCTCTCAACTCCCCTCAAAAATAATCATCAAACAAACACATATGTGGTGGGCTCACGAGCCACTCACTTTAGCAATGTTCACTCATTTTGTTGCTTTCTGCGTTGAATACATGCGAATGATTTGGTGGGTTTCACATCTCCATTCCCACTTGCAGCTTATTAGTTCAGAACAGTAGCCCTGTCTGGCACTTTGTACTGGTTGTGTCGCTCGCGCTGTTGGTAGGTCTACTTGTGGATGGGAGTGGGTTTAACGTTGCTTGACAGAACTAGGTCATTGTATCACAACCCGTTATCGGACAGCAATGACGTAAATTTAGACTAACTAGGTGGAAGAGAAACTTTCAGCTTTGGTGTGTGCTTTTTTTTTTCTGTGTCTTAAGTGCGACGGTTGGCAAGATGCTTACAGCAAGGAGGGTCTTCGAGTGGGGTGTGGCTGATGGCTTTTTGGGTGGAGTTCATGTGCTCTCCTCAGTCCACACACACTCACGTGAAAGCTAGATATTTGGACGCTGCTTCTGTTGCGTCTGAGGCGCTGGCTGTGCTGTGGCTCTGAAATGGTTAAGGTCATTTACAGAGGACAGCTCTTTCCCACAGGGATTAACTTAAATAATGCTAGTTGCAGACATTTAACATGCTGTTTGACTGTTACATACTGGTTGAGTCATTAGCATGGACGCAGGATAGAAAGCAGCCACCATTCATGCTACACTTGGAAGCTGAATCCCACACTTCTGCCACTAAGTCTTTGTAGGACATTTGTTTAGATAACTGTAGACCTGAACTGAGATATTGGCCATGGAAGCTCATTGTTGCCTCGCATTAAGGTTGCTCTAGCGTCAAATCACTCAGTACCCACAGCTACTAAAAAGACCATGCGTTATCAGTCAGTAATTCCAGTCCCATCTTTCACAGCCATGTAATCAGTGATTGTCTCTAGAGCTTTTTGTATTTCCACTGAGTGAGTAAAAATGTGTCCACAAACTACTTGGTCTTATGATGAATAATGCCAAAAGTGGGTCTGTTATGCTCATTCCAGTTCCATATGTTTGTTCTTGGGCTGTAAGAGGTAGCTTTGCCTATATCGCAGGTCATGATCGTCCTTATTTATCTTATCTTGAGAATTGTTTAGTCTGAAACAAGTAATAGTACCTCCAACCTAACCCTCCCTTTAAGGGAACTTTCTTCTGACTGGCTTGCAGAATGTTAGAACAACAGGTTTGGCTATGATAGCCATATTAAGGAATATCCCCCGTTCTGACACATCGGCAGCAGCAAGACTGTGACAAAAATCTTTAAAATTGAGCATGTAGAACAGTCCGAAGCCTGAGCTCTAGGATCACTTTCATAAAGGCTGGTGATATTATTTAAAACAGAATATAAATGACAGAAATATTGTATTGCTGTATTGTAAAAACCATTCAAGAATTTTTCTTCCCGCCCTCCCTCCAGTAAATTAAATGTACTGCAAGTACAGGTACTTCACAAGAATGTCCGAATGCTATAAAAATGTTAATAATATTAACATATTAATACTGTTTTGAGCAACTGCAGGTCAGTTCAGTTGTTGGCAAGGTTGTGTGCAATGATGTCATACGCCCCTGCATGAATGAGGTACTCTAAATACCATGGTATTAAGAGTATGCCAATATCTTGACAATAGAGAAGTGGCCAACTTGTGGCTATCTGTGCAGGGCGGAGCCACACTCCATAGTCCTTAACATATTCAGGTTCTTCCATAGTACTGCTTTGGTAGGTTATCTGGGTATTTGACCATAGGGCTGTTCGATATAACGATATATATTGTTTGACGATATAAAAACGTCTATCATTTCATTTTACACTATCGTTTGTTTCGTGGTGTCGCAAAATAAACTGTTTACGGCAATATTTTTTCATCGTTTTGATGGTCACTGTAGTGGCTATATTAATTTTTTAAGTTCTCTCTTTCTCTTATATTTTATATAACAACAATACGGACGGACAAGCGCCTGTTTTTATGCGTTGTTGTTAGCAACAATGACGGTAACAGCATCGCGTGTCCGCTTGTTTATGTTCCACATAAACCTTTCACAATAAAGCTCAATATCCTGTTGAGACTTTTCAAAATAAACTGAATCACATGAAAGAACAGATTATTTACGGATGAGAATTAAAAAAGAGCCGCCAGGTGCTAAAAAATAAACCTTAGACTCAAACGTTAGAACAGGCTTTTCCCCGCAGCACCATGTGTAATAAATACTCACAAAGAAAACGGTGGCCTTTACAACTTATGTCTAAAAATGTATAGTTTCATGCATCGGTTAAAACACTCGACTCCAGCTACATGACGCGCAGCTGGAAACACTTCCCGCAAGACGAGCTGCCCGAGATTCACAGAATTTACAGAAAATGTTACATTTTTGTGATTTATATCATTATTGGGACGATAGAATTCTTATATCGGGATATGAGATTTTGATCATATCGCACAGCCCTATTTGACCAAGTTCTCACATTATATTAAGTCGTGCACTAGCTGAAAATAGAAGTTTGTTTTGGATATTTTTGTATGTGATGGCTTGGCGCTTATTTCAAGCTGATGGCACATTTAGTGCAGATTAAAATACAGCTGTGTTTATTCAATTCAATTCAATTTTTATTTATATAGCGCCAAATCACAACATAAGTCGCCTCAAGGCGCTTCATAGATACAGAGAAAAACCCAACAATCATATGACCCCCTATGAGCAAGCACTTTGGCAACAGTGGGAAGGAAAAACTCCCTTTTAACAGGAAGAAACCTCCGGCAGAACCAGGCTCAGGGAGGGGCGGCCATCTGCTGCGACCGGTTGGGGTGAGAGAAGGAAGACAGGATAAAAGACATGCTGTGGAAGTGAGACAGAGGTTAATAACAGATAAATAACAGATTTATCTGTGCACATGTTTTATGGAATCAAGCTGCATTAGTCTGAGCTGACGGAGGTGTTCAGTTAAAGACCATGTCTGTGTTGTGAGTTCAACTACATATGTAGGTTAAATAATCAATGTATTTATTTTTTTTAACCATCAGGTAGTACACAGCTTCTATATGGGTAACACTATGCATGTGCACAGGGCTCATTCACAAGTACTACTGCAGACAGTTGAGTATGCTCTACTTCGTTTTAGGCGCTAAAGGGGGAATGAAAAGTTGTTAATTTTGCAACAGTGCTGCTGTTTTTGACCAGGCAATCATAGTTGTTCCAGATATGGGTGGTTTTAACCTGGCTGCTCTAGCACAAATGTTTGTACCACTCATATAAAACCAATAATAAATTAAAATGTAACTAAATCGGAAAATGTTTTTATTTATGTGCATGCTGCTTTTGTTCTTTTTGTTGGGCTGCTGGTTTAGCTTACTGAGTTTTGCAGGTGACCCATGTGCCATAAGGCCCAAGTTCAAATCCGCCCTCAGGCCGTTTACTGTGCGTCTTGCCTACTATCCTGTTAAAGAAAGTCTGTAAGCCCAAATAGTATAGTTAAAAAAAAAAAAAGAAGAAAAAGACTTTGACCATGTTTTTTTTGAGGGGGGGTGATTGTGGTCAAATGTTCAAACAGCAAGTTGCTACACGTTTGATTTAGCAGATCTGTTTATTTGTATTATTAAATATAATAATAAAATAAATATTTTAAACACCAGATGCTGTTTTTGACACAATCCTTAAGGATTTGTGTCTCCTCCTGGGATTGAAAAGAGGATCTTCTGCTTGTTGGGCAAATGTGTAAACCACCATACTATGTCTGATGTCTGCTTTCCAAAATGCGTTCACATGGAGTCATGTGAAATCACAGGTTATGGTATTTTATTTTATTTTTTTTTTAAGAGGACAGTATGTGAATACAATGTGGGGAAGTATTAACAGAAGTTTAAAAAAATAAATAAATGCAAGTGCAAAATTATGTCAGATTGTGACTGTGATTTTTGTTCATTTTTAATTAACTGCCTAGCTCTTATAGATACACTGTACTAAACTCTTGAGCCACCCCTCATTTGTTTTTATTTAGCTTTGATTGAGCCAGGCTAAAATGTTTGCAGTGGTTAATGTGATATATAAACGCTATATTAGCTGTAAAGCTAACACATTGTACCTAACATTATTCCTCATGGTCAGGCTGCTCCACAACCATTCTAACATTCTGTCAACGAAATATAATGTTGACATTAGAAATAAATGGCTATCATCATGTCTGTGACTTATACCCACTTTTTTAATAGAGACGTTTATTTACATGGGATGATCAAACAATAGTACAGGTGCTGGTGCCCACTACTGAATTTTTTAAATTTGTCTGCAGTGTAAATGGTAAATGGCCTGTATTTGTATAGCGCTTTTACTAGTCCCGCCTAGGGACCCCAAAGCGCTTTACACACCCAGTCATCCACCCATTCACACACTGGTGGAGGCAAGCTACAGTTGTAGCCACAGCTGCCCTGGGGCAGACTGACAGAAGCAAGGCTGCCATATCGCGCCATCGGCCTTTCTGGCCAACACCAGTAGGCGGTAGGTAGGTGAAGTGTCTTGCCCAAGGACACAACGACCGAGACTGTCTGAGCCAGGGCTCGAACTGGCAACCTTCCGATTACTAGGCGAACTCCCAACTCCCAACTTGGGCCTCGGCTGTAGTCTTGAATCTCTGTAGATTGAATAATTACACCAAATATTATTGTTCTTACTGTTTAATATTATTGTAGCAGTAGTGTTCCCTCATTTATCGCGGGAGTTGCGTTCTAAAAATAACCCACGATAGGTGAAATCCGCAAAGTATACAACTTTATCATTTACAGCTATTATAGATGTTTTAAGGCTGTAAAACCCCTCACTACACAGTTTTCTCACAGGCACAAACATTTTTACACTTTTCTCTCTTGTTTAAACACTCTCAAAGTTCAAACCTTGGTCGAAAAATCAGCCCAGTATTATAGAATGAAACCAAAGGCATCCACAGGTGCCTTTTACGGTGCAAGACGTTTCGTCGACATTGTTGTGTTTGTTGGGGAGAAAACGTACAAATATACACTACAGCACTTCAGAGTCACAATGCTAGCGATCGAAGATTTGTGTAAATTTGACAAGCTGAAACTAGAGCAGGGAGATATGACCAAAAACATTTATCACGATATACATTTGAAAATTTGCAATAACGATATGACTGAATATATAATTGACATTAGACAAAATACAACTCCACAACTTTATTAGTGCAAAAAACACAACAGTGTATTTTCAGTTAAACATGCAGCTGTTTTTTTTTAATGTGCATTAAAGTTATATAAAAAATTAACAGTGAAAATGCAAATTCCTTGCTGACAGTTTAACCAAAAGGCATTTCCAGTGGAAATTGGCCGACATATCCTCAGCATAACCATGTATAATATCCACAAAACCTAAAAAGAGGTTATGCACACACAATACGTTAATATTATGTTGAAGCACAGTACTTATCACTCCGCGAGGCGCCTGCCTACGATAGCTGTAATGCTCCGACAATCCATCAAGCGGCGCGAGTTGGTAGCTTAGCAAAGTCGTACTAAAACATTTGACAGATTTTCGAGCGCCGTGTACATAAAATCGTTTCGAGGTCAGTAAACAACCAGAATTCATACATAAGGCACACGGGATTATAAGGGACACTGTCGATTTTCAGAAAAATCAAAGGATTGATTTTAAGTGTGCCATATTTTCCAAACAACACAATAATAACGACGGCCCGCTAGCATGCTCTACCAGAAATAGTGCTTTGTTGTGTATCTGACGGACGAAAGCTAAACCAGTTCCACACCACTGAAGTTGCAGCATTTTTGTAAACCAATTCTGGTTCATCTGCTTCATTCAACGATCCGCTTTCGCCCTTCTCATTCTCTGTCGCCGCCATGCTTTTTCTGCCATGTGTGTATGAAAACAAAGGCACTGCGCATGCGCGTTTTACCCATATTCTATCGCGATATTTCATTTTCTTATCGTTACCCAACATTATACCGGTATTACTGTGAACGGTATGATATGGCCCAGCCCTAGGTGAAACCATTCTGTACTGTACAGGAGACACGGCACGGAGGAGACTGACAATGGTCTACAGCCAATCAGGACGCAGAACACAATGCACTGTAAAAAAAAAACAAAAACAAAAAACCAACCAAACCAAAACAAACAGCATGCAAAATTGCACAAAAAAATCTGCAAAAACAGCGAGGCTGCAAAAGGTGAACCATGTTATAGCGAGGGACCACTGTAACCATAAAAAGGTAAGGTTGTGGAATATGAAGGGACTAGACTATCCATTGATCAGGTAATGCTTTTAAATAGAGGTCTTGTTTTTTTTTTTTGTAGCGTTAATGTTGTAACAGTTAGCGAGTGTTTTCAGACTGTTTTCAAAAGTGCTCAAATAGCCCAGTTTAACCTGCAATGGCTCCTGCAACATGTTCTGCTGCCATGGCGGGGATAAATTCATGATGAAAAGCAGAAAATCGGCTGTCACAGATGATAACTTCAAAAAGTCTGAAGATGCTAATGCATTCCCTCCTTGCAGCGCCTTAGCCCTCCAGAAACCTAGGGTAGACCCTAAATATTCATTCAAAATAAATGAATGAAAGGAAAAAAAAAATCCAGGACATTCAAAACCACCATAATTCAGCATAATATTCTTATTACCGTCATAGCTCACAGGACCATATCACTTTTTTTCTCCATCTCTGTTGAAATAACCATGGCCAGTCATTTCTGAAGAACTGAACTCTGAAATGTGCATTGATCTCTGTGATGAGTGGTTATAAATGTCGTCAGAGATTCTCTGAGATTGACATGTTTTTCTGTTGTTTTGTTTTTCCTCACATATCACCCTAGAGCTCAAGGATCAAGTTCATCGGGTGTCCACTGTTAAAAACAATTTTAAACCATGTTTACTCACTTATTTATGATCAAAATGCAGATGTGACTCTAGCTGCTGTGTAGAAAAACGATCCGATGTATGACGGCAGCTGAACCCTCCTGCCATTCATGCTCCAACAGTCAGCCTTTTTTGAAAGTCTTGCCTTCAGTGATCCCAAATCAGATGATCGTGTTACAAAGTATGATTAGGTTTTACTTCCTTAACTTTGGCCTGCAATAAACGTGCATCGCAGCACTTGCATTTTCTGTTTCTCTACTTATTCACTTGAGATTTTCCTCTACTTTTTCACCCACACATTTATACATTTAAATTTTGTCCCACAGCAACAACACAAATGTTGACCGTACATTTCTGGTACAGAAGTCCAATTGAGATGAGCAATGTTTTTTTTTTTGCTTCTATCGTTTTATTTTTGAGTTTTTTTTGTAGCAGTTTGGTATCAATTGTAAAATGGAAGAAAATGAATATCCACGTTTCAATCTATTGTGCAAATATTTGATATTCAGTATTTCCGTCCATTATCTTCATCTTATCCAATTGAGGGTTGTGGGGAGGCTGTTATAGGGCAAAAGGCAGAAAACACCCTAGACAAGATTGCTAATCTGTTGCAAGGCCAACACATAGAGATGGTAACCACTGGCATTTACAGGCAATTTTAGAATGACTAATTTGTCTAGCTCCACGCATGTTGTTAAGACTGTAGGAGTGAGCCACAGTAGCTGGACAGAACACATAGACTACAAAAAGATCCCAGGTTGGATTTGAGGTTGCTGGAAGGTAACAGTGCTAACCACCACACCGTGAGACTTCTGCCACTCCTCTTTAAGCAAACATGCATAGAAATACAGTAAATAAGTTTGTACAATTCTAACAAACTTGAAAGTCAATATTTGGTGTGACCACTTTTATTCTTCAACACAGTCTGAACTCTCTTAGGCAGTTTTTCTTGTAGTTCTTTAAGCAGTCTTTAGGAACAGTTCTCCAAGCTCCTTGAAGGACATTCAAAGGTCGTCTTTGGATGTTGCGGTTCAGACTCTGGGGAGGCCAGTCCATGATTGATAGTGTTCACTGTGTGCTTTTCTGTCCTGGTATGCTTTTAATGCATTGGCAGCGTGTTTCGGATCAAGTCATGCTGAAAAATGTCAAATTTGGGTTCATCGCTCCATGAGACCCGTTGCCACTGATATTCAGTCCAGTTGTTGTGTAATTTGGCGTACTTTCTTTTTCTCCCTGTTTCCCTTCCTTCCACTGAGACCACTTGTGATTAGGATTGAGTGAACAGTAGATGATCTACTAAAGGGCTAGATGCAACTCTCAGGTCTTGTGTCAGGTCTTTCCTGGATGTTTTTCCTGTTTCTTAAGGACATGACTTTCAGATACTGTTAATCTGCTGTAAATAGATTTTTAGGCCTGTCACTTCTTCTTTTGGCTGTCACTTGTCTGGTTTTCTCAACGTTTTTAAGGACACACTGAAGATCATGATAAGATATGTGAAGTATTTGTTTTATAGCTCAAAACAAACAAAAAAACTCAGCTTTATGTTTGTCAAACTGTTATCTTTGGCATTTTTCTTAGAGTCAAAGGAAGCTGAACAAGTGATGTTTTTGGAACAATTTGCTAGAAACAAAGTGCATAAAGATGAAATGTAATATTGGTTCTTTACAAAGTTATGTGTAGACAAAACACTGGCTAATCTCTTGAGTTAGGCATCTGAAAAATGAATGAAAAACTCAATGGAAAAATTTTGATAGAGCTTCAGAAAGCTTGGAGAATTATTACCCAAACCCAAGACTTAGTTGGTCTTGTTCTTGAGCAAGATCAAGCCAACTGACCAGCCAGGAACTGCAATCGGCAGATTTCCAGCATTCTTGGCCCTGACTGATGACCAGCTCATCATTCTCCCATAGGTGCTTCTAGTTAATTGGAAGTTTTTCCTCCCTGGTCTGGAAAGCACGATAGCGTTGTTCGCATAATGCCTTTTGCGAATCACTTACCACCAGACTCTTAATGTTTTTCTTGTCAATAAGTTGTGGCGATGCAATTGGAACAGCTGCACTAGTGTCCATCTTCCATTTTTATTTTTTTCCTCTGCTTGTGGGCATCTTTCTTCAGTATATAAGGGTAGACTCGCACTTGTATGTGTATGCTTCTGGAAGACTTGTAGCTTCAGTATGTGCACTCCCCGGACTGCTTACAGTACTGACAAGAACAAGTCCTGATGCATTTTCAGAATTTTGGTTTTCAAAGGAATTGCTAATATGAGTTCTGATGACATCTCCTCATTTTGAAGAAAAGACAGCAAGTAATTTATCTGCAAGGCTGAGATTTAGAAAACCTCATGCTTACATTTAAACTACAAAAATAAGAAGTCTTCAGACGTAGCCAAACGTGCTCAAGTATTATTGCTGTAAATCTGTCCTCGGCTGTTGTCACTCTTCACATTTTGCTCTGTTTTTCTTTCCCTAATGGTGTTTGCTGCTGCATTTTCTCCTTCGGTCTTTCATCACAATGATAACCGTGTAAAATAAAAGCTTTTGATTACATAACTGCTTCTTGGAAATGGCAGCGCTACCCAACAAAGGCAAACAGAGGTCCTTTTTCAGTGTGTTTGGTAGTTATTTCTCCATTTAATAGCTGTGGTTGAACTGGCCTGTCCACAAAGACGAGAGATAAAACATTCCCTCCTTCTGCATGTGCTTGGAAGTGCAATCTTAGTTTCTCTTACTTGAGCAGCTGGCTCTCCTCAGCTCGGAGTGGCAGAACGGCTGCCACGCTCGGTGTCGAGCACCAGCTGGGCCATCTTTGATGCGATCTCAGTGTGGCACCAAAGAAACGATGTGCAAGGCGAGGTCACGGGTTGTGTTTGTTTGCCCTGGTGCAGCAGGGGAAATGGACAACATGTGCTTGATTTTTTTTCATGGCTCGGACTTCCTTCATGGTCACAGTTAAACGGATGGATAACTGGAGAGCAATAACAGCGAATAGCCCGTTTCTGACACAATATCAGTGCATAAATTGTTATAATTACCTCCATGGGTACAGCGTGGGCAGATAGGTGGAGAATTTTTAAAATTTATTTATTTAATTTCACAGAAGTGGCTGATAAATCTTTTATTTTGTGAAACTTTTGCAGTCAGTCAACTCCAAACACAGTGTTGAATCATTTGCTGCTGGAGCTGCTTTACTAATTTGCTTTCAGTTTTCCAGTAGTGTATTAATAATAGGGCTGTGCGATATGACCAAAATCTCATATCCCGATATAAGACATCTATCGTCCCGATAACAGTATATATATATCACAAAATTTTAACATTTTCTGTAAATTCTGTGACTCTCGGGCAGCTTGACTTGCGTGAATTGTTTCAAGCTGGGCGTCGTGTACCTGGAGTCAAGTGTTTTAACAGATGCATAAAATAAAACATGAATGTTTGTTATCATCTTATCTTTCTAATCTTATCTAATCTAATTCTTTTCATGTCAGTTGATGTCTATGATGATATAAATCGAGTCATTATTTATGCCAGTTTTTAAGGTCCCTGTTTTCTCCTGAGATGCAAAGTTGTAATTTAATTTTTGGTTAAAATATTTGATTTAATTTTTAATTCTGACCAGTCAGAAGCTTCAGGTGTTATAGAAGAACACAAACTAAATGAAAAACTGAATTCTTTGGTCAGTTCCAAATAAATAATGTAGATAAAACTAGAAGTTAGAATTACTAGACACCCTGCGATATGATGAAGTTGTCATTTTTACATTTTGCGATATGATGACTACTCTTGGTTGCTGGGGATCAGTCCGCCAGGGCCTTCTGTTCCTGGTCACCGCCCGGAACACATTGCACCCGACCCCTACGGCGCCTCCTGTGGGTAGTGGGCCTGCAGGAGGATGTGCCCATGTCCCTTTTTCAGGCTGTGCCCGGCCGCCCTCGGGCACCCTTCCCAGGCCTGGCTCCAGGGCAGGCCCCTGGTAACCCTGTCCCAGGCAGGGTGAACTGTTCCCTGGATCTTTCACTCATAGGGGTCTGAACCTGAGTCTGAACTCCTCACCCTCAGAGATGGGGTGAGGAGTTCAGCCATCCGAGAGCGGCTCAGAGTAGAGCCGCTGCTCCTTCACATCGAAAGGAGCAGTTGTGTTTTTGGGGGGTTTTTTTGTTTTTCTTTTATGTAGATGTAAGGAGGCTTCTGTTTTTACTCGTGTGATCGAGCCGTTAGCTTGCTCTAAATTACGAGGTACAGTTGACAAGCTAAGTGTGTCCAGTGTTGGATGATTTGTTTGTTTTTTGGGTTGAACTGATTTAATGCAAGTTTGGTCAGCTGACTTAGGTGCATGAGATTAGCTCTCTTGTTCATAGCATTCCCAAAGTGTTTTCATTTATTTAATAAAATATCAGTATTTGGTGTCCAGGACTGCAAAGTCTTGTTTGATGTGTACAGTAATACTGTTGCTCGGGTTGTCATTAGCATTGTCCATTGTTATTTGGTCTTTTTCTCACTCACACTCCTAACATTCTGGTGTGTACGGCATCAGCAACCCAAACATTAGCTGCCAGCCTATCCTGACGTGGCTTTATTCTATTCCAAAAGCATGATTGGCTCGGCTCGGTTCAGCGCTGTTCTTATTGCCATTGGCCTTTCCAGATGTCTGCCAAAACAAGGATGGACTTAGTTCTATTGACTTTATATTGACCATGCCTGATTGTTATCATTTTATCTGGTTTCCAGCCCTAATGTACATATGCAGTAAATGTAAGGGCTAAAGACCTCCGGCAGATGCGGAGCTCAGAGTCGGCGGCCTCTGTACTCCCACAGGCCGGAGAGATCTCTACGAGATATACTGCAAAAGCTTTCTTCTGCAGCAAGCTGAAATCCTAACATGATATTTATCTGCAGAAGAGATTTTGGAAGCTGACGTCAGCCATGCTGTGACTTTGTAAAGTTCTTACACCACGCTTCTTTTCTTTGCGGATGTGGATGTTTGCATGCGACACACAGAATTGAGCCGGTGTTATTTTTGTGTTCCCTCCAGGCTGTTCGGTGCTACGATTCACTCATCCTTAAGGCAGAGGGCAAAGTGGACCCTGAGTTATTCTGCCAGCTGGGCCACTTCAACCTCCTCTTGGAGGATTATCCGAAAGGTGAGTCATCTCTTCACCTGCACTCAAGTGGGTTATACGCTCTTTGTTTTTTTCCTGCCACTGTTTTGGTCGAATAAATGATTTCTATTTCAGCTGTCATGCCTTTTGAGTACGTTTCACATTTTTAAGCACAGTAGTTATTGTTCCTCTAAGAACAAACCTCTACAGCTTGCTGCTTGGTCATTTCCTCTCGTAAATCTTTGTTTGCATCTCCTTACAGCATTATCAGCATACCAGAGGTACTACAGTTTACAGTCAGACTACTGGAAGGTAAGACACGCAGGCCTACACGTTCACTTTCCCTTATTGTTTGTGATATTCTCACCTTCTTTCACTCTCACTCTAACACACACACACACACACATTTCCCACACATATACCGGAAGCACGTTTGGTCTCAGCTGGGTTAGATGTTGGCGTAAGATGCGGTTTCAGGTTTCATGTCAGTCATTTTCACTGTTTCCTGCAAAGTTGACACTTGGCGGTGAGCCTAAATTCTAGTTTTGTTTTTTGTTTTTGTTCTTTTTTATCAAATTCTATCAGGTGCTGCAGTGTTATATAATCAGTTAGCCACCAGTTTCTTTTTTCACCCCACTGACGTCTGATTTATTCTGTCCATTTTAGTAGCACATTAGCAAATCTTCACATAAGTTTAGTACCTTTTGGGTTGCTGTAATTTGGTAGGTTGATTTGCTATAGTTAAAAAAAAACCAAAACACTGCATTGTTTGGTAGCTAAATAATTGCTCACCTTTCTGTCTTTACTCCCAGAATGCCGCCTTTCTGTATGGCCTTGGAATGGTCTACTTCCACTATAATGCCTTTCAGTGGTGAGTGGCAACTTCTTTTTTTCATTATTATGAATATTATTTCTTCATTTGGATAGACACAGGGAGAGTCTGCTGAGATCATTATTATTTATGTAATAAATGCACTGTGAATCTCTTCTGGGGCTGTTCTGGATTAAAGAGAAAATCACATCGGGCTGTGGCAGAATGGTGGTAGATGGGGAAAATGTTACAATGTCACACTACATTATGCTGAGCATAAGTGGATGGATATCAGCTAAACAAGAAAAAATACTGTTGTTTCTTAATGTTTGCCTTTAAAAAAATTTTTACACTTTTTAAAAACAGATTTCATGTGGCTTATTGGACTAGTAGGCTGATAAGATACAGTAGTTACCTTGATGGTAGGTTTTGTTGTTTGCTATTGTGGGTGATATAACCTCAAAATTATGTCAAAATATTTCAAGGCAATTTGCAATAATCATATTTATTAAAAAAAAGCAAAAAGAAAATGAAGAACTAAACGAGGTTTCACAGGTGATTGTAGCTTGCGGGCAGCAGTTTTTATTAGTGCAAATAAAAAAAGAGGGGTGTTTTCCATCTTTGTTTTATAGTGAGCTGAACTTGTTAACACTAGATTCAGGCAGCAGCTTCAGAGTGCAGTAGATATCGGTCAAGCTGCGTTCATTTGCACATAAGTACATATGTAAACCAAAATAGTCACCATCAAAATAAAAGCAACAAAGTTTTTGTGATTTTGAGGATAAATCGCAAAAACCAGTAATCCATTCTCTGTTGGGGAGTTTATCAAAGTGTGTTTGGTGCCTGATGTAAACTTATTTACATTTGAATCCTAATTTCCCATTGCCCGCATGTGGGCCGTTCAGGGACCCGTTAGATGAGACAATCAATGCCATTTTCATGCCTAGATTATGGATATGCTTGTTAGCTGGATTTAGATAAAGAATGGTTTGCACCAATTTGTGAATCTATCAGCTACTCTGCTAACTCAGCCTCTGTGGACAATTTGTAAGTGTTTTAGGACATTTGAGGGGTGTACCACGAAGCCAGGTTAACGGGTTGACAAGCTGGGTTGAGCTTAAAGTCTGGGTTTTCTGAGTGAATAGTCATGTGATGCGTGGAACGTGCCTTTTTACATGAGCGCACACAGAGCCTATAGCAGACAGCCTCGCTTAACAGAGGAAGCCGATAACCACCTCATGATAACGGCATCATAAAACAACATCACCAGACAGCAGCCACTGCTTTTAAGATGTATCTCAGGAAATAAATCCCTCCTTTGTTCTCCACATGGACTGTTGACCTGCATGAAGCCGAAGAATGCCCATATGTGATTGGTCACTTAGTAATACTCTGTCTACAAGCAGGCTACAAATACTGCTCAAAAGTGATCCAATCCACCGACTGCTCATTTATTAAACCCACACCAAATCCGTGAAGTCTTTGGCAGCAGCACACCTATGATCAGTGTCAAGTATTTGAGCAATTTCAAATATTAAAATTAAAAATATTGGTGTGCTCTACTGATGCAAGACAGAAGTTGCATGCCTCAGAAGATGGCACTTTCAAACAGCAACAACGGTGAGCGCAACGATTCAAGGGAGTTATCCAAAGAAGCGTGCCTCTGTGATTACACAGCTCAGTTGTAGTCTGTATATGTTTACCAGCTGAAAATCTGCCTTTGATGGTGAGCTGTCCTATCTTGTTTCCATAGCAACGCCACGGCCAGCAAGAGAGACTCTGTTCTGGCTGAGTTGCCAATAAGAATCAGCTAAATTAGATTCTTCAAGATGCAGACATCAGCAAATCCAGCTGTTACCAGCTGCAGGCAAATTCCACTGAGGCGTTGTTTTCAACACGTGATTGTTTTCAGAGACATTTTTCAGATGTCAGGACATTTTTACCACTTGCTTCTTTTGTTGTTTCCAGTGGTACATCTAATGCACGTTTATCTACCATTTGAATTTATTTACCATCACAAATCATCATTATCTGACTCTCACTGGTGCCATTGAATGAAGCGGCCAGTTGAGAGCTGGAGAGCTAACTCAGAGATAATGGTCTTCTTGCACAGATCTGCATCTGCTCTGTTTACAGCCACTTTGGGCGGTTCTGTGAAGGGAGTAGTATGGTCTGTTGTAAGAAATCTTCAGTCTTTGGTCGGTTTTCTATTTGAAACGGTCTTTACTGCTTATTGAAGAGGACTCAGGGTGCTTTATATTGTAAGGTAGAGAGCCTACAATAGTAGAGAGAGAATCTGAACACTCAGGTGACCCCCATGAGCAAGCACTTGGTGACAGTGGGAAGGAAAAACTCCCTATAAACAGGAAGAAACCTCTGACAGAACCAGGAGATGAGACAAAGACGCACTGTGGAAGTGGTGAATGTGTGATGATGTAACCTGCGGCGCACGAAACGACCAATGTGGCGGGTATTGTGGCGGCTTAAAGGGTGTCCACACAGGAAGTAATGTGTCATTTAGGTCGCAAGCTGACATACTATTCGCATAGAAATGACTAATGAATTTGTTGATCATGAAATGTCATTTAACACATTTCCGGTCAGTTTGGAGCTAGATAGAAACCCTCAAAAAGCGTTAAATAAAAGCTTAGATTGCTTAAACTTTTTATTGTGTGTAACAAACAGGGTGCGTTCTCAGTTTCCAGGGAAGAAGCATCTTTAGTGTTGAGTAGAAGATGGCACGCCGGCAGCATGACTGGAACAAGCAGCTGCTGTCGGAGATCAGCTTTTGCTAATACCTCGAGTTTTTCTCTGAATCTAAATGTTTCTATTAATCACCCTTCTCTTTTTTTCTCCCCCTCCCCGCCCACCACCGCTTCCTTTTAATTCTCCCACAGGGCGATCAAAGCATTCCAGGAGGTGCTGTACATTGACCCGGGGTTCTCCCGGGCTAAGGAGATCCACCTGCGCCTAGGTCTCATGTTCAAGGTCAACACAGACTACGAGTCAAGCCTAAAGGTACGTGCAGCTTAAAGAGTCGCGCATCACTCTTGAACGAATCCCGAGAACCGGCGATGAAGCGAACAAAAGCAAAGGTGGATTTTGTCAACAGCAGCGGTTTCACACTTCAAGCTGACCTTGAAGCGTGAAACGAGCGAGCAGAGCACGACACAAAAAGGATGGGAGCTCCCATTCAGTGCCTGAATAAGCTGGCAGCTAGTGACAAATATAAGAGTGAATAAGTGATTGATTCTGTCTACTCATTTCTCTCTTACAGCATTTTCAGCTGGCTTTGATTGACTCCAACCCCTGCACTTTGTCCAAAGCTGAAAGTAAGCACCTTTTCTATTTATTTGAGTGTTATGTTATTAATTGTATCTAACCGCTTTTGTGAATATGCATCATTACTTTTTATTCTTTCAGCTCTCCCCTCCATCTTTTCTCCTTTCACCATCCTTCTGTACGCAGCGTTAGACCGGTGGTTTCGCTTCAGTCTACTTAGAGCACTGGAATTATTTGATATGCTGCTCCCATCTCATCTCGCCCGCCGTGCTACCTGTTACCTTGGTGATAGCAATATCCATTTTTGCCCAGGCTCCCGCTGTTTGCCTTTGCTTCTTTGTGTCCCCCCTCACTGCTTTTCTAACTCGCTCACATACGTAGCAAGGGCAGCCCCCATCTTACTCCCCACCCCCCTCCCTCTCTCTTTCTCTCGCATGTTCGTGCTCTCTCTCTCCCTCCTCTCCACTCTCTCTCTCCCTCTCCATCTGCTGAGAGTCACTCAGGCAGCTTAGATCAGACACTGCAGCGCTCCAGACAAAGGAAGGTGCTGCCAGGAGCACAGCTTACCTACCTGCTCTGTTCATGTAGACTGGGCCAGCCTCGGGTTTCTGACACCTCTTTTTTATTGACAGCTCAGCACTACTTTCCAAAGACTTTTGGAAACACACTGAGGAGGGACTCAGTTTTTCTTGAAATGTTGAGTAACCTCTAACACGCTTGTGTTCTTGTCTCTCTCTCTCTCTTTTTTTTTTTTTGTAGTTCAGTTCCACATTGCTCATCTGTATGAGATTCAGGTAAGTGTTTGATGCTTGATTCGACCTGCACTTGAGCTCTGCTTGCTCTCAAGGGTACAAGACTAGATTTGCCCCCACCCCCCCATCTATGCTGAGTAATTGAGAAGGAGGGGGGGGTGTAAGTGCTGCATGTCGATTGAATGTGGAACAGCGAGGCGAATAGCTTTGACTTAGCGGTGTAAAAAAATAGCAGGGCGTCTGAATGCCGGGGATTGCCCTGTTTCCTATTTTCTCTTTTCTTTTTCTTTTTAAATTTGAACTACGTGCTGACAAATTGAGGACGGAGCAGGGTGCTTGAGTGGGTGGCGCGCGGGAGGGGATAGGAGATTACTCTCGGCCGATCGACAGGGTTGCCACGGAAACAAGAAAGTCTGTCTCCCCCTCTTTTGTATGCTGGTGGTCTCCCTCTCTCTGTCTTTATGTGGGTTTCATTGGCGAGGTACAGTAGCTCTCGGCAGCTCAGGGATGCGTTTATCTTTTTTTTATTTTTTTATTTTTTATTTTTTTATTATTATTATTTATTTTATTGTATTTTATTTTTTTTAATTGTGCTGTGTCAGAACACGCCGCTGCAGTGAAAGACCCCCGGCTAAATTAAGAAGGGTGGGAAGTGCAGTCAGCATGATTACTACATTCCTGTCTCCTGCTGCAGGTTAACAGAGATGGAAAGACGGCCAAAATAGCAACTATAAAAAAAACTATAACTATAAACTAAAAGCTATAGGTCTACAGTATTGTTGGTTTTTGTTTTGTGTTTTTTTTTTTTTTACTTTTTTAATCCTTGTTACATTTCCTCTTATCCTTTTCCCATATCCAGAAGAAATACCGGGCTTCCAAGGAGGCTTACGAGAGCCTTCTGCAGACAGAGGATCTTCCTGCGCAGGTGAAGGCCACTACCCTGCAGCAGTTAGGTAAGGTTTTCTAAGGATATATCATAGTTTTAATATTTCTTAAAAACAAACACACAGTTGGGTAATTGGATATATTCCCAGGCTGGATGCATCACACGGTGGAGCAGCTCGGGGACAGAGGAAGCAGGGACAGCTATGCCATCCAGTGTCTGCAGAAGTCTCTGGAGGCCGACCCTAACTCTGGACAGTCCTGGTACTTCCTTGGCAGGTATGCTGCACACTGGAAAAACAGCCTACAGAGGATTGTAGCGTTTGATACTAGTGTGCTCCTTACCTCTGCTTTCCTGAAATAAAGCAATAAAATAATGGATTGTGAGGCTCTAAAAGCAGTGTGTGGGCTGTTTGTGTGTCCTGGACAGCTGAGCTGGACAAGCCCCAATTCCTTTCTGATTAGCTATTAGGTCTATGCATTAGTGGCTAATGCTGCTGGCTAGCTGCTCCTAGGCATGTATTTCCAGCTCCATATTTTTATTTTTCAACTTCATTAGAGTGGCTTTGCATGATTAGCAGTTAAAAATAACCCCCATTAACTTTGGGCTCCTTGTTCATACTCTGTCTGAAACAAGCAGTTCTAGCTCACTTTACTCTCCTTTTAAGCTACTTTTAATCTAATTGGCTCCCCCCTCGCAGACTGAAGAGCTTCCTTCTTTCCACTTCTTTTATTTTTCTCTTTTTGTTTTGTTTGTTTGTTGGTGACCACACACTACTCCACTGAGAATTTAGATTCCAGTTCAGCATCTATGCATGCACCCCGGGCAGCAGACTTGAAGCGAACGTCAGGACTAGAACAGGAGTAGCTACTTAAGAATTGGGTTTTCAGCTGTCAGTGTCCTCAGTGGAATAAAATCAAGGCTTAAGAAAAAGCATGGGAATTTGGGCTGTGTTGTAAAAGGTTTATTGAAGGTGAAATTTAAATCCATAGCTTGGCAATATCAGCACTGTGTTCTCTTTGGTGGTTGATCAGGGAGGTACATTCTTTTGGCGCATCATTTTGTGTATTGGTTGTCACTTTTTGGCCGAAAGCAGATTAGTAATGGAGGTGAGGAGAATCAGAAATTGCCACCACCACTTTACACAGAGGGCTTCATTTTCCGATCCTCCTCATGTTTTAATTTCCTTAATGACTCTGTGGGTGAGCCTTCTCTATTGCCATTGTCTAGTTGATTGAAAGTATTTGTTCTGTTATGGATCTGGTAACACCAGGTGTCAGCTGGTGTTACCCTTTAAGCATGTCAAAGGGTGGAATTTGTAAAGAGGAATGTATTTTTGGAATATTATTTCCATATCGTGACAGCCTTTGTCTTTCCACAGGTGCTACTCCAGTATTGGGAAAGTCCAGGATGCCTTCATGTCTTATCGGCAATCCATAGACAAATCAGAGGCCAATGCAGACACCTGGTGCTCAATAGGGTAACTTTTGTATTTAAAAGTAATCTATTACTTGTTTTCACAAAGAAAAATATTTAAAACCATTTTTTTCTGCATCATCATTATAATTTTTCTTCCCCCTTCTATCGTCATCCTCCCCTCCCTCTTCCCCCCTCTGCCCCTGTCCTCAGGGTGTTGTACCAGCAGCAGAACCAGCCCATGGACGCTCTGCAGGCGTACATCTGCGCCGTGCAGCTGGACCACAGCCACGCCGCTGCCTGGATGGACCTGGGCACGCTGTACGAGTCCTGCAACCAGCCGCACGACGCCATCAAGTGCTACATCAATGCCACTCGCAGCAAGGGCTGCACCAACACTGTTGCGCTAACCCACCGCATCAAATGCCTGCAGGTGGGTGGTGAGGAGGATATCATAGAAGAAGCAACCATGCAAAGGCTGTTTGGATGGGTATATGGCGTCAGCTGGATTATTTTGTTTGAAGAAAATTTAACAGAAGTGCAAAGATATTTGTCTAACAGCAACAGTGAGGTTTTCATAAACGGTTTTTCCCCAGGTTAGGCAGTCGAGTAGCTTTAATTGTAGCATGTTGAGATGAGAACGCTTACTGAAACTGCTGGTTGCGATTTCCTTCTTACAATTGCAGGATAAAGTTAGCGTTTTTACATTTTAGGGTCAAATCTGTGTTTCTGCATTGTGACATAAATATGATTTGATTTTCACACAATGCCTTTAAAGCAGATAAGCACATCCCAGTTTGCATATCTGTGAGGGGAGGGTGTCAAGTAACCTCGTGATTTCAGTCAGTGAGGTGGCAGTCAGGTGAGGTGGGGTGGCCTGATTTTATTTTCAAAACAGGAATCTGATCTTTACAACACGTCTTTGAGGAAGACAACTGTTGCACGAGGAACCAAGTTTTCTGAGAACCTTGCAAAAAGAGCTGTGGATGTTCAGCAGGCCAGAGGAGATTACATAACCATCTGAGAAGAGTTTGGATTCGACTGATCTGCAGTCAGACTGCTGTTGCCAGTAAAGAAGAGTTATCCTCTATACTTCATAGTGTGGTTCCTGTGCAACCTGAATTATGTTCCCAGACTAACTTCTAAACAGGTTGAGCCTCCCATATTGGCTCATGTTCCTGAGTCCACTAACAGCAGAGCGCTGATTAACAGTAATATTAATGGCTGGCCTACAAGGAGAAAGCCACCGCTCTCCATAAAGCATACTGCTACCCATATGCAGTTTACTGATGATCACATGGGTGAGCCAGACAGCTGCTGGAACAATGTTTTGTGGACATAGGAGACTAAAATAAATTGTTTTGGTCAAAGAAAGGGAAACGGTGCATAAGACAGTGTGAAGCACAGCGGTGGTAGTATCATGATTTGATTCTGTTGTGATGTATATCGGCCAAGATGGCTTGTTCTTCCTGACACATCCATCCCATTTATCCAAGCTTGGGGCCGGCTTGTGACCTCCTGAGGCTGGGTTTGTCTTCCTGTCTTATGCAAAGTCAAATAGAAATGCTGTAGAAGGGCCTGAGGAAGCTCACCAGCATCTTGATTACATTCTTTTTAATGAAATAGTTTAAATTTCCTCCAAGCTAAGCCAGACTGATCAAAAGGCGAAACCGTTAGCTGCAGTTATTGCTGTAAAAGTGGCTCACAGGCTGTTAAGAGCTAAGGCTCAGTGTTTCCCTCCTCACAGATATGCAATACTGGATCATCTGTATCGAGAAATGAATGGATGTCCAAGTTGAATGTTTTCACTTTTAAGGTATTTATGTGGAAATGAGGAGAATCTTTTTCCTGTAATTGTAAGTGCTCTGTGAATAAGCATCATTGGGCTTTATGTTTTTTTTCAACCAATCAAAAGACGTGTAACCTACTTTATCCCTGATTGAAGTTTGCTTTAATTTGTTGGAGCTGCTCTGGGGTTCACCGGAGTTGTTTGGCGTGGCTCATGCAGATAACGGGCAGAAAACAGTGCAGTGAACGCCACAGACACAAAATGATACCAGTGCAGGCTTCGTAGTAGGCTCCCTTTAGCATTAGTAGCCTCTCCCTTTTTCTGAACCTTCCTAATCCTAAAACTCCCTTGCACTTGGATAGCAACGCATGTGGTTTCTAAAGGGCTCTTCTCCAGTACCTTAATCTTCTTCTCTGCCTTTTGCTGTTCTTTACCATCCCTTTGAGGTTTAAATGAAATCATTCCTAAGGGATGCGATTAGACAAGCACAACAGAGACTTCGGAGGTCAAAGAATAAACCTGCTACACCCTTTGAGAAATAATTAGGTCTCCTTTTTACGGATTTCGAGAACGATTGGCGCTAACGACAGCTGATGTTAGCTGAGCGAAGTGGCCCTCAGCCCTCCCGCAGATTTAAAACCTGGGCGACCCCACATCTCATGCGTTAATTTATTCATCTATGCTGTCATTTTTTCCTTTACATATGCATGAAGGAATGTTACATTACCACCCAGTTTACTATAGCATAATTTCATGGCATTAAGACAAGCTCCACTGGCTTGTTTTAATGGACACTGTAACTGTGTTTGGGATCACTGTTGCTGAATGTACCTCCTCATGTTGTTAATGACATGACTGTAGGGTTGAGTTAGCCAGACCAGTGCAAGTTGGCATAATCACTGTCAGATTCTCAACTTGGCTTCACTTGTTGTTTTATTTATTTATTTATTTTTAACCTCTGCCAACTTACCATTGCTAATCATTTCTTTGTTTTGAGGTCATCGTTTTCAAAAAAAAAAAGTAAAAAAAGAAAAAGCCTTGTATTTTATTATTTTTTTTATTTTTATTTTTTTCACGTCGTTCTCCATTCCCCTAGGCTCAGTTGAGTAACCCCCAGCTCAGTAGCCTACAGAGTAAAAGTAAAATGCTCCCTCTTATTGAGGAGGCATGGAGTCTGCCAATCCCAGCTGAGCTAACCTCCAGGCAGGGAGGCCTGAGCAGTGCACCACAGCAGGTGAGAGACCAGATAGAGCAACTTACCCCACCCACTCCTCCTTCCTCCCCTCTTCTTGCCTCCCCCCGCCTCCTACCTCCCCTCCCTTCCTCTGAGTCCAAACTCAGACACTTAGGCTCTCGAAACACACACGCACACACCCGCAGGGCAGCACACACGCATGCACTGTCGTACATAACGATGGGTAACGCTTGAGCTCAATAACAAGGCGACCCCTCAAAATAAAAACGCCTTTATTTCTCTGCTGCCCTCACGATTGGAGACCTCGACTGCATTCCGAGTCTTCTTTTGTCGCAGCTTATCGCAATTGGCTACTGCTAGAAGCTCACGGGGTCACGGCCGCTTCACAGCAAAACCGAGCCAAGTGCTATCCATCCGCTGCACTCCCTTCTCCTTTTTTTCTTTTTTCTTTTCTTTGTTTTTTTTGGCCTCCAGCAGTCACATGGCTTCACCCATCACACTCAGTTTGATTCAAAAACCGAAAAAATCCGATAAATGATTTTTTTTCTCATTATTTTTCCTTTTCGATTTCTTCTTTTAATCCTTTTTTTTCCTAAATCTAACCTGGTATTCGGGATTACACCCCACCCCTAGTCTCCTCCACCCCCCCTCCCTCGTCATGATCAGATTAAAGGGCTCTAATTAAAAGTAAAGTGGCTGTGTTTCTACTTCTCACACACACTTTGCCTCTTTCTTTTTTGTTTGATGCGTTCTCTTTTTTTGTTTTGTTTTTTCCCTGGTGGGGGCTTTTCTTCACCCTGCCTCGGTGTGATCGGTGAGGTCGTGCTGCCGTAGACTGTCCCCAGGCTTCCTATTGGCTCTGTTCGTCTTCCTCCTCCCCACCCGCCTCCCTTTCCTCCCCTTCCCTCTTCATTAGCTGACCTAGGCACCTTGCAGTGTTTCACCTCCACTTCATTTAAACACGTCGGTCATGCAGTAGATAGCCGTAGCTCTGCTATGTCCGTGTTTGCGTGTGGTCGTCGTTGTCGGAATGTGTTGATCTCTTAGCAGCCGACGTGGCGACACTCGACTCGAGCGCGAATGAATTTGTTCGAAATTCTTCAGATGAGCCGATTTCATTGGGTCAGGTGTGACTTTATAGCCTGACGCTCAGTAATAGTGATGATAATGATATTAATAATAAACCGAAGCTGCGTTTTTGTCATCTGGCTTTGTTTTTAACGCAGCACGCTAAAACGATGGCTTGTTCCGCAGGCCGTACAGTCACATCTGGCTCATGAGCTTTCTCCAAACTAATATTAAAGGCTGTCAGTGTGTGAATGCTTTGTAACCTTTGGCTTCCAAGGTCGAGTTATGCCACTGTGTCCCTAAACAGCTGCTACTGCCTTGCAATGTCTCGCCAAACTTGGGAACATACTAAGTCTTTCCCATGAGGACAGTTGGAGCGCTGTAGATGCTGTTTGGTTGTAGCCTCTGTACGTGTTTTCCCAGCTTTCCTGTAAACAGGAAAGATAACCTGGAGGGTGTTGCTGTGATTTGACGCAACGCCTTTAGACACACAGGAATGTTTTGTTTTTTTTGTTTTGTTTTGTTTTTTTGCTTTCTGTCATTGAAGCTTTAACGCAGAATCACATTATTGCTCTCCCTTGTTTCTCTCTTTCCACAATCCCCATCTCCATGTCTCCATAACCACCTCTTTCCCTCTTCCTGTTCTTCCTGTTCCTCACGTACCCTTAACTTTTTTTCTTTTTCCACCATCTTCTTTCGTGACTTTCTTTTCGTCTGGCTCTGCTCCAATCCTCTTTGTTTTACCCATCCATTTATATATCTTTTTTTTTCTTCTCCTTTGATTTGTTTCCCTTTTGCCTGCGCCTCTCCCTCCATTATCCCCCTCCCCACAGGCTTGTAAGCCCAATCACAGTGCAGAGGGCGGGGGCTCGGGTCAGTCTCTGCCTCCTCACGTGGGCTCGCTTGGCCAAGCGGACGACCAGTCCTGCCCAGCCAAGAGGAGGAAAGCCTCCGGTCCTGCCAAGGTAAATATGGCAGTTGTTTCCCTCGTAGTAAGCAGAGTTTACTCAGAACTGAACTGGGGTGGCAGAGGCGGTAATTCCAGTTTCATTCACCTTAATACAGCTTCTTTTTGTTTTTTCACCTCAGGGTGATTCATGGGCCAGTAATCCAGCACAGCCAGTCCCCAACTGGTACCTCTCACCACAGAAATTACAGGTTAGCAACATTTTCATCTATTTATCTTAAAAAAAAAAGGTCATTATTTTTAGGTGTCACATGGTTCTCACTCTTTCTGTCTGTCTTCAGATGTTGGAACAGTTACGGAGTAATCGGGCCAACTTGAAGCCGCCGCAGCTCCAGATGTTGGAGCAGCTGGAGGCTCAGCTCGCCATAATGCAGCAGCACCAGCACCAGGTATTGAACAACTTCTAGCATATTCAAAGTGATGAACAGCATTGCTTTTCCCTTTTTGTCTTGAATTTATCCTATTAGTTTACAAGAACGCTGCAGAATAAACGTGAGAAATTCACAGCGAGGGTCGGGTGAATGTTTTGGGTTTAGATCAGCACTGACTCTGGTGCTTCTATAAACACGGTAGTTAAAGGCTTTAAACTGTGATGGCAGAGTAAATAAACTCACTAATCCAGAGTGGGTAAACACTGCCTGATCTCCAGCCCCACAGCATTATTCTTAAATCACTCTAACGGTGAGCTGTGGCATGTTGAGGCATTAACCCGTCGCATCTTGTGCCAAACCACGCATCAGTGGTGGAAGGTTTCAACACTCAGAGGTGAATGTTTTTGTTTGTTTTTGTTTTCTCCTGGCTGCTTCCATGTTTGTCTCAGCTCACCCGTCTGGTTTTTCAGATGTGATAAATCACTCGCCGGCGATTATGATTGACAGTTTCAAAGTATTGTTTTATTTTTCTTTCACAGATGAGACAGAGCGCCTCAGGAGGTCAGGTGCGCCCATCTCTCCCCAACGGCCCCACTACCAACTCCCTCCCCTCCCCCAACCCCAGCCTGCACCCCATGCGGCCCCACCTGGGACCCCACCGGCCACCGTGTCCGCCTCAGCCACTGGCCAACGGGCCCGTGGGCTCCGCGCCGCACGGACACTTGGACCCGCTCCCCGCGGGTGACAGTAGTAACAGTAGTAGTAATAGTAGTAGTAGTAATAATAATCAGCCAGGGCCCGCGCCCACAGGACCCAACGGAGACGTGCCTTACCTGCAACCTGCCGGCAGCGGCGGTGCAGCACTGCTACCTCACACCTGCACAAACACGCAAACACAGGACGCCATGCCGCGCCAGGCCCTGCACCTAAACTCCTCTCAGGTGAGACGCCTCACTGATGGGCTTTGTTCTCTTTTGTTTTTTATTCCAGCGCTGGTGACGGTGCCTGCTCTGCTGTCAGCTGCCGTGTTAAGTAATAGATAAAAGCGTGATTTAATCCACAGAGCTACGTTCATAAAAGCTGTCAGAAACCATTGACATTACTTACATTTTTATTCATTTTAATTTGTATTTTTATTGAATTCATTTTTTCTACGTCTGTTTTCTATTATTATTTTATACACATGTGACTGTGCATCCACATGGGCACATTTCTGGCTCTGACACAGAGCCTGTATAAAAGCCCAGCTTACACATCATAATTACAGCCACACGTGTCCATGGTTACTGCCTACGAGTGCACTTCCTAACAGCTGTGCTCTTTTTCCTTCAGGGGCTTCAGAAGGGGTCTGTTCCACATGGCTCCAGCAGTGAGGGGACCCTCTCTCACCCCGAGACCCCCAACTCCACCACCCTCGCGCACCCCAACAATCAGGTTGGACATTCCACTAATGCCCCGTCGCCGCGGCCTCATAACCACCTCCCATCCCCGCCCTCCCTCCCCCACTCCTCTACCTCAGGTGGAGCAGGACCCAGTGTGTCCGCTACCAAAGATGGCAACGCCACAGCCGCGTCCCTCGGCAACGGCAACTCTGTGGTCAAGACACCGTCGCCGCTGCCATCAGCTGATGGCAAAGCAGCGCAGGGGGACGGCCTAGCCAATCACATCCACTCGGATGGCGGCAAAGTGGTAGAAGGCGGCGACAAGCCGAGCCTTAGCGCAGACAATCCTAGGCTATCTGCCCTGCTGGCAGGGGGGAAGGGTCCAGAGGAGAGCGAGGGGCCGTCAGAAGGGACTGCGCCTGCGGCATCCACCACCTCGGATCCCCACAAGAAAATCAACAACATCCACCCGGCCGTCCTGCCCTCCACCCCCCACGCACAGGGCAGCTCAGCTGCCTCCTCGCCCATCTCTGCCATATCCACCGCCACACCTTCGCCCAAATCCTCAGAGCACACCCAGGCATGTGGCCACAGTCCTGCTGGCACCGCAGCCACTGCACCCGCCGTCAACGGCAACAGCAAAGGAGGTATTTCCGAGGACTCCCAGAGCCCGCTGAAGGCTGAGCCGCCTGCCGTCACCAGTCTCAAAGCTACGCCTCCGCACGGACACAGCTCCTCGTCGTCGTCATCGTCGTCTTCAATATCCATCTACCCCAGCTCCACAGACGTGCTGAAGGCCTGCAGGTGAGAAGCCTCATTGTTTTTCTTTCACATTATGGAGTCTTGCGGATGCACTCAGACAGCACGCTTCTTTCCTCTCGTCAGGAACGATCGCATTGGCGTTGTTGTTGTTGTTTTTTGGCGCATGCACAAAGAACACGCAGTCAGGCTGCGACAGGGGCTTTAAGTGCATTAGCAAAACACCAGTTTTCTGGCATCTTACAAACTGAGAGTGACTTAGAGCTGAGTATGTTCTGGCAAGAACAGCACTGAGTTAAGTGTGTTTGAGGTACTAATGGAAATGTGCAGCTGCTCCCGTGTAAATGAGAGAAAATGCGTGTGCCTCACTCAGCTAATTTAGTGCTGAAATGTAGCGTTTAAGGGTTTTCAATTATGTAACCTAATGTTTGGAACATGTCTGGAATGTTCTCCAAAGTCGTAGCAAAGTTTAAGACCATTTTTTTATTTGCTGCCTGTGCAGAATGAGAGCAGGATGGCCGGGCTGTGTGGGTTGTTTTGAGCATGTCTCCTCCCTGTGGAATTACAGTGTAACTGCAGTACTAACAGCAAATTATTATGTAACTGTCAACAACACCGAAGAAGGCTACTGGGCAGTCTTGTTGCCATGCAGATATTATTCAGTTAAACGGAGCCCTTCATGTGATTACAGACCTTCCATCAAGTGGAAATAAATGGTTTGAGGTTTTGTTTTTTGTTTTTTTTAGTTTACATTTTTTGTATTAAAATGTGCCATCACACCTTGCAAGGTTCTAATGATACCACTGATATTGCTGAGAAGGAATTTGAGAGAAGTGTTTGCATCACTGCTGTGGCTGAGGAGGTTTTGTGTGCTATGCATGTGCAGAAACCTGGGGAAGAACGGTCTGTCCAACAGCAGCATCCTCCTCGATAAGTGCCCCCCGCCACGCCTGCCACCTCCACCCTCACCAGCCCTGCCCAAAGACAAGCTCAACCCTCCCACACCTAGCATCTACGTGAGTATTAGCCATCAGCAAAATAAGTACATTTTAAATTTCTTCAGTTTTTAGCGCCCGAATTAAAAAAATAATTACTTTCTGTTTCCTGTGGCTGGACCAGCTGGAGAACAAGAGAGATGCTTTCTTCCCCCCGCTGCACCAGTTCTGCACAAACCCCTCCAACCCCGTCACTGTCATTCGAGGACTGGCTGGAGCTCTCAAACTGGGTAAATGGCTCCGTTACAAACGTGTGTGTGTGTGTGTGTGTGTGTATGTTTGCCGTCACAGAGATGATCGGAGCTTCATCTGTGTGCGGGTGTGTTTCTTCACGCAGACTTGGGTCTGTTTTCCACAAAGACGTTGGTCGAGGCCAATCCAGAGCACCTGGTGGAGGTCTGGACTCAGCTCTCCCAGCCCGCCGATGAGAACTGGGATCCGACCGGCACCAAGAAAATGTGGCGCTGTGAGAGCGCCCGCTCCCAAACCACCATCGCCAAATACGCCCAGTATCAGGCCGCCTCCTTCCAAGAGTCCCTGCGGGTCAGTTCCACTTTGCCTGTCACTTCAGAGAAGGATTCAGCTCGACTATAATCCTGAACTCACACTTTTTTGGTTTGTTTGCAGGAAGAGAATGAAAAGAAGGCACTAAAGGAGCCCTCAGACACAGAGCCAGCGTCAGCAGAGAGGTACCTATCAGCGTTCTTTAATAAAGACCCAGGTTTAATTATTTTGGCCCTGTTACAAAATCTCCAGGCTCTGATTTTTGTTCAGCTTTTCTCTGGTTTTCTGCAGAAACATAATGCAGAACATACTGAACATATTTTCTGCGAGTGATTATGGTCGTACTCTGTGTGTGGCTTATTGGGAATTCTCTGTGTGTCTTAAGTGCTGCCCGCAAAAGAAGGGGACCTTTGAAATACATCAAGTTTGGAACCAACATCGACGTGTCGGACGAACGGAAGTGAGTCTCATCTCAAAGTCTCATCTGCCTTTCATAGCTTGTCTCTTGAGAGTGTAACCCAGAAAAAACAGAGCTGCCTGTGTGAGAATCTGTTTGATTTCTTTGCTGTCCCTGAGTTAAAGTCTGAACTATTTGAGCAAATTTCAACCAAAAATAAGAGAACTGCTCATCTGAACCATGTTAAACTTGGCACTGTGGACACGTACGCAGCAGTACATCTGCCTTATTATTGTTGTTGTTATTAATACGATACTTTAAACAGTTTGAGTTAAGCACCGCTCTCGTCTCACCTGCCAGGTGGAAACAGCAGCTCCAGGAGCTCAGCAAACTCCCAGCCTTCGCTCGAGTGGTTTCCGCCGGCAACCTGCTCAGTCACGTGGGTCACACCATCATGGGTATGAACACAGTCCAGCTCTACATGAAGGTGCCTGGGAGCCGGATACCAGGTCAGCACACTAACAAGAAATTATGTCTAAAGTATTCATTTAGTTATTTATTTTTGAAGTGGTCAAAGAACATTTGTTCCCTCCCCCACCCCCCCACCCAGGTCATCAGGAGCACAATAACTTCTGTGCCGTCAACATCAACATTGGACCAGGAGACTGTGAATGGTTTGCAGTACCGGAGCCCTACTGGGGAGTGATGAGCAACTTCTGTGAAAAGTAAGGAGCTCTTTATCTTTCTCCTCTCGTTCTCTCAGCTTATACGCACGCGCCTCCTAACCTCTCTTCTCAAACTCCTCCTTCCTCCAGGAACAACATCAACTTCCTGATGGGCTCGTGGTGGCCTAACCTGGAGGACTTGTACGAGGCCGACGTGCCCGTCTACCGCTTCATTCAGCGCCCGGGCGACTTGGTGTGGCTTAACACTGGCACAGTGCACTGGGTGCAGGCTATTGGCTGGTGCAATAACATCGCCTGGAACGTGGGACCTCTTACCGGTATGAAGTCATAGAGAGCATATTTTCTCTTAATAATAATAGTAGTAGTAATAAACCATTTTCACCCACAGTTATAGCTCAGAAGCACTGAGGTGTGATTGAAGGGTTCTGATCCACAGCCGGGTTGATTTTATTTTTGCCGCCAGAAGGAAAATCTAAAGCAGCCGTTACACTCCGCCAGAGTCCGCTGACAGAAAACGAGCAATTTTACCTCCAAAGCTGGAGTTTATGTACTCGTGTTTCTCCTATGAGATTAAAAATATAGAGGCTGGCGGCTTTGAAAACAGCTTTTAACCACTTTTAAACCCATCGTTACCCTTGACTGAGGCAGGCCTCGTATTTCAGGCCATCTCTCTGCTAAACATCTGTTACTGGAAAAGTCTCTATTTGCTCATCAGCTGGGAGCCAAAGTTGAGAAGCATTCAGAATATGAATACATTTGTGATGCTCTGACCTTTCTCCGTAATGTTTCCCTGCTGATTTTTGCCCTTTTCAGCTGATTAACGAGCTGACTGCAGCGCAGTTTTAAATCCACGTAGTCTGTGTGACTGTTTATGCTTACGCTGACTGATGAAGGGCTCCTGGCTGTCGGCATCCCGTGCGTGTCTATGTCCAATAAAGTCCAGAATGTTCTCCTAAATCTTTAAACTGCTCTTTCAGCTCACCAGTACAAGCTGGCTGTGGAGCGATACGAGTGGAATAAGCTCCAGAGCGTCAAGTCCATGGTTCCCATGGTGCACCTCTCCTGGAACATGGCGCGCAACATTAAAGTGTCCGACCACAAGCTGTTCGAGATGATCAAGTAAGTCGCGGGGGCTTCTGCGGCTTCTTTTTTTCCTTTCTTTTCCACCCATCGCTGACGCCTCTGTTCCCGTCACAGGTACTGCTTGCTGCGGACGCTGAAGCAGTGCCAGTGGGTGAAGGAAGCCTTGGCGGCAGCCGGCAAGGAAACTGTGCTGAGGCCGAGGACCAGGGACGAGCCGGCCCACTACTGCACCATCTGTGAGGTCAGTGAACAACACCGGGAACATTGCAGCACCAGGGGTGTGAATTTTAACAGGATGTCACATTTTTCTGGCTTTGCAGCTTTTTCGAGTGAAAGATAATAGTCGTCGGCGCAATCGTTCCCACTCACATCCTGAATATTACTCTGCACCCTGGATTGTTAGATTAGAGAAGTTTAGTCCCTTAACTGCGTGTTTCACGTGTGAATTATAAGCATGTGGCTCAGGTAGGTAGAGCAGGTCGTCTGCTAATCAAAAGGATGATAGAAGAGGATCAAAAGCGCTGTACAAGAGCCAGTCCATTTACCACATAATGTAAAGTAAATGTCAATAGTAGAAATGAGCAGCCAATTTATTTTATTTAATTTCCCACCACTGTGGACGTGTATAACCTTTAATCTAACACGTGTGAAGGAAAGCAAGCATAGGCTAAATCCTGCTCGTTTCCCCTCCTGTTTCCTTTTTTTGTTGTTGTTTTTGGACAGCATGAGCACTTATTGCGATCAGCTGAATTAAAGCCGGCTCGGTTTTTGTTTGCGTTAATTAACAGCTTCGTTAATGGGTCGTATTTAAGCGTGTGGTGGGGGGGCTTTCAGCTGCTTTTTTAGAAAAGCTTTCCATTAAGCGTCTTTTGTCAATTGCTGTGATAATCGCAGACAGTTGCAAGAGAAACTCAGCCTGTGGATTTAGTTTTGTAACGCGTGTTTTTGTGTGTGTGATCCACAGGTGGAAGTGTTCAACCTGCTGTTTGTGCGCCGCGAGCTCCTGTCCAAGAAGCAGTGCGTGGTCCACTGCCAGGATTGTGCCCGAAAAGGCAGCGCCGCACTGGACGACTTCGTGGTGCTGGAGCAGTACAGGATGGAGGACCTGATGCAGGTCTACGACCAGTTCACATTAGTAAGTCGTTAGATTTGTCAGTGCCCCAAAGCTCATATCACTACTATTTACACACAACCGATAAGTGCCATCTTATTTGCCGATAGCTGGCCAGCAGGGCCGATATTAGCCCATATGAAACATCAGCAGTGGCGGGAACTCACTGCAGAGGATTTGAACTTGAGGAATAATCGCTCTGTACCATCTCTCCTTCTCTCTCTGCGCAGGCCCCTCCTCTTCATTCATCTTCGTCTTGACATTAGGCGACTCTTCTTCTGCTGTGGAGCCATGAAGCCCATTTACAGGAACTTGTACTGAGATCTAAAAAAACTGAAAGAACAAACATACACGGACCATTTCTGATATTCAGGAAAGCCAAGGCCGACTCTACCCGACCCCCTCATCACCACCACCACCACCCACCCTCTCTGCCGCCCCTTCTGTATGGCTGGTCTCCATAGCGACGGCTGGAGGCTGAGGCGGCGGAGCGTGTCTGTCTATGCAACCCCTGTACAAAGAGCCCGGCGGAGGGCCTTCCACAAGAGGGCGCCACACCGAGCTCCATAACGGGACTCTTGTTTTCTCTCTTTCCCTCCTCCTCCTGTTCTCCGCCTTGCCAGGCCACCCACCCACCTCTCCTCCCTCCCCACTCCTCCTCTAGAGACAATGGCTCAGCCCTGTTTTAATTGAGGACTTAATCAGATGATCGGGAACAGGGAGGGGAAGGTGGGGTGGGGGGCGGGGACAAGGGGCAGGGGTGTTTTGTAGATACTTGTTAACTCTCCCAACTGGCAACACCACCCGTAAAAGACTACTGACTTGACAACCCGTCTTTCTCTCTCTTTGTTTCTTTCTCCTTGTTTTCTATTCCGATGACTGGGTGATTTTTTTTTTTTATTTTTTTTTCTTTTTGTGGAGGGGGGTAGAACTTCCCCCTCCAAAAAAAAAATTTCTTCAGTCCACCCTCCTCCTTCTTCTCCCCCTTTAAGGAGCACTAGCCTAACTGGTCTTTTTCTATGGTAGATAGTAACTTTAAGAGTTTGGAAAAGCAGAATCCTCCCTACCTGACCCCCACCCACCAAAAAAATAAAATTAAAAAAATTTGTAATGTGAAGAATTTAGGTGAATTTAGGTTCTCCCCCCTCTCCCCCCCCCCCCCCCTTTTTTTTTTTTCTTTTGTTCACAGCTTTTATGTATTTTATCTTCGTCTCGTTCTTTTCAAAGCTTTGATGTTTTTGTTTCTTAGGTTTAACAAAAAAATAAACAAAAAAAATAGGGAAAAAAACTTACTAGCCAAGTCACAAAGAAAATGGGTTGCACATAGACTTATGGAATTAAGTTTAATTTGTGATTTTGTTTTGTTTGTTTTTTTGTTTTATGTTTCTAATCTTGATGTAAATTTACACTATTTATAAATACATATTTATTGCTTGAAAATATTTGTTGATGGAATGCTGTTATTTTTTCCAGAGTACCTGCCATTAAATTTGAAGGAGTTTTGTCATTTTAACACGACTCCTTTTACATTTTATATATATATAAATATAAATATATATATATATAAATAAATTGCTTAGCAAGCGTTGTACAGAAACGGACATTTAAAATTGTTTTATTGTTTGAAGAATGTTTTATGATGAGTCAATAAACACAAAGTTGACAAATTATCTGCAGTTTTCTTGTTTTGTTTTTTGTTGTTGTTGTTTTTTGGCTTCCTGGAACATACAAAGCACATTCGTATACATTCAGTAGGAGTAAAAATACATGAAACAATGCAGGTGTTGGGTGGAGGCCTGAAACCCAGCAGACAATGTAGCTGTAGACTGACACACACAGATTCCTACACTGTATGCCAGGTTCAGAACTTAACCAGGTTCTCAGAATTTCTCTTACTTTTATTCGAGAAACAAACTCTACAGTCCCCGCATGGCCTCGGATCAACTCCGCCTGAGGCTTTTTTCCACCCAGTGGGTGGTTATTCGAGACACTTCTTAGAAATTTAAAAGGTGCGTAGTAGAGGAGATCACAGGAAAAGGGTGTAAGCTACACAGAAAACTCAAACAGGAAATAATACACTAATCCTGCTGATAAGGAATTTCAAATGCCAGTGGGAAAAAAAAGAAGAAGAGCAAAATATATTAAAAATCACCTAAAGATTGTATTCAGAATAAGGCGGCTGTCAGCAGAGACCCAGTAGCCAGATGTAGCTGCTGCCAGCCCCACAGGATCTACACTGACTACTGAGCAACCGCTGGGTGCCCTGCGGCTCTGCAGCTCCGTCTGGAGCCAAAACTGGAGCCACTGTTCAGCCGAGATAGGAAATGATGAGGAGGGGAAACGACTTCAAGCTGCTTCAGACTGCTGCGGATGTAATGCAGGTGAGGATGTGGATACAGTTTGTAATGACATAGTCACACGCCAATAAATTAAAAAAACAAGAGAAAACACTTTTCTTTTTTTTTTTAACATAGTGCTCCAACACAAAGTCCTTGAAAATGAGAGGTACATACACTTGAACATGCTCATTTTACATAGAAGCAGAGCCACTAACAATGCTGCAACAGGCAGACACCCTTTTCCCGCTTGCACCTTCACCCTGCCAATTTCCTCTGTTGACAACGTGCAAAAAGGTTGTTTGCAGGAGTCTATTTTCCACATAAGATCCTTTGGTAGTGCAACAACCCTTTTTACACTCCCTGCAACAGCGAGGAAGTCGTTTTTGGTGTTCGTGTCTTCCGATGTGTTTTAATTTAACCGAGCCACTGTGGGTAAATCACTGAAAACGTCCCAGACCGCTTAGTCTCTTTTCTCCTGTACAGACTTGTTTCATTGTCTAATCTTTTTTTTTTTTCTTAATTACTTGATCATATTGGATGTTATATAACCACCAGTGACATGGAAAAATGTGTATTCCCTGGCTGATTGGCAGTGGTTCCTGGAGGTTGCTGGCTATTGCTGGGCAATATTGGTTGCAAAGAAGGTGCTGCACCAAAAACCTCCCAGTGATAGCCACGGTCACTGGAGTTTTTCCGACTTTTGTCTGCACATACTGGCTAACTATTAGCCTGAGCGGTAGAAAAACTCAAAAAAGCAAGATGCAAACTGAAAATGCAGAAGGTCTGCCAACTTTTACTTTGAAGGCAGACGGTCTTCATTTAAGGTTTTTGTTGCACTTTTTTTTCACACTTCTGCTACAGGTTGGAGAGCAGCTGGCCAGTGTTTGTAAGTCCATCACTTCCATTCAAACTATGACTGCCTTAATGTGCTAGGGGCCAGAGCAGTCACAAGCTTTTGCCAAACAGCTGGGGAATACACATTGTTTTCTAGCGACCGTTGGTCTGTAGGCCTGCGTTACTGGGGACTTTAGCAATCAATTTCCCAGCGACTGCTGTAAAGTTTGCTTTGCAACTGTAGGTTGCCAGATGGTCACTGACTGGTCTCTAGACCTGAGTGACCGGGGCCTGATTCACTATATTCTAAAGTGAGTATTGACTGTCAAACGTGCAAACTGTCTAGCGCAAAAATTCATAGTTCCCTTTAGGATGAATCCTATAGATTTGACATTTCATCAAGCAGCAGCATTTCCTATTTAGCAAGTTCTACTTTACATGGTAAATTATTGACATCTGTATAACGTCCTTCATGTTGAAATCTACTAAAGGAAGTCAGTACCTATTGACTTCTATTTTACAATGCCCAACTGTACAGAAGAAATTAACGTGTTTATACCTTGGGACAAAAGCACTTTTGGAAGTTTTTGCTAATTTTTGACTGACAGGTGGAAGCCGGTGATAGATAGTATAAAAGATGGATGTAGCCACTGTGATGCCAGGTACTGGTTTCTAAAGTCCCGCGTTGAAGCCTCAAGATGAGTATTTTTACCGTCTCCATCTTGTGGCGAAATGGGATGGGACTCGCTGTGAAACTGCTTGCTTATTGGCTAACAAATCTCAATCTCTTAGCAAATGAGCACAGCCTGAATAAAACTCAATTCTGAAATGCAAAATACGATCTAAGCATCAAAGTGTTTAGAGGTCACATCAGCAGAAATTAATTGCTACATGTAGCTGTAGCTGCTAGTTCTATGCTAGGCTTCACTTTAGTTAATCTGCATCAAAACTGGGCCTCTTAACCTGTTTGGGCCGTTGATGCTTTTTTATATATTGTTAAATTCTGCTAACAGACCATCCACGAAGCTGGCTCTAGTGTTGGTGGGTGAAATTCTAGCTCTTTATTAGTCTGTTACTTAGTACTGATTAGCAGTTTTATAGATATATTTTGCTAACTTAGCACTCCATCTTCTTATCTTATTTTCATTACTGCTAGGTACACAAAAATGAAATGGTGTCAGCCTTGAAGCTAAAGTTGAACCTTCGAAAAGGGGTTTCACAAACCAGTGAATGACATCACAGCAGATACGTCTGTATTTTAAATATTGAACGTATGTTAGCATTTGGCTATAGGGGTTGCTGTGTCTGAAAGAACAATGGTTCAGGTACATGTGGGAAAAGAGTTAAAGTTCCTTCTTTGTCTCGCTTTTTTTTTTTTTTTTTGCTTTTTAAGCAGCACACAGTTCCTCTGCACCCACGCTGAAAACAAGATGGCCGACTGAGCCCGCTCAGACTGGTTGTCGGTGTCCATCTTGACTGCCACAGATGGACACTGGAAGACTTCACGCCTCCTTTTCTCTGGAGAGTCGACTCTTCTGTTTGACAGTCTGACAGGAGGCCTGGAAATAAAAAAAGATGTCTGGGTGAGAACGGCAACCGTGGCAAGAGGACAGTTTTATACTATTGTTTGTTTCATACTTAAACAACGGCAAATATTTAAAGCAGCAGCAGGCAAAAAGTGGTGCTTATACGTGCTGTATGTATTTTGGACAGTGTAGTACAGTGTGCCTCTCTGAAACATTTTCACTCGACACCCACAAACTATTATTCTGGCGGAGGCGCACAGGAACAAAACCAAGTGTGGGCTGAAATTCGTGATTCTAGGAAACAAGATGCCAGCTGTAATGTCAGTTAAGAAGACGGAGACTTCCTGTTGGCTGTTTGACACGACGAGGGAGGAAATGTCAGTTTTGTGCTACAAGGTTAAAATTAAAAAGTGTAGGGGGAGGAAAGGGTGTGGGGGTCTGAGGGTTTTTCTTTTTTACTCTACTTCGCCTCCATTCATCCTTCTGCTCCCCCCCCCCCCCCCCCGCCCCCCCCCCCCCACACACTTTTCCTTAACATACGGTATGGTTAAGTACACTAAACTGTAACTATTCGCTCTCATTTCCCTATATATACTACCCTACAGGAATTCCACATAGCCTGGACCACCAACCAACCCCCTCAACCCACCCCCTGCTAGTGGTCCTCAAATCCTGCCTACCTAACAATGTCTCCCTGTGTCACAGCAGGGGATAAAGAAAGCGGGAGAGATTTAAATTAGCGGAGTGATCGATATCCCCTCCGTCCCTACCCCTTCCCACTCCCACCCTGTTTTACCTTCCTCTCTGCCCTCTCTGGCATTTCCGCTTTAGTGAGAAACAGACAGGTGGCCCTGACTGCTAATTTTAAACAGGCCGATTGTCTGCTTGTGTTTCCCACAGCTATGTATAGATGCCAGCAATAAACCAAGTAGGTCAGTGTGTGACACACACACACACACACACACACACACACACACACACACACACACACACACACACACACAAACAGGGCCCCGACCTCTAAAAATGTGTGACTTGTCCATTCATCCACTCCCACTTCTGTTGCAAAATTATCCTTCCTGATTGGCTGTCGTTGTCAGCCAATGGCAGAGCTTCCTGCTGCCCATTCATAAAACCCAGGGTCATTGAAGATAATGTGGTATGAAGGCATGTGCGAAGGAGGAGAAGCAAGCCCACTTTTTTTTTTTTTTTGAACTTTAGCGTCATGGAGTGCAACCACGTTTTTGATGTGAGAGCTTGACGTTACTTAAATGCAGATTACAGAAAAACAACAAAGCAGGTTTAGTAAATGCGAGCTCGATCTGGAAACAGTGCAAGCGGCGAGTAGATTTGAAATTTGTGCAGCTCTGTGTCAAATTCAGACCTTTAAATGAAAAATGGCCGACTGCAGCCTTGACACAAAAGCATCACATTCCTTTCTGTTTAATAAGTAATGAATGGTGGGCCTCTCAGACCCCGATACCCCCCCCCCCCCCCCCCCCTTGTTTTCTCAGGTTCTCACTCTCTCAATCCCCTTCCATGCCTCATATTTTACTCAAAAGCTTTTTTTTCACTTTACTTCTTTTCCTTGCTCCTCCTGTTTTTCTGACTTGTTTCATAGTAACCATCCCCTTACCCCCCTCCTGAGAGCTGCACATATATATATAGAAAAGTGTGACTGTGTCAAAGTGACTCACTTTGCGCGCAGCTTAATGTGTGACATCCAAGGCTCATAGCTGTGAGGGGTGAGGGAGCCAGATGAAACATTCCCATTCAATTAAGAGCACCTCATGTTTTAGGCTAATCAGCTGGTAATACTGACTGGAAACTGTTGCTTTTGATATTTGTTTTTTTAAGATCAGGACACTGAGATTTCCTCGCTAAACATTATGAAGATTAATCTCTTTGATTTGTGTCCTGTCTGCCGGAGGTTTCTTCCTGTTAAAAGGGAGTTTTTCCTTCCCTCTGTCGCCAAAGTGCTTGCTCTAAGGGAGTTGTCTGATTATTGGGGTTTACTCTGTTTTATTGTAGGGTCCCTGCAATATAAGCGACTTGAGGCGACTGGTGTTGTGATTTGTGGTTATATAAAAAAAACTGAAATTAAGTGAACTGCAAGAACCCACAAGAACTGCAAAAATCTGTATAGACCTCAGAGTTTCACGACTGCCCATGAATCTGTTTGCACACAAAACCCCCCAAATATTTGCAGGAATATTGGGTTACCATAGTGAGTTGGCACTTGGAAGTAGCAGGTTTGCAGGTCCTGTTTAAAGGGATCTTTTTGGGGGTGAACGTCACGCCAAATGGCACTCAAAGCACTGTAAGAAATCCGGTGTGTATTTCCAGAAATATGGACGTAGTGATTCAAACAAATTTAGCTTGGTGTGAGCAGTTTCATCCCCCAACCAAAAGTAGCAGCTAGCTGACATTGCAGCTCAGCTGAGAAGGGAAGTGGGGGACGCCATTCATGTTTCTTTCCGGTTAGGATCCCTGGTTTGAGACTGGGAGGAGATCGTTAGTGTCCCCTTATTCAACTTATCCCGAGCCCAGCTAAACGGGAGGGTTGTGTCAGTGAGTGTATCCTGTGTAAAACAAAACAAAACAAAAATCTGTGCCAAGCCAAACACGCAGATCCATCTGCTGTGAAAGTGAGCAGCTGAAAGTACCCCACATTCATAAGGCATCTTACATCAACACTTTCTATATGGATAAACTCATTTTGTGGTGAAATGTCCCTTTAGCACTATTTCAAATTAAACTGCCTGCAGATAAATAGCAGCCATGTACATGATTACTCTTAACTCTTATATCTACTTGATCAAATGTAAAATCAGTGCATGTCAGTGACGACAGACTGATACTGTTATAAAACGCAAGCATGAAAAAAACATAAAATCTTTATGTTCGAAGCCACCGAGATGAAACGTAAACCGTGGCCTCCATCAAATGAAGAGATGCGAGGCATGTTTGTGACGGGCTATCCAAGATAACAAAAAATACCAGGAAAAAAAATCGAGGTGCTACCCATTGCCATGGAAACGGAGAGTAATTAGCACAGAGTGCTGTTCAGAGAAAAGCGGAGAGGAAGAGGGAGCATGATTTTGTCTGTGTGGGATGTTGGCCTGTTTTCAAGAGATGGGGAATGAGAGGAGGATGAGGAGGACATGAAGCAGCCTCCGCGCTGCAGGTTTCAGGTGTCCTTGCAGGCCGGAAAGGGGGGGGGCAAACTTTCACTGCTTAATTTGATTAAGAAATCATCAGTTGGCGTTTTTGGAGGAAAGATCTGGGCAGATTTTCTCACTGCTGCTCTATCCAGCACCCCCCACACCCCCTCCTCCCTTCCTTTCCTGAAGCCTCGCTGCATGTTTATACAGAGACTGCGAGTGGAAAGCTGGGTTCAGCTGTTGATCTGGCTCATGCTGCTTACAGTCCCCCATGTACTACGGATGTGTCTGTCCATCTGTTGGTCACGTGACGTTCAGTCTCACTAATGTGATTTCTGACAAAGAGGGAGCGCGACTTTGTTTCCCAGCGCTGGATATCAAAGGCTGAGCCACCAAAGTCAGCGCAATCCTTGGGCTGGCTGTGTTGACTTTTCAAAGCATGAGTAATGTTTGATATTTAACGTCGACGTCACTGAAACGGCAGGACGTTTTGATGTAGAAAACCATTCTTTTGCATCGAATTTTGAACGTATGTTTAATAGTCGCTTTTAAATCAAGAGTCAGAAATGATGGATTGGAAGTGTGGGAAAGTCTTGGAACGACCCCACTGATAATCCAGGAGCGGTGACGCGTCCTGTCACCGATTGGCCCTGGGCTTCCTCACATCAGTCATACCACATGACACATTTCCTTGCATAACCTTCATTACTGAACTTTTATTTATAAAGTTGACTCAGGACGCTGCTGTTTATCCCAAATGTCCCTCAGATTCATGCATTTTCACTCAGTGGCCTGCATTTTCTAGGTTTAGTGCCTTGCTCAAGGACCGTGAGTTGACCCCTTGGGGTTGCAACAGGATTGCCCCCCATGCAGAGCAGCTCTACCAGCCAGCAGCAGCTCTAATCTAAATCTGATCTTTAACTAGACGATGCTTTATAAGTGCATTTCTCATCCAGGTTGGAAAAACACCCACACAGTTGGTACACAATTTACTGCCGTTCTTCAACAACTCCTCAATCACCCTCCTCTCTGCAGCAGCTAATGGCAGCCAGGAGCCCACGAGCGCGTATATGCTAAGAACAATTATGCAGATGTGTGCTAAAACCACTTTGGTGGTATAATCCAACAATCAGTCCATTATAGTAATTGTCGTTAGCGAGTGGGCGATTATGGCTTCGACAGAGACGCTGAAGAACAGCCAGCCAGAGCTCTGCTGGTTTTATGCAAATTTGGCAGGCTCCATTTAATATGTCAGATGTAATGTGGCTGTATTTCTAAAATTCTGACGTTTGAGCCGGCCTCGGAGAGAGTCTGTGTGTGTGTGTGTGTGCGAGACCACCTGTGGGTTCGTAGGCAGACGTTAACGGTAAAAGGAAAATTGATTGAAATAATGAACCAGGCCGCTTTTCAAAGGGACCGTGTTCGAATTATCAGAAAGGGGAGGGGTCAGATTGGAGGACGGTTATGGATTTTTATTATTTTTATTTTTATTTTTAAGGAGCAAAAGGTCTTTAAACTTCCCAAGTACTGCAGCACAAGTGTAGCTGCTGGAAAACAGTTACATCACATGCTTTTTGCCTACGTCATGACCCGCTACGATGCATGAAGCAGGCAAAAAGCTTGTGATGTAACCCTGCTCATGTCCTGCCCTGCAACTAAATGCAATTTCAAGGTGTTTTATTTGAAATTACAATGTCATTACATTTACCTAAAAATCCTTAAAGGTAGGTCCAATAGAATAAGGTGTTAACAAGCAAAGTTTTTACAAGAAACAAAGTAAGTAGTGTGTAAGTAATTTGAATTTGTACGTAATTTTCTGGTAATTTAGCGGAAAACAAAAAAGTATTTTCCCTCATTTTATATTGTAAATATGCTGTACTTTTTGGGGCACGGGCTGTATGGTAGGGTGACTTGACCATGCCCATCTTTCTTTTTCTTCGTTATTTAATAATCATTACATTGATGTGCATGAATGATTTTCTATTATTCAGTCGGCCTTTTTATTTCACTCACGCTGTACATTACTTACCTAATTTTCTGTAAAATACCCAGAAGTTGGGCAAGGTTATGACACTTCATAATACGGCCGTCGCCTCCAACAGTACAGCATGCTTGAGATGTTGTTTGTTTTTCTGCTAACTTATGAGGAAATTACGCATTACTTAAAATGACTTAAAGTATAATTACTTGTTTCCTGTAAAAACCTGATTTGTTACCCTACTAACTCTAAGTATTTTAAATAAGTAAATTACATTGTAATTTCAAACAAAATACACTGAAATTCCATTTAATTACAGGTGAATTACACCCTAAGTCATTGGCTGTTTTATGAATTGTTACCTTGTGTCTTTGTGACAGGCTTTCCTATCCAGAAAAGCTACACTGTATCACCAATGTATCCTTTAAGAGGAAACCCTTAAATAAGGCTTGTTACAGCTAGCAAGAACTGAATACGATTTCTCTAAGTGGTCATTTTAAGCCAGGAATTCCCCATAATTTTAAACATATCAGACATTTATCAAACAGAGTTTACCTTAAAGTTAACAAGTTCTCAATGCAATTCTACAAATAAAATCAGGTTTTGTCTTATTAAAAATCTCCAAAGGAGTCATTTTTACACATTCTCTAAATCATTTGACTCAGCTAAACATCTGAGGTAAACTCATTAACATTATTATTATTATTATTATTATTATTATTATTATTATTATTATTATTATCATCGACATTTGTAGTTCTCCTGCACTCATACGTGCTGAGGTCATCTGACTCGCTTTGTCCAGTTGTAACGCATCAGCTGGGAGCTTAGGGGTGTCATGTGAGGAGGCAGCATGTCAGCAGCAGCAATAATGTGGTTACCGTAAAAAGGAAGGCAAGGAATGTATCCTAAATTCAACCCCGGTCCTCCTCCTCCCTTTCAGTCATGGGTTCTCCGCTGGGTAATCGCATACCAAAAACACAAGAATTTCCCCCTCTCTCCTCTCCAGGCAGGGGCTACCCCCCTCCCTTCCCTCTTTAGTGTAAAGCGTGATGAATTTCACCCGGAACAAACCGGGAACTTTATGTGTTTAAGAGTTTTTTCTTTCTTTTTTGTTTTCTTTCGTTTTTTGTGGTTTGAAATAAACTAAATATAGAGACGAGCATACTTAGTAATAGGAAATGAATAATATGATATATATTTAGTAATACCAAAAATAACTGCAGTCCAAACATGTCATTATTCATATTAACTCAATAGGCGACTTGATTAATTGATAGTAGAATGGCTGAATTATTTTATTTATTAATTAAGCTGTAAAGTAATTTCAAAGCAAACATATAGAATTAACTATATTATAATCTTATTTATAAGCATAAATACGGTATATATAATGTACTGACAGCCAATATGGGAAAGGAAAAAAAAATGATATGATATGATATGGGTAAATATTGCGAGTTTGTGCGGCTCTTATTCTGAAACTCGCAACCGGATTTGCGTGCCTTGGTGTCAGAGTTTTGACAGCGGTGGCATCGGTTCTGAGAGCGGCTTTGAGAGCGGTTTCCAAACTGCACTTAATGTGAAAAATAGAGAGAAAACGCCGGGCGCATTCCTGAGACTCAGAGACATCCATGCCCGACCGACACAGACACAACTTGTAGTCTGTGTGTGTGCATGTGCAGGCGTGTGCGCCCGCGCACGAACCGTGCGTCTCTGCGTGGGTGGAGAGCTTGGAGACCACACACTTTGCGCATTGCCCCCCCCATCCCCCCCAACACACACACACTCGCAGGACCGAGTACCACACTTGGCACTCAAAGTAACTAAACATTCAAGTTGACAAAAAGAAAAACACAACTTGAATGTTGAGCAGCACTTAAGATATGTCTTTGGGTTTTTTAAAAAAGTGCGTAAAAATGCCCCTCTGTTTTTTTTTTGTTAACCAAGTGGTGAGACTGAAATGTGCTCCATGGAGAAGCCCCGCATGGCCAAAAGCAGAGCACAGCCGAGGTGATGAGGTGGGCTTTGGTCAGCGTGAGCGTTCACTTGAGGAAACCGGTGTTAAATAATAACAATAAATAACATTAATAACAATAACAACAACAAGAGCACGGTATTGTTTTCACGGTTTCCCGTCCGATCACACTCCGCGTTGCGCAATCTGCATGGATAAAGCTGTGAACGGAATGGTGCCGACAAACGAGAGAGAGAGTGAAAGAAAGTCTATTAAAGTTGCTTTTCTCCAGCACGGGCTGAGGCAGCAGCAGCAACACTAACGGCCGGCGAAAGTTGTTGTGCCTTCCCCGGAGATAGAAAGCGTCGTTATGAAAAGTGGCTCCACTTACCGTGGCTGGCTCTGCTGGCCGCATGTCCCCATGAGAACACTGTGCGTGTGTGCACAAGACGCATGCCGATACTAGCGGTCGGAAGCGCAGCGCGACACGTCAACGCGTGCTGCTTCCCATATCATAAAAGAGGAGGAGGGGTAGTGGTGGTGCTGGGGGGGGTCTTCAGCTGCTGCCTTGGTGGTGCACTAACTGGGGTCCGGGGAAGTCTGGGTTTGGGGTCCGATGTAGAAGAATATATATATATATATATATATATATATATATATATATATATATATATATATATATATATATATATATATATATATATATATATATATTGCGCAACAAGCCACAAGTGGCTGTGGATTAAAGAGTTGCCTTAAATCAATGTCCTTGCCTTAAAGGTTGGTCTCTACATCCACCAGGCTGTTATTGAAGCCGAGCCAGGACTTCTTATGAGAATTTCTGAATTTCAGAGGGGGGGTTGGAAAGCATGTGACTACCAAGAACTCCAAAGCAGAGTCTTTAGGGAAAAAAATTGTGCATTTACCTCGCACAAGTTGTACAATAAACTAATTTGAAGCCTTCATGAGTGCAGATCTCTGGTGCGTGGTTCTATTATTTTATTTAATTAATTATTTCAATTTCAATTATTGGCCACTTAACAATAGTTCAGCCAATCAGCGGTCAAGAAGCAGACCTAGTGCTTCAGAAATACATATTCACTGACATCCTGTTTTTTACTACGTTTTTCTATTGAACATTTTGGATTAACCCCGCCCCCCCAAAAAAATAAAATCTCAGAATCGTAGATGCAGGTGTGAATGGTGTTCTGTCACCTGATGATTCACTGCTTAATCTCTCATTTTACAAGACTGCAGGCATTGCTAGATCACTTATCCTTCTTATGGGGGAAAAAAAGAGGATCCCTTGTAGACACACATGGGTGACATGTCTCGGGACTGAGTTGCTACAGGACTCGTGGCTCATCCCTTTTGTTTCATGGATAATGTGCCACATGGGCATTTAAGTAACCAGTGCATGCATTTTCAGTCTTTCCTACTGTATGCAGCAGTATATCATTTCATTAACCCCCCTCCCCCCAGCAGAACTCATCTTTACCAAGCCTGTTGGTGATGTTCCCACCCTGCACTCAGCCTGAATGAATCCTGCAGCAGTGATGCCAGTCCGGTGGCACGCTGCTGTTTTTAATTGAAGAGCTAACAAGAGTGAATGGTGTCATCTGCAGAGGAAGGAAGCCTGGGAGATTTGTACTCCTGCTGCTGCTGCTGCTGCTGCACTGTGAAGCCAAACGACTGGCATCTCTCATCTCACACACACACTCTCACTCTCTCTGCAGCAGCGACTCCACACCGAAGCACGGGCAGCACGAGACACACACAGGCATACAAATGGGCACCCAGGCTGTATGCGCACGTACATCACACTGAGGAACACAGAAACATCAAGCGCTTACCTATGAGCTCCATCCAGACTGTTAAAGCCCGGGGCAACCCCCACCACCCCTCCCCTTCGCTCAGACGCAGTCATCTGCCTCTGTTAGTCTTCTTCTCCTCCTCATCTCTACCTCTTCACTCACTTTCTTCTTCTCCTTCCTATCTATCTCTCTCTTGCTCTCGAGGTGTTCCCCCTGTGCAGCTCTCCTTGGCTGTTTCTCTCTGTCTCTGCTCGCTGCATCCTTCCCTCTCTCTCTCTGCTCTCCACCAGTCTCTACACGGATCTTTTAAGTCTACCAACCTCTTCACTGATCAATGGACAGCCAGCGAAGCAAGCCCTGCTGCCTCCACCTCCCCCAGCTTTGTGCGTGCATGCATGTGTGTGTGTGTTTGTGTGTGCGTTTCGCTGCAAGGAGAGGAGGCTTCCAACCCACACACCACTCTCCAGAGCTCTCAGCCTCCACACTGCCTCATCAGTTGACCACTCTACACCCCTACGCATCAATTGCGTGCATGTGCGTGTGCACGCCTACACACAGCAGGACCATTAAAAGCTTACATTTTAGTGTCACCTGAAGTAGATTTTTGGTGGTGGCGGTGGGGGAGTGTGTATGTCTTAAGAAGGGCAGTAAGGTATCCTCAGCAAAGAGCTCCGAACACCTGTGACTCATCTCGATTCCCACAGAGCAGCCTTTAATGGGTGCAGATACATCCATCGCTTCCAGAAACCAGGTGGATTTTCAGTTCAAAAGGTACCTGCAGGCCATCTGGGCAATTCTGGTGAGCGGCTAATCTTGTTAGGATGTTCTCAGTGTAACTAAACACAACAGAAATACCCTCATTTGCTCATTTTTTTGAGGAGGGGGTTTGAAAATTTACCCAAGTTGCGCAGAGAAAAAAAATCGAAATGTTCCCAATTTCGAAGAGTTTCTAGAATTTAAAAAAAAAAAAAAAGTCTGATTTAGGGGGGGAAAGGAAGGCGGCTCAAGCCATTTTTTGATATTAAGAGAATCTGAGCAACCTGCACTGCAACAGGGTTATAAATAGTGATCTAAATTCATCCTGCGCTGACTGCCATGTGAGGCGGAGAAGCCATCGGATGAGAATAAATGCAAGTGATCCAGTGGCGGCCTCACGAGGGGGTTAAATCTAATAACAGCAGAGCAATGGCCGGTCAGAGGCCTCAGACTGCTACGCTGTGACCAAGCTCGGAGAAACAGCTGTTCAGAGCTTTAAAAATGATAAAAGAAATATTTGCCTTCTATTACATTTTTGATGTTTCCTGCAACTGCAGCTGCAAATATCAGAACTCTGTAATGAGCAATGATTACATCGTGGCTGAACGAGCAAGGAATGCTGACTGACAGGTGACAGGTACTATTCAAAATTGCAATGATAATGAGTGCTTAGCGGGAAAGATGGAGGTAAAAATTAGCATGGAGCATAAATTCAGAGCCCTTTTTGGTGTAATTACAGTCACGTGTACATTTGCCAGTGCAAAAATGGCCTCCAAAAAGAGGCCGAAGGCCATACTGTACTAATACTAAGAAAGGTGGATGAAGCCTGGAGCATCACCTCAAAAAAAAAGGCATGTTTGGTAGGAAAATAAGCCAAAATATGACAATAAACTTTCAGTTTTTTTGCCCTACTGTCTTACTAGTCAACAGAAAACTGACTGGATGACATCGGGTTGAATTCAAGGCTTCTTTTTTTAATGGTAGTCTTTCAGGTCAGGAATACTTTCAATTTTTCACTTTTTAATCAGGGAAGTCTTTTTATGGCAGTGACTGACCTACCAGATTTACCCCTGGAAACAACATCCACAGACATCTTTTTGTTTGTTTGCTGGCTTATCAGAGGCTTTTCATTAATAAATAATCGTCACAAAAATGACGAAGATGAGCTGTGGACAAATCAACTCAGGCTGTGTTTTGGGAGGGATTTTCTGAGGGAGGGGGCAGAGCTGTGGAGATCGGTTCGGGTCCTGCGTGGTGTTGACAGGAAGGAGTGTGGTGATGGAACAGTTTGTTTAGGTGGGTAAGTGTGTGGGGGGGGCTGTGAGTAAAGAGAAGGACTTTGAAATCGATCCACTGCGGGGCAGGAAGACAGTAATACCAGAGGGCAGGGGTGATGTGATCAGGAACTGGTGAGCAGGCGTACTGTACCGTTCTCAATATACTGGAGTTTATTTAGGAGCTTGGATGAAGCTGCAGTAGTGACTTGTGGACGAACTAAAGCATAGGATCACATTTTTGGCTAGAGAGAATGATGGAGTGATGGAGCGAGGCAAATGATGTATGAAAAAATGCAATCCTCTCTTTGACTGACATGGTGTTTAATGATTTGGGATTAATGATAATTATGTGTGATTCAGTTTAATTGAATTTAAGGAAATCTTACGTGCAAACTACAGGAGACCATGTCTGTGAAGGTTCTCAGTCATCCAGGTCATCGTAGTCAAAGGAGCTTGCCAAGAAAAGCGTCTGGACTTCTTTAAGTTGCTTGAAGACGTTTCACCTCTCATCCGAGAAGCTTCTTCAGTTCTAAGGTCAAATGGTGGAGAGTCCCAGATACAACCTAGTGGGAGTGACCCCCCACAGAGGGACAAAAGGACCCCCTGATGATCCTCTAATCGCCTGAGCCAAGGTGTGTAACTGGGTGTGGGTCCCAATCAGCCAGAGTTTTGGGTGTGTTCATTGTGAAACCTGGCCCCACCTTATCATGCGAATTCCTGAGATCAGATGGCCCAGGATGTGAGTGGGCGTTAAGGCGTCTGGGAAGGGATCTCAAAACTGGATTATAGATGGCAGAGAGTTGGTGTCGTAAACCACCGCCTCTGTTCAAAGATGGTCGCTCACAGTGGACATAGATGGCTTCTTTCACTCCTCTTTCAAACCATCTGTCCTCTCTGTCCAAAATGTGAACATTGGCATCCTCGAAAGAGTGTCCTTTATCCTTAAGATGCAGATGGACTGCTGAGTCTTGTCCTGTGGAGGTGGCTCTTCTGTGTTGTGCCATGCGCTTGTGAAGTGGCTGTTTGGTCTCTCCAATGTAGAGGTCTGGGCATTCCTCGCTGCACTGTACAGCATACACCATGTTGTTAAGTCTGTGTTTTGGCGTTTTGTCTTTCGGGTGAACCAGTTTTTGTCTGAGCGTGTTGCTGGGTCTGAAATGCACTGGGATGTCATGCTTGGAGAAAACCCTCCTGAGTTTTTCTGATACACCGGCTACATAGGGGATGACAATGTTGTTGCGTCTGTCTTTCTTATCCTCCTTCGCTGGTGTCTGATCTTCTTTTCTGTGCCTCTTTGCTGACTTTAGGAACGCCCATTTAGGATAGCCGCACGTTTTGAGTGCTTCCTTTACATGTGTGTGTTCCTTCTTTTTTCCTTCAGGCTTAGAGGGAACATGTTCTGCCCGGTGGTGTAGGGTCCTAATTACTCCAAGTTTGTGTTCCAGAGGGTGATGGGAGTCAAAGAGGAGGTACTGGTCCGTGTGTGTGGGCTTCCGGTAAACTTCGATGTTCAGGTTGCCATTCTCTTCAATGTGCACAGCGCAGTCCAGGAAAGGCAAACAGTCGTCCTTTGTGTCTTCCCTGGTGAACTTGATGTTTTTATCCACAGCGTTAATGTGCGCAGTGAAGGATTCCACTTCTTGTGTCTTGATTTTGACCCAGGTGTCGTCTACATATCTGTACCAGTGGCTGGGTACTCTTCCTTTGAAAGAGCCGAGAGCCTTCCTTTCCACTTCCTCCATGTAAAGGTTGGCTACAATAGGTGACACGGGGGAGCCCATGGCACAGCCATGTTTTTGTCTGTAAAAGCCTTCATTGTATTTGAAATATGTAGTGGTGAGGCAGAGGTCTAACAGTGTGCAGATCTGATCGGGTGTGAAGTTGGTCCTGTCCTCCAAGGAGCTGTCTTCTTGTAGTCGTTTTCTGACAGTCTCCCCGGCCTCCGTGGTGGGTATGCAAGTGAAGAGAGAGACTACATCAAAGGACACCATGGTTTCATCTGGATCCAGGGTAAGTTTCTGGACCTTGTCGGTGAAGTCGGTGTTCTTGATGTGATGTGGGGTGTTCCCCACGAGAGGTGCTAGGATGGTAGCAAGGTGTTTTGCAATGTTATAAGTGGCTGAGTTTATGCTACTGACTATGGGTCTGAGTGGGACAGCTTCCTTGCGGATTTTAGGAAGTCCGTAAATGCAGGGTATGGCATCCCCTGGGTAAAGGCGGTGATATGTAAGGCGGTCAATGATTTTGTCCTTTTCAAAGTCTTGAAGGCAAGCTATAACTTTCTTTTTGTAGCTGCTTGTGGGGTCTCGCTTTAAGGCTTCGTAGGTATTGTTGTCACTGAGGAGAGTAGTGATCTTTGTATGGTAATCTGTAGTGTTTAGGACCACGGTGCATCTTCCCTTATCAGCTGGTAAAACAGTGATGTTGTGATCTTTGCTCAGGGAAGCGACGGCCTTCTTTTCCTGTATTGTGAGGTTGGACGGAGGGACTTTGGCACTGGAGAGGGTGGCTTTTGACCTTAGAACTGAAGAAGCTTCTTGGATGAGAGGTGAAACGTCTTCAAGTAACTTAAAGAAGTCCAGACGCTTTTCTTTGCAAGCTCCTTTGACTACAGGAGACCATGGCAGTTTGCTAGCAACCAAAGCAATGGCAAGGTTTTTGGTGCAGCACCTTCTTTGTGATAGCCAGCAAAACTCCAGCAACCAGATGCCAACCAGTCTGAGAGTACACAGTTTTACCTAGCAACTGGTGGTTTCCAACCAGTCTGTGTGACTGGTTAGAACTCCTTACCTGAAATACACATTTTAAGGGTTTAAGGATCTTTTACTTAAAGTTGCCTTGAGATAGAAAGTGAAAGAGGGCAAAGCCTAAGATCGCCTGGTGGAGGACAGTGATGGCAGAGAGGGTGGAGCAAGCACTCAAGACTACGTCAGCTCTGTCAGGTCCTTCTTGCTGTGAGGCAACAGTGCTAACCACCGCAGCAAACCAAACTTATTTAATACATATAAAAATACAGAACGTGTATGATAAAACTTGCACCCTTAGCTGTAAATGCACTACTATGTTTTAAGATGAGGAAGAGGATTAACATGTGTTTCTTTTAAACCAATCATCTTACTAGCTGCGGCATAGGACTGATATGACCGCTCATTTAGTTTCATGCTTTATTGAAGGCAACAAGGCCAAAACGTTAGCATGTTTGTTGGCACGGCCGAATAAGTTGGTGTCCCCAAGACCCCGTAGTGAAACTTACAATACAAAACTGAAGGACTTTTAGCTTTCTAGACCTGTAGAAAGCTAAAAACAAAAGATAAAATCATCTAAATATATGAGCGTGTGATGAGATTAGTCTCTCTTTTTGGGATTTTGGTAGAATTTATTAGAGTTTAATATGAGATGACCAGGACAGCTGCAGCCATGATTTCTGCAGATGAACACAAGCTTTCCAAACTGAAATCTTTGGCAGGTGGTGAAGGTTTTCTTTCTCGCTCCATCTACTCTAATTTTAATTTATTGAAACGGTTGATTAGTTTCTGCAACGGAGACGACACTGATGTCAGTTTTGTTTAATTATAGAGTAAATCTGTCCTGCCATCCTAATGGAAACCTTTCGACTGCAGCAAAGACAAAGGTAGCAGGTGGACTTGCCTGCCAGCGTGCATTTAATCGCCGTTTGTGTGAATAAAAAGCGAGAACATTTTGAAAAGCAGATATTCTGCAGGTAGTTGTCGATGCTTGGATGATTTTACAAGCTGAAAACAATTTTAATCTCCTGGAGATCGTGGATAAAAAAGACAAAAAACAAAACAAAAAGCAGACTACTGCGGCTTCCATGATGCTGCGCTACCAGGTGTTACTCTGATGTATTTCTGTGATAATAGTACTAGGATAGTTTGTCCAATTCATCACACGCCATGGCAGTGAAAATCACAATATCCAGCTTAAAGGGAAGCTCCCAACAGGCTTCATATAATAATACGCTTGGCCAAATATGAGTGAATGTGCTGATTAGAATCACACCCAGGCTCTCAGAGAGGTCCAGGTGCTGTTAGGTGCCCAATTATAATGCCTAGTGTTTTTTTAAAAGTGCGGACACTTGTAATAATATTAGCCCGAGCGCTGCCCTGACCTACCCACAGGGCTAACCCAGGACCTGTTTCATTAGTCCACTAGCAGCACTACCAGTTATGGAACTCAGTTTTTGCATTGAAAAAGTTAAAGGATAGCTTCAGAAGGGAGAATTTGCTGGGCAGTACATTTAAAGAAGAGTAAGTCAGGCTATATGTCACTTATAATGACCACTTATCTCCTCCAACGCTAAAATTTGCATTGCCAGTATTTACTCTGAAAAACTTAGAGGTGAAACATTGTGATTTTCCTCAAAGTGAGAGGCAGGCTGGTGTGCTCTTTTATCATCTCTCTATTCTTGTATTGTTACCAACTTTCTCCTCCCGCTATGTGTGCAGGAAACTGTGATGTGACAATAGAAAGCCAGCTACACAGTAGTGTCCCATTTACCGGCATGGGACAGCGTGGGTTGAGAAACATCATTACACCTGCATTTATTTTCCAAAAAAAGAAAGGATGAACCAGAGCCCTCAAATTTATCACAACTTGAAGCCCAGAGTTTAAAGCACTACTCCGGCCATTTAGTCCTGACATTCCATTAAATTAGGTGACAGATGAGACAGTTTGAAAACATAATGGCTGAATTTGAAGCAGAAGAAGCTGAGATATCTGAGCTTTGGTCACAGCCCTGATACCACATTTATGTGAAAATACATGCACTTCCTGTCACGGTGATGCTTCACTACTGCTCTTTTTTAAAAAGAAAAATGCTTGAAAAAGAAATATTGCAAAAAACAATGTTACCAGCACCGTGGTCAAGCCCAGCCTTCACTGGTTTCATTACTTTGGCTGATTACTCAACAGAGCAAGATTCAAATCGAAAACAAAAAATTTTCGTCGAGCTGTTGACTGTCGTATTCTAAGCGTCCCTGCTGGCGTACCCCAACAAACAATTCAGTTTTTTATAGTCATTGTTTAAATAAATGCATAAACTCTAACTGGCCAGTTTGTTAGCTTAACTCTTCATTAATGCAAATATCTAATGAGCCAATCACATGGCAGCAAGTCAAAGCATCACTACTGAAGTTCAAATTGACCATTGGAAAGGAAGGGAATGGAAAGGAAAGGAAAGGTGATTTAAGTGACTTTGAAGTTGGTTGTTGGTGCCAGATGGGCTGATCTGAGTATTTCAGAAACTGGTCTGCTGGGCTTTTCCCCGCACAGCCATGTCTAGGGTTTCCAGAGGATGGACGCAACATGAATGAATTTACAATACATCAAAACCTTGAAGCAGATTAGCATAGCATGCGCTACTCCTGTTAGCTAAGAACAGGAAACTGATGCTGCAATTCACTCCAGTAAACAGAAGGCTGAACAAACATTGCCTCGTCTGATGAGCCTTTCTGCTGTGACATTTGGATGGTAGGTTCAGTGTTTGATGTAAACAAACCATGAATCAATTCATCCAAGTATCGGTGGATCAGGCTGTTGGTAATGCTGGTGTAATGGTTCAGCTCAGATCATTTGCAATTGGTTTCTTAGACATGACAGTAAGTTCCCTGTACTCAAAAGGCCTCCACGGTCACCAGATGTCAATTTAGCAGAGCGCCTTTGGGATTTGGGGTAAAACTCATGGATGTACAGCTGACCAATCTGAGACAACAGCTGCCATGTAGAAATGGACCAAAATATCTGCAAAATGTTTTTAGTACCTGGTTGGATCTATGCCATGAAGAATTATGGCAAGTTTGAGAGCAAAGGGGGGCCAACCCAGTGCCAAACAGGTATACCTAATGAAGTGTGTACCTTAGTGCAAAGCTCTTGTTTTTCTTTCAGAATGACATTTACAACACTTCAGAATGTTGTACATGTAGTTTCAGACTACATGTTCATGGAGCTTTAAGCTGCATTTGCGGATAGCACAGTGAGCTGTGGTCACAGACAGTGGGCCTATGCAGTGATTTTCATGGCAGAATCATGTGTGTCTTTTGTAGAAATTTCTCCAGATTTCTGAAATCATTTGACCACACACTGTTCTGTAGATGATTAGATAGTCTTTTTTTTAATGCCCAGTCATGTTAGTGACTGTTTACCAGTTAACCCAATTAGCTACAAAATGCTCCTCCAGCTGTTTTTTTTGTAGTACCCTTTACTTTTTCAGCCTTTTGTTGCCCTTGTCCCAACTTCTTTCAGATGTGCTGCTGATTTGTTTTCTATGCTCTGTTGTGAATAAAATCTGGGCTTAAGAGATTTGCAAATCATTGCATTCTGGGTTTTTTTTTTTACATCTCAACTTTTTTGGGATTGGGTTGATATATGTGTAGGACTTTTATTGTGCAAGGTAAGCAGAGGAAGTAGTGGCATTTGTGCACAATTTGGGTTAGTGGTACAAATCAGGACATAAAGGGAACCCAGAAAATGACAAAACACACAAAAGTTCTCATGATGCAACATAGCAGCAGTTTTTTTTTCCTCTTAAGCCCAAGCTCCGATGAGCTAAAATATCCAGATGACATCATTGTGATGTCATTAGGTTAGGTGTAACTTATTCAAATAGCCATATATTTCAAAGGAAAATGTTAACAACTGATTTGCGAACAGTGACAAAGCATATATGACCGAGGCGAGCATATTAATGTTGTATCAATCTGAGCCATGCAAAAATGTCACACATCACAGTTACATGGACATTTGCAGATCCTAAACAGATTTTCCTGATCACAACCTCAGTGAGGATATGATCTGGTGTGCATGTAAAAGCACTCATTTAGTCATAGTGTAGGAGAGGTGGTTCTGTAAACTGCCTGTCTGAGCCCGAGTCATTTACATAGGTAATGGTAGGGGTAGTGCTCAAAAATGTGTGGGGGTGGAAAATATACAATCCTCCACCAGCATACAAAAACAGCCAGGAAGAGAGGGAGAAAGAGCGAGACATGGAAGAAAGACAGAGAAGCAGAGAGGGAGATGTAGGTGTCAGGCTCCTGACGCACTCTGAAATGATGGGTAATTACATTTCAAATTACCGATGGGAACAAGAGCGAACTCCCTGACATTGGTGCGCAGGGAAATGCATTAAGAGTGTTGAAATCAGTGCGCAATAGGTAATTTCTAGAATTCCTGTGTTTAGGCAGATTTGCATAGCTGAAAATACCAGCTTAAAGGGCCACTTCACCGAACAACAAATCAGATTTACTTTGCATACTTACTCATTTTGGATGCTTCCCCGAACTGTACACCTTGTTTCAGGTTGGAGTTTGAGTTTTGTGAGAATTAGCAAATTTGTCTACCAGAAACAAAACCTCAGGATGCTGATTGTTTCAAGTGCATTAATTTTGAAGCTGCTGCAGGACAGATTTTGCGTGAAAACCCAATCGTGTCATCTGCCTAGTTTTAATAGAACAGAGAAATATTCCCCAGGTGGGACTGCAGGATTAGTTGTGGTGGTGTAGTGTAATAGAAACATAGTTGCTTCAGAGACTTTCTTGTTTACATCAGGCATTTCTTATTAAACGCAGCGAGTGAGTTAAATTAGCTTCTTTCTCATGAAACATAGTACTTTATAAGGTTACCATGCTAACACGTGGTTAGTAAACAACAGACTGTATATAAAAGATGGAGGTATCCACTGTGACGTTACTTTTTGATTTTTGAGTATGGATCTGAACAGTGTTGGGCAAGTTACTTGAAAATGGTAATTAGTTAGTAATTACTGATTACTTTTCCAAGAAAGTAATCCTGTTACTTCACTGATTACTTATTTTCAAAAGTCATTAGTTACTTTATTACTTAGTTACTTTTAAAAACCTGATACACAACCTGAATACATATTAAAGCAGCAGACCTTTCAGCCCAATTCTATTTTTTCTGCATTATCCATCATATAAGATTGAATCAAATGAAAACGTCTCTGTTTAAAAATTGTTTTATTAGTTTTAATCGTTTAAATTTGTGCACATTGCATCACTCACTCTTTCAAATAGATGTAGGTAAAACACAGCAAAAAATAAATAAAATTAAAGATTCAGCAGCACTAAGTTCTGTCGCTCTTAAGTCTATTTTCACCTGTTTAGCAGGAGTGGGGCCAGTGGAGGTTTGCCTGGTGCCGCAGCGGTCATGTAGGTGGGGGGGATCTGGGGGTTTCTCTGTGAATGTCACATTCCCGTGGCAGCGTGCTAGGTGCTCGCTCAGATTTGAAGTTTAATTTCTCACTGTAGAAAGAAGTTTTCTTCCCACGTGTACAGCAGACGCTAATGTTTTTGTCACTTTTTACAGAATCAAAGCTGCATGGTCGTACTCTCTCCTACACTCCATATTATCCATTGTTGATCTGCACATGTCTGTTACCACGGATGTTGTATGCTCATGCGTCATTGTCAAGAGACACTCTCACAAACAAAATCACGGTTTAGTAACGCAGTAACGCACCTTGCTTACGGGAAAGTAACAGTAATGTAATTACAGATTACAGCACTGCCCATCTCTGGATCTAAAGCCTTAAAAATCGCCATCTTGGGATAAGCCTCCTGGGGAGGCTGATCCATGACTGATAGTGTTCCTTTGTGTTTTTCTATCCAAGTATGCTTTTACTGGGCTGGCAGTGTCTTTGACAGGCTCTTGCCTTCTAGACACTTATCAGATGGTGTTGGATCCAAATCTGATGATACTTCTATATGTTTATAATTTCATCAGTTTTTAAAGATGTGTTTGATTTCTTCCTATTTATTAACAAAATGAATTTCAGACACTGTTCATCTGTTATGGATAGTTTTTAGCCCAGACACTTCTACCTTCTACCTACACTTGTCCAAGGACACACCGTTCACCATGCTGATATGCATCAAGTTGTCAGGTCATAACTCTTTGGGAATCATCTTGTTGGTGCAAAAATACAATTTTATGTCTGTCAAACGGTGTTATCTTTGGATTCATAAAGAATTGATAAAGAAAGCTAAAGAAATGGAAACAAATGAGGTTTTTCGTGACAGGTTGCTAGTAAAAAAAGTATCTAAAGATCCATCCATCCATTCGCTTATCAGGGTCGCTGGAGCCTATCCCAGCTGTCATAGGGCGAGAGGCGGGGTACACCCTGGACAGGTCGCCAGTCTGTCGCAGGGCCAACACACAGGGACAGACAACCATTCGCACTCACACAATGGCAATTTGGATTTTCCAATTAACCTATCCCCTCAAGCTGCATGTCTTTGGACGGTGGGAGGAAGCCGGAGTACCCGGAGGGAACCCACGCAAACATGGGGAGAACATGCAAACTCCACACAGAAAGACCCCGGCCTGATGTTGGAATTGAACTCAGGACCTTCTTGCTGTGCGGCAACAGTGCTAACCACTGTGCCACCGTGCTGCCCTATCTAAAGATACAATTTAAAATGGATTATTTGCTAAGGCAGACATTTTTTGTGTTAAAATGATTCATGGGTCAGTGTAAAGTGGCTTAACAAAAAAAAAGCATTCCTCTGAAAATGGTCAGGTACAAGGATTAAACTGAATATCAGTGAAAAAGGAACCAAAATAAACATTAAAACAAACTTCAGAGAGAGCAGTGATTGTACTCAGGTACTGTATCTATACAACTTTACCACATACAACCCCAAAATATTATCATTCAGTAATGAAAACGGTTACATTTCAGTTTGCTGTGGAATCTTGGATTTGCAATGATTTCTGGGATGAGTAGTTCCTTTAATGTTAAAAATAACTTTGTACACATTCTTGTAATTTTGCAATTTTCTCCTGCCTGTTTTTATTTTTTTAAATCCAAATTATTCACCAAATGTTTTTATGGTGATTATTAGCTTGGCCCAAGGCTTAAAACTCCTGGTTTTAAATGGGGGTAGCAGGATGTTTTCATATTTTTTTTTCTATGTTTACAAAGAGAATACTAATGCTACATAAAGTATTTACATTACGACAGCATATGCATTTATATTTTATATGCATATAGCTATTGCGTGCATATTCACCTATGGGACATACTAACTTCATAACAGCAATTTTATCTGTCTAAAAAAATGGTAACATGTATTTTGTTGTTATTTTCACAATTTTAATTTTGAAAGTTACCTGAAGTATTGATTCTGGTGACATCCTAAGTTACCAGCTAGCTTGGTTAGCATGGAGCATCATAGCGCCCTCTACCGGACCTTGATCCCTAGCAGACATTTTGACCTGTCCTAGCAGGAAAAAGGATTTTTTTAAGTAACTCATTCTGTGTAGAGAATTCTGATGCTGAGATAATTGATCTGAGAAGAGAAACTGTTAACCTCAATTTGGCACCAATCCTGGCGTCTACACAAAATGGCACGACAATCCATCCAATAGCTGCTGAGCTATTCTACTCGGCACCAAAGTGGCATTGATAATGTAGTTGCCAGCAGTCTCTGGAGGGTTTTCCATGAGTGTGTTGTGAGTCCTAATGATAGCACTTAATATGATTTTGGTTTCAAATATTGGTGTTGGATGTGCATTAAAGTGCCTACAGTATTTTTAATAATTACGCCAATTTGAGAGCATTAAACACAATTATATAAATTAAGCTCATCGATGATTAAAGTTTATTAGAGTTTCCGTACAGCTAAGAGCTCATTTGTAACTGCAGTCACCAAAGCTTCACCCCCACCTGAGGGGGGAAAAATACATATACAACAGCTGCAAAGTCTGTAAATTATTTTGCTACTAGTAGTGAACAGTGAACGTCAGGTGAAAATGAATTTTTTTAAGGCACCAGGAGATCGCAAATAATTTATGAGATTCAAAATCTCAATACCACTGAAGCAAGTCAAATAAATATTGAATAATGCTTTTGGCCTTTTGGGGGATGGCTAAAACCAGATATTGTGCTGCAGGATAACTCCTCAGCACATGTTTGTACACCAGTCTGAGGTGGGCTGACAGATTTTTCAGTCCTCTATATTTCTTTTCATTTTTTTTAAGCTCCCTGGCTCACTGGTCAGATTCTTGCTATGGAATGTGGTGTGGGACAAAAGGAGTGGAGATCCAGAAACTCAGTGACCTCCTGGAGAGGTCTCTTTCTCCCTCTTCCGTTACTCTATTTGTGTCCCAGTCTGTCTACTCTGTTCATAGCTTGTTTTCCCTCCCTGCGTTTCTTGCTCTCGATCTGTCCATCACTTACTTGTTCACTCTGTCAGGCTGCTGCACTTTGATGTGGCGCTGGCACAGGTACTCTTTGCTTGGCCTCTTTCTTCATTCTTTCTGTTTCCTCACACACATACAACATGGCTATATTCTACAACAACACACACTGGTGCATGCACAAAATCACACAAACCTTAAGCACAAGCTTTTGCAGGCAGGAATGTGTGGGAATCTCCCTCTGGCTACCTCTGTAACCTGCATCTGAAGCTGGTGAGGGGCCAAGAAGGCAACAGACCCAGGAGACTAAATGCAAATAGCGGAGAAGTTGGTAGGCTGCCTGGCTGAGATCAAAGATCCTCTCCGCATAGCTCAACTCTACTAGACATGCATGAACAACATTTGCTTCCACACACAGTCTGCAAGTGCGTGTTTTTGTAGGTGTGCGAGCGTGCATGTGCAGCGAGTGCGCACGTGCAAGCATGCTTGCATGTGTGCGTGTGTGTGCATGTGTGTGTGTGGGCAAGCAGCATTGTGGGGGTGCAAGTGTGAGAGCAGTAACGTTGGTTTTAAGAGGAGTTCATACTTTCAAGGAATTTGTGCTTTTGGCAAATGAGTCACGCTGAATAAATGATCGCTGACCTCGGAGGAAGCAGTTTCAAACACAAGCGCTCAGGTAAATAAACAAGATCAGTCAAACATTTTGTGTCTCTGCATAGAAATATGTCTCTAATTATGCCCCGAAGCTTTAAAATCTTTCATCATCACCCGTGTCTTTCGACAGGACTGTGGGAATCGATAACAGAGCGCAGATCTTGCTGGTGTGCGTCCACCAAAATGAAGCTCGCCGGGTCTGCGAATCACATGGATGTTTTTAGCTGGTGTTCAGAGGATGAAGCTGCAGGATAGCTATAGAGACACCGAAACGTGAAGGCAAAAACCACAGAGTGAAAGAAGGAGCAGCTCTGATATTTCAGAGCATAATACACAATCACTGCAAAACTGTGAAAAATGATAAAAGCCTAAAAATACACACCCAGCCTCAAACTTACATTTAAATTACTCATTTGTGCTGATGTTCTACTCTGTCTGTGTGATGGACTGAAATGTAAAAAACATGAGGAAACAGACCAGCATACCATCAATAATAATGGTGTGTTTTTATTTAAGAGCAAACCTTTACTGTGCAAACCAGTGAAAAGACCTCAAAAAACAAATATATAAAGAATGTCTTCTACATGTAAAAAAATAACCTTTGTAAAGCTCTCTCTTGTTCAGCTGTAGCCTCAGGTTATTCTGACACAGAGCAACTGCATGCTGTAATAAAAGTGTTTGTACCTCTGAAGAAAAGTGCAAAAGAAGGTTTTTTAAAAGCTTTCTGACCATCAAAGAAGCTCTTTTCACAAAAATCTTGGAGAATCAACATTCAAAACATTTTATATTGTAAAGTAATATCAGATAGTACATAAAGAATACAGTACCATTACAATAAGTATCACAATACAAGTATTTTTCAGTAAAAAAAGAAAGAAAAACAGCAACATTAAAATACAGGCTCCCTTTAATGTGCTGAAGTAATGTTCAGTTACAGAACAAGAATATCAGTAAAATACTGTAAAGCAACAGCAAGTTTGTCGTATTTACCTTAGAGTTCACTTAATCCAACAAAGTCCTTAGAAGGGCTCGCTAATTAACTGTAATTCTTTTTATGGGAACTTACAGTAAAAATAAAGGTCTGTCTGGAATACAGTGAAATATGTAAGTGAGGTCATTTAATATACTGTAATTAAACAATACTTTACTACAACCTTCTGCCCATTGTTAGGATTAAGACTTAGCACCTCTTTACAAATATCCCAGTAAAGGTAGAAAGACAGGTTTATTAAGTCCCCCGTGGTCCACTGTGGCACTTATATTGAAATGCATTCATTTCTTACGAATGAGATTTCCCATAAGATTTGAATTCCAGCATAAGTTTTGTTTTGACTCTTTCCCTATAGCAGGGCACCCGCTGCTCATAGCTCATATAATCATGGATTAGCAATTCGGTGAGATGATAGCATCAAAGTGGGTGTGCAGCAGTCAAAAATATTGTATTAAAGACAAACAAACAAACAAAAAACATATCCAAAAGACCTGATTCAAAATAAATGTAGGTTTAAGGCACTTCCGCTATTAATTATCATTATTTATGATATATTTTGTGTTCGCTGCTCTGAAGTCCTTTTTAAAATAAAACTTTATTAGGAATTAGACTGTAAAGCAACATTGTGAGAGAAGTTTTCTAGGCTTGAATCATTTGAAAGTAAAAACTAGAGAATATCAGGGTATGAAAAGCAGGTTTTACGTAAATAAAACCTGACATAAAAAACATTGTATATTTTTGTATTGCTCATCGTCATTTTTACAAAGTACCATCTGTTAGTGCATGAGGTCGGTAAACAAATAAAACACTGCCTGTTTCCCAGTGTTTTTACTGAAAATATATTTATATATATATTTTAAAAAAAGTTTATTTCTTTTTTTTTTTAGTTTATTGGGACTTGGTCTGTTATATAACGAGTAGAATCAGTTGTTCTTCATTAATATGCGAACAATGCAGCAGAATCATTTACTGGTGATAGCAAGCCATATGGTGTGATTATTAAGCATATCTCAGGGTGTTGTCTTTTCACTGTTACTGTCAGAGCATTAAACTAGAATGAGCAACAGCGTAAAACCCAAATGTGGATGCTAGAGGCTCAGCGAGAAATGAGAAAACAATCAAGCTTTTCATTAGGTAGGCATGAATAAATTAACCTTTGCTGTTTCAAAGGTGGCTTTGCTGTTTTAGAACAGTCAGACTGTGCACACACATATTGGAATTTGTTTGCCACCTTAGGCAAAATAAGCCACTTAGAATGAACACGTGTGATGAGATTTCTGCTTTTAATTGTATTTGAGTGCCAGACATGAAAAATGTGTTTAAAAGCAGAAATGTTGGTTAATTGAAAAGCAGCAAACAATTTAGATTTGCGGTGATAATAGCCTTCGAGGACTGGGGTACTTGAACATGAATAATAATGCATTAAAAAACAGCTTTAATGCAGAGAGACTGAAAACCTTATTTTTGAACTACATACACTGTGTGTTTTTTGGACAGCACAACATGACCAGCTGTTCACTGCAAATGTAAAGGATCTTTTTTTTAGATATCTGGTAGATTCACAGTTAAATTCCCATGTAAGTTAACAAAAAAAAAGTCAAAATAGTTGTTATCAAGCTGTTTAAACAATGTATGAAAAAATATACCTGCAGAGATGTCAGCGATTGGTTTGTAAACTCCCATTCGGAAGCCTCGAGTTGAGCTTTTTGGGTGCTCTATAATCCATTTCTTTTCTAAATGGGACCACAACTTTACAAAATGAGCTTCTGTTGTGTTTAAACAAGAACTGAAACTAGAGATTTAGACCATGAATTCAAAAGGAACATGTTTACTGAGCTCATAAATCAAATGAGCTGCAGGATCATTTTTCCATAGACTTCAATAGAATCACAATGTTTATTGCAACCGAAGAAGTTGCCACCTACTGGCCAGTAGTGAGAATGCAGGTTTGAGGCATTCAAGCAATGACTTGAGAAACTTCTCAGAACCAGTTTTATATGTAGAGTATCCTCTGTTCTTTTTGGAGCAAAGACATTTCAGATGGTGTCCAACCATCTGACGAACATTTAATCTGAACATACTAGTAAACTGCCATTTTGTCACGGTCTGCGGTGGGCGGACCGAGTGTGGGAGTGTGAGGTTCCAGGTGCAGACACAGACGAGGAGACAGTACCGAACTTGAAACGAAAAGCGAGCCTTTATTTGGGCTGATTAACGTGGCAAACAACAGAAAGCACTGAGGCGAAACTAAACTAGAAGCTGAACTGGGAAAACTAAGAACTGACACTTAACTCAGACAGCAGGGAAGGCTAAGACAGGGTGACAATGATGCACATGACTGAGGCAACTGTGAACAGGACTCTGTGCTGGAACAACAAGGAACTATGAAACGTATATACGTAAGTAACATGGACATGACCAGCACAGACTCCTGAAACCTGGCGTAACATGAGGGAAGTTGACCAGACAACGCGGCGACGAACAAAGGAAGACTGAGGACTTAAATACACACATGAGGTGATCAGGGGAAGTGGAGACACATGAGAACACAGCTGACTAGAAGGAAACATAATGACAATACAGTAACACTAACTACAATGAACAAAGAACACCAGACTCTTTCAAAATAAAACAGGAAACACAGAGACATAGACATGGAGATAGAACATGAACTAACCAGAGACATGAAACATGACAGGTAGACACACGGACCAGGGAGAGATGACAAAAGGGACTAAGAAACCAAGGACTAAACTGCAAACTAGAAAACAACTAGATGCGTTAAACTACACATGTGGATGCAAAAATATGCATTAGAACTTAAACCCTGGGCCTCATGGCCCAGTACCGTGACACATTTACCTTTTGCACACTAGACTACGAAGCATAAAATTACATGCAATATCCACAAAATTCTTAAGGATTTTGGGCTGCGATGCAAAACTTGATGGATGTTTTTGGTTGTATTTGATATAAACATGGTCATAAAATCAGGTATAAAACAAAATGGAATCAAAATTTCACAAAGAACGCATGCTCATGGATAGATATTTTACTGCATACTTTTATCATCACCTCCCACTGTACCGAGAGATTCACAGAGGATAAATTTTATGTATATTGAGGCATTAATGTGTGCCTGTGTGCGTTGTGTACAAGAGGAGCGAACAACAACACATGGGCTGCGTGGGCGTCTTCTGGCAAAGAATAACCACGGCGCCTCCTTTACAACAAAAGCAAGAAACACTACATTTGATATATGCCAGCAAGACTTTAAGCACGAAACTGAGAATGTCATGAGTCTGACATCGAGTCAGGCTGATTTCTGACGGACTTGTTTGTGATGAAACAGGAAATTCTTCGACCTACCCAAATCTTAAAATGGTCGACTTGCAAAGACTTGAGTCAGAGCGAAGTCTTCGTTTCCCAGACATATGTGCCACAGGGTGACGTATTGAGTGCTAGCCCTATTGAACGGTAGGAAATGCAGAACTTCAAAGGTCAAATCTTTGGCCGGTCCTCTTTTATTGGAGCTCCCGCCTGAGGAATACTTTCTGTTAAACTTTCATATACTTGTTTCCCTTGATAGAAGTGGACAAACACAAATTCAGACAGTCTGAATTCTGACACACACGCACACATACACAAGCAGCGATACACAAAAATCGTGGCTATTGAGTACAAAGTGAATCATCATTGCAGACAATATCTTTGTCAAACACTCCGGCCTTGACGGGTAGACATCGGCAGATTCGCAGAGCCATGGCAACAGTCAAGTGTGAATCCCATTGATGAGAAGAGTGTGTTTGTGCTGTACAGAAATTGCTCGGTTAATTCCTACACGGAGTCTGCTGCAATTATTGAGAAAAAGCTCTCAACGCAATGCAGATAAAGAGATTTAGCAGCAATAAAGAGGCAATCCATTGTTGGCTTTTGCAGAGGACGTGCGTTTCGGTCAATATAATAAAAACCTAAAATCTCTGTCTCAGATTAAATTTGTGCTGATAATCCAAAGAAACCGCAGGAATCTGGAGAAATTTAATATTTTGCTTTTCTCATTTTCATATGCCCGTCAGCAACATGTAATGGATTACAATTTAAACCCTGCCAACTTCTCTTCTGTTTCTGCAGACAGGCAGAGGAAAGCTACACCCACTCCTAATATATATTTGCATCAAAATCACATATATTTAAAGGATGGTGAACCAAATCTAAGAAGGATGATAATTAACATATTTGGTCTCTTTCCCTTCTGCTGGCAGAATATAAAGTGATATCAAGTCTCTACACCTGGGTAGCTCCCAGATTGTGACTCTACGAAGCTTTTTCCCCCTTTTTATACAGCAAAGACTGTGAAACCTCCAACACATTTACAGCAAAATATGTCAAAAGGATCTGCAGAGGGAAAAAAACATAAAAAAGAAGGGGGGGGGGGGGGGGATGTCATAATAAAATGGCACACAAACACGCGCTCAGACGCACACTCACTTAGGACAAGAGTCCACAAAAGCTGAGCGTGGGTGGAAGTGGTAAAGAGGAGGAGTAGGCGGCAGAGGAGGAGGAGGAGGTGGAGGCAGGTGATGAAGAAGAAAGGCTGCTTTCAGATCAGGTTCGATGCTGGGGCGTTCAGGCTGTGGCACATTACCTAACAATCAGGGTGAGTCTGCGGCATCAGACGCATGAATGGCTGACTTTGTTATGTAAATGACCGAAGATGAATAAGTCAGAGAGTTGGCAAAATGTCGGGAAGCCGGCTGAATTTACAGGATCAACACTGATGGAGTACTTGAGAAAGTCTGACTTTGTGAAGTGTTTTTTGTGCAGAACGCGTGCAGACCGGCACATTTCACATTGCTCCAGTGACATCTCGGTTCCTAATTGTATTTTTTAGCATATTTTAGCCCGTTCACTTTGCAGCAGAGCTCAGCATTTTGTGAAGCATTTAAACTGAGTTTTCAGATTTATGATTCTTTTGTTCCAGACAATCGTCAGCTAAACGAAGCATCTTGGAACCACTCTGGTGTGTACGCTGACGCTTAAATACAAGTGTGGCCTTTTACCTCATGTGGACTGCATTTCCTATAATCTCTTCTTTCTGCACCTTTGAACTTCACTTGAATGCACTGTTATTGAAAAGGACAGAAATATCATGTTATTAAGAGCAATGTTAGAACAGCACTGGCTTCATAAAGTAGAGAGAAACCACATAATAATGATCCAAATTGCTGTATCGCCTGTAATCACCACTTTAGATGTAGCAGTCCGGGTTCATGTAAGAGTGCATTTAGTTGTCTTGCAAAGTCAACTCTTAACTAGTCACGACTCACTTTTAAAATCTGTGTGTGTGTGTGTGTGTAGGCTCTGTAAAACTCGCCCTCCTATTGAGCTACCCACACCTGTATGCGTGTGTGAGAGAGAGTGAAAGCAGCAGTCAAAAAGTGTTTGAGAGACGAGAAAACCAGAGATTATACTTGGTCACTTTGACTGTAGCTGAGCAATAGAGTGAAATAAAAGGACCTGATATGATAATAATAATGATGATGATCACAGGAATAAAAAGGATAGAGGGAGAAAGAGACAGAAAGGGAGAAATGGGAGACGAGAGCAAATGGTAGCTAAACCTGTGAAGAGATCAGCAGTGCTATGAATAAACATGAACAGCTCAGCCCACGCCGATCTCTCTTCTTTACCTCTCTTTATTACACATAAACATTTAAGACAGCCTTTCCCTCTATCTCTATTTGTCTCTCTAAAACATACAGAAGAGAAAAATATGCAAACTTTACTAGCAAATTGAAACATGCACTCATGTTCCCTCCTCTTGAAAACACCAAAATTGCCACGTTTTTACCCCCAAAGTTCCGTTAACATTGTTTCCAAATGAGGATACGTGATCGATAAGGTTTTCAGGCTAGTGGAGATTATCCATTCTCCAACTTTACCTAACCTAGAGGTTATCACGTGTGCGTCTCCGGCCTTTGTTAGGTCTCAAGGTCAGCGGTGAGGAGTTTTGCACATACACTTCTCTTTTAGAAAATCAGGATCTTCTCTCATCAAGCGCTGCTGTTGCCAAGGCAACGACTGGAGAGCAGTCATAGGTGGGTGGCGATGCCCAGCAGCGATCTGTCTAGAGGGCTCTCATTGGCCACTCCACTGTTTCCCACAATCCTGTGCTGCTACAGAAGCCTCCCCCCCGACCAATCCCTGTGTTACCCCCACGAGGAGGTTGGAGAGTAGGTCAAAGAGTAGGTGGGGGTGCTTGATGAATGTAACAGCCGTGTTTACTCCATAGGTTAACATAGTGTGATAGCCTAATTTTCAATGAGGTTACATTGTGTGACAGGAAGAGACACGTGTTGAGCAAATTTAGAAAGGAAGCTTACTGTCGCAAGAAGTCACAATTACAGAGAAAACTGTGAGAGAGGCGTGGAGAAAAGCAGCCTTCACGCACGTGAGCAAGCTGAGAACACCAACTGTGAATCGAGAGGAGAAAAACTAAAGTGCAAGAAATCTCAAATGCATGTGAGGCTTGAAAATCAAGCCACTACAAGGCACTCCTGTCTTATATATAAGACTTGATATGCATTTGTTCTCCAATAAAGTGTCAAGAATTACCCAGAGAAGTCCCCGTTTTGGTTCCCTGAGTCAGGGAGCAAAAAAAAAATTCTCCTTTGAGGTTATATTCGACCAATAGATGTAGGTGTTAACATACGCCAATGACAGGCTTTATACAGTCATCTCATGAGTCAGACTGCTGTTAGCTTAACGAAAAAGATTAGTTTTAAAACATATCTGAAACATCGGATGGATTTCTTTGAAAGCTTTTACAGACATTTATATTCCACAGATCCTACAAAAGAGGTCGACCGTAATTATATTTTGTGTAAAATAGCTTGACAAATATTGGGTGGAGTACCTTTTAGTACAGGGAGTGCAGAATTATTAGGCAAATGAGTATTTTGTCCACATCATCCTCTTCATGCATGTTGTCTTACTCCAAGCTGTATAGGCTCGAAAGCCTACTACCAATTAAGCATATTAGGTGATGTGCATCTCTGTAATGAGAAGGGGTGTGGTCTAATGACATCAACACCCTGTATCAGGTGTGCATAATTATTAGGCAACGTCCTTTCCTTTGGCAAAATGGGTCAAAAAAAGGACTTGACAGGCTCAGAAAAGTCAAAAATAGTGAGATATCTTGCAGAGGGATGCAGCAGTCTCAAAACTGCAAAGCTTCTGAAGCATGATCATCGAACAATCAAGCGTTTCATTCAAAATAGTCAACAGGGTCACAAGAAGCGTGTGGAAAAACCAAGGCGCAAAATAACTGCCCATGAATTGAGAAAAGTCAAGCGTGCAGCTGCCAAGATGCCACTTGCCACCAGTTTGGCCATATTTCAGAGCTGCAACATCACTGGAGTGCCCAAAATTACAAGGTGTGCAATACTCAGAGACATGGCCAAGGTAAGAAAGGCTGAAAGACGACCACCACTGAACAAGACACACAAGCTGAAACGTCAAGACTGGGCCAAGAAATATCTCAAGACTGATTTTTCTAAGGTTTTATGGACTGATGAAATGAGAGTGAGTCTTGATGGGCCAGATGGATGGGCCCGTGGCTGGATTGGTAAAGGGCAGAGAGCTCCAGTCCGACTCAGACGCCAGCAAGGTGGAGGTGGAGTACTGGTTTGGGCTGGTATCATCAAAGATGAGCTTGTGGGGCCTTTTCGGGTTGAGGATGGAGTCAAGCTCAACTCCCAGTCCTACTGCCAGTTTCTGGAAGACACCTTCTTCAAGCAGTGGTACAGGAAGAAGTCTGCATCCTTCAAGAAAAACATGATTTTCATGCAGGACAATGCTCCATCACACGCGTCCAAGTACTCCACAGCGTGGCTGGCAAGAAAGGGTATAAAAGAAGAAGAACTAATGACATGGCCTCCTTGTTCACCTGATCTGAACCCCATTGAGAACCTGTGGTCCATCATCAAATGTGAGATTTACAAGGAGGGAAAACAGTACACCTCTCTGAACAGTGTCTGGGAGGCTGTGGTTGCTGCTGCACGCAATGTTGATGGTGAACAGATCAAAACACTGACAGAATCCATGGATGGCAGGCTTTTGAGTGTCCTTGCAAAGAAAGGTGGCTATATTGGTCGCTGATTTGTTTTTGTTTTGTTTTTGAATGTCAGAAATGTATATTTGTGAATGTGGAGATGTTATATTGGTTTCACTGGTAAAAATAAATAATTGAAATGGGTATATATTTGTTTTTTGTTAAGTTGCCTAATATTTATGCACAGTAATAGTCACCTGCACACACAGATATCCCCCTAAAATAGCTAAAACTAAAAACAAACTAAAAACTACTTCCAAAAACATTCAGCTTTGATATTAATGAGTTTTTTGGGTTCATTGAGAACATGGTTGTTGTTCAATAATAAAATTATTCCTCAAAAATACAACTTGCCTTATAATTCTGCACTCCCTGTAATTTCCCCTGACATGTAGAAAAGAAAACAGTCTCTTACAAAGAGACCAATATACTGGCAGACCAACATTATCAGCCAACATTAGCTATTTGCAGACATATTGATGTTGGCATGTTTAACAACCAATAAATAAAAAACCAAAAAAGTAAGGAAGAAATGAGAGAAACACCCTTCAACTACTTTATCAACATTGATGTCACATGATTTGTCCACCAGGGGGCACTCTGCAACTTCTCCATTGGCAACACTAATGCTGCAAACACCATAAGTGGAGTGTAAATCAGCCATCTATGATTTGTGACAATAAAACAAATTTCCATTTAAATTGCATTGTCATATTGACTCGTAAATACCGTTTACCGTTACTAACAAGAAAATGCGGTGCAGTCGCGTTACTATTTTTCAACAAACAGACGGTTGAAGGTGTGTTCAGCTTACCGCAGCTTATATCAGTTGCACGGAAGGAGCTGTAAGTAATCTGGGTGCTACAGCTTTAAGCAGCTGCGCGCGGGCGGCAATCACTTTCTGCCCAACGATCACTTTTTGGCACAACACCTGGAGCTAAGGGGGCAAAATAATCGCATGAGTGCTGTTGTTTGACTGAGGAAGAATAAAGTAGTTGTGGTAAGCCAATCACATGACCAGAGTCATGATAAACAATATATACGCTGCATTTTTTCCTGAATAGTTTCATCACGTTTACTGTCTAAGGACAGTGCTAGCAAGTACTCTCTGCTTATGACCAAAAAAACCCCAAACAAAAAACAGCCCGTTGGTGTTGGTGGAAAAATGCACCATGTCGACCAATCAAAAATGATATGGCAACATGACATTTGGTTGTTTAGGAAGAGGGGGAAGTTTAAGGAGTGACTGTGAGAGAGAAAGAGAGAGAAAGAGAGAGAGCGAGTTTTGAGATGTGAGAGATTTGTGACGTTTAGCGTGTTTGGAGTGTGTAGTTCATGTGTTGTCTTGTGTAGTTAGTGTGTAGTGTTGTGGATAGTTTTGTGTTGTGTGTCAGAACAATGAGGCAACTGCGGTCTCCAGGTAGAAACAGGAGTGATACACCTGCTGCTGTCAGACCTGCAGGTATCAGGTTGTGATGTTCTCCTTTATAGTGGACAGAAATTATTTTTTTGGGAGTGGCAAAAATAATTTGTGTGGCATCTGATTGTTCTGTAAACACTTTGAAATGGTTATAAAAAAAGAGTAAAAGGTAAATGGCTGCAAATAACTTTGTTGATTGCAAAACTTGTGGATATGATTTTAAAATTGACAATTTATATTTGCTTTTAAAGTTATGAAATATGATTCATTAAACATGTTTGTGGTTGTTACAGTAAAAAATATAACTTTTTCTACTCGGATTTTATGTTTTTTGTCTGATTTTAGATCAATTGTGTTAATACAGTATGTCAAAATGAAAACATAACTGTAAATTCAAACACATTAGGTTGCGCTGAAAAGGATGATACCAAAAAGCATCATAAATCCATGGATTCATGGGTGGATTATACAGCGCCAAATCACTAAAACAGTTGTATATTGTAAGGTAAAAACCCTATAGTACTAGAGAAATAACCTCAACAATCAAACGACCCCCTATGAGCAAGCACTTGGTGAAAGTGGGAAGGAAAAAGTTCCTTTTGACAGGAAGTAACCTCCAGCAGAATCAGGCTCAGGGAGGGGCAGCCATCTGCCACGGCCAGTTGGGAGTGATGGGAGATGGAGGCAGCTAGTTAAGTGTGAAACTGACTACAAAATATAAGATCAAGATGCAGAGTTATGTCCTTAGGTTATTAATTCTGGAACAAAAACTTTCTCTTGCTAGCCTAACAAGGATGTCCAGGTTACGTTCGAGAAGTACCTTGGACAGACGAGGTAATATCCATAACATTCAATTTACAACAAATTTCATTAACTCACTTTCATCCTACTGGTAGATTGGTAGGCCTGAAACCCCGCAACACAAGTTATGTTTTTACTTGATGTGGATGTCCCTAGAAATGTAACTGTCACATCCATGCAGTCTGGAACTACTGGGATTGCCTTTTCAGTACTGTTGATTCTTAATATGCATTTCCGGCTACTTTTTCGCTAAAGTTTTTGACTTTTTAAGTAAGAAGACAACAATCTCCTCTTCCATATAAGGACTCGGAAATGCCAGCAAATTTCTGGAGGAAGAACGCTGAAACTCTCAGAATAGAGCGATGCCACCCAGAATGTCAGCGAATGTACAAAGACGTGGAAAAACTTTAGAGTAAATTTGTTTGCCTTTGAAAAAACTGACAGCAAAGAGTCGGGATCGAGGTGGGAAAAAAATCTCAGCATTTTATTTATTTCTATTACGGCTGGCACCGCATATAAAACACCAGATGCAACCAATGCACAACACATAAATGCTGGCAACAAGGTTGGCCCCTTATGTAGATTATATTGTACAAAGATTCACAGCAGAAGTCCAATAAATCAGTTTTAAGGCTAGCAAACTTGGTTAGCAAGCTGTGTCCATAAACTGTATGGGAGCTTCACACAAATACCAGCTTATTAGGGTTAACAGCTTACTGTAATGATCGTAGCGTATGCATGTTCATGTATCTGTGTGGCATAAATTGGAACAAACACTGTCACAGCAGTTATTAGCATCTATATGTTCTTATTTTAGATCCCAGTTTTTTTGATTTTCCTATATTTTATGTTCATTTCATCACAGCTCTGCAACGCTGCGACGTTCTCTGTTTGTGTTTCTTTCATGTGTCACATTCAGTGTATGTCACTCATACGTACCTTAACAGCCACTAAAACATATATGTTTAATGGAAATTTCTTCTAAACACCACTAAATGTGGAAATATGGAAGACTTTGAAAAAGCACCACAACCGCTAGTATTGACTAAATACTGGAATATCACTCACTGAAACTGGAACACAGTTTGTTTTTGGTGTGTTAGCTTAGACATGTTAGCTTTATTTTTCAGCGTTAGCGGTTGCGACATATAGATCTGAATGCTACATTTTCACCTGGCGCCTCCTTTAGCTCATCATTTTTATCTGGTCGTTCATACAAAACACTTGTAACATTAACAAAATAGCTTTAATTCACAGCTGTGTTTAATGGTTAGCATGCTAACGTGACAGTGGGGATTCAAGAAGTGTATCTTGTCTCACCGGGAAGCTTTGAATGGTCCATATAGTTTTAGCATTGTCCATCTTGGTTTACTCCATCTGCTTTTCAGGAACACGGTGTATGTTAAAATACTAAAAACCTTATAAAGTGAACCTAATAAAGCCTTATTAGAATTGATTTCAGTCCAGCTATTACTTCAGTAATTTACAGTGATTGCCAGCCCATCTTCAAACTATTTTTTGGGTCATTATTCAGGCTAATCAGGGATAATTCAGTGCTTCTAACTAGCGTGCAACCGTTTTCCATTGTGTTGACCTTAGATTACATTACCGCATAGTGCTGCAGGAATAATATGGCGTCCAGTTTTCATCATCTGTGGCTTTGTGTCCAACTGAAGTGTTTTTGTTTTATTCAGTAGCGGGTGGGTGGTTGTTCCCCGAAGTAATTTCGTTCCTGGTTTGTTATTAGTCTGGAGAGTTTAAAAAACTATGCCACAGGCAACATATATGGCTAAGAAACACATGCTTTAGCTTACCGCATCGTGCTTTTAGAGCCTGCTTATTGTGTTTCTCAGGTGAGGATGCCAGAAAATAAATTCTGAGTTATTCTTTATTCAATATTGTCAGTATACTTTATTCAGTATTGTCGGCACAGTGAATTCCTTGGTGAGCCTGGTGATATTTGCGCTTTTAGTCGCTACAAATGTTCTGTGATCTTAAGCTTTCCACAAGTAAGGCTGGAAAGCTGCTAGAGACATTTTCTTGAATGTATTTTCGTTCTGCTCTCTTTCCCACGGTGGGGTGGTCAATCGGTGTCTAGTTTCAGGTAGCGTCTGCCGTTCCCAGAACGTGAGCGGGCAGGAGCCATACCGGGATACTTTGGGATCAGTAGAATTCCTGGAATTCTTCACATAGTCCCTTTGAGGGGAAAGCAAATAGAGAGGGTTTAACGACCCCCCTCTCACACCCTCAACACAGGCTGAGGAGGGGAAACACAGTGCCTGTATCAGAGCTTATCACAAGATAACAGCAGTACCACGCAGGGCTGGGGTCAATTCCCTTCAATTCGCTTACAGTACTTCAGGAGGAGGAATTTCTTTGAGAAGTTTTGCACATATAAACAATGAAGACTCTGTTATCATGTGAACTGCAATTGCAAGTTTCAGTGAGCTGACAGGAAGCTGTAATGCCGTGGCATGTCAGAAGAGGTGACTTCTGGAATTCCAGATTCCTCTGTCACATATAAGGGTGATTTAGTTGGTTGGAGATAATATTGATTTGTTCCCATGAGGAACACTCTTCAACTTCAAAACATCCTTAGGGGAAAATATGTGGCCTAATACAATTAGTTATAGCTGTGACCCTGCAAAGGCACTGCAGGCAACACAATAAAACTCACCAGGAGTCCATTCTTGTCCCGTAGAGCCGAGTGACCAGGGAAACTGATGTGTGGGTGGTCAGCAAGCTCGAGAAGAAAACGTGGCCACTGCTGAAACAGCTGCAGTCATGAAAAGTTCAAATTCTGAGTTCTAAATATATTCGTCCCATAGTTTTTACATAGAAGGATACAGGAATAAACACAGAAGATGCTTGCATCCATCGTAAAACTAATTACATCCTCCGAGGCAACATTGTTGGTTTTGTGTTTAGCAGTAGTTTAGAAGTAGGAGCTAATCATGGGCAAGGGGGATTTATCAGTGTGCATCTTGGTGCCTCGTGCAGAACCAGTTATGGCTCCTGTAAATGCTTCAACCGTGTTCAGTGATTTTCATATATACTGATACTGTGGTGGACACTTGTGTCCAACATTGCCAAAATGTGCAAGTAATCGTTATGATCCTTATCATAGGCTTCAATGCCTTCTCTTCCTGGATCTGCAAGCATGTTGCATCGTTACGGCCATCGTGTCTAGTTTCTTTTTTAATTTCAGTGTTCACTAGAAATTTGATGTATAAACTCACAATATCGAGCCTTTATTTAAAAAAATGATATACTCTGGGAATACTACGAAGAAGAGGGCACCATCCTGGGATAATGCTAGCTGTTAGTCGGATCAGGTGAAAAACCATCCAACGCTGGACACACTTAGCTCGACAAAGCTACCTCCTAATTCAGAGCAAGCTTATGGCTGAGTGACACGAGTAAAAGTATGACATCAATCCCCTTGCAGATAAGCAACATGTTGCTGAATAAGTCATTGTCAACGTGCACAACTAGAGCAAACTCGATTTAACTTGTTGCCACCTGGCTATTATCCGGTTATATTCCTGTAGAACGGAAAGGTTTCTGAGTACAAATGATAATAGCAGTAGTGAAATGTGAATTTCTGTCCATGTAGATGGTAACAGATATGTGATTTTCGATGATTTATTACAGTTAATTGCTGAATTATCAGAAACAGATTGCATGCAATTGCAATCATAACCCCATTCAATCACAGACTGACTGTTTTATAGCAACATTTATGCTAGGTTTTAGTGACAGTTTTGAGATTTCATCTGGTTTTGCAACTGAAGTAGGAGAACCTATCTTACTAGATAAAACCGATACTGACGACTTAACTTTGAGGATATAATTTGCAGTTTAATAAATGTGATTAATCGCTATACAGGCAATAGAAGGTCACTAAATGTTAAAAACTGCAATAATATCATATTGTGGGTGAATTACTGTAAAAATATTGCATTGTGGGATGTGGGGTGGGGCGCACAGTTATCACCACTTTTCTGTCCCAGGGAAAATCCTTGATATTGTCATCTTAGCCCCTCAGCTCTGGTTGCAAGTAGAAACCTATTCAAACCCTCTGTTTGAGAGTGGCAGACGATCAGGAGAAAGCCAGCTTAAAGAGAAACAGGACCTAGAAGCAGTTCATTTCAGACGGAGGATTAAACACTGACTTTTTGTTGTATCTGTGAATTTTGAAGGCCAAGGCCAGCGTAAGATAAATAAAGATTATTCTGAATTGTGACAGTAGTAGAGTCCAAGATAAAAACTACAGAGAGCCTGAAACGACCACACCTGACACTGTGCTGTATTTTACCTTAGACTACAACAGCAGTGACGTCACTGTGTGATGCATCACTGCACCAAGAGGAGAAGTTAAACCATGATGAGTGTTTAGATGCTCTTTAAATGCTCTAATGGGAATATAGTTCACCTTGAAACTCTTATTTCTTGCATCAAATCTACTCTCCATCTCTGCAGATGATAGTCCTGACCACACTGTGTATCTTCAGGCTGTTAAGACTAGTGCAGCTTTTCTTGCTTGTAGGTGAAAAGATTAAATTTGAGCAGCTATATCAGATGAAAAGGGTTCTCTTTGTGTGGTTTCGGTAGGTCACATTAATCTAAACGAGGCAGCGCAAACACCGCTTGCCGACTGTAAAAACACCCCCAAAAAACCCAAAATACTACGTTATGCAAAGCAAACAGAGCACAAAAAAGGAAAAAGTACATGACTAACTTAAAGTGTTCAAAACAGTGTAGCTGCTGCTGATTACATAGATGCAATCAGAACCTATTGTACTGCCCACAGGCAGTAAGAAGAGGAGGACTCATCAGCTGAGTTAGTCACAATGGGCATGCGGGGCTGCTGACTAATAGGCTATTTGACTGGTGAATTTAAAGTGGCTTAGTTTGGATGACAAGTATTCTCACATAGGAAATACTAGAAAAATGCACTACTTTAAAGGTTTGAATAGAAGCAACCCAAGTGAGCAGAAGCTACAAGATTAAACCTCCTGCGATGTGCAAGACAAAGCAAACTGATGATGGAGTGACTACATTTTAAATAGAGGGAAGGTTCGTATTTGTTAAAGGTGCTTGACTTATTCACGACGAATGAATAGGTACAAAAAGTCATCGGCCAGAACTTCATCAGCTTTGCGATTGGCAAGTGATCAGCGGGAAGTGCAAAGCAAACACCCGGGAATGGATGAGCCCCGAGTGCCAGACAGAGCAAACACGCAGAATAAACAAAAAATGAGGGCGGGAAAGTTTACCGCTTTAAAGGAGGGTTACACCAATAAGACTTTTAACCTGGGTTGGAATAGCAATCAATACGTTCAGCTGCCCGAGCCAACAAAGCTGAAGTATGAGGTGACCATTCCTCCTGCATGTATTTAGTGGGAAAAGTCGGTCTAGTTTAAATTTATCATTTTGCGGTTTTGTTTTAACTCTAACTTGATGAAGGCCATTTCTGGATGGTGGGAAATCGATTCATTCACTTCCCCCTGCAAAGTTTTCCCCAGATGGCATCATTACTGTCACATGCTGCTTGTGACAGCACATGAGATGACTGGTGCAGCGACAGGAATGTGCATGTTAACAATTCAGACACAACATCTGTGTGTCTGTCTGCGTGTGTGAAAGAGCACGCCACATACCAATTACAAATGCAGGACGCAGCGAAAACTTCTCGACACATAAATCTGAGAGCTCACTTCTACATCTGTCGCCCAGTCTGCTGTCTTCTGCAATATGTTAATTCTGTTTGGGTTGAAAACTTGAACATTTCTGCAGTGAGTGTAATGGAAAGTTACCAGAATAAGCTTAATAAATACTCATGAAAAATCAGACAAATGAGGACTTGGAGATTTCAGTCCTGGCTTTTCTTGCATGTTTTCTTCTCTCCCACCCACTAGTGGAGACCACACAAAATTACAGCAGGTCCTGCCAAGGTTGTTACTGTGCAGCTTGAAGACTGCAGCGCAGCACACAGACTGAGAGCAAACACTATGCACAAATAATTAGAAGTGTTTGCTCTGCTGCTCTTGTGGCACCGGCTGGGAGGCGTCTGCTTGAGCGATCAGGGATCTCAGATACCCACTTAAAAGCCGGGCTACAGCGTCTCATCGGCAACCTGTCATAATGCAGAGGACACCACCTAGCAACTATTAAATGTGTATTCAGCATTCAGGCAGGTGAGGTGGCCTTCAGTCCGATAAATATACTAGCTGAAATAGTTTGGAGCACAGTTTAACAGCCATGAGGATCCAAGGGGTATGCCTCCCTCTAGTGTTCAGAGAGCACAGGGAAGAATGATTAGGGAGAAATGATGAAGGCAGACAAAAAGACACACACAAGTGCGCAGATGCACACAAAAAAGATGACCCCCAAAGCATTAGATCTTCTATTTGTGACTGTACTACTCCACACCCCCCACCTCACCCCCCCCCCCCAAAAAAAAATAACCCCCCAAAACCCAAAATAAAACACAGAATAGAATCACCGCACAAATTCAATAAAAAGGCTTCAGAGGTTTGAAGACTTTGCCTCAAAAGAAGGGTTCAAAGTACCCACAGCATACACTTCTATGACAGGAACACACAAGAGGACTGAACAAATATGGATACAGGAATCAGAGTCAAGGTACACAGGTACACTTACCGATATCACCACTACAATAATAAGCGGAGATATGCCTCCACCTACACAGGCAAAGATTTTGGCTGTTCAGATAATAAGTGCCCATTATCCTCACCAGTGTCACGCATGTGAACGGGGCTGTATGCCAAAAGTGTTGTCACATCTGCAGGTGCAGGTCACGCTTTGGTGTCGTTACAGCCAATCGTGCACCTCTTGCATATGGGTGCTGTAGCTGCTGTGACCAGGTTGAAGACACAAGTGCATGATGTTGTCATTGTTTACCCGCCATTTGAATCATATATCGGTGCAGAAGCTCAGTGACTCCCAAATTATACACAAGCAACAGCTTGAAAGAGTTTCTGGAGAAAACTTGGTGATTTCTTTGCTTCCATTTTCAACTTCTTCCACTGTTATATCAGTGCTTGAGTGGAGGCTTTGTCTGAGTGGTGACACCTATTGTTTGCAGCGGGTAACTGCATACTAAGCACTGCTTTAAATGGTGACAGGGCTGTAGTGATGTTGATGATCAATGCGGCAACTGTACAAGAGCCATTAAACTTCTACTGTGTGCAACAACGGTTAATGTTTTCCATGTCAGCATCATCAGGAGCTGTCAGTCTGATAGATATTGCCAGGTGGTGGCCTCTCTTGCCTTCTCAGAGGCTGATAGCAATGTTTTTAATCAACTAAACAGATGTGGTAATAATCAGTGTGATGACATTTACAATTACAGGCAAAGGGACCTAAACCCAGGCTCACAGGTGGGCAAATTAAACACAAAGTGAACCTCGATTCAAGCTGAGGATGGTGTACCGAATAAAAAAAGTCCATGAAATACAGACTCAAACTAAATTCACAGGACTTAAAGTGCAAGAAAGTAACACACAGGGAAGAAAACAGATGCTGAGTCAATGACAGAGGGGAAGAAAGCACCATGTATACACTAAAGGTTAATCAAGGACGTGCCTGGGTAAAACTAGACAAAGCTGAAACGAATCAACATAATGTCAAAGGAGGAAGTAAAACTAAACATATAGCACAGGAGTGGATGACTGGAGCACTAGGCATAAAAGAACTTGACACAGGAAACTTAGGAAACTAATTATTCATAGAGGACAAACTGAGCCTGACCCAAAACCTAACACACAAATAAATCCCTAAACAGTAAACAAACCAACAAACCAACCAAGCTCTGTTAGAGTCTAAGTTTTGGTATAGAAAAGAAACATAAGATTTCACAAGCATTTCTTTGTATTACTGATGGATGTCTACATAATGTACAATTTGTTTGATTAGATTACAATGATTGATAACATCCAGCATGTGATATTCATACCTCTCTTTATTACTAGGCCAAAATGAGAAACTTCACAAATGATCAACCTTACCAGATAAGATGCAAAAGATATCAAGCATAATAAATGCTTTATCCATTTTGGTCAAAGTCGTCCTAGACAGACTCTTCAGTGTCTTTGCCAACATTGATAACTCTCCATAAAGCGGCACACTCAGAATCGAAGGATAAAAATAGCCATTGTGCTGCTCAGGTAAACTAAAAACCCATGTTTCACTCAAAACATTGAGATATCAAAGTAATAAGTATCTAAAGTCAGGCTAATGGGTCAGGCGATCAGGGGGGAATGTTATTCAGATTATAGAATACAAAATATAAGGGCTGACCAACAAGTAGTCTGACTGAATACTTTTCAATTCTTTCTTCCTAGCAAGGACCCTAACACCAAGAGCTGATGACAAATGTTTATTGAAAATGAAGCAACAAGCTAGGCCGGAGACTGTGGTTTGTCAGCGAGGCTGAGAGCCTGAGAAAAAAAGAGGAAGGGATGGATGGTGGGGCATGGAAATGAGAAGAAATGGGTGTGGGGTGCATGTAGGTATTTATAGAAGTGGGACAGGAAAGAGTGTGTTATCTCCATTTAAAAATGTACCATTGCTTGACACCCCATGGCAAAAACCTGAGGATTAAAAAGGTTAACTTAAAACAAAGTTAAGTATATTAAAGTTCATGTACATGCACAAAACTGATTGCACTATAAATAGATGGACCCTTTTTCTATAAATGCTATATATTGATATGTAGATTCTGTGGAGCAGTAGATAGACGCAGTGTTACTAAGAATAAGAGTCACATCAATACATCGGTTGTACTTACTGGTGAGGGCAGGATACATCAACTACTCCAGTCACTGGGAAAAGTTTGAGTGCCCCTAAAGGCCTGTCTGCACCCATGTGACTACTGCACAGTCAAAAATTGCTGCCTCGTTCAGCCACTAAGTGTTGTATAACAGACAGCAGTCTACTCAAAAAATAGACTTTTTCTTTTAAATTTAGCTTTGCATTGAAGCTGCATTATCATTTCATTTATGGCTGTGAAATAGCTCTGTAGTTGTAATGCACTGGAATGTGTAACAAGCCTAAATACTATGGTAGGGAACATTTGGCTTCAGTGTTTTCAGCCAGACCATCCCTACAAGATATGGATTCAAATTCAAACCAAATAGTTTGCTACCAGTCTGTGACTGAATGGGGTCAAGTTGGCATTTACTTGCAATCTTTTTCTGATAATTCAACAATTACCTGTGATAAATGATCAAAAATCACATTTTGTTGCTTTCTACATAGACAGAAAGAAAGGAAAAAAAGCTGCGCTCATTGACAAAGACTCATTCAGACTGATGGCAACATGTTGGCAATTTGTCTGTATTTATAAATTAGACAGCAATTAATTTCAATAATCATTTTCAATAACAATAATATGACATCTTTGAGAGTGATTGCAGTCAGTCCAAGTCAGATTGTAACTGTTTGCAGAAAGGTTGCTTCCTATCAGGTGTCCTGTGCAATCACCTTCAGATCAAAAGTGGTCGTAAGTGTGCAACACCATAAAGCTCTGGGCAACCATTCATGCACCACACGTTACAATTGATCACAGACTGTGAAAAAATGCAATAAAATCACCAGGCAGCAGCTGATTTTTTTCCTTTCTGTTTCTGGTTTCTGTCCTATGTTTGCTTGTGTTACGCTTGTGTTACTGAACCACTATTCTTCTTTTGCTGCTGAAGCTTCAAAAGGCAGTTTTTCGTTGGTGTGAACAAACTAAGATACTTTCCACTGTATTTGGGAGAGAGACGGATATAAAACCTAATCAAAGGAGACCAAACCTATCTACTAAACTGGACACAGGCCACCATTGTCTATAAACTGCACACAGTCATTTCAAAGAATCTCTGATGCTCATAATTTTATCTACTTCCACTGGAGGGCAGTGTACATCTTTACAACCATTCTTTTTTAGATCCCCTCTCCCTGTTCCTCTGTCACATATTCATCTTTGATCACATTAGGCCTTCTTCTGCTCTTCACACACCGATAATCACTCATTACAGTGTTTTCTAGAACAAGCATGTGTAGCTGCTACCCACCGACTACAACAATGTTAACATCAGACCACAAACCCACAGACCCTGCTTTGCATACTGGACCACCTCAGTCACATGCAGACCCTACTCCATTTCTTGTGGTGATCACAGGTCACACTGTTTGCTTTGTCATTTGTAATTTGCGCTAGCAGCGAGATCAGTCATTTTAATTCACACCAGGCATACGAGCTCCCGAGCCAGGAGGATTTGCAAAAGCTTTGCTTGTGAGACTTTCTCTCCAGAGCTGACGCTAATAGAGACCGATGGTACTGGGATGTTAAGTTCCTCGTCTCCCCTTTAATTGCCTTTCTCAGATGTCTGAGTGGCATCTTTATGGGTGATGATTATCAAGACCAAAGCAACTGGCAAGTCAGCATCTGATTTTATCACCGCGAGCGCAGCAAAAAACATGAAAAGGCCACAGCTAATCTGCTGCGGGGACAGTACATTTAATTTTGCTCTGATTTGCCGTGTTTTTGCTTCCCATTGGAAGATTTTGTCAGTTTGCATTATGGTTGCATGTGTCACCATTTGCAGGCGGGAGTTTTAATCCCGGCATAGATTTAAAATGTGTGTTTACTTAGCTGTATGTGTGCTTGTTCACTTTATTTAGGCTGGGCAGTTTACCTGAGAGCGCACTCATATTTACTGGAACAACATGTGGGAGAAGGGTGCGCACACACATCCACATTGGCACATTGAAGCTGCCGAGTACAACCACAGTCTCATACTGTCAGCTACTGGGCAGCTTCACCGGAGACTGCTATCCATTTACTTCCACTCTTTGAGACCACAAGGTACTGGTGCTGCCTCAACACAGATGCATGTGGGATTAAGCTAATGTAATTAAAAAAGAAAAACACTTTGAGTCACATTTTGTTACAGGCTGCTGTTTTTCTCAAGAAGCCCATACACCAGAGTATAATCTGCACGGCTGACATTAGATCCGTCTATTTACCAGCACTGAAGTACGCACTGAAGAAGAAAAGCGTATAGCCGCATGCAAATCTTTTGCAACACAAACTTTGTCGTTTAAAGTATTTATTTACGAACTTTCGAGATAGGATATGAAAACATGGTTATGGCGTGTAAAGTTTTGTATCATTACCTTCTATTAGCAGTAGGAAATGATTATTTGATTCTCTGCTGAATTGGTATGCTTGCTCACTTACAAAGAAATAAACAGTCTCTAATTATTATGGTATTTTCGTTTTAATTGAGAGAGACAGAATATCAACCAAGAAAACCCAATTAAAAGTTAGACATTTATTTGCATTTTGTTGAGTGAAATAAGTATTTGATCCCCTACAACCCTGCCAAAATTCTGGCTCCCACAGATTGGCTGTGTCAATCAATCAATCAATCAATCAATCAATCAATCAATCAATCAATCAATCAAGAGATCAACTGACCAACCAACCAACAGACCAACCGACCAGCAGACCAACCAACCAACTGACCAACAGACCAACCAACCAACTGACCAACAAACCAACCAACCAACTGACCAACCAACCGACCAACAGACCAACCGACCAACCAACCAACTGACCAACCAACCAACCGACCAACAAACCAACCAACCAACTGACCAACAAACCAACCAACTGACCAACCAACCAACCAACCAACCAACCGACCAACCAACCAACTGACCAACAGACCAACCGACCAACTGGCCAACCAACCAGTCAATCTCTCACATCTAATTGCAGATACTCCTGATCTTAATGCTTATCGGGTATAAAGCAGAATCAGACCTGAATCAGACCTGTCAAAAGGTATTAGAGACAACACTGTAGACCTGCATGAGGTTATAATGAACTACAAGACCATTAGCAAGAACTTTGGTGAGAAAGTGAAAACTGTTGGTGCGATTATCCAGAAATAAAATGACCATTTATTGTCCTCAGTCTGGAGCTCCATGCAAGATATTCTCATGGGTTTAGGATGATCCTAAGAAAGGTGGGGGATCAACCTAGAACTACACAGGAGGAGCTTGTTAATGAAGGTAGTTGGGATTAGTCACAGAACATGCCACTTGTGACATGCTGTGCTGTAAGGTGCCCCTGGTCATAGAGGAAAATGCACAGGCCCATCTTAAATTTGCCAGTAAACATTTAAATAATTCAGAGAAGGCTTGGGGGAATGTGCTGCGGTCAGATGAAGCCAAAATTGAGCACTTTGGGATCAATTTGAACTGTCGTCTTTGGAGGAAGAGAAATGGTGCGTATGACTCAAAGAACACCATCCACACAGTCGAGCACAGAAGTGGAAACATCGTACTTAAGAACCTCCTTCTGTCAGCCAGAACACTGAAGATGTATCGTGGATGAGCCTTCCAACACGGCAAGGACCCAAAACCTTCCACCAAGGCAACAAAGGATTGGCTAAAGAAGGTGGTCATGAGGGAGCTGGAGCTTTGAGTTTCCAAGCAGCAGCCAACAAACCTAAAGGACTTCGAGAGTTTCTGTAAAGAGGAGCAAACCTGGTGATCAACTACAGGAAACGTCTTACTGTTGTGCTCGCCACCAAGGGTTTCTCCAGTATACTGGAGTATAGTATAGGTTTTTCCTTAGGGATCAAATACTTCTTTCCCTCAACTACATGCAAATTAATTCATAACTTTGACACAATGTGTTTTTTGTAGATTTTCGATTTATATTCTGTGTCTCTGGATTTGAATGAAGCTACCATAAAAACTAGCTACTGTTCATTTCTTTATACCGTAAGTGAGCAAACTTAGATATTCAGCAGGGGATCAAATAATTATTTCTCCCCAATCTAGACTATGTTTCTAGGGGTAACTGTAGGGTTCGGGTGAGCTGACATCCACAGTTCTACATTAAGGTTTCACTGATACAGTATACTGTACTGACCATGTGTTCTGAATAGGTTTTAATGTGCTTAACCTGAATGCACATCAGACACACTGACATATCCTTTACTGTTTCTGGCTGGTTTCCTTTAGGAAAATATAACCAATCCCAGACACTATGATAGCCTCAGAAAAGTATGCAAACCTTTATTAACAACTGTCTTAATGTGGCAAGCTCCACCCGTATGCTGCTCAAAGTAGATTAAATCAAACACCAGGAATTTTCTGCAGTTACTATTTCCTCCAGGCCGGCTGAAGAGCAGACCACACAGCCCTGTCATGGTGTCAGATTGTGGGCAGTTAGCGTCCCGGGACAATCCAATAAGCCTCCTATAAAAGTCAAACATGAAAACAGGCGACCGAGCGAGAGCCTCAGCGTTTTAGGCCCTCCGAACTCAACTTGACTGAAGCAATCATAAAAGTAAGGCTTCTCATATAATCTGCCTTACTGAAAGTAAACAAAAGCAAAGATGAAACAGGTTTTAATCAAAAGAGCAGCAGCTCTTAATCCTCAGCATTTTGCTTTTATTGTGAAAAAGCCACGACGCAGATCTCTGGGCCGATGCAGTCAGAGCAGTGTAAGTGGCATGCTGCTTTGTGATCTGATTCGTCCCAGCATAGATTTAAAATGTTATGTTAGTCAGCATGTTGGCTGACTTTATTGATTTTGATGCGATTTATGTTAATTTGACCTGATCATAGTCAAATTAATGATTTCAGCAAGCTCACTGAAGAGGAGGCTGTCATACTGACGGTATAAGCAGCCAGGACTTTTACTTTATTTTTAATAAGTTTGTGCAAGTAAGGAAAAAATGCCAGTATGGCAAAATAAGACATAGGCTGATTCCTTACAAAATGTTCCAATCCTAGCACTTTTTCCATCTCCTGTTTGATACGGCCTCCACACTATGGAGGGAGGGAATTCAGTTTTCCCTAAACAATTTCCAGAAGCCCACATATCCACCTGAATCTGGCAGTTTTAAGTCAACAGTGTAATGATAAATAGTTAAGCATGTTCCTTCATTTGTCGTCCAGTAGCCACGTCTGCTGATTAGCTTGGCTGTCACAAAATGCATGCAGGTTATTGGAGAGATTATAAAGCAAATGAATGAAATGACTGTAAGCATGATTTTCCTCTCTATATATATATCTTTTTGTGTACATGTGTGTCTATTTTGACCTGTGTGTGTGTATGTGTGTGTGTGTGTGTGTGTGTATGTGTGTGTGTGTGTGATCTTCACGTGAGCCTCATCCTTCTGTTTGTGCTCACAGGGTCAAACAGCTGTAGAGTATTAGAAGCTGCCTTGCTTTAGTAGTCTCAGACACAGACCGTGTGTTTGTGTGTGTCTGTGTGTGTCTGTGTGTGACTGGATCTTACGAGGTACTTGGCCTACATTTAGCGGAGCACCAATAAAACCAACAGCAGCTTCCTGATCTCAAGGTACTTGGCATAAACACACAGTCGTTGCTCCATTATCACCTTTGTCACAATGACGTTAAAGCCTCCGTGAAAGGCGTCTTTTGGCTGTGACTAATTGCTGGTCTGCAGTTAATCTCATGCAGATAAAGTGCCTCAATAGCACATTTCATTCCTTTTCCCAGTAAAGGCAGAGATGAGTTTCAAACTTGCAGAACATCGTGAAAAACAAAATTAAATGTGAGAGTGCATCCAGTTGGGATTTGTTGTGTGTAACCAGGGAGGATGGGGGTGTCTTTGTGACCGGATAAAGAAGACGGGGGAACCCGTGAGCAGTGTTGGTCAAGTTACTTGAAAAAAGTAATCAGTTACTAATTACTGATTACTTCCCCCAAAAAGTAATCCCGTTACTTTACTGATTACTTATTTTCAAAAGTAATTAATTACTTAGTTACTTAGTTACTTTTTAAAAACACGATTTACAACCTGAATAGGTAATAAAGCGATAGATCTTTCAGCCCAATTCTACTTTTTCTGCATAATCCATCATACAAAATGTAATCAAATGGAAAAGTATCTTTTTAAAACTTGTTTTATCAGTTTTAATCTTTTAACTTTATGCATCAAGCAAAAATTAAATTATATGCAACATTCTCTGACTGGAAGAAATTTGTTTTAAACCCATTTAAACCTATTTTCTGCACATTCCAGCACATAAAATATATTTTTTGTGTGTGTTTACACTCACTCTTTCAAATAGATGCAAGTAAAACACAGCAGAAAATAAATAAAGTCAAAGACTAGCGGTCCTTTTGCTCTATTTTCACCTGTAAAGCAGGAGTTGGGTAGGCGGAGGTTTACCCTGGTGCAGGTGTGCCGCAGCGGTCAGTGGAAGAATCCGCGAGTTTCTCTGTGAATTTCCCATTACGTCGTAGCGCACTTGGTGCTTGCTTGGAAGTTTAGGGGGGGTTTTTTCGCTGTAAAAAGAAGTCTTCGTCCCACGCACAACGGACGCTAATGTTTTTGTCACTTTTTATGGAATCAAACTCAAAGTAAGGTCAGTACTTCCAAGCTTTAAACGCTGCACACTCATACTCTCTCCCGCACTCGATATATATGATCCATTGTTGATCTGCACACAGCTGTTGCCACAAACGTCGCACTCACTTACGTCACTGTCATGAGACATTCTCGCAAAAAAATCACGGTTTTAGTAACGCAGTAACGCAGCGTTCCTACGGGAAAGTAACGGTAATCTAATTACCGTTTTTGCAATAGTAATCCCTTACTTTACTCGTTACTTGAAAAAAGTAATCGGATTACAGTAACGCGTTACTGCCCATCTCTGCCCGTGAGTGTCTGCAGCTGTTTGGGTGCACGTACAGCTAAGTTAAACCGACTGGGGGAAAATCTTTCCTGTCACTTTGAGTTTTGCAGCATCCATCTGCTACTCCAACTGGCTCGAAACAAAGAGATCACTTTGCTTCTGCTGCTGTTCTTTCTCTTTTTTCCTCCTTTTTTTTGAGGAGGACAGGACCAGCAAATGTTTGCTTTGAGGTCAAAAGCAGTCAGCATGTGCTGTTCTGTTCTCTAAAACACAAAACTAGGTCAGATTAACTTGTCCTGCTCATTTTCTACACCCCTTCAAGGAACACTTGATGCGGAAAGAGATAAAGTTGAACCATATAGTGCTGTCTACTGTTACGGAGCAGCTGCACTTTAATTAGTGTGAACAGTACACTTAGGTTTTTTTTCCCCTCCTCCATTCTAGCTGTCTTTCACTTCAATTGCAATCATGTTGTCAGTTTTCTGAAGCACTTCATGGAGACTAGACTGTATACAGGTATGACCAAGTAACACAATCACTGTGACTTTATAGGATTTAAGACCCACAGCTGTAGCTTGTTTCTGTTTCCTGCTGCTGGGGGACATTTTCTATCCTTCTAGAGTTTCTTTTGACATTTTTAATCACAGTGATTTCTTTTATGTTCGTGGTTGTGAATTTTCCCAAATTTGAAAGCATGACGACCAGTTTTGTGGATGGTACTGACCTTTGGAATAGCTTCTTTTTCAACCTGCAGAACTCTTGTCTACATTGCATGCAAAATATATCATGAAGAAATGGCAACGCCATGCTTCCAGGGATTTGTTTCAGTCAGTCAGATAGATATAACTGTTAAAGGTTCTAGGCGCTCATGAAACTGAATTTCTGTAGGTATATAAACAAGATACAACCACTTGCCAACCAGCTGAGTTGACTTCCTTTATGCAAAGAGAAGAGGTGTTCATATTGCCAGCATGTTGGAGTCAACATGCTGGCAATCTGTCTGTGTTTATAAATGAAAACATTGATGAATGCAAACCTTTGACTTTGACGCTGTCTGAGGTGGACTGTAGTCAGTCTGAGTCAGACAATGTAGCTTGCCATCACCAGTGTGTGAATGTGTGTGTGAATGGGTGGATGACTGGATATGTAAAGCGCTTTGGGGTCCTTAGGGACTAGTAAAGCGCTATATAAATACAGGCCATTTACCATTTACCGTGATTGCTTGTAGATAGATTGCATCTCATCAGTTGACCTTTGGAGTTACCTTGTGATCAAGCATAGACGAAGGTATAGGATGCAATAAGCCCAACTTTGCAACAACTGCTTGTTGCTTTCCTTCTTTTATTTTTCCTCTTTTATCTTCTCCGTCCTCGGCATTTTCTGCTTTGCCCTTATTTTTGTCCACCTGTTCCCTATTAGCTTTGTGTGTGAGTGTATAAACAGGTCTGTGGCTCTATCTTCAGTTTTTGGTTTGTCTTTCCTTCTACGCTCATGGTTGCCTTTTGAATTCCAGCCTTCTGTTTCTTTCTTCTCTCCTGGAATTAAATCTGTTTCTTATTAAAGCTCACTAAACCTACTTCTCATGTCTGCATTTGGGTCCTCATTTTAATTCCTCATTCTGGAGCAAATATTTGGCAGACAAGCTGAAAGTGGCATTGCCCTTAATAATGTATGGATCTAAACTTTATAACAGGTAAGAAATGATGATGATGAATATAAAATGACACCCCTTCAGAAATTGTAAGCTGACCATTTTAACAGAAGGGTCTGCAGAGATTGGCTTGGTTTTAGAACCTGCATAAGAGTCCATTCAAGGAACTACTGGACTTCTTCGGCCCTGGAAGCTGACACTTGGCTCTGGGAGAGAGTTTTTCCTTTTCGCTGTCACAAAAGGGCGGCTCAAAGTAAATCTTTGGGCTTCTCTTCTAGGTCTTAACTTTGCCTGGAGGTAACTCAATTTGTGATTAAATACTCTATTAACAAAATAAAGTGGCTAATTTAAAATGAAATTGCCACCATTGATCCCATATGGTGGTAACATAGTCACATAGACTAACCACAAGTATTTCGTGTTACTGTTGATGATCTATCCGGTCGTTAAGTCTGACGTCACTAGCCGTGTCTGGG